>NC_081422.1:53707799-54412799 GCF_949786415.1 Peromyscus eremicus
GGCTAGAGAAATGGCTCTGTGGGTAAGCATGCTTGCTGTGCAAGTGTAAGGAACTGAGTTTGGATCTCAGCACCCATATGAAAAGCAGAACTTGGTTGGAAGTATCTATAATCTCAGAGCTGTAGGAGGCAGAGACCAGGGGATTGCTTAGGCTTGCTGGCCACAAGCCTAGCTCCAGGTTCAGTGAAAGACCTTGTCTCAAGGGAATAAAGTGACAGACAGAAAGACATTTCATGTCCTTCTCTGGCTTTCATGCACATACATACTGCTGTGCACATCTATACACACGTGCTCATTACACACACACACACACACACACACACACACACACACACACACGTCAAAATCCTAACTCCCAGAACCTCAGAATGTGACTCACAAGGTCTTTTTAAACATCCTTAAGGTTAAATGAGGTCATTGGGAATGACCCTCATCAGTCTGACTGGCAAGAAAATGCAAAGACAGACTTCCAGGGAAGACAGTGGAGAAGAACCCTGGAACTCAAGGAAAGTAAACAGCGAAGACAGAATACAGTGAGCTCTTTGCAAGAGACGAGGTCTGTAAGCAAACCCACTAAGCCAGGAGAGATCTCTGCAGTGAAGCAGGCAAGAAAGCGAAGGATCAAAGCGCAGCTAGAAGCCCTTTCTAACTAGCAAAACTTCAGCTAGAGTGGTAAGTACTTCAGCTACAGGGTAATTACTGAGCCTCACAGTCAGAGACCTGTAGCACCAGAGGAGGCTACCATAGACTGCACGGGTCCGTGAGAACAACCAGGAAAGGCCCTAGAGCCTCTCTTCCCCCACGTGACAGAACCCCAAGGAACAGGGAACACTCACAGCCCAGCGGTTCGCACTGGCCCCTCCACCCAGCCAGCAGTAACTGCTACATGGAAACTGCTGAAGGGATCTGAGAATTTCACAGTCCAACTCAGCACAGCTGCACCAGCAATTCACCCCGTAAGGATTCTTTCTCTTCCTTATTCCCTGTGATCTCGCTGCCACTCTTGCATGGGGCCGTGTGATGGTTTTGCGTTTGTAGAGTGCTCAGTTAGGTTTCAGGGGGGCTGTTTCTCAACCCAGCTTACCATACCTACCACACCTCTGCCCTTTCCTCTTTCTGTAATCTTTATCCCTTCCTCTTTTTTTTTTTGGTTTTTCGAGACAGGGTTTCTCTGTGTAGTTTTGGCACCTTTCCTGGAACTCATTTTGTAGACCAGGCTGGCCTCGAATTCACAGAGATCCACCTGCCTCTGCCTCCTGAGTGCTGGGATTAAAGGCGTGAGCCACCACCGCCCGGCTCCCTTCCTCTTTTCCTTTCCTTCTTCCTTCTTTTCTTTTCTTTTTTTTTCCATGCCTGGCTTACTTCTTTTTAAAAAAAGATCTTATATATAATTATGTGTTCGTGGGAGTGGAGGGGTATGTTAGTGCAGGTACTCTGGGAGGCCAAAGGTGTAGGATCCTCCTGAAGGCGAACTTACAGACAGTTTCGAGCCAGTCAACATGGGTGCTGAAAACTGAACTCAGATTGCACACTGAAGGGGAAGAAGAGCCAATAGAGTCAGGCGAACTTTCCATTTCTTTCCAAACCATCGTATTACAGAAATGCAAACCACATCCCTGCAATAGCTGCTGTCCGGTTGCCGGCAGGGCTGGCTTCCATGCTTTCAGAGGACAGCCCAAGCAGGGGAGCCTGTGAGCTTGCAGGACTTCGGCTGGTAGTCTGAGATGTCAAGAGAACACTGTGTGGAAATCCGTCCTTCATCGTGCTTCACTGGTCCTACGAAGCCCCTGGGTTCCCAATAGACGGAAACCCCAACAGCTCCAGCCTCCTGCTTTCCCAGGCTCAGCACTTCCCCATCCAATGTAGTTAGTTCATCCCAAAGTGGAAGTCCTGGGCCAGTGCCTCATCACCTCCCTCCCAAGATGAGAAGATGCCGCTCCCAGTCTGTGCAAGGAATCCATCAAGAACATTGGTGCCCTTCTCATGGCTCGTTGCTGACATTCTGGTCATGCCCCTGCCTCAGCCGATCTCCCGAGCCCTTCTAGAGTTCTAATAGTGCAGGACAGGGAGAAGGACACCCGTTGCCCAGGACACAGACCTTTCTCTTTGGGGTCTTGAGATCCTTCCTTCTCTCTCTCTCTCTCTCTCTCTCTCTCTCTCTCTCTCTCTCTCTCTCTTTATAACCTTTAAAGTTCTGTTCTGACCTGCGGCTGGCAGTGTTCCTGGCATCAACAAACACCTGATAGGAAGTAGTTTCCAGAAAGCAAGTTGGATGAAGCCCCGGAGGCGCTGAGCTGTGTGTGGAAAAGGTGATTAGCCCAGCCAACACAGGGATCTTTGGTCCTGCTTTAGTTTCTGCTCCAACGTGGGAGCAGACTTGCTCTTCAAAACTTTCCAGATCATGGGGGTGATGTGGACTCGTGTTCTGATAGGCTCTGCTGTTTCCTGTCGAAATCCTGGATGTGCTTTACGGCCTTCCAGGTCAGGGGCTTGGGTGGGACACATGGAGCCTGTGCTGTTCTCTCAATTTTCTGGTATGAAATTGTTTTGTTTTGTTTTGTTTTCCCTCTCATTTTAAGGTCCTAGGAGAGAGAACCAATAGCAAAGGCCATGCCTGGAAGTAATTTGGGTTGGGGGAGGAGTAGTCATGAGGCTCTCTCAGCCCTCTCCCCCCCCCCTCTCGTTCAGCTCAGGCAATGGAGCCTTGTCTGCCCACTCAGAACAGTTTTGTGTAATTGTCCCCAGAAATCTAACTTCTGGAAAAACAACTGACTAGCAAAGCATTCCAGATGCCAAGCAGATAATCTGAAATGACTTTTGTTCATTAAGTACTTCAAGAGGGACTGTAGTTCCTAGAGAATTGAGTGCCTGTCCCTGAGCCCCGATAAAGTGGGAGAAGGAATCGAGGCTGCTGTGAGTGTGTATGTGGCCAGAAGTCACACCGGTCTCCATGAACTGTCACTGGTGTCTGTCCTTCACTGCCTGGAGCTCCAGACCTCTTAATTTGCAGTTGGAATTGAGGTCAACTCTCATCTCCATGTCTTCCCCAATAGAAACCCACATTGACTCAATCCGGAAGAAGCCCAGATAGCCCCCAAAAACTACCAGATGGGAACTAGCTTGCTGGCACAGCCCACACCGGCACCCACACCACATCTGAACTTTGGCATGAGAAATAAACTTTGATTTTGCTCCAGCTCTTGCTATTTAGCCTCTGAGACTAAACAACAAAAGTTCTTGCTAGCCTGGAAAGAAGCAGAAGGTGTGAAGTACTGGAAACGCAGGAGAACTCCAATGGAACTCCATGTTGTTGGAGAGTCTCGCCCTGATCCTCCAAGCCTGTGTGCCTAGCTCACAGCTCAGTTTCCTCTGCTCCTCCCAAAGCTGATGTTGGGAACTTACTAATGGGCTCTATCTAGTCAAACTTCAATCCATGACTTTGCCAGTCCACTACCCAAACCAGTTAATCATAAATACCTGGTCTTGGTTCTCGGTAAACAGGGACTAAAAATGCTATTTAGTTAGTAGAGTGCTTTTCTAGAAGGCACAGGACCTTGGGCTCTTCCTGAGCACTAGGGCACGATGAGGCACACCTGTAATCCTAACACAATCCACTGAGATGGAGGCAGAGGATCAGAACTCCAAAGTCATCCTTGACAATATAGTGGATTTGAGTCTAGTCTGGGCTACGTGAGACCATATTTAATAAACACAAAAGTGAATAAACAAACAAACCAGTCAACAGTCTCTGGCCAGTTAGTGGATCTACTGTTCTGAAAAACAGATGATGGATCGGTCACCTCTGATGGCAGGGAAACTTGACAATGGAGGGCCCACTGCAGAAACAGTTTCTCTGGAACAGGTTGGTTGGTGTAGGTAACTCTAGGAAAAATAGTATTCATGGAATTACACAAATCTCATAAGCCTCTTGGTTTCTCTTTCCCAAAGCATCCCAAATCTCTTCTTATGTGAAGCTCTCTCCTTTGAAAAGGACTGAATGATCAGGTCAGCTGGGTGGGGTGAAGGAGAATGAAGACCAATGTCCAAGATCAAAGCTAGGGAAATACATTTCCATTAACAAGCCCAAAAGCCGTGACAAAGTAGGAAATCGGTCAGGAGCTAGCAAAATTGAAAAATAGAAACAAACCAGGGTGGAGAAGATGAGGCTGAGAATGAGCTGGGCATCAAGCCTAGCTTCCCTGACTCTTAACCCATCTTCCCACACAGAAGTGTCACACCAAGGAAGACGGGGCTAGATTTCCGTAGTCTCACCGAGAAGAACTAAACCAGGATGTCTTAACTCGAGTCTATAGTTCCTCCATATTGTACATAAGATCGCATGCCTTTGTGGATTATTCTGAGGTTGTTAAAAGGAACAACACCCCGAAAGGGTTATGTTAGGGGTCCAAGTGTTAAATCTGATCTCTAGATTGAACAAGATCTCTAGGGGCTCACTTCAGTCTCAGCTTGTGTCACCGGAAAACCGACTGACCCTTACATAATTGCGAGTTTTGCCCGCTTCGTTATCTGCCTGTCTCATTTTACTAGGGAAGCAAACGTATTCCCCCCACTCTATCTCAGGCTACAGGTGAGCTTCAGGAAGACATGCAGAGATTAGGGCCACACTCCTGTCTTTGTTCGTCCAGAATCGGGACCGCACAACAGCGCCACCCAGCGTCAGGACATGAACATACAGACTCCCCAAGACCCGCGCCGTTGTCGCTCCGCCCACTGCCCCGCCCAGAGGCCAGCCATAGCTCCGCCCAGAGCACTGTCCCCCAGTCCAGCCCCACCCACAGTTGGGGCTACAGTTCACCAGTAGCTCCGCCCGTAGGGGGAGGAGCCTGTGGCGCGCGGGTGTGACGCCAACGCGTGTCTACGTCATCACGCGCCCAGCTGGGAGGAGGCGCGAGCCGAGAAAGGAGCCTGTCGCCACCAGTGCGGCGGTGTGTGCACATGGCGCTGTGGCGCGGCTCTGCGTGCGCTGGTTTCCTGGCTCTGGCCGTGGGCTGCGTATTCCTGCTGGAGCCGGAGCTGCCGAGCTCGGCGCTGCGCTCTCTCTGGAGCTCGCTGCGGCTGGGGCCCGCGCCGGGGCCCGCGGGACCTCTGTCCCCCGAGGGCCGGCTGGCGGCCGCCTGGGATGCCCTCATCGTGCAGCCCGCCCGGCGCTGGCGCCGCGTGGCTGTGGGGTGAGTGCCTGCGGGGCCTGCGGCTCTGGGCCTCCCCGGGAAGTGCGCGCGCTCCGGGGTCTGCCCGGGACGCACCGGTGTCCGCGTTGCCCTCTTGGCGAAAGTGTCGGACGTGTGAGACGAGCCTTTCGTCATCGCTGCAGGGACACTCAGCACAATTTTCCCTCTCGGCTGGCCCTGCTCTTCTCTTTTCCGTGTGAAACCATCCCTAATAGCCTCTTGGAAATCTAACTGAGCCTGTCACCTGTATTTTTTGAGGTTACTCCATTGTCCTGACTTCCAGCCCTTCTCCTCGGCCAACTGTTCTCTGGCGGTCACAGATTCCTATTTCTAGCACTCTTCCTAGTCTGAACTTGAAGCTGAATGTCTTCTGTCTCTAGCTATTGACTTGATTTCTTTACGTCATCTCGTCTGAAGACCACTATACTAAAACTGCTCGTTTTCAAATTCAGCGTTTTTTGTTGAGGTTTCATTATCTGCTCTCAGCCGTTCACGTTTAGCACACCCTCCTTGAGGCTACTTCCCCATACTGAGTGACCGTCTATATTTTTAAGGTTCTCCCAAATCACAGTACCTCCTTTCTTTGTAAAACTCACCGAAATGTAATTATTATTATTATTTTTTTACGCTAACCTTAGCCCCTCTCCCAATTCGGCTTGGTTTTCTTGTCATGTCAAGGATACCGTACAACAGCAAGTTTATTTATTTATTTTTTTTAACGTTTTTCTTTAGGCTGGATTTGTTGAGTTTTTGTTTCTTTTTGAACTAGGGCCTCCTTGGCTGGTCTGGAACTTAAGTAGATCAGGAGTAGGCCTCAAACTTAGATCTGCCTGCTCCTGCCTCCTGTGCTGGTGTTACATGCACAAGAGACCTGTACAAAAACAAGCCTGTCAGGTACCCTCCTATTTTGTGCGAATGTTGTGGCTAAGTGTAGTAAAGTAAAGCACAGTTGACCTGAATCAATGAAATAATCATGTTATTTACCCAATATTATGTTAGCTTTTGAAAGTACTCACATGTTAACTAGTTAGTTTTGTATCCAAACACTGACTGTTTTGTTACTGTGTGTTTCTTACCTCTTTCCTAGTCTCTTCACCCACCCCTTTATCTGATCCTTTTCTTCTTCTACTGTATGAATGGTTTGTCAGCTTGTTTGGCCATGCAGTGCCTTCTTTTTTTTTTTTTTTTTGGTTTTTCGAGACAGGGTTTCTCTGTGTAGCTTTGCGCCTTTCCTGGAACTCACTTGGTAGCCCAGGCTGGCCTCGAACTCACAGAGATCCACCTGGCTCTGCCTCCCGAGTGCTGGGATTAAAGGCGTGCGCCACTACCGCCCGGCCATGCAGTGCCTTCTAAGAGCCCCTGATCCCCTGGGACTGGAATTATGAATAATTGTGAGCTGCCACATGGGTGCTGGGACTCGAACGTGGATCTTCTGCAAGAGGACCCTGCTCTTAACCATTGAACCATCTCTCTAGCTTTCTTTATCAGAGTCTTATTTTAAAATTTAATATTTTTTAAATGTATATGTGTGCGAGTAGGTGTGAGTTCAGGTCCCCCTGGAGACCAGAAAAGAGTGTTGGATCCCCTGGAGCCGAGTTACACATGGTTGTGAGTTGCCCCAACTGGTGCTGGGAATTGAACTCTGTCCTCTGGAAGAACAGCCTGTGTTCTTAACTACTGAGCCTTCTTCAGCCCCCCTCGTCTGATTTTGTTTCCTCTTTTCTTTTCTTTCTTTCTTTTTTTTTTTTAGGTTTTATTTTATTAATTTTTTTATTTATTTTTCTTCAAGACAGGGTTTTTCTGTATAGCCCAGGCTGTCCTGGAACTCACTCTGTATCCCAGGCTGGCCTCAAACTCAGAAATCCCCCTGCTTCTGCCTCCTGAGTGTTGGCATTAAAGGCATGCACCATCATGCCCAAACTTATCAGATTATTTTTTTTATTTGTTTTTCAGGATTTCTCTGTGTATCCCTGGCTGTCCTGGAACTCACTCTGTAGACCAGGCTGGCCTCGAACTCCCAGAGATCTGGCTACCTACCTCTGCCTCCCAAGTGCTGGGATTAAAGGTGTGTGCCACCAGACTCAGCTCTCTCGTCAGATTCTTGATGGTCTTTCTTTGAGCTGTGTCAGGTGTGTGCTGGGTTCTGAGTGTGTACATCTGCTGCATTTGTTGGAAGCAGATTCATTATTGTACTGCTTGGGCTGCTAGAACAGAATAATTCAGACTAGTTGCTTAAAACAACAGAAACTTTCTTGTGGCTCTGAAGTCTGAGAGTCCCAAATCAAGTTTCTGGAGTGGTTTCTAGAGAAGCTGATTTCTGGGGATGCCAGTTACCTTGCAGCTGGCCATGTTCTCACATGACCATAGTCATGAGTGACGTCTCTTCCTCTTCTAGGAAACCATTCCTGTTGGATTAGAGGCCACCTCTGCCATCCATTTAACCTTAATTGCTTCCCATAAGGCCCTAAGTCCAAATACACTTACACTGGGGATTGGGGTTTGTCTTAGTTACTTCTCTATTGCCATAACAGAACACTACAATGAAAGCAACTTACCTAAGAGTTTATTGGAGCCTTATAGTTTCAGAGGATGAGTCGGTAACCATCATGACAGGGAACATGGCAGCAGGCAGGCATGATACTGGAGTAGTAGCTAAGAGTTTATATCCTTATTCAAAAGTAGAAGGCAGAGAGAGAGAGAGAACTGAGAAGGGCATGGGCTTTTGACCCACCCCCACCCCCAGTGACACACCTCTTCCAGCAAGGCCACATCTCCTGATCCTTCCCAAACAGTTTAACCAGCTGGGGACCAAGTGTTCAAATACATGAGCCAGTGGGGTCCATTCTCATTCAAACCACCATAAGGTTCCCACATAGGACTTTGAGGTGAGGTGGGGGGTACCATTGTCCATAACAGTTATGAAAGGTGCTGTGTTCCGCTACTAATAAGAATAAGGCAGTCCAGCTAGTCCAAAGAATTGCTAATTCCTCCCAGGATGGGATAGTAGAAAAAGTTCCAAGATGATGTTCCATTTTCTATTATTATGTAGTAATGAATCGTGTCAAAACTTAGTAACTCAGAGCCGGGCGGTGGTGGCGCACGCCTTTAATCCCAGCACTCGGGAGGCAGAGCCAGGAGGATCTCTGTAAGTTCGAGGCCAGCCTGGACTACCAAGTGAGTCCCAGGAAAGGCGCAAAGCTACACAGAGAAACCCTGTCTCGAAAAACAAAAACAAAAACAAAAAACAAAAAAAAAAAAACAACTTAGTAACTCAGAACAGCCACATTTCATAATCTTTTGTTATTCTAAGGTACGATGGGGTTCAACTGAGCAGTTCTACCGTTTGGGGTCTTCTACAGCTGTAGTAAGTAGGACGATGGCTGGGACTAGAGGTATTGTTAATATTGATCAAGGCTGGACACCACAGGAGGTGTCTTCTAGCTGTTCAGATTCTCACAGCAGGGAGACTAGGCTAGGAGAATGTCTGAAGAGGATCAGGCAGATGCCTTAATGTCTCATGATTTAACTGTAGGATCAGATTTCCCAAAATCTGGTCTACCTGGTATTAAGGGAAGGCTGCATGGCTCACTCCTTGGTGGGAAGAATATCAAAATTACATAGTAACAAAACTGTATGGATGGGACATCTTGTTGAGACCATCATAGAAAATATATTCCATAGTAGTTTGTATGATAGATCTAGAGGGACAAAAAGGTTTCTTCGGGTCAAGACAAGGGAACAGATGCATCTAAACAAGAACTGAGTATGGGAAAGTTAACAGTTTGGCAAAAGTCCATGGTAAAGAAATGAGGCAGCATCAGTTGTGGTGCTGCGTGCCTCCTGTAATTCCAGTCCTGGGAGCTGAGGCGGAACGACGGTATGTTTGGGGCCGTCCTGGACTATACAGTAGCAAGACTTGAGAATGCCGAGAAGGAAATCTTGGAAGGTCTTTTAATTCTGAATTAGTAATGGAGAAGAGCAGTAAAGGTTTATAAACAGGCAAATGCCGCTAAAGTTCCTCGTTGAAAATATCTGATGGGAATGGAAAAGATAGATTTTTGAGCCTGTTCTAACTGCTCAGCACCTTTTTGTAGCCAGCACAAACCCACTAACAACATTATTGTGTTGGAAGTGCGATGTAAGGCTTGTCTTTTCCACTTCTGCTTTCATGGTCAGGTCCCAGTGTTATTGTAGTAAGAGACAGAAAGGAGCAGCTGGTGAAGAAAGTTAAGCTAGACTTCAGAAGAAGAGAATGCATGTTCTTGTGGGATTTCAGATGAAGCGGCTTCTGAGAATGAGGCTGGGGTTAGGAGTTTGTTGAGGACTGGGGCTGCTTGCTTTTGACATGTCAATGCCTAAATGGAGCCCACCTTGACTTTCTAGAAATGTGACTCCCCTGCTCTGAACTGGACCCTGGTACCTATTGCTTATGGAATAAAATGAAACCCTGGACCTCACATTCACCCAAGTCTTCTTTGCCCTGAGCTTTGCTCCCTCTAAACTCTCCACTCAGGTTGTATCCTAAGACAAGGTTTGATCTTTGCTTGCCTGTGCCCCTGTAAGGAACTCGCTATCAGGAATCCAGCTTTAAATTAAACTGCCCCATCTGTGGCTTTTAGAATGTTAGTTAATCTCTCCTGTAGCCTTTCTCAGCTGGAGCCGTGATGACTAATAACCGGTCTCATAGCCCTTTCTGACTTGGTGTTCCTTATCTGAAGATGCCTGTCCTGACGTTGGTACCTCAGAAAGAGGCACCATCCAGGGCATAGCTCCCCGAGCCCTTGATTCTCTTCAGCTAGATATCCTGTGGTTGTGGTTAGTTCTTTTAATACCAAGGCAGAGAATGTGAAAGCTAGAAGGAACTTGAAACATTTTACAGAGGAGTCAATGGCGGGAAGTAATAAGAAATACTGTCCTTACCTTTGAGGTGCTTCAGCTTAGGGGGAAGAACTCTGTTCCCACCCCTGACTCTGCTCAGAGACCAGGAAGCTAGGCTTGGACTTCCTTCTCTGACCCTCTTCAGATAGACACTTGGTGTCTTTGTCTTGTTCACCCCGTTTTTGTTTTCTCCATATCACACAACTCTATACGTTTTGAAATCTGCCCTCCTGTCAAGTGAGCATAATTTGTTAGTTCCTTTGCCTTAATTTCCTCTGCAGAGTGAAGCTCAGGCAATGTGCGTGTTGATGTTGAAGGATGCTATTAGTCCAGAGGAGAGTTTAACAGGCGAAAGGATGTGGCAAGTACACAGAGAGTAATTAGTTTGGTATCTGCCCAGAAGTAGATGATCAGTAACATTTTTCTGTTATTTTTAGGGACTTTTTGTTTGTTTTTGATAAGGGTTTTACACTGTAGACTTACCTAGGCTGTCCTGGAACTCATAGCAATCCTGTCTCTGCCTCCTAAATCCTGGAATTACAGGCATGAGCCAGCATACCTGGTGGTTTTTACTCTGAAACAAGGTCGTACTAAGTTGGTGAGGCTTTATAATTTCGTACAACCAACCAGGTGATGCTACACTGGTTTGTCAGCAGCCCCCTGAAGTGCATGGGCCACTTCTGTGAACACCTGCCAGGTACTGAGCTGCTGTAAGGCCACAGGCATGCCCAAGTCTTCCAAGCCAGACTCAATTCTGAGATGCAGCTTCAGCTCAGAGTATTTGATGGTTAGTGCATCAAATTGGTTCTGCCCAATGTCCTCTCTTGTCTTTGGAGGAAAGTGGCTGATAGCTGCCTTTTGACAGTAATTTTTTTTTTTTTTGCACCTTAAAACATACATTAATTTATTAAATCTTTACTATAAGTTAACTTGTATTGTTGCCATTTTATAGGCAAGGAAACAGATTCAGAAATTAAAGTGACTTGCATCCAGACAGCGTAGCTCTACCAGCATCTTTTCATAAAATGCATTTTTGTGGCCGGGCGGTGGTGGCACACGCCTTTAATCCCAGCACTCGAGAGGCGGAGGCAGGTGGATCTCTGAGTTCAAGGCCAGCCTGGTCTACAAAGCGAGTTCCAGGAAAGGCGCAAAGCTACACAGAGAAACCCTGTCTCGAAAAAACCGGAAAAAAAAAATGCATTTTTGTTACCATGATGTTGTTCTGAGTGCTAAATACCTGTCTTCTCGGTTTGTAGCTGGCAGTAAAAGTTTGCCAGACTCTTAAGAAGAGTTCCAGTATGTATGTCCAGATAAAGTCATTCTTCAGATAGTGATGTTTGCTTCATTGCCCTGGTGTCAGACCTGTGCCAGCTGTTTGCCATATGAATGCAGTTCTCAAAGCTAGTCTCTCTAAATGCAGAGTTGCTGCCCCATGCTTCAACTTCCTTCATCTTCTCCATCCTTCCAGAGTCAATGCCTGTGTGGACGTGGTGATCTCTGGTGTGAAGCTTTTGCAGGCCCTTGGTCTCAGTCCTGGGAGCGGAAGAGATCATGCTGTTCTGCACTCAAGAAGTGATCTGGAGGAAGCCTTTGTCTACTTCATGGGGAAGGGAGCCGCTGCTGAGCGCTTCTTCAGTGATAAGGAATCCTTCTATGACATCGCCCAGACTGCATCCGAGTTCCCAGGAGCCCAGGTCTGCCCCACTCACTGGTGCTACAAGCTGTGTTAAGGGTGTGGGGGAGAGCATTTTTACTGCTCTTAGAAGCAGCTTTCTCTTTCATTGTACACCAAGATGGTGATCCAATGCTGTGGTGTTGGGTATGTCATTAATTCCGCTATTTTTACTCAGATTTCTGTCTGGGTCATCCAGAACGCCCTCCTCCCTTTCTTGTTACCAGGCTAAAGGTTAGAAGCATGTCTATTCCTAGTTTAGGTTATAATTTATTTTTTCCATTTGTATGTGTGTGTGTTTGTACGTTTTATTTATTTTTTTAAATAAATTTATTATTTATTTTACATCCCGGCCCAGTTTCCAGGCCCTCCTCCCTCAGGTTATAATTTTTTAGATATAGTTTGCAGTAATCTCAATATGGCTGAGTTCTTTCTAAGAGGGAGAAAAAAGAGCTAAACCCACAGAGATCTCTATCTAAATCCCTGTGGGGAGGGGAGCTGGGCATGTCTTCACCTTTGTTTTATTTGTCCAGATCAGGGTGTTCCAAGAGTAGCTACTGACATTTTAGAGTAGCTAATGCTCTGGGAGAAGGGCTGTCCTGTGTGTTCTAGAATTGTTAGTAGCCTCCCACTTCAGCCCGCTGAGTGCAAAGCTCTATTCCCCACTTGTGATGGCCAAAATATCTCAGACATGCTCCTGTGTTTGCTGTGGGGAAGAGGAGGGTGACAAAATCATGCGGTTAGAAATCTGCTGGCCTAGATTGGTAGATCTCAGACTGGAGCATGTGTCAGAATCCCTGTGGGGAGGTAGCGAGCAGGTGGGGGGCTGTTAAAAGAAATTGCCACTGCTGTTCTGAGTTCCTGTTCAGTCTGCAGAAACCTAGAGTTTACTTTTTTAGTAAACTTCTTGGTTGACACTATTGGGTTGAGGACCTCTTTGAGAGCCACTTGTTTATAGAGTAAAACATACTAGAGACAAAGAAACTTTAGTGTTCTCCCAGCTCACCTGTAATTATAATCAAAACTCTAGACCTGCATGGTAGAAGCACAGCATGTGGTAGAAGAGTCAGTACTAGATTGAAGACACAACCTTGGCTCTTCCCGTCTCAACGCATTCTGGGGATGAGTTTCGGTTCTGATTTCTCTTATCTCAGCACTCCTAGGCCCCAGGTAATTCCTCCTCCTTTTGTAGGTCCTTCCTTTTATGTAAAAGAAAGGTCTTACATAAGTATGAGTCTGAATTCTAGCTAAGGAAGTTGTTAATACATTTTTAATTGGTGCCAATCCCAGGCAAACCTTGGTGATCAGTTTGATTTTGATGCCTTTGAGATTTAAATTTCTTTTGTCTTTTAAAGTGGCCATCTTGAACATTAGAAATGAGCCAGGCATTAGCCAGCCAAGTTTCTAAAGGAGACAAGGAGTTGTCATGTCCATCTTGACAGCTAAGCTCAGCAGCAGAAGTCCTCTCTCAGAAGAGGATCCTAGTGGTGGTGTGCTAAGTCTCCATTCACTAATCCTGATGATGCTGGTATTTAAACCAGTTGGCTTAACGTCCTCTTCTGCTTTGATTGGGGGAGGCGGGGTGAGCAGGAATCCTACAGGAGCTTAATTTTGCTTTTCGATGGTCCAAACTATTCCTAAACATTATAAAATTGTCTTGCTTACTTTCTACTAATGCCTCAAATTGGTACCTTTTCAAATTACCATCAGCTGTAAGGATGGTGGCCTAATAATCAGCAGATAAGCCATTCTATGGAAATTCTGGGTCTGTTTTGTAGACATCTTAACATTTCCCAAGCATTAAGTGAATTCTTCTATCCATTGTAGTTAAGTAAAACATTAAATCTGACATGTAGACCAAATTTGAGCTACATATCACAGACAGTTCTACATTTTATGTAGAAAGATATCCCTGCCAGGCGGTGGTGGTGCACGCCTTTAATCCCAGCACTCGGGAGGCAGAGACAGGTGGATCTTTGTGAGTTCGAGGCCAGCCTGGTCTACACAGCGAGATCCAGGAAAGGCGCAAAGCTACACAGAGAAACCCTGTCTCGAAAAACCAAAAAAAAAAAAAAAAAAAAAAAAGAAAAGAAAGAAAGAAAGCTATCCTTGTCCTGCCCAAACATGGATTGATTGACCTAAAGTGTGGGGTGAGAGTGGCGGCCAGCATCTAGAGTCACTGTTTAATCTCTGCCTCTGCATGGGTTAAGGACAGAGAAGGTGGAGTGTTGCTTAGGGAGAACTTCTCAAGTTCTTAGCCTTCAGAATAGAGCAGCAACTGTACTGGCTGTCAATTGGGTTTCCAAGGCACGCGGATCCATGCTTAGCAACATGGAGTACCAGCTGGAATTGTCTGCTTTCTAGGTGAGAGCTGCAGTGTGGAGGGAACAGGAGTTGTCCTATGTGAGGGACTTTACCAGTGAGGGTTTACTACAAGAGTGGCCATTGTAGTTCCCAGCACATTAGTGTGCTGCTTCTACCCTCTCTTCCAACTTAGCAGCGGACACTTACTTAGCCCATTGTAGCTAGAGTTTTCCTGCCTTGCCCACAGTCAGGACAAATCTCTGTCACTTGCCAGTCCCACAGCCGCTCAGACCCAACCAAGTAAACACAGAGACTTATATTGCTTACAAACTGTATGGCCGTGGCAGGCTTCTTGCTAACTGTTCTTATATCTTAATCTATTTCTATAAATCTATACCTTGCCACGTGGCTCGTGGCTTACCGGCCTCTTCACATGCTGCTTGTCATGGCGGTGGCTGGCAGTGTCTCTGACTCAGCCTTCCACTTCCCAGAATTATTCTCCTCCTTGTCCCGCCTATACTTCCTCCTGCCTGACTACTGGCCAATCAGTGTTTTATTTACTAACCAATCAGAGCAACACATTTGCCATACAGAACATCCCACAGCAGCCTGTATCCTGAGGTGATCCCTGCCCTGAAGGAGCTAGTTGTGTTCCAGATGTCTATCACCTAAGAGTTGGAGCTATATTAGGGGCTATTCAGGTTAGGTGGTAAGATATCTCTAACCCTGTCTAGGGATGACCATTTGGGAGGCTGAGATGTCAGTGAGGAAAAGGGAGCAGAGACAATGTCATATGTTGTTGGAAAGGATTCAGGTCCATACCTAATATAGAAGGGCAGGGTGTCTTAGCCAAAGGGCAGGGACCAAGAGGAAGGCTGACTTGGAGAGAGCTACCTTTGACCCTTACAAGATAGGGGTAGAAGAGAGATCATGAACTGAAATCAAGAAAGGCTCTGTACACCCCACTTAAGCCCTCATGAACAGTGTCAATGTCAACATTCCTCAGTGATGCTGTTCCTAGTCACACCTGTGTCCATTTCCCACAGTATCACTTTTGTCCTTTATTACACTTCTCTCTTTGCTGGCATTTCCTCCTTCAGATCTTTCCTTGTAGTAAATCTCACGTGGGTTTCACACTGGGAAACAGGCAGCACAGCTACTATATTCTTTGCCGTCTATTCCTAAAGCAAGTAACAGATGTATAGAATACAAAGAGATGGTGTGATTAATTATTCATAATGCACATCTGTCCTTGATGGGGTAATTTGTAAACTGAAAAGTCTAGGAGCAAAGTTTGTATTTATGCAGTTACACTTACAGAAGCTGAAATTTAAGCTGTGTTGTTGGAGAAACTAATGTTATTTAATTAAATGGTCCTAACTGGAATTTATGCATGTATAATGGAACCAAGCACAACAAAGCTTACCTGTATTATGGACATTGAATTAGGTAAAATACAAGATATTTTTAAAGTTACATTTTAAACTAAGCATGTTGATTCATGCCTGTAATCTCAGCACTTTGATGGACTGATATAGGAGGATTGCTATGAGCTCAATACTACCCTACGCTACATAGCAAAACACTGTGTCACCCACTTCTCCACCCCCAAACGCCTCACAAAAAAAAGTTACATTTTAGAGCCCAGTGTCATGATGCATACTCCTAATCCCAGCACTCAAGAGGCAGAGGAAAAAACAAATTAAATGACAAAAAAAAAAAAAAAAAAAAAAAAAAAAAAAATGCCCTGCTCCATTTTAGGGCTGAGGATGCAGGTGAAAGCATTTGCCTAGCATTCACAGGCCCTAGGCTTCAACACTGAGAAAAGAATATGTTCGTGTATTGAACAATATTTAGGAGAATGACATAGTCATATGCTCCTTTAAGGAGTCATAGCATGTGGGAAAAGGTACAGTCATACTTCTGTGTTTTCTTTTGTCTGTTTTAGCTGCCTAGAAGCTCAGGGTCAAATTTGATCTAGTTCAAACTACTGTAACACAAATTCTAATAGGTCTTTTTAATAAAAACCCCAGAGCCAGATATTGTGGTAAATGCTGAAAGATCAGAGAGACAAAGGAACAGTCCATTGCCATGTCTCACCTCTAGGACTCCCCAGCCTAAAAAGGCTCTCTAGCCGAAAGGGCCTCAGCCGAAAAGCCTTTGGTTCCTGTCTCCTCACCCCTTAATATACCTTTCTCTACCCAGCCATATCACTTCCTTCTTAGTGCTGGGATAAAAGACATGTGTGCTTCCCAAGCAAAGGCATGAGATCTCAAGTACTGGGATTAAAGGTGTGTGCCACCACTGCCTGGCTTTGTATCTCTCTTAGACAGAGTCAATTTCATGTAATCCAGGGTGGCTTTAAACTCACAGAGATCCAGACAGATCTCTGCCTCTCGAGTGCTAGAATTAAAGGTGTGTGCCACCACTGCTTGGCATCTATGTTTAATCTAGTGGCTTGTTCTGTTCTCTGATCTTCAGGCAAATTTTATTAGGTTACACAATATATCACCACATTTCCCCTTTTTTGTCTAAAATAATAAAAGAAGGTTATAACTAATATAAGAAAAATTATATACAATAAGACAATAAGTATATACAGTCAAGAATAACATTAACAATGTCTAGTTCATAAACATTTGACAAATTCAGAGAAAATACTCCATTTTTTATCCTAACTTGTATTACCAAGCAAAAACTATCTTCTGATAGCTTTCAAACTTATACACTTTACACATACACTTTACACATCTTTAGTGAGTTTCTTTTCTGAATTTGTTAACAAAGACAACTATAACTATCTAATCTTCAACTCCTTCAGAGACCCAAGAAGAAAATAGTATTTACTGAGTAAGCAGGAAGTGCAAAAAAGTGACTTCCAAAAAATGTGAGAAATGACAGAAACAGCTGACTGCCTGAACAGTCACCCAAGGTTCCCCTGCAATGTTGGGGCATCCATCTTCAGCTGATAGGCTTAGCATATCTGACAGACTTATCTGTGAAGCAGGATTTTCTGAAGGGCCTTCCTACTTTGTCTTGGCAAGGTTCGGCAGTCCTTTGTTTTGTGTCCTGCTTGTCCATTTCGGACAGCATACCATCAGCAGTTGAGGCAAGGTCACTTTCTTGCCCAGTGGCTAATTTTTGCCACAAAGAAAGTAAACTCCATATGAAGTTTTCTTCAATGCCCATCATTTTCTCTGAAGTAGGATAGTGCTGCCAGGAGCAGACAGGTCTCATAGTCATTAAAAAAAAAAAAAGAAAAAGAAAAAGAAAGAAAGGAAGGAAGGAAAAATCTCTGTTATTAAAATATCTTAAATGCTATATTCTGTAAATCTCTGAAGTGTTTGAAGATGACCTGTCTATCTAAAATATATATCTGTTTGACCTTGGAAACATTCCTAATATGACTACAAGTTTGATTGTAATGACTAACTACTAACTTGCATTTCTTTATGTATTAATTAGTTGGTAATAATAGCTTTCAAGCACAATTTGCATTACATTGTTAAACGAACTGTATAGGTACAAACCTTGAACAAGAGTAGAAATATATGTACAGTATTTTTTAACAAAATTAATCTCAAATATGTATCAGTATACAAAATTTGTATACTGATACAAAAGTCCAGTCTAATGTAGTTGCTTTTTAAAAGTAGATTCAATAATCTACCTTTTTATCTTATATCTATATCCTCCTGTTTGTTTGAATCTTAGATGGTCTTTTTTGTTTGTTTGTTTGTTTTTTGGTTTTTCAAGACAGGGTTTCTCTGTGTAGTTTTGGTGCCTGTCCTGGATCTCACTATGTAGACCAGGCTGGCCTCGAACTCACAGAGATCGCCTGGCTCTGCCTCCCGAGTGCTGGGATTAAAGGCGTGCACCACCTCCACCTGGCTTTAGATAGTCTTTTAATAAAAAATCCAGAGCCATATATCAGGGTGAAAGCTGAAAGATCAGAGAAGCAGAACAGCCAGCCACTAGTTCTTACGTCTACAAAATCCTCAGCCTAAAGAGAGTGAGTTTCTGTGTCTTCACACCTTATATACCTTTCTCTGCCCTGCCATATTACTTCCTGGGATTAAAGGTGTGTGTGTGCTTCCCAAGCAAAGGCATGAGATCTCAAGTGCTGGGATTAAAGGTATGTGACTCCACTGCCTGACCTCTATGTCTAATCTCGTGGCTGGCTCTGTCCTCTAATCCTCAGGAAGTCTATTAGGGTATGCAGTATATCACCACATCCTCCCCTTTTTCTTTTTAGAGTAGATTCAATAATCTACTTTTTATCTTATCATATCTATATCCTCTTTTTTTTCTTTTTCTTTTTTTCAAACAAGAGCCCTAAATCTAATCTCCTTTGTTTAGCTTTTTTTCCTGACCATTATCAATTAACAACTTATAACCAACCATCCTAAACAATGACAGTTATCTATATCCCATTGAAAGACCAAAAACCACCCACCCCCACCTCTTGGGAATGTGGGTGTCATGTTCTTAAAATTACTTCCTGCTGTCTAGGGGTGAAGGCATCTTTAGGGGACCCCGAAAAGAAAAATTTTGGGTTAATTGTTAAGTCCTGGGAGAGGCAGCTGTATCATTTGTTGTCCAGTCTCTGCATAATGGGAAAGTGCAGGTCTTGTCTCAAGTCCTGGCTAGAGTAGTCTGTGAGGCTGGATCATCTCAGCCAGCCACCTTGAAATTGTCCTGAGCAGTTTGTAGTCCAAAGCCGATCTTTGGGTGGTATTTGTCAGCTTGCTGACATTATCATTGTCCTGATGGAATTGTCGTTGTGGGGTCCCATCATCTTTTGGAGACTTCAAAGGTCATTATTAGGCATTGTCATGGTTCACTGTAGAAAATCTTTTTCTTAGGACAAGTTTTCTGGATGATTTGTCCTTTTTCTTCAGATGTCTAATTTGTCCAGTGGTCTTCAGATTCCTTAGCTGGATGCCTTCATTCTCCTAGAAGACAAAAACAAAACGCTTTCCCAACACTAACTTCGGGGAGTTTCCCTTTTCTAATCTTTATCAATTTGGATTTATGGTTTCTCCTTAAATTTTTGTTTTATTTTATAAAGCTGTTCTATCATTCCAGAGCAGTATGGTTTCTTACAATAGGTATTAGGTTCTTCAGTTGCTCTGGGAAGGAGTTTCTTCCCTGGTGACAGGAAAGAACTGAACCGAATTTGACCTGGGGCGGGGGGCCCTTCAGGTAGTTTCCCTACAGCAAAGGCAAGGAATTACCTTGACTGTCTCTTGTTTATCTACTTTGGTTAGTCCAATATCTGCCTTTGCCACACCTTCTGCATACTCCAGAAGGGAGGAGCATCCTGTTGAGATTATTCCTTGAAAAGACATTGTTTCTAGGAACACCCTGTTTACAGTCCCTTCTTAGGTGAACTTGTTTACCGCAATTAAAACATTTGACATTGCTATTTTTCTTCAAACCTATGGAAATCACCTCTCCTATCCAAGCATCATCATGATCATGAAAGTCAATATTTATTGTATTTTGGATCCATTCCTCCAAGGGTGCTGATCTTGCCTTTAATGGCCTAATTACTCATTTGCATTGTGCATTAGCATTTTCAAAAGCCAGAGATTCAGTTATTATTTCTCTTGCTTCTGAATTTGGTATCATTCTATTTACTGCTGAAATCAGTCTTTGTAAGAAATCAGTGAAGGTTTCTTTTGGGCCCTGTATAACTTTTGTAAATGACTCAATTTTCTTTCCTACTTCTTCAATTCTGCCCCAAGCATTCAAGTCTCATGCAGCATAAAGCTAGGGTGTGGTCATCATGTAAAGATTGTCTTTATATATCAGCATACTAATTTTCATATTTATTCTCTCCACCTTTCCTTATTATTCTTTGTCTGTTTGTTTGTTTGTTTTGCTTTGAAACAGTGTCTCTCTATGTAGCTCTAGCTGTCCTGAAACTTGCTTTATAGACCAGGCTGTCCTTGAACTCATAGAGATAAGCCAGCTTCTACCTCCTGAGAGCTCCAATTAAAGGCATGGCCCATGCCTGGCTTTGTTTCTGTTTTATTAACCTCACTTGTACCCTTTGCTGTCAAGGCACCTCCAAGCTTGGTGCAGCTAGCCTAGTGATAGACACCTGTGATCCTAGCCCATAGGAAGTGGAGACAGAAGGATCAGAAGTTCAGGGCCAGCCTCAGCTACATAGTGACCTTAAGCTAGTCTGGGCTATATGAAACTCTGTCTCAAAAAGCCAGGAAAAAAAGAAAAATCAAAATATGTTGGTGGGAGCTAGGAAGATAGCTCAGTGGTTAAGAGCACTGACTCCTCTTCCAGAGGACCAGGGTACAATTTCCAGGACCACATGGAGGCTCACAGTTCCAGGGCATCCAGTGTCCTCTTCTAGCCTCCTCAAGTACTGCAAACATGTGGTGAACAGACATAGATACAGGGAAGACATCCATAAACGTAAAATAAAAACAAATATAAAATTTTTTAAATGATTAAGCTTGGGTTATACACTTGTTTGAATGCTCATAACTTTTAACTGTCTTACAGCACTATGTAGGAGGAAATGCAGCTTTAATTGGACAGAGGTTTGCCACCAACACAGACTTAAAGGTAGGTCACAATTCCAAATTAAAACGTGTCTTTCAGCTAGTGTTTCCTCAATGTTAAGAGCAAGAGTGGGTCTTGATTCCTTAATTCAGCCTGTGGGTCTACCTGGGCATCTGGTTAGAAAGCAATATTGTGTTAGGGGATGATATTAGTAACTAATGCTGTTTGGGTAAATTGATTCTTCAACAGTCCTGTACGGCTAGTTAATATTGCTGTTGATGGGACTATTCTTCTTGCTTTCTACATAGGAAATGGGAGGCCTAGAGACATTCACACTAACACAGATGGGACTCAGATTCCATCTAAGAGCCCATGTTCTGATGAACATGTAATGGCTAAAAGCACAGGAACTCTGGAGTCAGGCCGAGGTAGGAGATTAACATGAGTGATAAGATAAATGGAGTGGGCTGTATTAGTGAGCCTGGATCCAAAGTGCTAAAACCTGGGAGCTGTCAGGTGTGGTGATTCCAAAGACAGAGGCAAGTAAGTAGAGGTATGTCTTCACGTCTTAAACCTTTTGATGTAAATGGACTTTTAAATGACCGTTATAGCCAGGTGTGGTGGTACACATCCGTAATCCCAGAAGAATCACAAGTTCTGGGCCAGGTTGGAGTACATAACAAAACTGCTTCAAAAAAAAATCTCCCAAATAAATAAATATTAATTATTTGCATGTGATATGTATAAAGTAAAATCTGAGTAGGTAGTGGGATAGATGTAAGGGGAGAAGCCAACATGGAAGCAGTTGCTGTTGTACTGTAAAACAAAGTTTGCATTAGAGCTTCCAAATGTATCTATCCCAAAGCAAAATGGTAAACAGACATAATGAGGAGGATTTCAGTATAATAGCAATAACCTCCACCTGGCCTCCCCTTCCACTCATTGCAGAAGAAAACTACTTACTCAGATGCTATTTCCTGAGGCCAGGGTTTGTTCTGTCCCTGGAGAAGCTGGCCTAGGGCCAGTCTGATTGGAAGACATTATAATAAACAGACCTGGCCTTGAGAGGAGAAAAGACATGGCACTTGCTCTGTCCTTACACCAGTCTAATAGTTTTATGATTTTCGTAATTAAGTCCCAAGAGGCTAAGTAGAGTGTCCAGGGTTACCTAAGCCAGAAAACAGCAGAGCTACAATTCAAATGCTACACTGTAGAGTGACTACCTTCCTATACTACTCTCTCAGGAATTCAGTTTGACCTGTCCAAATGCATCCCAATATGGACCAGGTATTACCTGAGAACTAGCAGAGATTAAGAGCTAGATTTTCCAGAGATAGCTGTTGGAGCTAACACATACATAGTTCTGACCATAGCCCAGGCACTGTTCAAAGTGTTACACACACACACACACACACACACACACACACACACACACACTCACTCATGTTATCCTCACAGTGCCTGTTAGGGAAGTCCTCCTTCTATTCTCCCCCTTGGAGACAGGAAAGTGAGGTACACAGAAGTCCAAACAGCTCATTGCCTAGTGTTCAGTAGACCTATGAGTTGAACCCAGTTAAGTCTAAGACCTGTGCTCTGTTTCTTAGAAGCAGACCTGGGGAGTCTAGAAAAGGCCAGGGTGGTGCAGCAGTGAAAGTGAAGTCAGGTGGCAGAAGAGGGGCAGTGCCTTTAAGAGAGGCGTGTGCATGCACAGATACAACCAAGGCTCTTAGCCACGGAGCCGTCTCTCCGTTTGTTTGTTTGTGAGAGGTAGTTTCTCTGTATCTCTGGCTGTTCTGGAACTTGAGTGGACCAGGCTGGCCTTGAACTCAGAGATCCACCTGCCTCTGCCTCCCAAGTGCTGGATTAGAGGCATGCGCCACCATGCCTGGCTTTCTTTCTTTCTTTCTTTCCTTTTTTTTTTTTTTTTTTTTTTAAATATGTTGCTGGGCCTTGTGCATGCTAAAGAAGCACCACCAAGCTACACCCCAGTCTCATTTTCCAATGTTAAAACACATTTGCATCCCTGGGATAAACTGTTTATGATACATTACTTTTTTTGTAAGTTCTTGGGTTGTGCTTAATAAATTTTTTTTCTTAGTATTTATTTCTTATGTACACAGTGTTTTGCCTGCATGTTTTGCCTGCATGCCAGAAGAAGGCACTAGATCTCATTATAGATGGTTGTAAGCCACCATGTGGTTGCTGGGAATTGAACTCAGGGCTTCTGGAAGAGCAGCCATGCTCTTAACCTCTAAGCCATCTCTCCAGCCCTCATTTACTAAAATTTTGATTAAAATGTTTATGTCAGTTTCCATGGGGAGATAGTGATTTGTGTTTTTCTTATAACGTCTGATTTTGCTATGAGAATAATAATGGCATTGTGTAGTAGAATGAGTTGAGATAATTTCCTCTGCCTCGAGTATTTTTTTTTTTATTCCATGGGGGGTAAGGTGCTGGGGGGTGCATGTATACTCCATGCCACGATTCACTTCTGGAGGTCAGAAGAAGAGTCCTCAGAGTTCGGTCTCTTCTTCCACCATAATGGGTTCTGGGGATCAAATTAGGCTCTCAGATGTGGCTACAAGGATCATTATTACTGCTGAGCCATTTTGCCTGCCCCACTTGAAAAGGGTTTCTATGAGTTTTGGTATTTATTATACCTTCCTAAATGTTTGTAGAATTCACCGTGCCCTGGGCCTAGGGTTTTCAACATGGGAAGGTTTCAGTATGGGAAATCTCTGATTTCTTAAGATGTGCCCTTTAATAACCCATTGGTGGACTAGAGGTATGTTGATTGGTTCCTGAATACTTGAGGGTTTTCTGCATGTCTTTCTCTCACTAATGTGAGTTTTAATCCCATTCTGTTGGCCTTCCTGGTGACAAACCCAGCAGGAAAAATCTTTCTCCATCCTGCTACTTATCGCTACTGTTGGGTAAGCTAGGTTTATTTTTTTTATATATATACAGGGTCCTTTAGTGAGTGGCCATTGGAAGAATGCAAAGGACTATGAAATGTTCTTTTCTGGGCTGTTCTGTCTGTCTCTAAGATCTTTGGAACAAGTAGAGATATCCATGCCCTCTGCCACTTCCTGTCTTGTTCTATTTCCTCTTCAACCAAGCTTTGAACATCATCTACTGTTGACTCTGGTAATGATGCTCAATTCTCAAAGCTGCACTGAGCCAGCCAGAGTCACCACTGCCTGTTCTCCAGCCTTTGCTCAGTTACTATGGTATATGTATCTCTTTCCACCCTATGCTTATAGCCTATTTGCATATACATAATTAATGTGTGTTTCTTGTAGATAGTGTATAGCGGGACTTGCTTATTTATCCAGGTCATAATCTCTACCTTTAGGTAGGTGTGGTGGTATGAAGGAAATGGCCTCCATAGGCTCATGTATGCAAATGCTTAGTCACCAGGAAGTGGAACTGTTTGGGAAGGATAAGGAGGTGTGGCCTTGTTGGAACAATTGTGGTCTTGTTGGAGAAAGTGTGTCACTGAGAGTTGGCTTTGAAGTTTCAAAAGCCCATCAGGCCCAGTCTCTCTGCCTGCTGCCTGCAGATCAGGATATAAAGCTCTCAGCTCTACATGCTCTAACACTATGCCTGTCTGTTTTCTGCCATGATGATGACGATGAACTAACTCTAAAACTGTAAGCAAGCCACCAGTTAAATACTTTAAAGAGTTGCCTTGGTCTTGGTGTCTCCTCGAAGCAGTGGAACAGTGACTAAGACAGTGAGGTATTAAATCATCTGCATTTAATGTTGATCTTCTTTGACTTGTTGGTTTTCATTTTTGGTTTTGATATTTCAGTGGTTGCTTTAAGGTTTATATTGAACAACCTTTTTTTTAAAATATGTATAGGTACTTTGCTTGTATGTATGTCTGTACGTCACATATGTGCAGTGCCTATGGAAGCCTTACATTGAAAATCTCTACCACATTATGTGAACCTTTCCCAGGGAAACGAACAAGTATCTTCACCCCAAATAGGGCTCCAACAGCAGACCAAAGTAAGGCATCCACTCAAATCTAACTTACAGAATCAGTGAGTTTCATTAGTCTTGCTTTTAAGGGTGTGGGTAAGGCATTATTTATAGGAACATGGAGCTGATACACCACACACACACACACACACACACACACACACACACACACACACACACACACCTTTCTCTCCTAGTAAACTGCCTCTTGGAGACAGAGAGAACAGAACCTTGTGTGTTTGCAGCCTAATGAGTCTCTCTAGCCTAAAAAAGGCTTTAATAGGCTTAATATTTGTATAGGTGATCACAGCTACTGAAAGTTCAAGAGGACAATGACAGTGTCATCCCTGGAAAACAGCATTTCACAATTTATTACAGCCCTGTGTTGTTAGAAACAATTAGGAAAAACAAAAACAAAAACAAAAAACAAAAAACAAACAATGACAGGTTCCTGGAAAGGAGCCAAAACAAGATCACCTTTAGAAGACCTTTATAGGAGATGGGCTGGAAGTAGAGAGCAGCCACCTTAGGAGAGATAGCTGTCATGCACAGCATGATGAGGGCAGGGGCCTGAAAGAGCCTTCAGATCTCTCCACAATGGGGATCTCTGACTTACAGCTTCTGAGGAGTGGCCAGAGTTCCAGACCCTGTGATTTAGTCCAACCTAGAAGCCAGGCACTAAGTAAGACCACAACCTTTCTTATAGTTGCAGGAGCCGGGGCTGGGCTTGCCTCTTCTGCTGAGACTTGAGTGTTCCATCAGTCTCAGGAGCAGCCTGGAGTTCTCTGTTCTCCAGAGTAACTACATCTTAAAGTGCACACCCATGCTCTAACACACATGTCCTGTAAGTTTAAAATGCTGAAATTTTCTTTCCCCTCTAATGCTAAGTTTTGTAGACTGCCAAAGGATTTTAAATACACTAGATTTTAGTAATTACTTCTTTTTTAAAAATAGGGGTTTTTTTTTTACATTTTATTTATTTATATTTTGTTTGTTTATTTGGAGATAGGGTCTCACTGTGTACCCCTGGCTGGTCTAGAACTCATTGTGTAGACCAGGCTTGTCTTGAACTCAAGAGATCCACCTGCCTCTGCCTCTGCCTCTGCCTCTGGAATGCTGAGATTAAAGTCATGTACCACCATGCCCAGTTTATACATTTTTTTTTAATATATTCATTTGTGTTTGTGTGTGGATGTGAATATGCTAAAGCATATATATGGATGCTTATGGAGGTCAGGGGACAAACTATGGAAGTCAGTTCTCTCCTCCCACCAGATAGGCCCCTGGATCAGACTCGGGTCATCAGGCTGGGTGGCAAATGCTTTTGTACCCACTGAGCCATCTCAGGATTTATTGTCACTGCCATACCTGTTTTATATGTGTTGTAAATCTTCCACTATGTTGTCTGTGACTTTAATCTTTATCTTTGAAGCAGCTAGGCCTCTAGAGTTAACATTTCCGTTTCTCTTTGTTCCTATTCTTGATCTGTGTTTCCACCTCCTCTTGTTGCTGTTCTGCCTGGAGGACTTCCTTTTATTAATAACATTTCCTTTGATGCGGGTCTGCTAGTGAATCATAAATTCTTTCAGATTTTGAACATCTGGAAGCCTTTTCATGGTAAGATATATTTCTAGGGCTCAACAGGTTCGTTCATGCTTCATACCGATCACTGTCCTTTACCTAACGTCCAAGTGCTTTGGGACCGTCATTTCCTATGTTGGACCTAGCTTTTGTTGTTGTAGGCATGTGGCTCTTACTATCTCAGAAGTAAAACTCCAGGTTAGAATTGGGGGAAGGAAATAAAGTGGCAGGACCAAGAATTTTCAAAACTGACAAGAGGCTCATGTCTATGTGGTAGAGACCAGGGAGGGAGATGCATTTTACCCCGAAGCCAAAGAGCTGTGTACAAAACACTATACAAATAAGGAGCTTGCTTGCCAATGAAGATGGCTTTGAAGTATGTGAGTAGGGGGCATCAATCTGAACCAAAATTAGGGATTTCTCCCCACCCCTACCCCCACCCAAATCCTTCATGTTTGAGTCTGTTAGCCTGGCCTTGAGGGGTGTGGCAGAAACTGCACTGGACTGTGCAGTTCAGCTGAGCTAGGAAGGGATTCTAGAGGTAACAGCCAGAGGGAGTCCAGGTTCAGTTGAAGAAAAAGAGCTTGGAAAAGTTGTAGCGCATACTCTCTAAGCTTGAAAGGCTGTGTGGTCACATAACAGTTAAGACTAGGGAGTGTGTGATCTCACAGGTTAAGTCACTGGTCATTGCAATCTGGTGAAAAGAAGTAGCCCTCTTTTCCTATACTGTGTAAAAATTCCAAACAAGTATTTATTATCTGGCAGCTTTGAGCAAACACTCCATGTCTATTTGCCTACACAGAATACAAAGGAGTTTTTAAAAGACTTTTAGGAGCCAGGCAGTGGTGGCGTGTGCCTTTAATCCCAGCACTCAGGAGGCAGAGGCAGGTGGATCTCTTGAGTTCAAGGCCAGCCTGGTCTTCAGAGTGAGTTCCAGGACAGCCAAGGCTACACAGAGAAACCCTGTCTTGAAAAAAAAAAATAAACAAACAAACAATTAGGAGCTTCATATAGTAATGCACTCTTGCCATAGATAGACAGACAGACAGACAGACTATTTGGGGCACTGGAGAGATGGCTCATCGGTTAAGAGCACTGGCTGTTCATCCAGAGGTCCTGAGTTCAATTCCCGGCAACCGCATGGTGGCTCACAACCATCCGTAATCAGGTCTGGTGCCCTCTTCTGGCATGCAGGCATACATGCAGACAGAACACTGTATATATAATAAATAAATAAATCTTTAAAAAAAAAAAAGACTCTTAGGAACTTCACACAGTAATCCACTCTTGCCATAAATAGATAGACAGACAATTAGGAGCTTTGCACAGTAATGTACTCTTGCCATAAATAGATAGACAGACAGACAGACTATTAGGAGCTTCGCACAGTAATGCACTCTTGCCATTCCAGTCACCCAGGAAGCTAAGGCAAGCAAAGGGTGAGTTTGAGGCCAGGCTGGGCTACATAGCTAACCTATAACATCTCAGAAAAAGAAAGAAACACACCCACCTCACCCCTGAGGATATAGGGTTTGTGTATAAACTGTGTTCAAACAGAAATTTACTTTCTCAAGTTTGGAGGCTCAAAGGTCCAAAATGAAGGTCTCATGAAGGTGTTAAGGGCCTTTTGCTGACTTGTGGATGGCCAGCTGTGTTCCAGTTTAGCCTTGGGTGGGGAGCGTACAGATCTTTTTCTCCTAGTTCCGTCTGACTAAGACATTATTTAATCTTCATTCTCATTAAGGTCTGTCTCCAACATCATCACATTGGTGTTAGGCCTTCAGTGTCTGGACTTGAGGAAGACACATTCATTCTGTAACTGAGTGTGAGCCACAGAAGTTGTATAGATACTGAATAACTAGGGCTTGTCAATTTCCAGTTTCTAGGTACATTATGGCCATACTCATAGAGTCTTAAGCCCTGGCAGTGAAGAATCCCTGAGGCTTTTGAAATTAAATTGGATTCTGACTGCTAAATGAATAGAATTGGCTCACACACACCTTGCTGGTTACTGTTTAGATTCTGCAGAACAGGAACTGATCTCCTGGAGACTGACTGATGTTGCTCATTATCTCTAGGTTCTTCTCTGTGGTCCAATTGGTCCAAAGCTGCATGAACTTCTTGATGACAATGTGTTTGTCCCGCCAGAGTCCCTGCAGGAAGTGGATGAGTTCCACCTCATTTTAGAATACCTGGCAGGTAAGGAAGGCAGGGGTGTGGGTGGCAGAGTACGTGAGTGCTGTTGGAAGGATGGAAGAGGACTGTGTAGTGCAGGGTGTGACTGTGCCGGAAGTCCTTGTCAATTAGCAGGCTCCTGTACCAGAGATTTCCAGCCCGTTGTCTAAGGAGCTGACATTAGCCATTGTCTCCATGGAGAACGCTAAGAGTATAACAGTATTGAAGTCAGTGCTCCCATCTGCAGACTGCACTGGTGTGTAGTGGAAAGAGGCTGCAGGAGAGATCTGTTGTGATTAAAAGTAAGAATGTGCTCAGCACATGCTTGTAATAAAGTTTTCCTTTATTAACAAGAGCTAAGAAAGGCAGCAAATGGACTCCAGCCCTTCCAGGCTGCTTGAGATTGGTGCCGGGCCTCTGGCAACTTTCATGGGAGCACTTCATTTGTTTTCCTGGAGACGAAATGTAGTGCTATTTCTGTTTCTTCCTGTTACATAATATTCCAGTGTTTATGAATCCAAAGTAACCCATTCCAGTGGATTTTATGTTACAAGAATGAAGGTCTGATTCCTCAACAGCTCTTCAACACCTGGACACAATTGATTGTGTATTTCCTGTTAGAGCTTTTCCTGTGCTCAAGAACTCTGTTTTCTGACAGGGCATCCGCACAGACTAATGGGTGTCCTAGAGCCTTACTTACTTCTCTTCAGTGAGTCACTTCCAAGTCAAACAGGAACTCTCATCAAGAGTAATTAACTGTCATGTGGGGTACAAAATATATACTTCTTGACAAGTACCCTTTCTCCAAGTATGCAGAAGGGATTGGTTGTTTCCAGTTCTCTCTGGTATATACTAGAAACAGCCAGGGACTTCGGAGGGCAGGTCTAAACTTAGAAGCAGAATGTTTTAGTAGGAAATCGACATTTAATCATACCCAAGCTTTGAGTTGCTGAGTTCAGTGTTCCTAAATGGGACATAGATGTGACTTTTTATCACTAAACATGGTGGTGAGCATGAACCTGGGAGTGGGTTTAAAGCCTTGTGAGCCGCTTCAGGACCACTGCTTGGAGGTTCTGGATAGCTGAGCTGTGGCCCTACATTTCTGTAGGCACCAGCCTGCCTGGACACTTTGCAGTTTGTGTCTCATGGTGACTTGGGAGTGGAGATTGTGTCAGGGCTCTGACTCTTGGTTAGGGAGCCCACTATGCTGTCTCGAAAGGAGTCACTGTCCTTGGCTTGATAAGCCTCCCATTTTTGTTCTTTCCAGTGCCTAGGGTTTTCTTCTTGGTCAGAACAGTGGCCTTCTGTTAACCTCATGTGAAGCTGCACCGCCATAGGTAGAGGCTGATGGCAGCAGCCCTTGGCAACCCTAACAGAAGCAGTTCCTGGCTTTTCTGTAGCCTAGACTGGTAAATTCCAAGAGCATCTATCAACTTTATTTTTTCTTCTTCTCTCTCCTACCAGAGCACCCGAGAAAAGCTCACTTTCAGGTTTGGTCTGGGAATCAAGTGGGTCACTGCAGAGGTTCCCCTAAGTTGATAAATTGAGAGGAGAGGTCGCCTGTAGAGATGAGTACAGAGTTTGGGAGGAAAGGAGCATTAGCTGCTATTACAGGCTAAGCTCCATCAGTCTCAGGCGACTCCATGAGTCCTGTGTCTTATGGAAAACAGTAGCGCTCTACATTCTCTCCTGGCTTGCCTTGAAGAAGCCTGTTTACTTTTGCCTGGTCATTCCCTGAAGAACTCATTTGCTTTTGAAATCTATGTGGCTCTTTTTTTTCCCTTAGGCTAAAAGGGATGGTACTTCTTAGCAGTGTCCTATGGAGAATATGTTGTTTTTACCATAGTGCAGTTTTGATTGCAGAAGTACTGGATTTTTTTTTCTTCTTTTTTTTTTGTCCTCATGGTCATTTAGGTCATCTGTCTGCTTTCTGATTCCCTTGTTCTTTGCTAACTCATCTTTGTGGCTGTGCGGCAGATGCGTTGTGAGGCAGTGGGGATATGGTGAGGGAAGCACAGGCCTGCCCTCAGCTCAGTGGCCGTAGATGGATACCTGAGCAGGTCAGTACAGAACTGTGCCAGGTCCTACAACAGGGCCCATTAGTGACCCTGCCAAGGAAGGAACCATATCTTCATGGGGGTAGGGCAGGGAAGGATGCATTTAGGGAAGAAGTAGCACTTTAACTTGCCACTGAACAGTCACTACTCTGAAGAAACTCTGCATAGAAATGGCTGGAACAGCTAGATAGTCTTAGACCACAAGCTCAGAAACCTCCAGGGGGCACCAGGAAGCGGTGCAGTCAGCTAGGCTCTGGCTTTCAGCCTATTTAGCTCCCAACTCAGTGAAAAGTGCTCAGGGTGTGGCCCTTGGGAGGGCAGCCTGGCCTGTCTGTTGGGTGTGCGCTGGTGTGCTGTGTATGCTGGTATGTTCTGTGTGCTCGGATGGGGCAGTCATGTGCTCTGTAGTTGTGACCTGTGCTTGAGTTCTGTGTGCTCGGATGGGGCAGTCATGTGCTCTGTAGTTGTGGCCTGTGCTTGAGTTCTGTGTGCTCGGATGGGGCAGTCATGTGCTCTGTAGTTGTGACCTGTGCTTGAGTTCTGTGTGCTCGGATGGGGCAGTCATGTGCTCTGTAGTTGTGGCCTGTGCTTGAGTTCTGTGTGCTCGGATGGGCAGTCATGTGCTCTGTAGTTGTGACCTGTGCTTGAGTTCAGCAGAGCTATCTTGGAGCTGAAGGGGAGCTGGTGACCTTTAAAGGCACAGGGCTCATCCTGTTTCTGTTTCTTTATTAGATTTGGATTTAGGTTTTGATTTGATTTTATTTTTTTAAATCTACTGCAGTCCTGTCCTGGATGCAGCACTCTGCCGACCTTACACGGCTATAAGGGTCTGCTCAGAGCCAAGGCTCCTGCAAGTGCCCTGCAGCTGGGAGACTGAAAGCCTCTTCCTTTTCTTCCCATTGTGTTGACTGGGATTTTCTAGGGGAGGAGTGGGGCCCGTTTAAAGCTCCCCATGCCAACCGGTTCATCTTCTCTCACGACCTCTCCAACGGGGCCATGAATATGCTGGAGGTGTTTGTGTCTAGCCTGGAGGAGTTCCAACCTGACCTGGTGGTCCTCTCTGGATTGCACATGATGGAGGGACAAAGCAAGGAGCTCCAGAGGAAGAGACTCTTGGAGGTAATAGCTCTGTTACAGACTCACAGGGCTCAGCTGGTGTTTTCTTTCAGGCTCCTGCCACTGAACCTCTAGCTGATGCTGCCTTGTCTTAGGCTCTGCCCTGTCAAGGTAGTAGCAGGAGTAAGGCAATTGAAGACATCTTGCTGAGCCTCTCCATCCTGTGCTTAACTGAGTGTGGCTGCAAGCTGCAGGGTTTGTAGCTATGTCCTGTGTTTTCTGTACCATCTCACTTCACACCAGCTATGCTGTGCTTCATGCAGGTTTGTATACATTGGGGCCAACTGCTCAGTTTAGGTCCCAGGAATAGGAGCCAACATGAGCATACGGGTGTAGTTCTGTGTCCTCTGATTCTATAGCCCTGGTTTCTGCCTGCAGAGTAGAGTTTTTCTATTGGGAAAAGCAGCTATTGTCCACAGAGGAGGCGGGGCCCACGCTACTTATAGTTCATGAGAATGCAACGGGTATTTTGAGTCCATCTGGTCTGCTCAGGGCCAAATCTTGCCTTCTTCCCCCTGCCTGACTTCTGTCCTAATGGCACCACTTGTCCTCTCTACAGGTTGTGACCTCCATCTCTGACATCCCCACTGGTATTCCAATTCACCTAGAGCTGGCCAGTATGACCAACAGGGAGCTCATGAGCAGCATTGTGCATCAGGTAACCACATGGGCCATTCACAGGCTGCCTCTGGCCCTGGGGCCTCAAAAGGAAGTTCCTTTCTCCCATGATACCAGATGTTTGGGCTCTGACAAGAGTTACTAACTGACATGTGGGTGTTGTGTCAAGTGTTGGGGTTTTGTTTTGCAAATTTCAGAGGCAAAACTGAAAGCCCAACTCAGCTTCTTTCAGTTAAACACAAACTTCAGGTGAACCTGACTCCCTAGTGCTAGATATCTTAGGTCACCTCCCTTTAGATAGCAGGGATGATTTGGATAAGTCCCAGTGAGCCAGGCCTAAACACGGGCTTTTCACACCTGGGCTGGCATGTCAGCTTGGCTACTCATTAGTTTTATGAGCTTAGATAATATATGAACCTACACCCAGGTGTACTGTGAAAAGATATGGTGTGAGAGCTCCTTCAGCCAGCTTTTCTGCTTCCTCCCTGGTACCTGCCCTCAGGAATCTCATCAGTTTCATTTGTAGCTCCAGTGTTACTTTATGGATGGGTAAGAAAAGATGGAAGTATATGGGCAGGATGCCTGCAGAAACCCATGAGCCCTCAGAGGCGAAGGCACAAGGAAGAGCCTCCACAGTATGTGTTCTGCCTTTTTCACAGTGACACATAACAAGACTAGGTCTGGAGGGTGTTGAGGCAACTCCACAGTTTCCCAAGTGGTCATGAAGATGGAAACAGAGATTTAATTATATTTCCGAGATAGGGGCCATGGTGAGAAGAAAGATGATACCTGCCTGACGTTTAGTCATTGGCTGTGTCCTAATACAGGAGGAGCTAGGTTGTAGCCACCAAAAAGACCTGTCATTATTTTTGTTAGCAGGTCTTTCCCGCAGTGACTTCTCTTGGGCTGAATGAACAGGAGCTGCTGTTTCTCAGCCAGTCAGCATCTGGACCTCATGCTTCTCTCTCCTCCTGGGACGGTGTTCCTGATGTGGGCATGGTCAGTGACATTCTCTTCTGGATCTTGAAAGAACATGGGAGGAGTAAAAGCAGATCCTCAGATCTCACCAGGATCCATTTCCACACGCTGGTCTACCACATCCTGGCAACCGTGGATGGACACTGGGCCAACCAGCTTGCAGCTGTAGCTGCGGGAGCGCGTGTGGCTGGGACACAAGCCTGTGCCACTGAAACCATAGATGCCAGCCGAGTATCTCTCAGGGCACCTCAAGAGTTTATGACATCCCATTCGGAGTCAGGCTCCAGAATTGTATTAAACCCAAATAAGCCAGTGGTGGAGTGGCACAGGGAGGGAATAACCTTCCACTTCACACCCGTGTTGGTGTGTAAAGACCCCATTCGAACTGTGGGCCTTGGTGACGCCATTTCAGCTGAAGGCCTCTTCTATTCAGAAGCACACCCTGATTAGGAAGGCTGTAGGCAGTTTGTGTGAGGAATGAAAACCACCCATCATAAGAATTCCAGGAAGAATATAGCTTGGAAGATAGACTGTGGGTGTCACAGCAGTTCCTAGATCTAATTGGAAGACAGCCAAAGAAATCACAGCAGATTAAACTGTACAGATGCATTCCAGCCTATTGGCAATTACATAAAAACACTTCAGGTTTAATTGAAACTTAGTTATGTACTAATGAGACTGGATTTTTGTTATTTTATGTTGTGTTACAAAGGTCAAAACCTCCATTCCTGAGTCCCCAGCTGATGTACCACCAGCTGTTACACGACACTTAACTCTGCTCGTCCAGCCAGAGAGCACTTCTCTCCTTGCCCACTAGAGAAGGGCTGTCCCTCCCCACAAGCCTGACTGCTCATAAAGCCTGGAGAAGGCAGTCGTGACAGCTTACGCTCCTGGGCAGAATCAAGTAGTCCACTCAGTGTTACAGTGACAATATTTGATGTGCATACCTTCTCAGCTCCTGCTCTCAGACATAGGTCAGAGCCACAAGAAAGGACAAAACAGTCCCGTGCTTTATGGTCGCAGACTGGAGATGCTTGGTGAGCCCTGAGCCTCCTGACCACTCTCAACTTGCTTGGAAGGACCATGCCTTCCTGCCCCAGCTCCACAGACTCGGGCTGGCTGGGCTCAGCCTCATCCCTCAGCCCTGGAAGAGCTCTCTGCAGCAGAACCCTGGTACTCGTTCCTCCTGAGCCTTGAAGAGATCTGCTTTACAACTGGAATGTGCTTCTGTGTAGAACACATGTTTTGTGTTTGCTTTGACTCCGCCATTAAAGAGTTTGATCTCATAAGAGCCCCAAGATCATGAATAAATGTGTCATGTTGTATAGTTTTTAATAAATCAAGATTTCTGTGTGCTTTTAAAAATATTAAAAGAATTTACACTTCAGGGATCCTAAGTCTAATCGATTTTATTCTCACCTCACTCTGGACGGATCAGTGACCTGCATGTCACTTGGCTGCGAAGATGTTTCCTTGTTCCCTGCCATTGGGTTAGGCAGTTCCCAGGCTGAGCCCTAGCAGTGGGCCTGTCAGGCTTACAGTCTCAGAAGCTACTGCTGTGGAGCAACCTTGAAGCTCTTGGAAGGAAGCATAGCATGTCAAAGAGCCAAAAGCTTTCCAGTCCAAAGTACAAGGTGTGTGTGTGGAGCCGGAAGCAGGTCTGCCCAGGACAGGCCATGCATGTCAGCCCCTGCAGCTAGCTGCTCCCAGAATTGCAAACCTCCCCTTTCCGCTATAGGTAAGAGGGTAAGTCTCATTCTTCTTTTAGAGAAAACTGAAGCCTACCCAATTATGAATCTTGATATTGGTGGCTGCTGCCTAATCCTCTGCCTCCAAGGAAGCTTAGTCAATATTAGTTTTCTGGGAGACAGAAACAAGCAGCTCTTTGGGTTTGAAGCCAGCCTGGCCTACAGTTAGACCCTGTCTCAAAAAAAAACAAAAACAAAAACAAAACACCTAAGTGCTGAGATTACAGGTGTGCATACCAGGGCTTCAGCCTATTAGGAAAGCTGAACTGAGAAGAGATAACTTCCTTAAAGCCAAGACTTTGTAAACTCTCATGTGTTTTTTTCCTTAGTCTCCAAGTTATTTGTTCAGCTTCTGCCCTGAGTATAGTCTCAAACACCTCTCTGGGTGTTGCTGGTAATGCCAGTAAAGACCATAGTGAGAAGTGTAGTGAGCGCCTACCCAGGCCAGTGGCCTTCATGTTTGCTTCCCTTTGAAAATGAGCAGGGCCACCTTTGGCACCAAGCTCGACCCCTCTGTGTTTGTCAACAGGTGAGCCTTGGGCATTAACAGCTGCTAGATCCAGGAGGCTGGAGAGTGAGTACTGCAGTCCTGAGGACCTAGTTCAAATTCTAGCGCCTACATTGTCAAACACACAAAATAAGTTTGTTTGTTTGTCTAAAGCTGATAGGTCAATTTTGTGACGAGAGTAAAATGTACCAGAATGTATGTTAGAAGTTATTAACTTGATTGTTGTATAGAATGAATGCACAGACTTACAGTGCATACACCTGTCTACACCTGCCTTTCTGTGAAGGAGGCTAAGCCATAAAAGTAAGACTGTTGCCTGCGACAAGTGTACAGAGGTCGGTAGAACTGAACAGGTGGGGCTGTGCTCCTCAGCCCTAGGCTGTGGATGGCATTTGACTCGGGTTTCCACACGGGGTTTATAAGGAGACAAAGGGTTTGTACACCCCTAGCCAGTAACAGGCTATCCGGAAACTGTACACTCCCTGTTGCACTCACTTGAAACGGATTTAACCTGGGAAAAGCTTCGGCCTGCAGTACCACTAGGAGTGTAAGATGGCAGCCAAAAGCAGGGAACCCTTATCCCGTCAGTCTGCATTTTATTCTCCTACTGAGGGGCCTGAGGCAGGGGTAAACATCAGTCAGCATGATCCAAATTCATGAAGGGGATTTGAGTTGGCGTTGTTACTTGATAAGGCTAACAGGTTCTCTTGGCTTCGCCTCACTTAGCTCAGTTGTAAAATGAGGTTGTTGATAAAGGACAGATGCCCTGCACATATTTTGCACAGTATGCAGCACATAATTTTAAGTTTAATAATCACCACTTCTCACTAAGCTGAACAGGCAACCTCTGTGTCTAAGACCACCTGAAGTCCTTTGAAAGCTGTTGTAATCCAGCGTTTTCTTGTTTGGTTGTGTTTTAGGTTAAAAATGTATGTGATGAAGCTGCACAATTCACCACTTGGTAAGTCTCAGCAAATATGTTTCCATCACCAGCTCAATCCTCCATCCCATCCCTAACCCTGACCCCTAGTTAACTATTTTTTCTTGACTGTTCTGGGTTTATCAGTGAAATATTCACTGACTGGTCCTGTATAAAGCTGCTCGAGGGTGCTTTAGAGAGTCATGCATGTTTCATACAGCTCCGTATTTTATGGCTGTAAGTACATACAGGTTTCCACTTTCAGGTGAATAAACTCTCACCAACAAGAGCTTGAATAGATTCTTCTTGGGTGAAAATCTGTAGGACCAGAATTGCCAGGTAGAGACCCTTATCAAAGCAGCTAGACCATTCTACACTCCTGACAGCTTCTGACTGTCCTGATTCTGTCTGGTTCTTGCTAAAAGTGGGAGTTTTCAGTGTTCAGTTGGAGCCACTTTGGTGGGCATTAACTGGTTTTTCTGTTTCCCACATGACAAACGCTAGACACCTTCTCAGTGCTCAGTTGGCCACTCCTATACTTTCCTTTGTAAAATTGCACACTTTGTCCTAATTGAGGGTTTGGGTTGGTTTTTCTTATTACTGAGCTAAAAGATTTCTTCATGTTTTCAGGTATAAGGTCTTTGTCAGATCTGTTTTCTCCAAGCTTCAGCCTAATGCTCATGTTAATGTCCTAACAGTTGTCTTCCCTGGGAAACACAATGATACATCATCCATGCAGTCTCGAGGTTTCTTAGCGCTTTATAGCCTCAGCGTTTACAGTTAGGTCTGTAAGGTAGTTTGACTTAATTCCTATGCATAGTGTTAATCTGAGAACAGATTTATTTTATTTTTTTTTTACTGGTAAAAAATATATATACTGTAGATAACATAGTTTTGAAATATGCTTACATTGTGGAATGGCTAGATTTCCAGAACACATTGTTAGGATCATGCAGTTTGTGTGTATTTCTTTCTTTCTTTCTTTTTTCTTTTTAAAGATTTATTTATTTATTATGTATACAGTGTTCTGTCTGCACATATCCCTGCAGGCCAGAAGAGGGCACCAGATCTCATTACAGATGGTTGTGAGCCACCATGTGGTTGCTGGGAATTGAACTCATGACCTCTGGAAGAACAGCCAGTACTCTTAACCGATGAGCCATCTCTCCAGCCCCCAGTTTGTGGGTGTTTCAAACTGGCTTTTTCACTTAGTATTATGCACTGACCACATCCTTTTCTCAGCTTGATAAAGCTCCATTTTGCACTTTTCCTCTGTCTGGCTCCACTAGAGTTATTCACTCACTTACTTATGCACAGGTTTGGGCATCTGTGTAGGGGATCAGGATTGTTTCTAATTCATTTCAGCAAATACTTTTGGATTATATGTTTAGTTTGTTTAGTTTTTTTAAAAGAATCTGCCAAATTTAGTTCCAAGGTACCTATGCTGAAGCCTTGCTAGCACTTAGTACTGTCAGTTTGGGGATTCAGTCTTTCTAAAGGGTCAAAGCCATACCTGTATCTGTGACTATCATTATGATCTCACTTTCCTAAATCTGTTAAAATTGTGTTGTGAGCTGCCTTCATAGAATAACTTTTTATTCTTTTCAGAATGAATGAGAAACTGCGAATCTAGACACCCAGAAGACTGGACATGTACAGCTTGTTATCTAAGAAAACCTAAGTCCAGGCACTATGGAAAGCATTGCTTTGTGACTATTCCTAGAAGAAAGGTACCATACTGCCCCTGAGGAATGGAAACTGAGCAGGCCTCTTGGTTTCTGCCACACTTCACCTGAAGAGAACAGCACTGTGCACTTGTGTAGCCTCAGATACTAAGATTTAGCCAGTGGTGGTGGCACACTCCTGTTAGCCATAGCACTGGAAGGTAGAGGCAGGAAGATCAGGGTAAAGGCTATTCTCTCAGCTACATAGTGAATTCAGTCCACCCTTAGAGATTTTTCTCCTCTACTTTGAAGCTTTATAAAATGAGTAGCTTAATCTCTGTATGGGCTTCTGTAGCCACCACTGCTTCCCCAAGGGTGTATCCCTGCTTGGTGATGAACCATCAGAGGTTATGTCCAATTGCAGGTTCTAATCCTGTGCAGCCTGGCATATACCTTCTGACATGGGTTTTCTTTCCCAACTATAGGTTCCTCCCCAATAGACTTGCTCTTAAGAGACTTTCTAAGCCCATGCTCTTCAGCTAGCACAAAATCCAGATTCCTCTAGCACAATGATTCTCAACCATCCTAATGTTGAGACCCTTTAATACAATTCCTCATGTTGTGGAGACCCCCATCATAAAATTACTTTGTTGCTACGTGACAACTAATTTTGCTAGTGTTATGAATCGTAATGTACATTATCTGATATGTAGGCGATCTTCTATGCAGTCCTTGTAAAAGGGTTGTTTGACACCCAAAAGGAGCCACAACCCACAGGTTGAGAACCACTTCTCTAGCAGAACCTTTAAACAGATTTCGTTTCTCAACTCAGGTTATTTAGGTGTCTAGTAAGGTATCATTGGGTTATCTCAAAGACCAGGCCTACCTAACACCAGACTTGAAAAGTCCTTGAACCTAGTCACCCATATGCCTCGTTTTAAGTCGAGACTGAGTATCTACCTACCTAGACAGTCTCTTCTCATTTGTCACCTACAGCCAGACCCTCCTTTCTGCTGATTTAGCGCCTGGGTTTCTTTCACGTTTTCCTTCTCCTCTCCTTCTAAGCCTGTTATTTCTCACCAACACCTTTAGTTTAGTCAATCAGTTTAGTCTATACTACCTTTCATGCTGATGGAGAGTTTCGTTGACTGCTCCATGACAAGCCTGTTACCTGAGCAAAGGAATCACCTCTGGGACTGTGCTTGCCATCTGAGGTAAGAGAACTTAAGAGGATCTCTGTTCAGTCTGTCAAATCAGACCCAGCCATAATATCAAAAAACTCCACACTCCGCCTTGACAGCATGTCAGTTTTCTAGCTTCCAGTTAAGGTGAAAACCAGGACTGCCTCAGAGGAAGCCAACCCTCTGGGCCGCTGTGAGGCCACACTATAGCCAAGACCAACTTGGCTCTGAAGTGGTTATAGGTGCAAACCAGGCTTGGAAATAGGTAAAGATAGACAGTGATCACAGGTTGTTTTTTGTTTTTTTTTTTTAAAAAGCTTTTAATGCGACCTCTTGGTGGTCCATAATCTTTACAGAGGCCGCTAATGGGCCAGGAGAGCATCTGTCAGCGTTCATCATTGATTGTCTTGGTTAAAATTCCTTGGCTAAGAGCTTTGTTCTTTTTCAGCTGTACTGGGGATCGAACCCAGGGCCTGTGCAAGCTGAGCAAGTACTCTAGCAACTGAACTCTGTCCTCAGTCACCCTACCCACACCCTTTTCTTTAAATCCTCGGTGCCAATTCCAGACCAGCCTTGACTCCTACTACTTATACTGACATGATCTGGCTCCAGACTCTAACCTCTTTTAAGAATGAAAATAGAGACTTGTTTTAGATTCTCTGAGCAAATACAGCTAGGATATATTCCAGATTGGGTCTCAACTTAATCTAAAAGAAGGGAGGGGACCCTATTTAACTAGGTTCTCAATTCAAGGTTTGTGTTACAGTGGGGACTGATGTGTTTCCATAGTCCAGTTAGAATGGCTTCATTACCACAGGCTACTGAGCAGAGGTCCCTTTCCCTTTATCAAGATAAAAGTCCTTCATCGAGTGATAGTCTTTCATCATTTGCCTTGCTGAGTCTTGGATCTATACGTGCAGGGCCTCAAGCCTATCTAGCATGTCTTCTACCTCGTTCCTGGATGATGGGGCCAGCCAAGAGCTGCATGGGCCTTAGGCTCCTCCTGATCATCACAATGCACCCTGGGTTCTATTTTAATTCTGCAGTACCCATCCAGGGAACAGGGCTGGCCTCCATCTGCCTGGGTCATATGACCATCTTCTATATGGTCTCACCTAAGAGACCCCCTACTCCAGGGTCATCCTGTTTTTCTCGTGTTTGTTGCTATTTTTCTTTCTTTGGTTCTGATGCTTCTGTTGGACTTGCCTCCACGGTAGGCTCTGGCTCTGGCTCCAGTGGGAGTGACGGTGGCTTTGTGAGCTGGGCTCCTACAGCACCTTGTAAGGAAACAACATGAATTCTCAGTTACTCCATTTCAGAAGAAATCATTTAAGAGGGAACTCTGTCTGAGACTATCAAGACTGTAGTGCATCCTGCAGCTAGAAGGGACACCCATAGAACTGAAGGAATAAAATATTAAACTTGTGAAAATTAAAGCAAAAATTTACAACAGCATGCACTTAGTAAATGAATTTCTAACCCTAAAGACTGACTCCCAGCTAAGCCTGCCTGTATTGTTATCTACCTAACAGTTTGCCCTTCAAAACCAAATGCTGATTTGGGCTTTTCCCCTCTGGCTAGTACTACATTGGCCATGAGCTTGCAGAGTGCAAGCCTCATTCAAAGCTGGGATCTCTGCTGGCTGAAGTAGGTTATCCCCACTAAGTCTTCACGGAGCTCTGTGTAGCCTCCTACCTGAAGGCAGTTTCCTATATGCAGCTGCTGAAGCCATCGCCTCTCCTAGAGCTTGAAAGGTGCCGAGAGTCTTCTGGAGAGCAGCGGATTTGCTAGCTGAATTGGTCCGGTGCTTTGACTTGGGATCTTTGACTGGTTTGGTCCAGACCAGTGCCTCTCCAACCTGGAGGGCAGCTCCCAACTTCTGAGCCATCTCTACCATCTTGTGCCCACACAGGAAGAAAAAAAGCCATTGACAAGACCAGCAGAGCCAAGCTGCCTACTGGCACTAGCAGTTGAAGGAGGAAGTACTTATAATAAGGAAATCACTTTCAAGTGCTGGGATGACAAGTGTGTGTTCATGCTTGGCTTAAGGAAATCATTCTCTAACAGAGAATACAGGTTGCTTACTGGATACCAAGGGGACTTCGAAAAAGGGTCTCAAAATGCACCCATTCAAGTTTGATGCTTCACTGGGCAAACTGCCTGCTCCTGATAAGCTGTATTAGTAAGCACCCAGTAAACCTGAATTATTTTGTTACTTTCCTATAGCAAAGTTTGTCTAAGACTGTAACTAACTGCAATGAACACGAAGCCAAAAGAAACATGAGCTTATGATACCTTTCATCTGCTAACAGCTTGCTTAATAAGATACATACCTCGGAGTCAAATTCCAGAGGACTGTTGTCCTTGAGAAAGTTGACCTTCTTCTCCATCTCCTGGTACTGAGCCAGGGCACCCTTTTTCTCACCCTGGTTATACAGCAGCACAGCATAGTTCAGGTTTACTAAAGGGTTAGACCTGTGCAGAGAGACAGGGACTCTGTGGGATGGGGGCTCTGCAATAATTAGTCATTTGAAGATCCTTCTCATTATACAAAATCCAAACAAAACTGACTAAGTAGGGTTGTCCCCATTATACAGCAAAATGCTATGTGACTGACCCACAGAGCAGAGTCAAGGAGCAAAGCAGGATAAGGACCAAGTCTGGCACCAACAAAGCTACCCAGGGAAGGGCTGCACAAACATCCCAGACCTGCTGTGTAGCAAATGCTGGGGGAATAAATTCCCCCAGGAATCTTGTTTCTCTTTGGTTAACCTGAGCCCAGGGTCCCACCTGCTAATCTGGTTAGCTCACAGCTTATCAGCAACCCAAGCCAGAGTGCTGCCAACTCTTTGACTTGCTTTGGATTCCTGATTATAGAGCTCAGAACTGGAAGTTGTTTTCTCAGGCTTTTAATTTTTGCCAAGCTCTACTTGCTTAAGAACCACAACCTTCCGAATTTATGCCATGTAGTGGCTAAGCTGACTCTGGCAGCATTAGTCCTATGGCCCACTTTGCAGAATAACACTCCCAGCCCTTCCCCACACAACAGTATGCTCACTTATCCAGGCGGACAGCTTCTGCATAAGCTCTCTTGGCATTTTCTGTATCTTCCAGATTGGTCAGAGCCACTGCCACAGAGAAAATTAGGAGAGCTCATCTTAGCAAAAATAATACTGTAGACCACTCTCGAAATAAAGCCTCTTTCATCCTTCAGCTTAGCTGCCTCACCACAACAGACTGCAGTTATGCCTCATACTTTGCCACTGCTTTTCGAGTATTCCCTTGTTCAAGCCCAAAGTGCTCCATTTGTCCCCACCTGCCTCCATCCTCTCGCTGACTTACAAATACACTGACCACATCACTGTTCTACCTAAGAATCCTTGCTTGTTCTCCATCATCTATAACCATGGTTGCTAAAACTTTCAGTGAGACACAGAACATTCTCCTCTTTCCCCCCCCAAAATCAGGATTTCCTGAAAGCCTAATATATAAACCTAAAAATAGCTACTCTGAGAGTCCTGCCAACTCCACCTCCCTAAGCAGCCAAACAGGCAACTATGAGAACTAGGACTAGAGAAGGACCCTGTGCCATTCCACAGCCACACACCATGTGGCCATTCGAGTCTAGCTTGTCCTGAAGACCGTGTGAGGCTGGCTCTACTTCGTCAAGTTAGGACTGATGCTTCTGCCCTAATGTAAGCAGTGAGGCACTCTTGTCTTACAGTAAGGCTCTGACTCTCCTGAAACTTGAGCTAGCTTTGTATTCTGGTGTTCTCCAAACAACCACCATGTAGTTGCCTTTGATTTTTCTTTCATAATTGAAAACACCATGGTAATGACCAAATACACACCAGAAAATACTCCCCAGAAGAAATATTTCATTAGTTTTTTAAAATGATTTTTGTTGTGGTTTTTGAAACAGTGTCAGGGTCTCACTAACAGCTCAGGCTGGCTTCAAATTCATTATCTTCCTACCTCTACCTCCAAAGTTAGGATTATAGACATGTTCCACCTCTGCCCACCTTAATTTTAATTTGTTTTGTAGTCATAAATGGAAGTTAGGACTAGAATGATAGTCTAGTTTGACTTGAACTACCAAAGACCAGTTATATTAACAAAAAATGGGATCAATGAGACGGCTCAGCGAGTGAGGGTGCTGTTGTCTGATGACTTGAGTTGGATCCCTGGAACCCACATGATGGTAAGAGACAAACTCTTCCCTCAAGTTGCCCTCCGACCTCCATATGTGCACTGTGGTATAAATGTTTTGTTTTGGTTTGTTTTTGAAAAGTGACAAATGATTTAATAACCACGATAAGCCCCAAAGGTTTAACATTTATGATGTTTAGCCATATGATCCTCACATCAACCCTGGGTATATGCAGTTAGTAGTGGAGGCAGAACTCCACCCTATACCCAGGTTCCTAATATATATGAGGGCTGTTAGCACAGCTCCGTGGTAGAAGGTTTACCTAGCTCCATGCAAGACCCAGGGTTCAATCTCCAGCACCAAAAAAAAAAAAAAAAAAAAAAAGAATACCAATAGGAAAAAGAAAAAACTGTTAAGAGGGGAACTATGGGGGCTGGAGAGATGGCTCGGTGAAGAGCACTTGCTGTTCTTGCAGAGGACCTCCAAATTTGGTTGTGAGAATACCCACATCAGATGGCTCACAACTGTCTGCAACTTTTGTTCCAAAGAACCCAATGGCTTTTTCTGGACTCACATGTGCATAAACTCACACACAGACATATACATATATACATAATTAAAAACAAATTTTAAATTATTTTTTAAAAAGCTAGGTGTAGTGGCACACTTTTAATCCCAGCAGAAGCATCCAGATCTCTGAGCTGAAGACCACAGTAAGTTTCAGGCCAGAAAGGACCACATAGTGAGACCCTATCTTAAAAAAAAAAATAGAGCTACGAATACAGATTATCTTGATTTAACCTGTTAAGACTCTGAGTTCAAATCCCTCAGGTTAAAAGCAACCAGCTCCTTGGTCACTTTTTCTTTTAAACTTCTTCAAATTCTGAGGCAGTAATTCTGATTCCTATACGATCTCTAAAGGAATGTCTATTTTAGGGCATTTAGCTACTAACCTGTGATCCTAATTAACTTTTCCATCATTATAACTCACAAGAAGGGGTTTCTATATAAATGTCCCTTACCAGCCAAGAGCATGTAGAGTTCCCCCATCTTTGGCTGGAAGTTGATAGCTGCACTGAGAAAATGGAATGCTGATGCATACTGCTGCATAGTCAAGTGGACAAGGCCCAGATTGTACAGAATCTTCCAATCGAAGGGTGCCAAGTAATTGGCTCGTTTTAGGCAGCTGATAGCCTGCAGAAACAGGGGCACTCAACCAAGGTAAGACAAGTTCAGCAGACCCAAAAACCACATGGATGAGTATGAACAAGGACTGTAAGGAACACTCACTGCCACATATTTCTTCTTGCCAAAGAAACACATTCCAATGTTATTCCAAAGTGGAGGACTTTCTGGAATAGCACAAGCTACAACTCTGTATTTGGTGAGGGCAACATCAAAATCCCCATGGGTCTGCATCATGCTGCCTGCTGCCAAGATGGCCTGAAAAACACAGTGCATATAAAGTTAATAATTCCGTCATCCAAGAAGTTCAAGGCCATGAGACGGTCTCCTGAATGTACATAGTAAGCTCATTAGCACAGACATGACCAAGAAACTTCTCCCAGGTATATGAATATACTCAAACTACTAAGACAACTGCTAAATATTTTTGGAATCCCACAGCATTAAAAACACATAATGTTATTGGCTCTATCTAGCTCCATTTGTCTCTTACGTCCAGCTAGGGAAATCAGTATTCTGGTAACTAGTGCCTCTCATCTTTGTGCACAAAATGCTCCAGACACCTCACATATACCTGTATGTGGCTACTTAATAGCCAGCTCTTTTTGGCTCCGGATGCAATGTGAGTTGGCTTTAGTTTTTTTTTTTGTTGTTGTTGTTGTTTGTTGTTTTTCAAGACAGGGTTTCTCTGTGTAACAGCTCTAGCTGTCCTGGAACTCAACCAAGCTGGCCTCAAACTCACAGAAATCCACCTGTCTCTGCCTCCCAAGTGCTGGAATTAAAGGTGTGTGCCACCACACCTGGCTTGGCTTTCATTTTTATCAGTCCAGCCCTATCATTTTTTTTTTTTTTTTTTTTTGGTTTTTCGAGACAGGGTTTCTCTGTGTAGCTTTGTGCCTTTCCTGGGACTCACTTGGTAGCCCAGGCTGGCCTCGAACTCACAGAGATCCGCCTGCCTCTGCCTCCCGAGTGCTGGGATTAAAGGCGTGCGCCACCACCACCCGGCCCCTATCATTTTTTTAAGAAAAGGTATCAAGATGGGGAGCCAGCAGAGCCAGGCTACTGACTTCCTAAATGATGACCAAGTTTGTTCCTAACAGCCCTATCTAGATATGTCTCCCTCAGTAATGTTCATTCTCTTGATTTTCTTTCTCACCCCCAAGTCAATCTGGAAGTTATAATTTCATATTCATTAGGATCAAGACATTCTTTTTCGACAATTGTTGTGGAAGCTTGGCTAAATTCTCAAGTAACACATGAACTCTAATGGCACTTGGACTTTGTAACAGTCTGTTACCACAAATGCGCTTCTTCTGAAGAAGCTGAGCATCAACACTTTATGATACTTTTAGTAAGAACTAGCTTTTTTTTTTTTAAGATTTATTTATTTATTATGTATACAGTGTTCTGCCTGTGCACTGGAAGTAGGCACCAGCACCAGATCTCATTAGAGATGGCTGTGAGCCACCATGTGGTTGCTGGGAACTGAACTCAGGACCTCTGGAAGAGCCAGTGCTCTTAACCTCTGAGCCATCTCTCCAGTCCAAGTACTAACTTTTAAAAGTAAGAATTAGAAATAAAAGGCACCAACATACAGATACACACAAAGCTAACTTCTTGGGTGTTTAAAATGAGAAACCTATCCTACTGCCTGGGTCTGATCATCTACAGAGGTCATGGGACCATCTATAGGAAGGCCCTGTAGTTCCAAAGCCTGCAGTACCTTGTAGTTGGCAGGGTCGTAGGTCAGTGCATTCCCAAGGTGTTCAAATGCCTTCTGGTAAACACCAAGCTGGAAGGAAGGAAAGCAAAGAACTGACGTCATGGGAGACGTCAGTTTAGGAGTCTAGTCAACCGTACCCTGAATGGAAGCATGCAGTCATCTGTGAGTTCTCTTGACCCGACCCCCCCCCCCAAATACTACTAATAATAAAAAAATAAAGTGGGTATACCAAATAAAATGCAAATCTCCATGTTTGTGAGTTTCTTATTTTATTTATTTTTCTCCTAATAAGATGAAAGTATCTTCTGCCCCCAAAAAAAACATTTCATAAACACTCATTCTGATTAATAGTAATGCCTCCTGGCTGGGACTGTAGTAGTTTGCTTCATGTCCCTTTAGGCCTGCTCACAAGCCAAAGCCCAGAGGACTCAGAGTTAAACTCTTGGTTCTTCTTAAAGCAACAGTTATAAAAGCTACTTTAGAGGCACATCAGCTGAGCAGGGACCTGTAGGGTGAGCAAGGTAAGACAGCTCAGAGACCTGGGGCTTCAGGGACTCCGGTGGACAGAAGTGGCAGAGTTAAGAGTCCCATCCACACTTAGGAATCTGAAGGGAAGGGGAGGTTTCCTCTCTAAAAATATATCCCTTGCTCCTATCTCCTGCAGGACCTTGGCTAACAAGATGAACCAACAGGAGCAATCTTGGCCTCGAAACAGTACAAAATGGTAAAATATATCAGTTTCTCTTCCTTCCCCCCAACAATAAGATAACAGCCCCCAAACCACACAGCTGTTTCATATATATACCTCCCCTATTGCATAAGAATTGCTATTATACTAGGCTGAAATAGAATTATGACTTGAGAGCCAATGTTAATTCTTTTAGCAATGAGTATATAAAAACAAACCAAGGTTCATGTGTGTACTGTGACTATTAGTAAAATGTGCCATATAGAAAAATGAAGGAAACCACCATAGATACAACCCCTAAAGCGTTTCTAATGCCAATGTGTGAATAAACAGTTTTCATTACCTGTAAGTAGAGTAATCCTAAAGTTGTAAGAAGGTCTGTATTTTCTGGTGAGAACCTGTAACATAGAGATGCTCACAAGGAAACCATGATTATGAAATACAGACTGACAGTCATCTACCCCACTGCCAACATCCAGGACCCTTTATTAAACCTCTTCCTTTCCCATGTAAACTTCTGAGGGCAATTTGGCAATTTCCTTAAAAAACAAATCATCTCAATCCTGGCAACAGAGAAAACCTGCTCAGCAGAACGAAGCAGGGCTTAGAATCCAGACTCCTTGCTGGAGCCTTTCTTTTGGACCAACAGCAACCTTAAAAAAGAACTGTGTGGAATGATTCATCACACTGAAAATAACCAAGCTTAAGGCAAGTCAGTCAGGACACAGTTATGCTAGTCCTTCTGTTGAGACGGCTCTTTGCCACTTTCCCTGTGCTTACAATGGTAGGTAGCCTACTTCAGTACTGTGTCATTTAGGACTCCAAGGACCCTAATGCTGTGCTCTCTAAACTAACTTGCCAAACTAAACAAAATAAGGAAGGCACATAGCAGCCCTTTGGAAAGAATTAGACACTGGGTCTTGGGAGTAAACACTGACCTAAGTATTATCTGACTTCTCTTGTCTTTGTCAAAAAGCCAAAGCAACATAGCTGAGACCATCTGAATATAGGATCATCAGTTTCAACAGTTAAAGCATCAAAGAGCAAGGAGCTGTCTCCTGCTTGGAAGGAAGGAAGGAAGGAAGGAAGGAAGGAAGGAAGGAAGGAAGGAAGGGGGATGCTTGTTCCCTGTAGGAAGTCCAGAACCCACAGAGCCAAAGCCCAAGCCATGCCTGACTGGCAAACAACTTTCTCAGTGCAAATGAGAATCTGCCTCTCACTTTTCTATAGTAAGGATCTATCTTGGTCATGTCCCTCCCAAACCACATATGTAACCTGTCCTTCCCATTCTTCTGGTAACATCAGTATCTGTCCCCCTTCCAAGAACAGTCCTCTCCAAAGCTTCAGGTCAAGAACCTACCTTCTCAAATACTCAACTGTCTGGTTTTCTCCTTTGGGAAGTTGAGTGACTCAAATCTCTTGAGTGGTCACTGTCAGTACCCTCACGGGATTCATGTGCACTAACTCAAAACGCCAACTTGTATAGGACAAAGGTCAGGAACAGGCCAACTCTCCAGCATTACAGGACTTGACTTACTCTATGGCTCCTTCCTACCTGCCCACCTAAGCCTGACCTTTTGATGATAGAAATTGTTGTAGTTTACCAAACACAAGAGATTTTTCTGTCACAAAATGTAGTTAAATAAGATGCAGAAAAGAAAGAAGTGCTATGATTCATATAGCCAGGAAGTTTACCCTGTAGTCAACGAAGCTAAGAAGTGACCAGTACTCTATACCAGTTCAAATTTTAGTCCATGAGTCACACATATTCTATTCTGTGATCAAACAAGATACCTGAACATTTTATACTACAGCTGTCTTATTTAAAAGAAACAAGCCAGGTGCAGAGGCAGGTGGGTCTCTGTAGGTTCAAGGCCAACCTGGTCTACATAGCAAATTCAAGGCAGCCAGAGGTATATACTGAGATCCTGTCTCAAAATAAATAAATGAAACAAGATAATACTACACAGGAAAGACAAGATTCCAGGTGTCCCTAGAGAGGAAACATGGAACAGTAGGACGAGAAACTCAGTCATCCATTATCAACAGGTTAGACTATCCTAATGATATTTTTAAACAAACAGCAGCAACAGCAAAACCCATGATATCGGGACTGGAGTGCAGCTCAGTTACAGTACTTGTGTTCAGTTAAGCATGAACAAGATTCTATCCTCAGCATAAAAAAACAAAATAACAGTAACATAAGACATAGTGGTCTTAGACTAGTAAAACCAGCTGTCTGTTACTGAGCTAGGAGATTTCTGTTCCTAATATGATCTCTAGGAACAAAGGATCTGCTATGAAGTATTTAACTAGACAGTCACACTGCCAGCTGACCCCAAATTCTAGCTGAGTGCATGCCCGCCCACTTCCCTTGCAACTGTGTGCTCCTACCTAATTTCAGAAAGTATACAATTTTAGGGTTATTTAAAACTAGGATGCTTACTCCATATTTAGCTTCCAGTATCATCTTCCTTCAATATGGCCTGGAACACATGTTACAGTTAGTTACTCAGACAGGTGGAAAAAAAAAAAAAAAAAAAAACACCTAAGGAACCTAAATCTCCAGTTGGCCTGTGGAGCAGCTAGCCTAGAACGGACACTGTTATAGAAGAAAGAAACAATCTGTTCTCCTAACATATCTGTTCCATTGCTTTTCTCATCGCTTCCTGTAGGTATGTCCAACCTGTGCCCATGGGCTGCATGCATTCCACAATAGCTATGAATGTGTCCCAACAAAAATAGCAGACTTACAGAAAACTGAGATTTTTTGTGTGTGTGTACAATTTTTTGTTATTCAATTGTGCAGTTCTTGAGGGTGATAATCTCATGTTGCAATGTTAAAAGGTGGACACACTGGTTAGAGTCTAAGAGAAAGACACTTACTCAACTGCTTTCTTGTAGATCTCAATGGCTTTGTCCAGGTCTCCCTCCAATAAGTGGATCTTCCCCAGCATTATGTAAGTCAGATCATGCTTGTTAAGCTGGAGGGCACTGTGCAATTGGTCTTGTGCCTAAATAAAGTTTAATGGAGTAAAGAAACCAAATCAATACCACTGAAGGACAATGGTTTCCTATGGTGAATATGAAAGCAGAGCTTTGATGTTCTTATGTGGGATTATCATGTCTCAGAAAATAGCTTTTACCATCTAAAAACCAAGCATAGCCTAGCTGGCCTTGCTGAGTTCATATGAGATGATCAAGTTTCTTAATGTTTCCTGTTTGACATTTACACCTATGACTTAAACTTCATAACCCCAAAGGGACATCACAGTACAGTACAGAATACCACAGCAAACTTGATCCCACCTACACTCCTAACTACCTGAACAACCTTTGCCAGCTGGACCTTGTTTTCCTCAACAATATGAACACAAATTAACATAAAAGTTGTTTTTTTTTGTTTTTTACAAAAACAGATGTTTACTACAGAATGTTAGAAAAACGACCCAACTGACTGCTTTAAATAATCAAAAACCACACCTCTGCAGATGAGAAAGACCTGGCAGCATACAGACATTTCAGGTTAGAGAAACATGTCTGCTCCTGGTGAATCACTTCTGGAAAGTACTCAAATATTTGATTCCAAAGTGAATGGATGAACTGGCTTGACATTATTAAAAAAGTAAACTATAAATATAAGGGCAGTTGAAACAATGGCAATAATTAGGTTACAACAGTCATCCCAGGACAGTGAGAGAGAGCTGTTCACATGTGTCCTGTCGGTGTGTACATACACACAGATCAAAACCAGGTCAAATAGGAGCGGCATGTGCCCACACATTTGAAGACCCTGAAGAATGCCATTGAAAGGATGTATAACATCCACTACACATCTGTCTCAACAACAGCACACTCCTTACAGGTAACACTGGAGCATTAACCACTACAGACGCCACGGGGAGGACCTCAAACCCGCTGCGCTCACAGGCATCTGCTGTATCCGAGGCATCCATTTTAATCTTGGGGCTTTAAGAACATCTTTGTTTTAATGGGTTTTATATTTCCATTTCCATCTTCTTCGTAATTGGCTCGGTCCCTCTTCCTGGCAAACTTTTTCCCAATTGTCCCACCAAAGTCTCATATCTCCTCGCCATCTCTTCATCCGACACATCCACCTCCACTGTCTCCTCTTCTTCTGCCGTGGCTTTGTTCTTAGAATTCATCTGAAGCATTAACTTCTCAACTTCAGTATTAAATCCTCTGAACGACATCCTTCCATAGAGAAGATCTTCACATAGTGAGAAACTCTGCTCTTCAATGATGAAACTCTCTTTCTCCTTGAACTCTGGCAGATCCAGGTACCAGTGCTCATCACTGATCATCTTCTTTTCCTCCTCCTCCAGTTGTTTCTTGGTTTCCGAGTCCAGGCCCCTTTGCATGAACTTCATGCACAGCAGGTTCTTGGATAACTTAGTCTTGCACTCAGATGCCATGTTGGATAGAGTTCCAGAGGCTAGCCTAAAAGTTGTTCTTATTTATTCATTCAGCAAGTATTCATTGAGTGCCTGCTGGTCTAGATGCCTGGTATACTAGAGTTAACAAGAAAATAATGCTATGGCTGTGCCTGCCTCGTGGAGGCCCTGGGTTCAGTCTTCAACACCACATAACAAGAACAAACATAATATAACTTTTTGCTCTGGAGGAGCCTACATCTTAGTAGGCTGAATAAAACTTTTTCATTCACTGATTCAATAAGGGCTTCTATAAATGTCAGGTGTTGTGTTTGTTTAGCCTGTATAATAAATCTAAATGTAACTCTCTTCCTCAGTACAGGTCCAAAGACCAATCCTCCCTCTCCCCTGACTTAGCTATACTATGAACAGGAATGTACCTGATCAAAATATTCTCGGAAGAGAAAAATTTAATCAGCTGTATAAAACTATAGATTCATCAAGAAAACTTATGTGTCCACTGAATATGTATTTTATTAGATATATATATCACAAAAAATAATTCTTACACTCCAACTGCTAATATGCAGGTATTTTTTCATATCCCTGAAAGACAGACTAGGTTACATTGTGATCTTGCAAAGCCGTGTTAAATGGGTATTAATGAGAGTCAGTCTTGGTAGCGGTTAAAAAAAAAAGGAGAACAAAGTCTCACAGTCACCAGGTTATGAAGGAAACTACCTAATCACCATCACTACCCTTCGGAACTCTCAAAAATTCATCTGTTCCTCAATTAAGACATATTTCTAGGCCTGGAGAGATGGCTCAGCAGTTAGGAACACTGCTGCTCTTCCAGAGGTTTGATTCCCAACACCCAGTTGATGGCTCACAACCATCTGTATGTAACTACAGTTGCAGAGGATCCGAAGTCCTGGCCTCCAAAGAGACCAGGCACACACATGGTACACAGACATACATTCAAGCAAAACATCCATACACATAATAAAATAAAAAATTTCAAAGTTTTAATTTAAACAAAAAAACAGGTATCTATTTATTAATTTGAGAACCAACGTAAGATTAACATGCTGGGTCTTATATCAAAGTCTTAGAGCAAAGTTTGTTTGGAGTGAAATATAAATTCACATCAGAAAAATTCTTATCATAAAACAAAATTCAATCCCCTTAAATTCATTTTCATTGACCTTAAAAGCAAAAATCAAGGCCAAGCATGGTGGTCCACATCTTTAATCCCAGCACTCAGGAAGCAGAAGCAGGTGGATCTCTGAGTTCGAGGCCAGCCTGGTCTACAGAGTGAGTTCCAGGACAGCCAGGGCTATACAGGCAAGCCCTGTCTCCAAAAACAAAAACAAAATAAAAAGTAAAAATCAGATGTTGTCAAAGCATAAGATGGTTCTCATGGTCAAAATGACACCTTAAGGCAAACACGTGCGTGTGTGTGTGTGTGTGTGTGTGTGTGCGTGTGTATGTTTCTTTGAAATGGTGTCTCACTAGCCCTTAGGCTGGTCTCAAACTCAGAGGCTTCTGCTGTTAGTCTCTCAACTGGTGAAATTACTGGAGTGTGCAACAATGGCCTGAGAAGGTCCACTTTTTGATATGTGTGTTGCTGGACATTTGTTTCTATACTAGAACATTTAATGGGAGGTAGAGAGAAAGAGAGAAGGCAACTGGACCACCACTGATATTCTAGACTCCTCCACTTTCTTTTTAATCAAAAGTAAGAAAAAAATGGGTTGGAGAGATGGCTCAGTGGTTAAGAGCACTGGCTGCTCTTCCAAGGATCCAGGTTCAGTTCTCAGCACCCACATGGTAGTTCACAACTGTAACTCCAGTTCTAAGGGATCTGACACCCTCACAACAGACATACATGCAGACAAAATACCAATGCACATAAAATAAAAAAACAAGTCATAAAAATTAGGGAAAATGAGTAATGACAAGTATTAACATGGCAATAACGATAAAAGGCAATTTTTGCTCCCCAAGCTCTGCAGACAATAGAGTCAATACACAATGGACAGTGGCTCTTCTGTCACAAATGATCACAGTGAATTCCAGTCAACTACCATCACCATTTTTATGAATTACCTTGTTGAACTGCTTTAGATAAGTATAGCACACTCCCAGGTTATGGCAGATCTCCTACATACAAAAGAAAGGAGAGTGGTCAGGGGTTACGTCTACAAGAAGCAGGAGAGCGAGCACAGCAGTCTAAAGACTAGTTGAGGGTTTTTATGTTCATAAATATACATGATTCTACAAAAAAATTCCTAAGTGTATTCTTTTAAATTAAAACTATAAAATGTATGATTGGAGTGACGGCTCAGCAGTTAGGAGCATTGCTTGTTCTTGCAGAGGACCTGAGTTTTGAGTCCCAACACCCACATGGCAGCTCACAACCTGTCTGTAACTCCAGTTCCAGGGAGTTACATGCCCTCTTCTGGACTTCAAGTGCCACACATATATGTGGAACACAGACATACATGTAGACAAAAACACCTAGACACATAAATATTAAAAATTAAAAAAAAAAGATTATAAGAACCACAAGAGCAGACAGAATCTTCCCAGATCTGTGGCTAATCTGTTGAAATCTATAGCAAGGTCAGTGGGGCAAGTCCATTCTCCTTTGTAAATTACATTTTATCAGACTAGAGTTACTTCCTATGGCTCTTCTATACTAGAACCAAAACTAGAGTTAAGTGTAAAAAGCTGCAATACTATATAAATATGTGTAATACTATATACTAAGTAGTCCTTTACAAAAGAGTTTGCCAACCTCTGATCTGCGGAAAAGAAAGATGAATCAAAAACCCACTTTTTGACTACCTGCTGACAATTTCTAAATCTAGCTCACTGTAAGACTAATCTGTCTTCTGGCCATAAGTGATGTGAAATCTCTGGAATTTCTTTGTAATAAATCTGACTTTAGCAGATGTAGAAAGGAAACCAGTAGTAAGAAAAGTGTTTCTGGAAAGCAGCAAGGGCCCAGCACCCTGTAAGTGGTAGGAATGCAGCCCTGTCTCAGGAACAGAGACAACTAGTTTAATGTGTTCCACATCTCCTAGAACAACAAAACCATCAGTGGTAAATCACCTGTTATACAGTAGGCTTGATACCAGATGTTTTCATATATATTACTTTAATTTTCCAAGAAATCTGCAACATCAGTATAGTTCTTTTAGTTTTATAGAAAACAGAGGCTCAGAGAGGTTAGACAGTTTTCCTAACAAAGAAGGTGACAGCGCTGGGATTTTTTTCTTCTTTCTTTAGTTTTGTATCCTAACCATGTACAGATGTAAACAGCAACACCACAGACTCATGAGCCTGACAACCATCCAATACTATCTACTATTATTTTATAACCAAGTACCAAATAGTGTAACATTTCATTTACAAGCATTTCAGTACATTTCTCAAATGACATGGACTTTTAAAAAAAAATTTTTTTTTAAAAAATCAGGGCTGAAGAGATGGCTCAAGAATTAAGAGCACTGGCAACTCTTCCATAGAACCTGGATTCAGTTCCCAGCACCTACACGGTGGCTCGTGGCCATATATTACCTCACTTCCATGAGATTCAATGTCCTCTTCTGGCCTTGCAAATACTTCCCACATGTAGGCACACAGACATACATGCAGGCAAAGCACACACACAAAGTAAAAATAAGTAAATCTTTTAAAAATTTGTTTTAAACCTACAATACTATTATCCTACCTCAAAAACAAAACTAGTATCTGTCTCAGAAAGGTCTCACATTTTAAAATTATTTCTCTTAAACCACAATTGAAATAACGTCTACATTACCAAGAACTGTGCCTTCAACTCAAGCCTGCCTCAAAACTTGTATATATTCCATTTTATCATGCTGTAAAGAAGTACATGGACAGACAAGAGAAACATCATCTTTCTTGTCATTTGATGCTCTGCACACTAAGTGACCCCTGACCTTGTGAATCATTGCTGCAGGTGATTCTGGAGAAGATAGCACAGGAAATGTGGAAGAGAAAACAGAATCCTGTCTCTTAAGAGCATAGGATAGGAGTATCCAGGGACATCTGGCCAGGGCAGCAGACACTGCAAGAAGATCTCAGGCTAGAGTTAGCAACCTTCGACTGCAGGCTGCGATCTACTTCTGTTCTTCTCCTACCTGACTGTGTGCCCTCTGCCATGTCATCCCATCCCCCAAAGCCTCAGATTTCTCTCTTGACATTAGTGGAAATTCTCCCTACTTACCAGTTGATTCTGAAGTCAAGACAATGGCATACAGGATTATTATCCCCTTGTTAGAACCAGACTGTGGAATATCATGATGTACAAGAAAGTAGAGCTAAAAGATTTCCTACAGACATTTATTAGGTATCACATAGATGGTATCTGGCTGTTTGCTGTCCCAAGTGAGTCAGAATACCAAGTGAGCTCTTTCAGCTACACGGAGCAGGAGGTGTGCTTCATCTCCCCTTTGCCCAGCCCTCTGGACTCATCTGTTTTTTCTGTTCTGCTCTTCCTGACCTCCATCCTCAACTCATTGCCAAATAACTATCTCAACCACTTTCATGGGTTCAGTTACTAACTTTATGTTCCTGACTCCAAAATGTTCATCTATAACCTAGAACATCGTGATTTCATATCCAACTATGCACTGGACATATCTCAATTTAGATAGCCTACCAGATCCTAAAACTTCCTTTGTCCAAATTTTTCTGAAAGACAAAAATCAGAAAGTGAGTGGGTGAGTGTGTATTTACTCATGCTCGCCTGCAGGGCCCAAGGGCTTCCTGAGCTGCTTCTGTATGTGTAGTTTCACCTTGGCCTCTAATGATTCAACTCAGCTCAGCTCTTGGGAGGTGCAGACAGGGAGATCAGGAATTCAAGGCTATCCTCTGCTACACAGCTAATTCAAGGCCAGCCTGGACTAAATGTGACCCTGTGAACAAAGATAACGGGGACAGTGACAGTAAGATGACTCAGTGGGCAAAAGCACTTGCCACCAACCCTGACGGCCTCCTGAAGGAAAGCACCAACTCCTGCAAGCTGCCCTTTGACCTCTACACTCACCAAAGCATGTGTCCTCACATATACATAGAGTGTAGACAAAACACATAGATGGATGGGTGAAAAAAATTCAAGTTAATAACCACACCCAGAGGAAAAAAAATAACTGAGATTGAAATGTACTTAGAAAATCATAATGCTGGCAAGATGGCTCATTGGGTAAAGGTACTTGTGGCCAAGTCAGCTGACTTGAGTTCAATCCCTGCACCATGGGTGGATGGAGAGAACAAGCTCCCACAGGCTATCCCTGACCCCACCCCGAACACCCTGTAAACACAGTAAATAACGTGTTATTCAACTTTTCATAACCAGTGCCCTAAGTACTCTAAGGGAAACTGTGTTCTCTCTCTACTATAGTCAATCTACTTCTCTACAGAGGAAGGTCTCTGCAAGGATCAGTCAACAGTATAAAAACAACTAAAGGAAAGCAGAAAAAGAAAGGTAACTGTGGAAACACACACAACTTCAGACTGATACGGAGAGGGTGCTAGAAGAGAAGGGAGGAGAAGGGAAAGGAACGCCCCGCATGGTGGCACACACCTTTAGTCCCGCACTGGGAAGGCAGAGGCAGAAGAACTCGGAGTTTGAGGCCAGTCTGGTCTACAGAGTGAGATCCAGGACAGCTCAAGAGCTACATAGTGAGACCCTGTCTCAAACAAGCAAACAAACGAGACAGAGAGAGAGACAGAGACAGAGAGAGAGAGAGAGAGACAGACAGAGACAGAGAGAGAGAGAGACAGAGAGAGAGAGACAGAGACAGAGAGAGAGACAGAGACAGAGAGAGAGACAGAGACAGAGAGAGAGAGACAGAGAGACAGAGAGAGAGAGAGACAGACAGAGACAGAGAGAGAGAGACAGAGAGAGAGAGAGACAGAGACAGAGAGAGAGAGAGACAGAGAGAGAGACAGAGAGAGAGAGAGACAGAGACAGAGAGAGAGAGAGAGAGAGAGAGAGACGCAGAGAGAGAGAGAGGACAAACTACTTAGAAATCCGAATACAACTACTGAAATTAAGGAAAAGGATAGCCTACTAGAATATATACAGCTAAAAGCAAACACAGTGATCTATCTGGGAGATAAGACTGAGCAAATGTAAAGATGTAAAAATGGATGTAAAGAATAAAATAACAGAAAATGAGAGACAAGTTCAAAGCCACAGAGCTGCTGTGTCTGAAAGGAAGTGAGAGTCGGTGTCCAGCCAGGGCTGATCATCCACCAGAGGTCCACTCTTGTTTCTTTCCTGGGGAGTCCTAGTCTAGTCGCGGTCCACGTTTAAAAGTACTTTCCAGCCTTCCTTTCAGAGGCTGTGGCTAAAGCACAGGCTCTCAGGGCTTGCTCTTCCTTGCTTCTTTGAGCTCCTTAGCTGAGAATTAATAATTCTTAGATAAGTCACCATTAACTAACCATGAGTAACTCTCAGCCTGAAATTCTAGGACTACCAAATGAATTCCAAAACCAGGGACGTGGATTTTCATGGGGGGGGACTTAATTTATAAAGAGAATGTTTAATCTGATTTTGTGTTGTACTTACACATAATCCCCAATTTATACAAATACATGGTGGAAATAAGGGGATAGGGATGGTGACTGTGGTCACACTATGAAAAGGTCACAGTGAAACCCATTGTTTTGTACAATTAATATACACTAATAAGAAAGGGAAGAGCGCTCTGGAGGCAGAGCCAGGCGGATCTCTGTGAGTTCAAGGCTAGCCTGGTCTACAGAACACGAGATCCAGGACAGACAAAGCTACACAGAGAAACTCTGTCTCGAAAAACCAAATCAGAAAAAAGAAATAAAGAAAGAGAGAAAGGGAGAAAGGGAAGCTGGTAGAAGGAAAATAAAGCGTCGCTTAAACTTGTCATGATCCAAAGAAAGGCAAAAGAACAGCTGACTGATTGCCAAGCAGATAGGGAAAAAAATACAAAAAGTGCAATGAAGACATCTACTGCTGATGCTTTCTAATTCCAAAGGTAAAAGAACTCAACTCCTAGAGCTCTTGGAAATGAGATGAGATAATCACAGCAAGAATCGGACCAGGGAAAAACTATCAGCAACATTAACAGCTGGAAACTATACAACAATGCCTGCAAAGTTATGCAGAAATGCCATGCTGAAAACAGAATCAAAAAGACAGTTTGATCATCTGAGAATTCTAGTCAAGGGCTGGCACTATGAAGATAGAAGGCAGGCAGATCTCTCTGAGTTTGAGGCCCGCCTGTTCTACATAATGAATTTGAGGCCAGCCAGGGCTACACACACAATGAGACCCTGCCTCCAAAGAAAAAGCCACTTGAAAAATGGAACCATTAACATGCTAAGAAAGAAGTGACATTTCTTACCCAGTCTTTCTGGTTAAGTTTAGCTGCTTCATTATATACTTCAGTGGCGGCTTTATGTTTTCCCAGAAGAAATCTGTGAAAATACATTTTCTATAATTACTCAAATTTCATTATTTTTGGTTTGATTTGAGGCAGGTTCTCATGTAACTCAGGCTAGCCTCCAGTTCATTGTGTAACCAAGGATGACCTTGAACTTCTGATCCTCATGCCTCCACCTTCAAGTACTAGGATTACAGGTGTGTACTGCCACAACCAGCTAACCTAACTCCTATAAGAGTAACTCTAAAAGCTCACATTTGACACATATTCCACAGAGCTAAAAACGGTTGAAACTTTTGTAAACACTGAGTTGGTTATGTGGGAAGACAAAGGACAGTGCTGTGTCCCAAGAGCAGAAGCTCCGGAGGCAGGGCGTGCATCAGCAGTTGTTTAAGACCTTAGTCTCATACACACCAATGTTGGGGGCACTCTTCTGTAACTACTTCCTATAGCATTCTATAAAAACAAACAAACAAAGTCAAATGATACTACTACTAAGCATGAGCTGCCATCATTTGTCAACATCATCCAATAAGGGCATGTCTTTTCCTCATGAAGCCAAGTTTCCTTCCTTGATCATGAATTTGGAAGAAAAAAAGAATTGATTTCTATGTAAAAATGATGCAAGTATGAATGGCAACATAGGGAGGAACATGAGATGGTACTGCATAGAACACTACACTACTCTGAAGAAGTTTATGACAACTTCAGAAGGGTTTCCATTTAGGAATCCGCAAGCCATTCACTCAAAATACCACAAGCTTATTACATGTCAGATATTCCACTAAATACCAGAATAACAAGCTATGAGTTGCCTATATGATTATAGAGGAGTTATGGTACAACACACTATGACAAAACAGTGTTCTCATCCATCTAGAAAGACCTGAGTTCCTTAATATTAGCTGACTTCCAGATTAATTCATGCTCTTCAAAATGAAACCCATTCTACTTACCATTCACTGGCTTCCCACCTATCAGGCATCTGGCTACCAACAATAGGCTTCCCTCAGAATGCATTTCAGGAAAAAGCCTTTCTATTTGTTTTTGGGTTTTTTTGAGACAAGATTTCTCTGTGTAACAGCCCTAGTAATCCTGGAACTCACTCTGTAGACCAGGCTGGCTTCAAACTCAGACATCCACCTGCCTCTGTCTCCCCAGTGCTGGGATTAAAGGCGTGTACCACCACTGCCTGGCCCAGGAGAAAGCATTTTATGTGGTCTTCTGTGATGGCTCCAATACTCACAAAGATCTGGCCACCTGCTTGAGATTATCAGCACACTGAGGGCTGAGAACAGCACACGTCTGAAAGAGTTCTAGGGATTCTTGGATATTTCCTTCCAGGCGTAAAATCAGTGCTGCCAAGCAAAAGAAAACACAGAAAATACACCATATTCTTTGAAGAAGAGGCTAGCATCAGAAAAGATGGAGGAAGAGGTAAGATACCACATCAGAGAAAGCCTTTGGATAACTTTGAATCCAATCAGTCATCACTAAATGGGCAGAAGCAAGTAAAGTGTTAGTAAGGTAAAACCTGTAATAAGCTAACTTTCACCTGCCCACTCTGCAACCAGCATCTCTACCCAGATAACTGGTCTTTTTGCAGATCACAGAAATTCTTCATTAAGAACAATGTTTTGAAAATCTGAAGGTGGCTCAATCTGTTAAGGGTATTTGCTACTCTTGCATAGGACTCTGGTTCAATTCCCAGTATCCACATGGTTGCTTACAACCACCTGTAACTCTAGTTCCAGGGGATCCAATGCTCTCTACTAGCCTCTACAGGCACCAGCCATAAACATGATACACAGACATAAATGCAGGCAAAACATTCAAACATGTAAAATAATAATTTAAAAATATATTTAAAAAAACATAATCATAACTGGGCGGTGGTGGTACACGCCTTTAATTCCAGCACTCGGAAGGCAGAGGCAGGCGGATCTCTGTGAGTTTGAGGCCAGCCTGGGCTACCAAGTGAGTTCCAGGAAAGGCTCCAAAGCTACCCAGAGAAACCCTGTCTCGGGGTGGGGGGTGTTATGACGGGACACGACACCATGTCATGCACAGACCTCCAGGTGTATGTGCAACACACATACAAAATCGGGTTCAAATTTCAAAGGATAGTGAATAAGACTTTTGTGAGACATTATTTTAATTTAAGTATTCCCTAAGTTGTTGGGTTGTTTTGTTTCCCAAGAATCTAGGCTAAATATATTTTTCCAGTAAGAAAAGAAACAGTATGTCTTACCTTGGACATAGATAGCATATTCACATAACCCCCGAGTCTCCTGAAGCTGTTCTTTGATCACAGCCTAAAAGAGAAGAACACCTGAGTGATTAAGTGTAATAGACAAGGGGCATACATGAGATACCTAGGATACTAATGACTAATCAGATAGTTCCTTCAGGATTTTTGTTTTTGTGTTTCTTTCTTTCTTTTTTTTTTTTTTTTTTGTTTTTTTTTGAGACAAGGTTTCTCTGTGTAGCTTTGCACCTTTCCTGGAACTCGCTTTGGAGACTAGGCTGGCCTCGAACTCACAGAGATCCGCCTGCCTCTGCCTCCCGAGTGCTGGGGTTAAAGGCATGCGCCACCACCGCCTGGTGATTTTTGTTTTTCTTACCATCACTTATTTTAGAATGAGGTTAGCAATCTAAGGGCTCTCGGGACATTTCTGTACATCCCTCACTTAGAATTCTTTTAAGGCTGAAAAGACAGCTCAGCATTAAGAGCATTTGCTGCTCTTCTAAAGGACTGGGGTTCGATTACCAGCACCCACAAGGCAGCTCACAACTAACTGTACCTCCAGTACCTGACACTATCTTCTGGCCTCCTCGAGCACTGCTTGCATGTGGTGCACAGACATACATGTAGGCAAAACATTCCAAACACATAAGTTAAAAAAATTTTAGTAAGTTTTCTGTTTTTGCGTTAATTTAAAAAAGAAGCCATGCATTGTGGTACATGCACTCAGCACTCAGGACATAGAGACAAGATCAAGAAATCAAAGTCATCTTCTACTACCTATTGAGTTTGAGGCTAACCTGGGCTACATGAAACCCTGTTTCAAATAGAAACAAAAACAAGACGATGACGACATACAAGAGACGATGACTACAGTAACCCTAATGTCTAAACTGCTGTCTTGGCCAGGCATGGAGGCAAACACACCTTTAATCCCAGCACTCAGGAGGCAAGGCAGGAGGAGCTCTGTGAGTTTAAGGCCAGCCTAGTCTACTTAGCAAGCTAGGTTAGCCATGGATACAAAGTGAGACCATATCTCAAAAGTAACTAATTAATTAAGCTTCTATCTGGCTCATGACACAAAAATGTTCTCACTCCCTATTTAAAATATTAACTAGTGAAGCTAGAATAACATGAGAAGACTTCTAAGCACCGTTACAGATACTAGGGATTCTCTGGTGAGCAAATCACATGGGTTCTATACTGTGATAGGCTCGGCTCCGGTACTTTAGGAGCTCAGAAGACAGCATCTAATTCCAACTCAGAGAATTAAGGAAGGCTTCCTAACGTGAAAAGTCTCAAACTGTGTGTTGGCAAGTGGTGGAAGAAAAGCTGAGGCAAAGGAGAGGGTCAGAAAGAGGAGGACTAAAAATGTCATACTAAAGGGTTTGAGTACAATGGGAAAATCATGACCAGTTTTAAGCAGGAAGGAGCCTGGTCCTATTTGCTATACAGAAACACACTGAAAGAGACAAGATTAAAGTCAAGGTTGATAGATAAGCTATTGTTTAAATTAAAATAATGAAGTTTAAAGCAGGAAGGTCGGGGTGCAAATTCAAGATGTTAACTGCTAGTGTCTGCCCAGTCTGCCTCTAATGCCCTCCATTGATGCAGTCTCTCACCTTGCATGCTTCATAATCCTTCCGGATATAGTGGAGATGGATCAACCAGTTCTGTTTCTCCACAATAGGAAACTCTAGAGCTGGAAAGCATATTTTGACATAACAAACAATATAATCAGTGTTACATTTCCTCCTTTAGCATGTCCTCATGTCTAAACTAACCATTAGAAATTACAATACCACATTAAGTTCTTCATGAAATTTGGAAATTTATATAAGTATCTTGTTTTCTGAATTATATTAGTTTATTTTGCAGCTCTCCATGTATGGGTACATATGTGCCACAGCACCCATGCAGAAGTCAGAGGACAATATTGGAGAAGTAGGTTCTCTCCTTCCACCATGTGGGTCCTAGGGATTGAATTTGGATCATCAGGTTGGTAGCAGGTGCCTTAACCCACTGAGCCATATTGCTGACCCTTGAACTAATTCTTGGTTGATACACAGTCCTCTTCTAGGCCTGTGGTCAACTGATGCATGGGTCTGACTCTAGAGAAAGGGTAAAATACATACTGGACTGACAGTCACAGCATATACTAGCCCTACCTAACTAGTTCAATCATTTGATTATTAAGTAAGGCAACAGCAGGATGATTCTCATATCCAGAAGTGCTATAAAAATACTAGTAATTATGTCAGATACTTGCATAATTACAACTGAATTTCATAAATCTCAGCTACTCAGAAGGCTGAGAAAGAAGTATTTTAAGTTCAAGACCAGCTTGAGCTACACAGTGAGTTTGGGCCAGTCTTAAACAAAGATAAATAGGGCATGGATTTTTCCCTCAGGAAACTGACATAGCAAGACCCTGTCTCAAAAACATAAAAAGTTTTTAAATAAAATTAAATGTCACACTTATTTGACATATACATAAAATTAGGGGAGGTCTGATTTATACAAGAATTGAATGCTTATTACACAAATAAAAATTAGTGTACACTGACATTAACCAAACAACATTTAAGTACATTACAGGTCAATAATAAACTTAGCTGGATAACATAAAAACAGATATTGTGTAAGAGTTGAACCATTACTGCTTTTCCCAACATACTTTACAAAGCTCTGGTGTGTGTGTATATGTGTGTGTGTGTGTGTGTGTGTGTGTGTGTGTGTGTGTGTACATATATATATATATATATATATATATATATATATATATATATATCAGAATCAATGAGACAAAGAAACAGGTACATATATATATACAATGAAATTATATACGGACCTTTTTTTGGTCTGGGTTTTTGAGATTCAGGAACCTGAGTTTTCTGAAATGAAAGAAGTTATCCATGTTAAAGCAGCCCCATGTATTGCTAATTGAAAGCACATTCACATAACAAGAATGGTCAGTAACTCACCAGTCATGTACTCAATCCATTAAATGAAGAGATGTATAAAGAGGCATTCTGATTATGACTTAAATTACCACATTATTCTTTGGCTATCCAACTTGCTCATAATGTACAATGCATATTATATGTGCATTTATAAGGTACCAGAATTACAATGTACAACATATACTCATATTAATATCTAAATTGTTAGATACCTCATAAAGTATATTTAATGCTCTACTTCTCAGCAGACAAACCAAAAAATGTTTGAAATTCTTTTAAAATAATTGATTTTTATTTTATGTGCATTGGTGTTTTGCCTGTGTATATTTCTGTGTGAGGGTGTCAGGTCCCCTGGAACTAATGTTACAGACAGTTGTGAGCTGCCATATGGGTGCTGGGAATTAAACCTGGTCCTCTGGAAAAGCAGTCAGTGCTCTTAACTGCTAAGCCATCTCTCCAACCCCAATTTTTTTTTACATTTTGTATATGTATACACACACACATGTGTATGCACAGAGGGGACATCCTTCAAGAGTCTTTTATTCCCTTAACCAATGTGGGTTCCAAGGACCTAACTCTTGTCAGGTTCGGTACCAAGCCCTTTTATCCACTAAGTCATCTCACCAGCCTATGATCTCTGTTTGATAAAAGGAAGGTAGACAGCTCAGTCAGTAAAGTACCTTTAGCACAAGTATGAAGACCCAAGTTCCAGTTGTCAGTACCCAAGTAAAAGCTGAGTGGAGAAGCATGTGTGTACCGGGGAAATAGAATCAAGTGAACCCCTGGAGTTCACTGGCCAGCCAGCCTAGCCAAATCAGTAACTCCAGGTGCAGTGAGAGACTCTATCTTAAAAAATAAGGTGGAGGGCAACAGAGGAAGATGCTGGACAGGAAGATAATGTACTAACTTACACTGTAACTTATTAGAAAATCTTTAAATGGATTTTTCTTTTATCAGTTCCCTTATACATTATACACCATGATATGGACCAATTGTGGTGGCACACACCTATAATCTCAGTACTCAGGAAGGCAGAGCCAGGAGGATCTCAGAATTAGAGACTAGCAATCTAAGACAGCCAGTGCCATAGAGTGAGACCCTGTCTCAAAACAAAAACAAGAACAGCAAAAAGATTTATATGCCTTAATATAAGGAGGGAAATACTGGCTGTAATTTTTTCAGAAGTAAAAGCTTTTTAAAATATTTGTTTATTTTATGTGTATGAATGTTTTGCCTGCATGCATGTCTGTGTACTGTGTCTGTGTCTGCTGCCCACAGAAGAGGCATTGGGTCCCCTGGAAATAGTCATGGTTGTGAGCCACCATGTGGGTGCTGAGAATGGAACCTGGGTCCTCTGCAAGAACAACAAATGATCTTAACCACTGAGCCATCTCTCTAGCTGCACAACAAAAATTTTAAAAAGGTGTAACTTAGGCTGGCCCTAAACTCAGGATCCTCCTACCTCTGCCTCTTCAACATATACAACTAGTTGCATCTCCATAACTGGCGAAAGAAACTACACACTCAACTATATCGTGAGGAAAGGTACCAAGCCAAACATGGTGATGCATGCCTACAATCCCATCACTTAAAAGGCTGAGAAAGGATGATCTCCAGTTTAAGGCTGACCACGGATACATAGGCAAACCCTGTTTCAAAACCAAAACAACAGAACTGGAGATGATGGCTCAGCTGTTAAGAACACTGACTATTTTTACAGAGGACCCAGGTTCAATTCCCAGCACCCATGTAGTGGCTCACAACAGTCTGTAGCTCCAGTTCCAGGGAATCCAGTGCCTTCCTCTGGCCTCCATGGGCATCAGACACACAGATGGTACACTCACACATATTCAGGTAAAACCCCCATACATGTAATCTTTTATGAAAAAAAAAAAAAACAAAAACTAAAAACAAAACAATAATAGCAACAAAAAAGAAGTACGACAAGGGCAATACAAAACTGTATACTAAGTAATTCCCACTGAAATCCAACCTCAGCTCAACAAATTCTAAGGGGCTGGGGTGTCATGCCTAGCAGGTATGAGGTCCTGGTTTTTAATTCACAGTTCCATAAATAATAACAGTAATAATAATCATAAAAGGCAAATGTGAAAGACTCAGAATTTCAGTTTATAGACTCTTCAGCTTTTAAAGAAATTACAGCCGGGCAGTGGTGGTGGACACCTTTAATCCCAGCACTTGGAGGCAGAGGCAGGCAGATCTCTGTGAGTTCAAGGCCAGCCTGGTCTACAGAGCGAGTTCCAGGACAGCCAGGGCGACAGAGAAACCCAGTCTAGGAAGAAAAAAAAAAGAAGGAAAAAGAAATTACATTAGGAAATAAGTGATGAGAGTAAATGATCTCAGTCCTCAAAGAAAAAAAGAAATTTAAAAAAATTACATTAGGAAATAAGAAAGCAATCACAGAATGAAGGAGTGAAATGAGCAAATGAATTGGTAAAAGCATGTGAGTATTCTCAGCATCTTGTTACATAAAAAGTGTGGCTTGTGGTTATGTACAAGACAGAAGTACAAAACTAAAAACTAAAAATGGAATAAATGGGCAGATAGCAATGGGTAGTAAAGTATCTGATGATACCTGCAGCATGCACAAATTAAGTCTGCATTCTAAAATGTCTTTAGTACTTACAAAAGGAAGATGCTATATGGCTACTTCCTCCTGGAGGAAGGAGAGAGTCTTACTAGAGTCAAAGAGTTGAAGAAACTTACTGTCTCATAAAGCTCAAGATTCACACACACAATATCATGAAAGTAGTAAATAACTGCTGGGGAGACAGTCTGATGGGCCTTACTGAAGCTGTGCAGGAATATAGGCTTGGGGAGCCATCACCAATGCTAAGGTGGGCTTTTCTGTTATGTAGCTGCCTTTAGGTCACCTTTGTTCCCTCCCATAAGTAACCCCACACAAACTCACTGGCTCACCAACTAGTCAAGGGGAACCATTTCTTTGGTTTGTTATTAGTGCCTTACCCAGGGAAGACAAATGTTTGTTCATATAGCCCCAAGAAAAGTTGCACAACATAACTGGTACCCAAAGAGGGACCAATAGAACCGAACAAGAGTTGTTGCATGGTCCCTATGATAATGGGTGAGGAGACATGTTAATTAAGGCTGATCTGTCTGAGGGTGGGGTGGGGCTAACCCTAACATAGCTATCTATACCTAGCTAGAATGGCATAGTATGCCTCCTTACTATAGTGGCAGTTACTGTTTCTTGCAATGGGTGGTAAGACATCTGATCAAGGTCACACCATCCATCTAAGACTGAAGTGTCCTTAGGGAGGAATCCCAGTATGGGGTATAGTATACAGTATATAATATGGGGTGACAAGCTTCCTTAATAAAGGGTGACCACCATGTACATATGAGGATATTTCCAACCCACTGATGTACTAGAGAATACACTGCAGTCTCTGAAAGTAGTGCATATGGGACGAGACCTTAAACAGGCTGTAACAGCTATTGCACAGACTTGACTGTGGGCAAGAAGACATGCAACTGAGCCTTGGCTGTTGCCCCAAAGAACTTGCCTATGTAAACAAGACACAGGTGCTGTCCTGCTGTGGAATAATCCTCTTGTACACTGTAAAGATTTGTCACTCAAATTGGTTTAATAAAACGCTGATTAGCCAGTAGCCAGGCAGGAAGTATAGGCAGAGTGACCAAACTAAGAATGCTGGGAAGAGGAAGGGCAGAGTCAGGAGTCGCCAGCCAGATGCAGAGGAAGCAAGATGAGAATGCCATACTGAGAAATGGTACCAAGCCGTGGCTAAACATATTTAAGAATTATGGGTTAATTTAAGTGTAAGAGCAAGTTAGTAATAAGCCTGAGCTACCGGCTGAGCATTTATAAGTCATATTAAGCCTCTGAGAGGTTATTTGAGAACTAGCAGGTGGTAGAGAACCGTCTATTTACACTGTCCATTTACACTACATCAGCCTCTGATCTGGCAGGAAACGGGGAGGGCAAGGATGGAGATGTTACCTTGCCATGTCTTACAGCTGACAGGATACAAGTCAAATCTGAAGTGATCTGTCTAGGACCCAAGAACTTGGAACCCAGGGGAGGAAGAACTGTAGTGTAGAAGAACAAAGAAGTGAGAAGATGCCCCTCAAATCTGACCTTTAAGACAGAGGAAAGGGAAAGTCCATGATTCAGTGTGCAATCAGAGGCCTGAATAATGGCCCTAATAGGAAACTATGATAATAAGGGAATATTTTGTATATGAACTCCTGGACTGGGGGGGAGACTTTTAAACGGAGAATGAAAGAGTTTCTCATAGCCTGAGACTCTAGACATGGAGGTGGACATGATCAGTCCAAATGCCATGCAAGCAGAAAAACTGAGTAAAATAACTACCCATCCTTCCTTGAGCCAAAGGCTGCATAACCTAAGGCAATACAAGGGAAATAAAGCCTCTGATGGACTGGCTCACTTAAGTCATTTGGAACACTTGGTTATTACAGGTTGAGGCTTCTGGAAGACAACAGAGGGACAGACATTCCCGAGGGATTAGGCATTAGAAAGGCAGGGTTTAATGCCCAGTCTACTGGGCCCCAAAGCACTATAAGATGGCTCAGAAAGTCCAACAACTTGAGTTCAATCCCCAGGATCCACATGATAGAAGGAGGTCCTTTGACCTCCACATGTGTGCTAATGTATACACACACACACACACACACACACACACACACACACACACAGAGAGAGAGAGAGAGAGAGAGAGAGAGAGAGAGAGAGAGAGAGAGAGAGAGGAAATAAATATAAAAAAGTTTTAAAGAAAGAAGGACCAGTGAGATGGCTCAGCAGCTAAACACTTTTGCCTCACAAGCCTGACAACCTGAGTTCAATCACCAGAACCCAGTGTTTGAAATAGAGAACTGGTTTCTGAAAGTTGTCATCTACCTCTATGTGGATGCTATAGCACATGTACAGCATCTATACACACACTCTATACACACTTACTATGATGGCTAATCTTGGTTTTCGAGTTGACTACATCTGGAATTGACCAAAACCTAAGCAGCTGGGCACACCTGTGAGGAATTTTCCTTGTTTGGATCATCTGGGGTCAGAAGATCCACACTAAGCCTGGGCCACACCTTCCGTTGACAGCCCACAGAAGGAAGCTTATGCTTTTTGCCTGCTTGCCCTCAGTCTCACTGGCAAGTTCATCTATCCTGTTCATGAGCCATTCTTTCATTGGTGCTAGAACCTACTTCTTTAGGATTCTAGTGCAGACTGAAAACTGAAAGCTCTCTAGGATTTCCCTGGGACTCCAGCACCAGATTAGGACTGCTGAGACATCCAGTCTCATGGACTGAACAACAATCAGATCCTTGGCCTTCCCTTTGAGAGACAGCCATTGCCAAACTACTTAGACCAAAGCCTGTAAACCATTAAGAAATGCACTTCATTCAACAGGCACTCAGGATAGGCATGGGGCTTTAGTGGTTTTGTTGAATCCCATGGTTGGACAAGATTTTTATGAGGTAGGAGAGGCCCTGGAAGACATAACTTAATAGGCATATACATAAATTTAGTTTGTAAGATGCTAAAGCATTCAAATGGGGATGAGAGAAAAACAAAGCAGAGAATGAGTTCAGTCCAGGACATAAGTAAGAAGGCATATGTGGCAAGACTTGTATTGAACAAGAGTTGTTAGTGAAAAAATTAACAAAAAAAATGTGGTGCCAGTGAACTTCTGGGGAACTTTGAAGCCCAAGCAAAAATTCACAGAATGCATCAATGGCTTAAAAAAAAAAAAAAAAAAAAAAAAGTGGAAGTAAAAAAAGATTGTTTGTTCCAGAAGTGGACAGCTATTTCTCCAGAGTATGTGGTGTTCATTTCTCTCCCTGCAAGTGGACCTGATTCACACAGGCCAGGATCCTTTCAACAGTCTGGTGATGGGAAGGTAAGTGCCACCGTACTGGCCCAGAGCCTGCTGGAATCGGGCAGCTCCAACAGCTAGCACAACAGGATAAACTGCAGCCCTGCTTCTCCTTGGGCAAGAATCAAGCTAACCAGCACAAGTCAGCCCCAGCCAAAGTCATCAGAGGTCAGAAGGTGTACATCAGCACTCAGGATGCTCATAGAAATGACTGTGGATTATGGAGGGCTAGCCACCCATGCAACTGTCATACCCAACATTGCTCTTTGAGCCAAAAATTGACACAAGTGATGAGATCTTTCCTGCTATGTTGAACCTTACTAACATTTCATTTTCAGTGTCCCCTTAGCCACCTAAGACCATCTGGTACTTGCTTGCAGCAGACAGCAATGGGATTTTAGTGATCCTACCCACCCTGTATAGAAAGTTTTTATTAGAGCTGGGGGAAGCCTCACGGAGAAAATGCTTGCCCTGCACATGTTGAAACTGGAATACAGATCCCCAGAATCCACACAGAAGCTAGGTAGGTATAGCAGGCAGAAACAAGATCCTAGCTGATTGGCAGAATCTGGGTTCAAATGAGAGACCCTGCCTCAATAAATAGAAGTAAAGAGCAACAGGGAAAGACACCATATATCATACCTTTGGGCCTCCACATGCATCATGTGCACACTCACCCACCAGACGTAAGCCCACACATACGGAAACATACATACACACAGCATGCACACAAATATATGCAAAAGAAAAGCTTTTGTTATATATTATTACGTGTTGAGAGTCTTACAGATTTCAAAAGGCATCTGGAAAGACAGTAACAACAGCAGTTGGGAAATCTGAATAAAAGCAGGCATGGGTGGGAAAGGGCAATCAGGAGACATTGAGGTTGTTGGGTAAAAATCCTAGTATAAAAAGTGGACTACTTCCCATGAGTTATTGGCTAAGGAGGCCCCTAAGGCCTCCCAAACAATACAGGCTACTGCTACTGCTGTTGGAGGCAAGCCAGAACTAAACAGGGAGGACTCTACTGCTTAAAACACCACACACTTCAGTTGGAGGACATGGAGGTATCAGGTTGGGGTTGGGCTGGGAGCTCCAGCATTGCTGGCTGGCTTTCCAAATGTCAAAAAGCAATATGCAGGCTGGTGGGGGTGTGGGGATGACTACTGCTCACAGTCCTGCTCCGCTATGGACCTGCAAGCTCCACTACCAACATGCCAGGCAAGATGTACCCACCAGGGTCACAATTACTTTCTGATTAGATTGAAGACTGGCCTCACTGGAGGAAACATCTGCCCGGTACTGTAAGCTAAGACAAAGACCTATGGCTGTGGAGGTCATAGGCTCCAGTGGGGAAGGAACTGCTCTGACCCTATTAAACAAATGTGATAGGCCTGTTAAACTGCCTTCTAGACATTTGTTCTTAAGCCCACAAATTACTACTGCTGTTGTCTCTATTTGGCCATGGAAGGTGTAAAACTCATAACCATGTCAAGCTTCTGAGAATAAATGACTGTTGCTATAACATAGTAACCCAAAAGCCCAATGTTCAAACCAAAAATGGAGGAAAATAATCAATAGCACACTCCAAAGTAACAGAGAATGTCAGAGCTGGCAGAAGCAGTGTGGTGCTGTGTAGCTATTTCCTCCAAACTGCAACAGTCCCTCCTGAAGGGGAAGGAGGTTCACAAGACTGGAGGAGCTAAGGAACCGTACAAGGAACTTTTCAGGAAGCTCAGCAGGTACTAGAGTCACAAAGTCCCTCTCCAAGGAGGAGATGCTGGTGGAGTGGACTACAGGCCGTGCAGCAGCTCCAGGTACATGACTTCCAACACTGACAATGTGAGGGACAGAAGGACGAGAAAAGCAAGAGAAAGGCAAAGCCAAATTCTCCAGTCACAAGAAAAAAAAATCAAAACAGATCTTTAAAACACTAAGCAAAGCATAGTGGCGACTGTCCGTAGTTTCAGCTACTCATGAGGCTGCGACAGGCGGATCACTTAAGCCAAAAAGGTTGAGGCCAACCTCAGAAACACAGAAAGAACTCATCCTCAAACAAAAAATACCGGGGCTGGGGATTTAGCTCAGTGGTAGAGCGCTTGCCTAGCAAGCACAAGGCCTTGGGTTCGGGCCTCAGCTCTGAAAAAATAATATATATATATATATATGGCTGGTGAGATGGCTCAGCAGGTAAAGGCACCTGCTGCCAAGCCTACCAACCTGAGTTCAAACCTGGGCCCCATATGGTAGAGGAAGAGGAAGAACCGACTCCCTTAGGTTGTCCTCTGACTTCCACACATGTGCTATGTTATGCACACACAAATGCACATTCACATACATACACCAAATTAATCAAAAGAAAGATGTTAAAAATATGGTAAAACATTAAAAATCTAGATGCATGTTTTTGGGGATTTGTTTTGTTTTTCAAAACAGGGTTTCTCTGTTTAGTCCTTGCTGTTCTGGAACTCACTTTGTAGACCAAGCTGGCCTCGAACTCAAAGATCTGCCTGCCACTGCCTCCCGAGTGCTGAGATTAAAGGTGTGCGCCACCGCTGCCAGGTGTAAGTTATTTTTATAATTACAAAATTAAAATGTTAAGACAAAGAATAGAAAAGATGTACCAAGAAAATACCAAAAAAGGGAATCTAACATACTAGATAAAATGGACCTCAGAGGAAACATTCAAAAAGAAAATTGGTTAGAGTGGACTAAAGACTAAAAGCAGAAAGGCAAAATTTTTAAAGTATACAGAAAGTAAAGATTGAACAGAGCTCAGATTCAATTACAACTAAGAACTTGTTTCATAAAAGAGTTGTGAGATACACACACACACAGAGTTAAATCTATAGTTGCTGGCTTATAACTCTCATAACCTTTGTTACTTCCTAAATGGTTAGGATACCACTGGAACATTATTAAGGGCTTCAAAGCATCTCTCCTCCTATTTTCCATTCCTACTTCCCTCCCTCCTCCTCCCTTTCCCCAGCTCTCTTTTGATCTGTTCTCTTCCCTAGACATGCCATATGTACTAGAATTTCTCTTCCCTAAGACAGGTCATAGGAACCTGAATCTCCCTTGGCCTTGGTACTGGTGGCCAATAAAGAGATTCTTTACCCAATCTGATGATACATTATAATACCCTCTCCCCATTCCAGATCATATTCTAGGAATGCTGCACAGCAGCCAAGAAGACTCTAACTAGACCATCACTGCTGGGTTTTCCCACTCAGCCTATAACAATCATCCTTTAAAAAAGGATTTCTTATTTCTATATGTATTTTACATGTATGATTTAATAGCCAGCTGCTCAGAAGCAAAGTAACAAGCTGCAGCTCAATTGGCACATAGAAAGGGGCAACCCTGGAGATGGAGCTCTGGACAAATGGTACTGTCTGAACAGAATTATATTTAAGAGATATTCGGCTGGTATCTGCTGCTGCTGCAGAACTGCTCCCTTGTTTAGTGTGTGAGGAAAACCCCACATATACATACATCTGGTATAGGAAGCAATATGTCTTATTGGTGTGTATAGGAGAAGAAACTGGGTCTAAGGCTTATTTTCTCCTCAGAAATGAAAAATAAATAAATAAAGGGAAGGTATTTGTAGTACAAAACCCCCAAATGACAAAAGATTAGCAGCAGAAACTATAATACAAACCAACCAGAAAAACAGAAAAGTACAAAAATAAGCAATACAAAGAAACACTGTGCCTCAGGAAGAGACAGCCAATGATTTTCTACCCCAATAATCAGGACAACAAATTAATACAACAGTAAGACATAATTTCATATCTACCATAACTGAGAAATTTTAATGAAATAGGAATTGTAAGGATGTAAGCAATCTAAAGAACGTCTGGTAGAAGCATATGTTATGATAAAAAATCTTAAGAGTTTCCTATAAACAATTAAGCTGAAGATGTACACATGCAATGACCCAGCAATGCACTGGCAGGTATATCTAGAAGAACTCTTAACCATGACAGCATTGCCAAGGCTAGGACTACGGTGGGGAAAGTGTGGGTTTTATTTTTGGTTTTGATATCTGTTTTGTACTGCTGTAGTTCTAGTTTTTGTCTTGGTGTACCCAGGCTAACATGTGCTAGCTAAGTACTACACCAGGATGTTATACCTCTAGCTCCTCTCTTCCAAATAGACAGCATCTATCTACAGATCTATGTATGTTTTCCTTTGTCACAAAGCGAACACTACCATGTGGCTGATGGGAACCCAACCTGGATCCTCTACAAGAGGATCCTCAAGCAAGTGCTCGTAACCACTAAGCCAACTCTCTAGCCTCTAGCCCCTAGATCACTTTAAAAATGAACAGATAATCCCAGCACTTGGGAGACAAAGACAGGAGTATCTCTGTGAGTTTGAGGCCAGCCTGATCTACATTATCTCACTCCAGGCCAACCAAAGCTACATAGTGAGACCCCATCTCAAAACAACAACAAAATACCCCCCAAAATTCTAGTTTCCATGCACTGAAAATACGAAATGACTACAAAAAAAAAAAAAAACTTCTAGCAGTAAACAATGAAAATAAGTAACTGAAGGATCAAGTATTAAAGTCATTTCAAAACTAAAGTCATTCTCTGTCAATACAATTGGACTCAAACATACAGCACAGTTTCTGCCACCAAAGAAATTAAGTTCAAGGTCTGTTACATACTTATATTCTATAGCAGTAAGATACATGCTAAGTGCATGGTGTACACCTTTGATCCCAGCACCACACATGGGAGGCAGAGGCAGGCGGATCTCAGTCATTTGAAGGCTAGCCCAGGCTATATAGCAAGCCCCAGGCCAGCCAGGGCCACATACTAAGAACCTGTCTCAAAAAACGTAAAAAGGTATGGTACTGCAGTATTGTGGTAATATATTACTCTTTATATCTCATATTTAGGATTGTGTACATTATACATTTCCCTTATGATTGTAACAGGCCTCCAGACCTTAGTAGGCCCCAAGACCTTAGCACAACTGACTCCATGATGGAAGTACCATTCAAGCCATAAAACTCAGCACACAGACAGCAACACCTGCCAAAATGAAAACAGAGACCTAATCCATCACAGTCCATAGTTCTGGGAAAGTCTCTGAATGTGCTAACCTTGCTTTTTGGCTTCTGTAGTTCTGCTTCTTTAACTGTTCTTGTTAACTGAAGTGTGTCAACTCGGGACATGGATGTTGTGCTTAAAAGCTCACCCTGAGGGGCTGGAGAGATGGCTCAGAGGTTAAGAACACTGGCTGTTCTTCCAGAGGTCCTGAGTTCAATTCCCAGCAACCACATGGTGGCTCACAACCATCTGTAATCAGATCTGGTGCCCTCTTCTGGCCTATAGTCATATGTGCAGGCAGAATACTGTGTACATAATAAATAATTTAAAAAAAAAAAAAAAGCTCACCCTGAGAGAGGCTTGGGGCTACACTGGGATCCTGAACACCCTGTGCAGTCGCCAGCCAGCCAGCTAATAAAGACTTTCTATTGGCTTAAAACCATGTCCGAGCAGTCTTCTCTGGTGGATACCCCACAACAATGGTGCAAATATCTTAAACCTAGTAACATTAATCACACTATTTTAATTTTTAGCTTATGCTTTGAGCTTCCTTCTCTGAATTGAGTTTTCTGATTATAGACTGCTGTGAATACTCTGCAAATAAAAGGGCAAACAACAGAGGGCCCTACATGAAACAACACTGCATTACAAAACTGTCAACCAGAGGCAGCTAATTTAGTCTATATTTTCCATGGTGTTTTTTAAAAGACAATATAAAAAAACTAAAATCATTTTATTAGTGCAGAGCAAGGTTTGAAACCCAACAGTAAAGTAAGGGACAAGGTTTCATATTTGGGATTTCTTAGAAATTTGATCCAATTAGGAACATATTCTTAAAAAAAAAAAAACTAGCCGGGCAGTGGTGGCGCACGCCTTTAATCCCAGCACTCGGGAGGCAGAGCCAGGCGGATCTCTGTGAGTTCGAGGCCAGCCTGGACTACCAAGTGAGTTCCAGGAAAGGCGCAAAGCTACACAGAGAAACTCTGTCTCGAAAAACCAAAAAAAAAAAAAAAAAAAAGAAAAAAAAACAAAACAAAACTACTGTTGGCTGGAGAGATGGCTCAGCGGTTGAGAGCACTGGCTGCTCTTCCAGGGGCCCCGGGTTCAATTCACATGGCAGCTCACAACCGTCTGTAGCTCCAGTTCCAGGGGATCTGACATCCTCACATAGACATACATGCAGGCAAAACACCAATGTACATAAAATACAAATAAATAAATTTAAAAAATATTATCAAAAAACTAAAAATAGAATAATCAGGCCTTGCGCTGTGGCATATACTTGTAATCCCAGCACCTTGGGGCTGAGACAAGAGAATGGCACTTGGATGCTAGCCTGGGATGTGAGAAGACCCTATCTCAAGACAACAAAACATCCCTCTAATCCATTGTATCAGAGAGATACTGTGCATCTACTGCAGCACTGTTCACAGTATCAAAGTGGAGAATCAATGGAGGTGCCCAACAATGGATAAAAACACAAGGATAAATAAATTGTGGTATGCACATACCATTTAGTCATGAAAAAGAGTGAGGTCTAATCTGCAGCAGTGTGGGGGAAATTAAGCTAAGTAAAATACGACAGGCAGAGAAAGCCAAGGCACATTCTTGCTCCTCTGTGGAGGCTAAAAAAAGTTGATTTCATGGGAAAATAGAGTAGAACAAGAAGTTAGGAAAGAGAGAAGATGGAGAGGGATAAAGGTTCAATAATAAGAACCAAATACTACTACATCAGAGGAGCAAATGCTTATGTCCTGCAGCACAGGAGGATGGCTACTCTTCACAATTTATATTCTATAGAGAAGTGGGGGGGGGGGGGGATTTAAAGGCTCCAAACCCGCAAAGAATAAATGCTAAAATAGAAATGCTAATTACACTGATTTGACCATTACACACAGTACGCATGCACTGAAGTATCATCACCCTGTACCTCATAAACAAACAATTATAAGTCAATTAACCAGTTCAGCTGGCAGTGATGACGCACTCCAGTAATGCCTGCACTAGGGAGATTAAGGCTGGAGAGCTGCAGCAAATCCGAAGCCAGTCTGAACAACACAGCAAATACTCCGTACACACAAGACCGGCACAAACAAGCAAGGACATGAGAGATGGACGGTGCTGCAAAAAGCCAATTACTACTGGGCCAGCCTCAGTTCACGTAGGCTGTTCGGGGGAATTAACTAGCGCTTAATTTAAACAGTTGAATTCTCAAACAGCACATTTCCAAAACATTAGTCACGAGGGAAAACATGGGCAGGGGCGATGAGAGCTTCCAGGCTTCGTCTTATCAAATGTCCAATCCATGGGTTATCAAAAACTGTCTAGAGAAGGTGCAGTACGCCCCCTCACCCCGAAAACCATACAAACAAACTAGAGAGTAGGAAAAACAGCCACTTCCAGTGGAAAACGCTCTCTTCTGCCCAAGCGGAGGAGCAGTCCCAGTACAGACCAAGCGCTGCACAGGCTCGCACTCGCCCAGACACCCACCCCGGCGGGCAGCGCGACCTGGCCGCGTCGCGTCCCCACGGCCTGGGCGCCCCGCCCGGCCCCGCCCTGAGGCGGCCACGATTCCTCAGAGATGCTGGGCGCTTACCATCCGAAGTTTCTCCTCAGCCATCTTGGCTCCGCCCACCGCTGCGCGACCGGAAGCCAACCGTTTCCCGGACAGCCAGCAGAACCGGAAGTCGTAAGTCCGGGAAGGAAGAAGGAAGACGGGGAGCCAGGAAGGAAGTAGTGGAAGGCAGCGGCAGTGAGGTTGGTAAACTCGTGGAGTCTCCAGAGTTGGGGGTGGCCACAGATGGCATAGGTCGGAAGGAAAGGGTGAGGGAACGCGCAGCCGGAGGTCAGACATGATCTCTGCCCCGGGTTGGACGACTTTAAGGTGTAGCATGTCAGTCTGATATTAGATGACGAAGCGAAGTTTATGAAGAAAGTTCACGCAATAAATACAAGTAGCGCCTAAACATACGAAAATAAAACTACCAGCAAGAGAAGTAATGCAAACTTATATTTCCAAGAGATTTGATCTACCTCTTATGTTGACAACAAAAATTTTCACTGACATATTTGTGAGGAAAACATGCTTTCTTCATCATCAGTGGAAATGAATTGGTCAAGCTTCCGATAAGAGCAGCTTAGCAACAACTACCAAAATTAAAAATACACATACCCTTTAACCCAATTGTTTGAATTATAGGAATTTATTCTATACGTATAGACATGAGACATGGCTTTACATACAAAGGTATCCAATGCATCATTGTTTGGAATAAACCAAAGCCTGAAAAAAACCTAAATACCCAACAGTAGAAATAAATAAACTATAAGAGGTTCGTGTTATGTGGCATATGAAAAGAGGCAACTCTTTACATGGTAAGAAATGCCAACGTACACTAACAGATAATGACAACGTGCAAAACTGCAATAAAGTACTTACGTTAATAAGAGAAAGCAGAAATAAAGAATATTATGTACATGGTTCTTTATTAGAAAATATTTCTGGAAGGATATTCAGATACTAAAAGTGGTTACCTCTAAAGAAGAGAACCAGGTAGCAGGGATGCAAAGAACAGAGGTAGACTTTTTACAACTTTAATTTTACACTATATGGACGTATTATCTATGCCAGTAATAAAGACAAAATTAATGAGATGTACCACAGAGCATTCGGATTGTGATAACTGCTAAGAAGGAGAAATATAAAACAATAGGAGAAAGTAACCAGGGGTCTCAACCTAGAGTAGCAAGGCAAGCTTTTTCTAGGTAAGAGATATTTTAAATTACATCTAAAGTATAAGGCATTATTAGCTGGAGGAAACAGGCTGAGGGAGCGTGCAGACCAGGGAAGAATTCTAAGGCAGAGGAAGAAATTGTGCCAAGACCCTGAGGATGAAAGAAGCATGGCTAGTTTGCAGCACAAAAGAGGACAGTATGCTACAAAAGAAAAAACTGAGAAAGTATTGATTCCCATGGTTGAGAAGGTTGTACAGTCGAGTGGTGTAGACCCACCAAGGCCATATGAGGGAGGCTGTTATAAAGGGCAGTGGGAAGGCACTAGAGACTTCTGAGCAAGGAATGGCTTGATAAGAATGAACAGTTAAAGAGTTCTTAACTACTGAGTGGAGAATGAATTAAGAATGCTAAGAATTGCTGGGCGGTGGTGGCGCACACCTTTAATCCCAGCACTCGGGAGGCAGAGGCAGGTGAATCTTTGTGAGTTCGAGGCCAGCCTGGGCTACAGAGTGAGATCCAGGAAAAGCGTAAAGCTACACAGAGAAACCCTGTCTCAAAAAAACAAAAAAGAATGCCAAGAATTAGCAGGGTGCAGTGGCAAGCATTTAATCCCAGCACTTTGGGAGGTAGAGGCAAGTGGATCTTTGTGAGTTTGAGGCCAGCCTGGTCTACAATAGGGAGTTCCAGAATAGCCAGGGCTAAATAGTAAGACCCTGTTTCAAAAAGAAAAAAAAATCAAGAATTGATAAACTTAGACTTGTTTGCTTGGACAAAAGAGGTGGCACAAAAAAAAAAAAAAAAAAGGAAGAGCAGGTGGTGGTGCATACCTGTAACTCTGGCACTTGAGAGGCTGCAGAAAGACCAGAAATTCATGAACAGCCTTAATCACATAGTGAGTTCCAGGTCAGCCTGCCTGGCTACATGAAACACTGTCACAAAAATTAGTAAGTAAGTAAATAAAAATAAAGAGGAGGAAAAAGAGGCCAGACAATGGTACCACTCAGGAGGCTGAAAACAGGAGGATTGGCATGAATTTGAGGCTACTGTGGACTACATGTGAGCTCCAGTCTAGGCTTGGCTATATGGTAAGACCTTGTCTCTAAAACAAACAAGCTGGTCACAGTGGCACATGCTTGTAAACCCAGCATTTAGGAGGCAGAGGCAGGAGGATCATCCAAGATAGGCTAGCCTTGTCTATCTAAGAAGACCTTAAAGAAATGTAGGAAGTAGCTAGAGTAAATCTAGGATCAGGGTCATAGAAATTACTTTTGGGCCTGGGCTACCAAGTGAGTTCCAGGAAAGGCGCAAAGCTACACAGAGAAACCCTGTCTCGAAAAACCAAAAAAAAAAAAAAAAAAAAAAAAAAAAAAAAAATTACTTTTGGAAAAAGAGATGCATGTCAAAGGAATACTGCTAGATTTCTAAACTTAGAAACAAATTAGGTGCAGCCAAAACTATACAAAGAAACCCTATCTGGAAAAACAAAAACAAAAGGCAAAAACAAATTAGGTGAATTGTTCAGCCAGTACTAAGATGGAGTGCCTTAAGGATGATGTTAGTATAAAGTTAATGATCTTGTTTCCCAATATATAAACCTCCTCAGAAGGGACCCTGTGAGGAAAATATTTTAATATGCAGAGGCCTTTATTATGTTTTAAATTTACATTTATTTATCACGAAGAGGGGTGCATATACTATGACATATGTAGAGGTCAGAGAACAATTTATGGAAGTCAGTCCTGAGGATGGAATTCAGGCCATCGGGCTTGGCAGCAAGCATTGTTACTGGCTGGCACATTTTACCCATCTCTCTTTGACCCCAGGCCTTAGAAGGAAGGTAGAGCATCCTTTTTTTTTTTTTTTTTTTTTTTATTACAAGAGCTACTGTTTTCATAAAAAAGGACATTAGTTTCTCAAATTTCATTCTTCAAACTTAGTGTGTTTCAATTAGGTAATCAGAATGTCCTCAAAGAAAAACCCTAGAGATTCCTTAGGGCATGTTGTGTGGTCACATGCACATCTTCATTTCCCTTAGCAAACTCCCATTAAGGTGGCCCTGCATATCAGATTGTCAGATGATGCAGCTGTGTCCGAGTGCTCAGCGATGGCTGTTGTTTGGTTTTTATGCTTGCAGGGTAGGTGGCAGGAGAGGCATTAAGCACAACTTCCATCTCTCCAGGGTAAGTTTAAAGAAGCTGCAGCTGCATTTCTCCATTTTTAGTATTTTATTAATTTATTAATTAATAGATATCCATTTAGTATTTATTAATTTCTGGAATTTAAGGTCCCCAGCCAACTTTGTTCTGATGCCTTCTGCTGGGCAACTCTAGCATATCAGGCCTCTTTAGAAGTATCCAGCCCTCACAGGATCCACACCATTAACGCCAAGAATACAGTCAATATGGTAGGAAAACGCCACTTTAAAAGAACACTAGGTGTTCCTATTTTCAAAGTCCTTCAGGAACTGTTTCCTATTCATGACAGTACAAATAACAGTAATTAGTGGAGAACGCTGGGAGGCAGAGCACTGCAAGCATAAACAGTGATTTGCTTCTCAGAAAAAAATACTAGACACATCCAAAGGTCCAGCACCAAGGATAGTTTAAATGAATCAAGGCAAGATGCTACTGTAAAATGTATTATCCAGCTTATAAAAATTCCTGGAGATGTAAAAGAAAAAAAAAAAAGGTTTAGATTATATGGGGGAAAGGTGAAGAGAATATGGTATGTTTCCATTTGTGGATTTTAAAAAAAATTCCCAGGCCTGGAGAGACGGCTCATCAGTTAACAGCCCTTGTCGCTCTTGCAGAGGACTGGAGTTCAGTTCCCAGCACTCCCATCAAGTAACTCTCAACTGCCTGTAACTCCAGTTACATGGGATCCGACACCCCTTCTGGCTTCTGTGGTGCACATATAAATAGTCCTTCATATACAAACACATAAAATAAAAACGATAAATTCTTTAAAAACAAAAAAGATGCTGGAGACATGGCTTAGTGGTTAAGAGCACTCATTTTTGTTTTGTTTGTTTGTTTGTTTGTTGAGACAGGGTTTCTTTGGTAGCCTTGGCTATCCTGGAACTCCATCTGCAGACCAGGCTGGCTTCACAGAGATCTACCTGCCTCTGTCTCCCAAGAGCTGAGATTAAAGGCATGTGCCACCACTGAGCTCTTACTCTTGCAGAGGACCCAGGGTTGGTTCCTAGCACCCACATGGTGGCTCACAACTGTTCACAATTCCAGTTCCAGGGGATCCTCTTCTGACCACCACAAGCACCAGACACATATGTGGGAGCAAAACACTCATAACACGTAAAATATATAAATCTCAAAACAATTTTAGGGCTGGAGAGCTGGCTCAGTAGTTAAGAGCACTTGTTCTCACAAAGGACGCAGGTTCAATTCCCAACACCCATACGGAGGCTCATCATGTCCTTGATCACCAGACATGCATGTTGTGCAGACATAACCTGCAAGCAAAGCACTCATACACATAAAATAATTGTAAGAAATCTTTTTTTTAAAAAAGTGGGACAAGCTGGACAATGGTGATGCCTGCCTTTTATCCTAGCACTCAGGAGGCAGAGACGGGTAGGTGGATCTCTGAGTTTGAGGTTGCCTGGTCTACAGAGTGAGTTCCAGGACAGCCAAGGCTATAAAGTGACATATTGGCAGTAAATGGTTACTGTACAAGTATAGTGGAAGGCTAGATACAAAATAAACAAATACAAATAAGAGAAATGAAGAGCTCATCAGATAGTTTTAATAGATTAGCATCAGAAAGCCAGAGAACTTAAACACAGTTCAATGAAAAGCATGCACATTGAAAACAAGAGGTGGGTGTGTGTGTGTGTGGGGGGGGGTTTGTACGAAATCTAGAGGGTAATAGCAGAGACATCTACATACAGCAGTAATCTCAGGAGACAGACTGGAAATGAGAAATATGTGAATTATCCAAATTTAATGAAAGAAATCAACACTGATCTGAAAAGTTCAGTAATCTCTATATAAACGAAAATGGGCCAGAGATATGGGTCATCAGTCGTTACTGCTCTTGCAGAGGACCCAAGTCAGTTCACAGCACCCCTGTCAGGCAGTTTACAACCACCTGTACCTACAGTTCTAGGGATCTGATGCTTCTGGCTTCCTCGAGCACCTGCCCTGATGAGCACATACCCACATGCAGGTACATACATAGACACATAATCTCAAAATAATAAAATCTTTTTTTTTTAAAGAAAACTTACCTAGAAGTATCACAGGCAACTTGCTAAAAAAACAAAACAAAACAAAAAACCCTACAGCAAAAGGCAACCACGGGAGGAGGGGCATCACAGGCAGTGGAAACTTGAAATGATCAAACACCCAAGAGTGCAGTACAATTAAAAGTCCCGACAGAAAAAAGTCAGCATGGAATCAGAATTCTATAACCAAGCAGGAATCACTTGGGAGGTGGGGACAGGAGGATCAGAAGTTCAAGGTTATCCTTAGCTACACAGCAAATCTGAGGCCGACCTGGGCTACAAGAGACCCTGTCCCAAACAGAATGTAACAGTTCTGTATCCAAATAAAACAGCCCTCACAAAGAAAAAGGAAAATATATTCTACAACCAATGAAAAGTCAGAGAAGTCATTTCTGGAGAAATAACAGTGGAGGGCTGGAGATAGAACTTAGCAATAGAGCAGCCTAGTGTGGTTCAATCCCTGACATTCAGACTTGAGAAATTATATCAGAAAAAAACCTTAGATTTACTGGAAACTATGAAGAATACTATGTACTCTAAAGTTTATATATAAAAAGCAAAAGCATAAAATTATAAAAGTACAATTTCTGGCACAGATATATATGTGATTTCTAGTTCTAAACAATCCCATACAGAACGTATTAGGTTATTTAAATTTAAATTCACTGAAAGTAAAAATCCATTTACACTAATCACATCTAAGTGTTCAATAACCATTAATTAGCTACCATATTTTTAAGTTCAATGTATATTCCTATCACCATAGACAGTGTACTTGGACAGTGTTACTGTTGAGTGAGAGGGAAGAAGAATACTTTTTTTTTTTTTTTCAAGACAGGGTTTCTCTGTGTAGCTTTGACTGTCCTAGAACTCACTTTGTAGACCAGGCTGGCCTCAAACTCAGAGAGATCCACCTGTCTCTGCCTCCCAAGTGCTGGGATCAAAGGTGTATGCCACCACCGCCCGGGTTCCAAGCAAGAGGACTTCAAGCTTTACAGCATATATCTCTGGCTCTTCTTCTTCTCCCCTTCCTAAACCTTTCCCCTTCCATTTTTAAACATTACATTTACTTATTAGAGGAAGCTGGTACCATGGTGTGTGTGTATGGATGAGAGAGGACAACTTGCAGAAATTGGTTCTTTCCTACCATGTGGGGCTTGAGGATGGAACTCAGGCCATCAGATTCAGCAGTAATCATCTTTACCTGCTGAGCCATCTTCCTCCCCCTCCCACCACCTTTTAAATAGGTAAGTTTATACTTGCCTGCAGATAGGCAGGCAGCAGGCTAGACAGTAACTAGAGTATAGCTTGCAGCCTAGCCATTTAAAAATAGCTCAAGGGTTTAGTGTACAAAGTCCTTGAACTGAATTTAGCCCACTGTATAGTATGTTAACTCTTCACACTGAGAAACTCTTATGACACTTCTAATAGAATCAGAAAAGGCATCTGATAAAATTTAGCAGTGCTTCATATTAAAAAATGCTTAGTAAAATAGGAATAGAAATGAACTCCCACAGGTTTGTAAGATGCATATATTAAAAAAACCTTACCACTACATATCACACTTAATAAAAAAAACCATAATATCTTTACTTTCTAATGCTGAGAACAGAACCAGAATGTCACTGTTATATTTTTCTAGCACTATACTAGATTTTGTCACCAGGATGGAAGGGCAAGACAAAACGCTAAGCATACAATACAGAAGGGAGACATGGAGGTTGTCCAGAAGATAAAGCTGCTAGCTGCACAAACCTGACAACCTGAGTTCGATTCCCATGTACAAGTTAAGAGGTGTAGGTTATCCTGCATGGAGTAAGCCAGGCAGCATCAGAAACATTAAAGACCACCTCAGCAAGGTGGAAGATAAGAACATTGTTCTCTGACCTCCACATAGACAAAATGAAAATGGGAAAAAAAAAGTAAAAACATCATTTGCAGAAATGATTTTGCATATATGGAACCCACAGAGCTATTTCTAGAATAGGTTTATTAAGTGGGCTTCAAGATCAATATGTAAGATAAATTTTATTTCTTTATAACAGCAAAAATAGAAATGACATTTAAAAATATTTTTTAAAAAATATCAGCCTGACATGGTCACTCACATCGATAACAACAGTACTCAAGTGGTTGAGGCAGAAAAATCTGAGTTCAAGGACAGCTTGTGCCACAAGCATAAGACCCTGTCTAAAAAAACAAAAAATATATGTATATATTATATATACACACACACACACACAATGCATATACCCAAGGGGAAAAGCTAGGGGAAACTACAAAGCACATATACACACACACACACACACACACACACACACACACGCACACGCACACGCACACGCGCACGCGCATATACCCAAGGAAAAAGCTATGGGAAACTACAAAGCACTACTAGGAAACTCTACATAGCCAAGCATGGGGCACATGCCTGCAACCCCAGTACTTGAGGTAAAATCATTCCTAGTTATATATAAGAAGTTCAAGGTCAATATGGGCTACTTGAGACCCTACCTCAAAACACAAGCAAAAAAAAAAAAGTAAACAAAAAACATAAATGGCAAAATATGTACCATGTTTATGGACAGAGATTAACTCATCCCTAATAAAATATTAACTCTTCCTAAACTGACCTGATTTCAACGTAACCCATCAAGATTTTCAACCTAAGTGCCAACCTAGAGCTAATGGGGGGATAGAAATCCTTTAAATAAGGGGCTGGAACTGAATATCCATGTTGAAACAAAATGTGATTCCGTTAACAGAAATCAACTTTGAAATATTAGGTCACCTAAATGTAAAATGCCATAAAAGTTTTAACAATTAACTTGAGATGGATCGTAGTTAAATTTCCAGCAGAAAACATACTGCTTATGATACTGAACTTATAAAATCATAAAACACAGAATGTGTAAGTCAAAATACAAAATTACAAGCTGAACACCAATAGCACAGACATTGTAGTCCTAGAAATATCAGGGGCTGAGGCAGGAGGATCATTTGAGCCCAGGAATTTAAAGCCAGCCTGGGCAAAACAACAAGACCCTGTGTCAAAATAAAATGAAATAAAAAGTAGGCCTGGCATGCACAAGGTCAAGTTTAACTCCCAGTAATGCAAAATAACTGTCACAACTTCCATTGCTAGGTATTTCATACATGCTAAGCAAGCACTTAACCAAGCTATATCCCAACTGTGAAAACAGAGTATGTATATACCACCAAGGGAAAAATAACACAAATTAAAATCAGTTATTTCCTACCTGCTAAGATTGCTAGTATAAAAAGTAAACACTGATAGAGCTAGATTGGTGGTGCATGTCTATAATCGTAGTGTTCAAGAGGCGGAGGCAGAAGCTTCTTAAATTCAAGTCCAGCCTGAGCTACACAAACTCCTGTCTCAAAAACCAACCACCGACAACAGGAAATGTTTAGATATGGAGAAACTAGAGACTGCATATATCATTCATAGGCACACAAAATGATGCACTCTTCATATAGGACATTTTATGGCCTTAAACATAAGGTAACCATGTGACCCAGCAAATTTGACTGTTAGGTATTTAACCAGGAGAAAACATGTATCTAAAAACATAGTATGGGCTGGAGAGATGGCTGGTTAAGATGCACTGGCAGCTCTTGAAAGAGGACCTGGCATCCACATAGTGGCTCACAATCATCTAACTCCAGTTCTAGGGGATACAGTGCCTTCCAAAGACACAGACCTATATTCAGGCAAATACCCATACACGATTAAAAAAATTAAAAACTCTTATTGCCCCAAATAGGAAACAAGAGTTATTGGTAGGAAACTAGATAAACTGGTACTATGTATAGGATGTTCTACTTTTCAGCCTACAGAATGATCTAACATATAATATGGAGAATCTTTAAGGCATTATGAATTAGCCACCCAAGAGTACGTTTATATGAAGTTCCAAAGTGAGCACACTGACCTTAAGTGATTGAAAGCCTTGAGCAAGTAAGCACTGGAAAAGGGGCCTCAAAGATGGCGTTAAAGTGAGCTTAATAGTATTCTCCATCATTTTTGGGTTATTACACAGGTGTATACAGTTCTTAAAATATACAAATGTAAGATGAGTACAGTATGACCAATTAAACACACGATGAATATGGAATTCCTATTCCAGGAGCATGTGTTCCCAAGTCTGTTTTCTTCAGTATAATTTGTGGGCTCTTGTCTGCTCAGGGCAATGCTCAAGATTATGGAATTTATCTTAGAGACACACACTCACATGTCCTTTAAAGAAACAACATTTGCAATCTGTGAAACAATTTCATGGAACCAGCTATCTGATTACATGAATTAGTGTGCCAACATTTGGTCACAGTAGGGCACTGACTTTACTCATTTGATTTTTACAATAGATCATGGAGATCTTTTAAACTACATATTTTGTTGACTTTATTGCAAGCTTGTCAAAATAATAAAAACAAATTTGGGGAGAGAAAAGGCATAGAGAACGCTATCACCACTCTTCTCGAGGCATATTCTCTGGTGTTTACTGTCATGACCTTTACAGTATTCCAAGTCATTCCCTAGAAAGGGCATAGTGGCACACACCTAAAATCCCAGCACCAAGAGGGTTGCAACTTAAAGGCCAGTCAGGACCTTTATATAATTTTAGCAAGATCCTGTCTCACACTGAGTAAAAATTTGAAAGTACATCTTTTCCAAATCAAGTGAATACTCAGGTCATATTTTCCTATTAGAAAATTCTAGCATTTGTCTTATATAGGTAGAAATGAACCACAAGCCAAGATATGTGATAGGAATTTATTAAGCAAACATCTTCTTTCATACCAGGAACACCAGCAATTAAGTTATAAATAACTTGAGAGTGAATGTAGTTAACAACTTCAGAGCATCCCATTAGAATGTCTACTGCCCAAGTAAGCCCACAAAAGGTCATCTATAAGTGCAGATCATCATTTTATACTACACTCCAAGGAAATGATACCAACAGGAGTAGCAGAGTTCTCCCTTTAAGAGCAAGCTACAATATTTGTTTTAGGATATAAATTCCTGAATCCCTGTCTGATCCACCTCTTCCAGAGAGCTGGGTCCCCATGGTGTAAGATTCAAATAGCTATTTGTGTGAAGACACTAGTATAGCACTGTTTGATTTTGTATACAGAAATCTTATTTACTTGACTTCTCTAGCAGACCAGGTAGCTTGCAAAGTTAATGACTCACCCAACTTTCACATAGGTGTAGTCAGGGAGGAGGGCTTTACAAGTGCTAGTTAAGGCAAAAAGTAATCCTCTGGAAACATTACTTTATGCATCTAGAGCCAATTCCATCATGTCAAGATTGGCCATCTTTGAATGGTCTGAAAATATAAGGCCCTTCTTCACTCGTTAAAATAGGGTGGCTCCTAAACATGAGCAATTGCTTGGTTTATCTGAGGTCTTCAACAAAAGCAACCTGTTCTGTGTAGAACAATCAAAAGAATTTGCCACTGAGTTCCTAGAATAACTTAATATTGTTAGAAGTCTTAAGTCCCAGCAGGTACATTGGTAAGACTGAATAGTGTCAAGTGGCCAAATATAGCCCCCACCTGGTAACAGGCTGGGTTACAGAACAACCCACTTGCACAGACAGCCTAGGTTAACAGCTTCACACAATTGACAGACCCCTTTGGTTGACTGTTGAACCTGCAGTGCCCAACACTGTATTAAAGGAACTTAATTCTACCCCTTGCTAATGGGAGTGGAGGTAATTATCCATTTTCACTAAATTTTATTTTTATCAAATGAGGAAGGTAACTGTGGTGATTTAGATGATAATGGTTCATATAGGCTCATATTTCAATACTTAGTCCCAAGTGGGTGGAGGTGTGGATTAGGATTAGGAGGTGTGGCTTTGAAGGAGGTATGTCACTGGGGCAGGCTTCTCGATTTCAAAAATCTCATGGCATCATTCCCAGTGTGCTGTCTCTGCCTCCTACTTGAGGATCAAGATGTGAACTCTCAGCCACCATGACTCTAACCATCTGAAACTCTAAGTCCAATTAAACACTTTCTTTTATATGTTGCCTTTGTCATGGTGTTTTGTCACAATAGAAAAGTAACTAATCAAAACACAAGAGACCTAAGTTAAGTATTTCTTAAGATTTGTAACTAGGCTTTATTTTACCCATTCTTTGATTCTCACAATATTCCTTTTTTTTTTAAAGCAATATAATAGAATATATGGAATCAGACAAGTATGGACACACTATGAACTCAAGGTTTAACATTTAGTGATCTGACAGTATTTTCTTAGAAGCCAGCTCTAATGGGAGTAATCTATCCCTATTTACCTAACTTAGTATGCATCTGAGTTTGAGATCCCCGAATCCCCCATGGATGCATTGTTGAGAAGCTAAGTACCAAAGTGACTGGTTTATAACTTGGCAACTACAGTGAAAACCACCCTAATGGCCCCAATCCATAACAGCTGAAAACAGTTTCCCCCAAAAAGCAGTATCACTTCTCCCATTAAATGCTTAAGATTAGCAGGTGCCTTAAACACACACATACACACACACACACACAGACACACACCCACACCAAGAAAATTCCAAAGTTTCCTTTATTCTTAGTCAGCATTGACTTCCAATTGAGTTTCTAGGCGTCTAGGTTGGCTAATTGAATTTGAAAAACTAACAGATGCACATTGTTTAAAATATATACCAACTGCCCAAAGGAAAAAAAAACCTTAAGTCCACATTTTTCACTTCTGAAAGAGCCAAAATTTCCCCATTATGCTGTTTATCTAAAAATAAAACAAAACAAAACAAAACAAAAAAACCCACAAAAACAAAAACAAAAAAACCCTCCCAAGGTGATGGGTATGGTAGTATACACACTGTAATCCCAACACCCAGGAGGCAGAGGCAGGAGGAAAGTTTTAAATTGGCGGTCAGCCTGGGCTGTAGTGCTGAGATTCTGTGGTAATAAAAACAAACGAACAACCCCTCCCCAAGAACAAAAAAACCCCAAAACCAAAAACTCCCAGACTCTCCAGTTGCAGGGGTAAATGCTGAGCTCAAATGGTTACTTGCTAAGCTGGGCATAGTGGTACATGCCTGTCATTCTAGCTCTTGAGAAGCAGAGGCATGATGATCAGCAATTCAAGGCCATCCTTGGTTACCTAAGTTCTAGACTCAGACTCACCTGGGCTACAAAAGATCTTGTCTTTAAAAGAACCAAAAAGAAAAAAATTAGCTGCCTCTCTCTGCATTTTCAGCTATCATGTATAAGAGACCTTGTAACAAGTCCCAGCAGGCCATCCAAATTCAAGGTCAACTGTAAATACCCTATAAAGTTACACTAAGCTATTTATTCCCAACGGTCATATGTGGTCTGGGTGACACTGGGAACTAGGACTTCAAATATGGGGACTGGCTGCCCCAAACTGCAGGTGGGGAAGGGCTCTCTTCTAGTCACGGCTGGTTTCTAGAAGAAATTAGGACCACAATGGTGAATGACACAATAGCCCTAAAAGAAGCATTGCTAGGCATTACTGCTGTTAAAGTATGGTTCAGAAGCACAGCACTAAATGCCACTTCTGGTCATGGATACTACATAATTCTGAGACCAGAATAAGAAAATTGTACAGAGAGGTAGCTGGACGTTGCTCTGGTCCTAGATAATCTTACTGAGTCTTATTGTTCTCTTCTGTTTAATAGCAATCTTTACTCCACTTGTTTGAGAGTAAGTGCTTTGAAAATGGAAGTGACAGATTACACTATAGATGGGGTAAGACTCAACTGTCCTAAAGTCTGGACTTGGTTATCGTATCATTAACAATATCTACAAGTATCTTCAGCTTTGAGACTGCTTTACAGTGACCATCAGCTTCTACATGAAAGTAAGGTGAAGTACTTTTGAGGCTGAGAATAATGTTTTAAATATATTATTTTTTAAAAAAAAACTGACATTCCAGGATCTGAGCATCTAGATGTGTATCACTATTACAACACAAACAATCTAAATTCAATGTTTGCGATTTGGAAACCAGGAAGCTTGCAGAAGTACTTCTGAAAGTTTCATTAGCCAAATTAAATGATGGGGATGGTCTCATTCACAGTTCCCTACCTAGGACCTGAACCAATTCTTGACAGTTTATATTAAATAGGAACAGTGAATAAGGCACATTATACAGGTGGCTGTTATCCACCTAAGTCATCTGTTTTCAGCTATAAAAATAAACATAAGTAACTAATGGAATAACAAAATAAACGTTTATTTTATTAGAATTAGGAATGTTCTTTCCCTCTGGGCAACCTGAACAGTCCAGTTACAATGAAAATCTAAGAACAGTTATTTCCACAGCACAAGGTGCTCTATGCACAAAATTACAGGGTTAGGAGCATTTAATCAATTTATCGATCTGATTGTCTCACCAACCCACCCCATCCCATCCCCCAAGTGCTCTATATAGGGATATGTGGCTAAAATAATGTTACATTAAGTCCTTTTACTCTCTTGTTCTAAGTTTCAACTCCTAATCACAGGTGAACCACACATTACACTGCAGATTCAACCATTTCAAACCAAGTCAGTCAGTCTTGGATCTATTGGTATGTATGTATACACGTGTGTCTTTAATATATTTATTTAAACACACATAAAACATATACAATCTGAGTTGCAGCAAATTACAAAGAATTTAGAGTCTGGTGATGTTATATGCTACTCCATTTACCACAATAGTATGTCTCCTGAGCTTTGGATCAAAATTTTATTGTAAATCATTAAAAGTTCACCTGCTGCTCAATGAATTGCTCAAATGAAGCATGTGCCTAGAATGTAACTGACCTCAAAAACACAAGGAGACCCTGGTGCTTACTGTAAGTAGAGCCCTCTGAGAGACTTAGGGAGGTCAAATAGGAAAGCTGTGGAACAATATGGCTTGCCTATCCCAGCTGGGGGCACTGAAGCTACTAACAAAAGCAGTTAAATTCTGGAAACTCTGTTAGATGTGGAGACAGTTGTTAAAAGCTTGGATGTAGCAGAAAGGCCAATTCACCTTGATCCACACAGGTTATGAGTGCAATACCCTCAAGTCCCATGTGAGCACTGGGACTAGAAAGTGTCACCAACTGCACTATCCCTCCATGGGTGGGGACTGGGGCTATAAGGTGCATACACTCTTTTGGATACTTGTTGCAAGGGCAGGGCGTGAAGAGGACTTCTGACACTCAGACCTAGATACTGCGAAGTTAACTGGTTTTAAACACCACATACACAAAGCATTTTAAGGGACCATATATCTATGTGACAATTCTGGTTGCTTTTCAAAGTCACCAGGAAAAGGAACTTACTTTGAGCTTTCTTTGAAATCTCGTTGGTTTTGATAAATGTTGCTTTTTTTTTTTTTTAAAGACTGATGCAATTATTTAAAATAAAGTCAAATGGATAATGGGGGAAAGACAGGGCAAAGAGAAAATGGAAAAGCAGACACAAGTTCAGATTTGCACCTGAGGTGACAAGGGAAGGGAAGAAAAAAGACAGAAGTAAAGTTGATCCTAAAGCGACAAGTGGTTTAAGGAAGCAGCATAGCACACTCAGCAAACATTCACTGATTTGTGATGGGAAAAGAACAGTTGCAAGTACATCTCATGTAACAACCTTTCTAAAAGGAAAAGTAGGGTGATTCAGCAAAGCCTAACTTAGGCAAAAAGCCAGAGGAAAGTGAACCTACTTCCCAATGGAGTAATAAGATGTACAATGCAAGAACAGACACAGCTGCCTCACAATGGTAAACACTCCCTAGGCACGAGACAGTTAAAGGAAGACGAAGAGGTCCTCAGCCCAAACTGGCATTTAATAGTTATACCTCTTGATCTAGTTGCCTAGTTCACTCTGCACTCTAATATAAAACTGACAGTCTTAGGGATGCTGACCTGTCGAAAAATACCACAGGCAGAATGGCCTAAACAGGTATATAGTTCATAAAACCACCACCATCCTTTACTTTTAACATAGCTTTTAGTAGAAATTTCATAAAAATGGACATCACAGCTAAAATGCATTATTAATTCTCCTATATGCTGACAATAGAAAAGAAGCAAACTCAGTGATTCCTACTCAAATGCACTGGATGGGAGGAGTATCAATGTTCTAGTGGTGTTTGCCTTCAAACTGAACCCACCGCAACACACACAAGCAATTTCAATATCCACCATTTAAAATTCACAATCTCGGACTAAGTGAATGGCTATTTATTTATACTTAAAGTGAAAACATTGTATTCAACACCCTAACATAAAGAAGGGATGAGACGAGCCATAACTAAAATTTTAAAAGGCTCAAAGCAGCAATTCAGGAAAAATAAAACAGGAAAAGAAAATCTGAAATGCTTCCTCCAGACGTGAGGGGAGGCCTAGGAAGCCTACAGCCGTGTGCACAACATGTGCACATGGGCTGGGATAGAGGCATCAAGGCCACACAGAAAGAGGAAGTTGGGACAGGATCATTCATGAACTGAAGCAACAAACCCCTTGTAGTCTTTCACAGGCCACAGCATTTGCTCAGGACTTGATTCCCTTGTTCTACATCTAGAAGCTGGGAATGCAAGGCATGAGTCCCATGGCCAGCAAAAGACAGAACCAAACCAGAAAGGGCAAACTGACCTCAGGAAAGGGAAACTGAAGCACTCTAGTTAGGTCTTGCAGAGGTGCTTAACATACACACCTTTATCCCAACCCCAACCCTGGAAAGATAAAGCCAACTGAAAGAAAATGCACAGCAAATAGACATAATCTTGAAGCTTTTTAAAGAATAAATATTTTTGTAATTAAACATTATGCAAACACGTGCCACGCTTGCTTTATCCATGCATATGCGCTATATACAATTTTGAAAAATACTGTGTTGTCCTCTTGTTTTAAAAGTCATATACAAAGTTTTTGTGTTTTTTGTTTAATCCTCTTGCTGCCTACCCGTTCCCCCTCCTAAGAATTTCCTTTACAAGTAGCTAATAATCATTATTCACTCATGACCGTAGGGTATGAGAGAAAGTGACTCCAACTGTGTGTGTGTGGGGGGGGTGTGTATGTGCAGGGGAAGAAGGGGAAGAGGTCCTTTACCAAAGTACAACAAAATGGCTGGTTTGGACATGAAAAGCAGTGTCAAGGAGCTATTTGAAATTTTAACTGTACTACACTGAGGGGAAAAAAGAAAAAGGAAGTCAGCTTTGAGAATGAAGCTACGTTACAAGTTAAAGTTGGAGGGCTTTTTGTGTGTCTGTCACACTTTGTTGGCGGCCTAGAATACTGTTGTACAATGGTTTATCTACCTTTTTTATTACAATATAATTTACTGAAACTTTCCGTTAACAAAACAGAATTCTGGTACTACAGACCAGCGGTGTCAGAATAGGCTTAGTGCCTCCTTGTTTGTGTTTGTGTTTGTTTTAATTGCATGAGCACTCTAGATGGTAAAGTTTTCAGAGTTCATTTTATGCAGGGCCATTCTCAGTCCTCAATGTACTCCCACAGATCTTTTTCATAGCCTTCATGCACATGCTGTAACAAAACCCTTCGTCGACTCTCACAGTATCTGTAATCAAAGAGAAAACAAAAACAAAAACAACTTGTCATCAGCCTCTGATAATGAAAAAAAGAGGCATTTACCATTTCTAAAAGGGACTACTCTATAGTTTGCCCAGATTTTGAAAAAAACACCCGCTATTACTATGACCATTTTCAGATTGTATACAGACACATCAAACTGCTTCTACCTGTTCTAAGGACTGTTTTTTGCTTTTTTTCACTGCTAGAAATCAAACCTAGGACTCTGTGCATGCTAGACAAATACTCTACCACTGATCTAGCCTTTCAGCCTAGGATTTCCTTTTTTTTTTTTTTTTTTTTTTTCAAACTCAGATTTCCAGTGCCAGAAATTAATTTTAGAATCCTCATGTTTTAGAAGTTGTGATGGGCCCTAGAAACAATAATTCAAACCCAGAGTTGCATAAATTATAAAGAGTTAATTTTGGCTGGGCTGTGGTATCACATGTCTTTAATCCCAGCACCCAAGAGGCAGAGCCAGGCGGATCTCTGTGGGTTCAGGGCCAGCTTGGTCTACAAAGGGAGTTCCAGGATACCCAGGGCTATTACACAGGGAAACTCTGTCTGAAAAAAAAAACAAAAAACCAAACAAACAAAAAGTTAATTTCATGGGCCATCTATTCCCATCTATATAGTTCTGGTTAACTGCAAAAACACTATAAACACAAAGTGAAAATTGCAGTTATCGAAAGAAAGTGAAGATACTGGGATTAAATCTCCAGGCCTTCCAACTTCCCAGTTCCTTACTACTATAAAAAAGATACCAGAAGATGGAGTGGAGAGATGGCTCAGTGGTAAAGAGCATTTTCTGCTTTTCCAGAGGATCCACGTTCAGTTCCCAGTACCCACATCTGGTGGCTCCTAACAACTGCCTGTAACTCTAGCTCCAGGTAATATGACACCCTTTTCTGGTCTCTTTGGATATCCATACACATGTACATACTTACACAAAAATATACATAAATTAAAAAAATAAATCATTTTTAGAAAGAGATACCAGCATATGAGAAAAACATATTGGGAAAAATTTTATTTGAGGAACCGTCCAATCTTGAACTGCTGTTTACCCCTGAGCTAAATTTCTCCCAAGATATAAAAGCTAACAAACACTCTAAAAAGAATGCATAATTCACTTGCAAAGAACCATGACCCACAAGAGTCGCTGGATAAAAACCGACATCCTCTCATGCTAATAATAGCTACTTATTCCTTTTAAAGTCTTTCTTTCCTATGGTGTAGGGATTTCAACTGAAATAGAATCAGCCATTAGAATACATGGCTAGATTCCTCCTCTACACTCTATCAGTTAAGTATATTCTCTGCAATTTTTGGCCCAACAGACAGAGGGAATCTGGGAAACATAGAAGTACAGTCAACCATACAGAACCTCACCACTGGCAGAAGATTTTATCCTCACCTGTACTTATCTTGGACTTTCTGCTTTATATCCTGCAGAGAATCTTGGGAAATATCTCGTTCGAGGTAGCCCGAAAGCACCTCTGTGGCATTTTCTAGATCTGCTTGATTATTCTGAAAGAAAAAGAATATAAATTCTGGCTTCAAAGTCAAGCTAAAATATAACCCATTTTAGCTAGTTTGCTGACTATACACATACTTTCAACACTCATAGTCATTTTGACAAGTGGCTTAACTAGTAAAGCTCTTTGGGGCTTTCCCCTGTAATAACCATTTTTTTTTTTTTTTTTAAATCCCAGAACAATTTTAAAAATGTTAGAAAAGCCGGGCGGTGGTGGCGCACGCCTTTAATCCCAGCACCTGGGAGGCAGAGCCAGGCGGATCTCTGTGAGTTTGAGGCCAGCCTGGGCTACCAAGTGAGTTCCAGGAGAGGTGCAAAGCTACACAGAGAAACCCTGTCTCGGGAAAAAAAAAAGTTAGAAAAGATAAAGACTTACCTCTCTGGAAGAATACTGAGAACAATGTGAAAGACTTTACAATATTCTAGGTCTGAAAGCTGCTCTTTTTGAAAACTAAAAATTAAAACTTTCAAAAAAAAAAAAAAACAACCCAACCCTATTGTTGCCCATATTTGGCTGCAGTCATTTTCATAAATTTAAATATATAGTTTTTGTTGTTATTGTTGTTTTTTAAAGACATGGTCTGCAGTGTAACCTTGACTGGCATAGAACTCTCTATGTAGGCCAGGCTGGCCTCAAACCAATAGAGATCTGTCTGCCTCTGCCTCAGAAGTTCTGAGATTAAAGGCATATGCCATAATATCCAGCTGAATAAATCTATTTCATATCATATGAAAGATCAGTATTCTAGGCATCAATTTATGTTGTTGCCCTTTTTGGGGTGAGTGGATATAGGGTTTCACTATGTAGTTCTGGCTGGACTAGAACCAGGCTAGCTTTCAACTCAGAGAGATGTGCCTCCCTCTGCTTCCTGAATGCTGGGATTATAGGCGTGATCCATCAAGCCTTGCTATTCTCTATTTTAGATGAGAGTGGAGTACTTACCATTCTGGATATTATGAGGCTTAAGTGACACAATTCATATAAATTTTTTGTTCAGCACCTGGCACATCTACGCTCTCAATAAGCACAAAATTAGCCTTGATATTAGAAACTAACATGGTAGTTATCTTTAGTGTTGACATGATGGCTAAAATAGTGGGCTTTTAGCAGTAAAGGTTTTTCAAATAAAAACACTGTAAAACTGATGCACAAGCTGGGTGGTACAAGCCTTTAATCCCAGTACTCAGGAGGTAGGGAGATCTCTGTGAGTTTGAGAACAGTCTGGTCTACATAGCTAAACCCGCCTGTCTCAAAAATAGAAGACAAAACAAACAAAAACTCCAGAAAAGAAAAAAGGGAAAACCACCAGGGGAGAAAGAAGACATAAGTCAGCACTAAGCCATGATAAAAGCCAATGCTAAACCATGATTAAAGTGAAAATTCAAATTGAGGGCTGACTATAGAGCCAGCACGGTTAACTAGCTGGCTAAACCACATTCATTTCAATGCCGTTTAGTTTAACAAAGAAGTTTCTCTATCTTTCTAGTAAGGACCATTTTTTTAACCTACATTTTTTTTTTGAATAGAAAGGGTTTAACTCTGTTCTATGAAACAAGGTAGCCTTCCTCCCTGTCCAGGAACTAGTCCTACCTCAAAGATAATGGACTGGTTATTCTTTTTGAGGTAGAAGGCGAAGACATAAGTGTACATGAGTGTGGCACGACACTGGCAGAGGACATCGACTGCTTTCTTCAGGAACTGCACCTCGATCCAGGACATGTTGTGCTGCTGCATCTCCTCCATCTTCTGCTTCACCTGAGCATACAGCTTATGTTCAAAGCGTAGACTCTGCATGTGGTTCATATAGCGATTACAGTAGAACAGGTACCTCTGCAGGGCTGCCCTAGATCGCTGACCCAGTGAGAAAAAGACAGGTCTTTTAATTATGACATACATATCTTACACAAAAGCTGGTGTCTAATTAAGCTACAGTATAATAGCACCTGACACACTAAAACAGCTCATCACTCAAAAGGGCAAAGATAACCAAGGGAGTGAAGGGAACTGTATGAATGTAAATTAGTAGAAGGCCCTCAAAAAAACTAAAATATACTAAGCCTGTATAGAAATATATATACTACACAATCTTGACTTCTATGAAGAATCTAAAACCACTGAACTCAAAGAAGTAGAGAGTAAAATGATGATACTGGAGAGAGACCCTATCAATAATGCACTGTGTATTCAAAAGTGACCGAGTAAATGGCAAATGTCTAACCATAGAAAATGATAGGTACCCAAGGTGACAAAATAATTATCTATATTTAAATATCCATCAACATTATACACATATTAAAACATTGTATCTGTGAGTATATATGATTTTTTGAGTAAAACTGCTAATTAAAATTTCCTATATCTGCTGACAAAATAGAACATTAATTTAGAATTAATCTTAATTTAAAATTAAAACTAAAGCCATATATAGTTACCTTTGTTATTTAACACTGTTCTGAATGCCTTACTGTAGTTTCCATACAGCAGCCATGAGCCACATATTTGTCTATTTTAATTCAACACTAAAATATCTGTTCTACAATTAATGGCCAATAAATTAAACAATGATGATAAAGAGTATTTTTAGCATTACAAAAAGAGTTCTCTTGGACAGCACTCTACAGCAGATGCAATGAGATAGAAAACAAGAAACAGCTGTGTATGTTGCTGGTGCCTGAACCCTGAGGTTTGTGCAAGCTAAGCAAATTTACTGACAACCCAACCCTTTAAACCAAGTATTTTTAAGTAGAAAACTACCCTCAGGCAAAAAAAGACATCATATAGCTCCTAAGACAATGTATCTCAAGTAGGCAGTACAATCAACTAAGTGTTTTTTAAAAATATATTTTTAAATTACTTTATGTGTATGTCTATGAATCACTTGTGTGCCTGGTGCCCAAAGCAGCCAGAACACGGCATCAGATCCCTGAGAATTGAAGAGTTACAGGAGGTTGTGAGCTACCATGTAGGTGCTGGAAACTAAACCCAGATTTTCTAGAAGAACAGCCAGAGAGTTCTTTTTTTGTTTGTTTGTTTGTTTTTTTGGGGTTTTTTTTTTTTTGGTTTTTCGAGACAGGGTTTCTCTGTGTAGCTTTGCGCCTTTTCCTGGAACTCACTTGGTAGCCCAGGCTGGCCTCAAACTCACAGAGATCCGCCTGGCTCTGCCTCCTGAGTGCTGGGATTAAAGGCGTGCGCCACCACCGCCCGGCAGCCAGAGAGTTCTTAACCACTGAGCCATCGCTCCAGCCCTCATCTAAATGTTCAATGTTCTTCTCGCTGAGTCTGAATTTGCTTAAATTTATAGACTTACTTACTAAGAAGGTAGAATGGTCTACACAGAGTTCCAGGGAGAGCTATACAGTGAGCATAGCTACCAAATGAGGGTTAGTCAAGTATAGCTACCAATGTTTTTATCTAAGTAAAGTTATTTGGAACACAGTCAAATTCATCTATTAAAGCCTATGGTTTCCTTAGCAGTAAGGGAAGAAACACTTGAGTAATCACAGTGGAGATCACCCAGTCTGCAAGTATTATTTGATTCACACCCCAGTGCTGGGAATCAAAGCCTTGCCCATGCTGGGCAAACTCTACCCCTGAGATTCAACCCTCCCACCTTTTTCCCCCCTTTGTACATCATCCTCCACTTTTTGTACGTGCGTGTACATGTGCACACGCATATGCCAGCAGGAGGTCAGGATTCAGTTTTCTTTCCACACTGTGGATTCAAGGGATCAAATGCAAGTTTATCAAATTTGTATAGCAAACATTTTTACTTACTGAGCAATCTCAATGGGCTTATCTTCCCCAACCCCTACAGATGTATGCGTGTGTAGAATGTATGCGTGTCTACAGATAAAGTTCACGTAATGTGTCTTTCTGGATCACTATTTATTGAGGCATGGACTCTCACTGAACACAGATCTTGTTGATTCTGGCTAATGTAGCTGGGCAGCTAGCCACAAGAGTCCTGTTTCTGCCTCAATGCTGGAATCACAGGCAATTGCCATGTGGATGCTGGAGATCTGAATTTGGGGCCATGCTTTTTTAAAGTAATGTTTTGAACACTGAGCCATCTCTCTGGTTCCCCCAATATACACAATCACATACCCCTTTTAAACAAGAGCATTACTAAATTGCTCAGGGTGGCTTTTAACTTCTCTCTGTAGCTCAGCCAGACCTTGTATTCATAATGATCCTGATTCACCCTTCAAGTAGCTGTGGTTTTATTTAACCCTCCACAGAGAAGGATTACTGACTTCCAAAGACAGAAGAAAATTCAAATTTTTACCACTGTCAGCACAACAGAGCTTGAACTTTTCTACAACACAAAGCACTCAAAATACCACCAATGATCTTTCTGGACTGTATACCAAATTTCTAATACTTCTGAAGACTAACAATAACCCAAGAGACATCAGGTCAGCACGTTAAGAGTGGAGAGCATAAAGAATAATCAAAAGGTTAAAAATAAGCATGTAATAGAACATAGCCATCAAATAAATAATAACAGTGATATGAAATCTTTCCCTATGCCCCAACAGAAGTATAAGATTCTAGAATGGTCTAATTTGTGAAGTACAAGCTATAGACCCCACTTTAAAGGACTTAGAAGGGGATTTTGCCAGCAAACAAATGAAGAGCAGCTGACTTCAAGGTCCCACTCCAGGAAGAGATCATGTATTTTGATGGTACTATGGGCTGAATGTGGTTTGTCTCAGGAAAATTCATACTGAGACTTAATTTTCTGTATGATGGTACTGAATGGTGGGGTCTTCAAAACAAAAGATCAATGCTAAATATGATCTCTAGATCTAATCGGAATTCAGAATTCACGGTAACTAGGAAAATACTGTGCCACCCATGAGGAAAAAACATTTCTTTGTATTCAAAGGAATTATCAAAACTATATAGAAAAATGTATAGCATTGTTCTTCAAAAGGATTTTAAACAATCATGATTTCTAATAAGTCATAAAAATAAGCTAAGGTTTAAAACAAATAAACAAACAAACAAAAAAACAACAGTAGAATCAAGTCCAAACAGGAAGCTAGAGAAAGCATGACTGCCACTAATAATTTATAAATCAGAATTATACAAAGTGACTGTACTGGCTAATTTTAAGTCAACTTGACACAAGCTAGAGTCATTGAGAGGAGGGAATCTCAATTGAGAAAATGCCTCTATAATATCGGGTGTAGGAAAGCCTGTAGGGGTTTTCTTAATTAGTGATCAAAGGGGGAGGGCACAGTCCATTGTGGGTGGTGCCATCCCTGGGCTGGTGGTTCTGAGTTCTATAAGAAAACAGTCTGAGCAAGCCATGAGGAGCAAGCCAGTAAGTAGCATCCCTTAATGGCCTCTACATCAGTTCCTGTCTCAGGTTCCTGCTCTGGTTTGAGTTCCTGCCCTCACAGCTTTAGATGATGAACTGTTATATGGTAATAAGAGTGAAATAAACCCTTTCCTAGCAAGTTGCTTTTGGTAATGGTGTTTCATCATAGCAAGAGTAATCCTAACTAAGACAGTGATCCATCTTATATTAACATCCGAGGAACATTAAATGGGAGTGAAGCAGAGGTACCAAATTATTAGTAGACCACAGAAATACTTTGTTTTTTTGAGTCAGGGTCTCTCTATGCAGTTCTGGCTCTCCTGAACTTTTTATGTAGACCAGGCTGGCTTTGAATTCACAGAAATTTTCTTGCCTGTTTGTGCTGGAATTAAAGGTGTGAGCCACCATGCCTTTTTAAGTAATAAAAATGATGATAATGATGATGATGATCACATCAACTCAGCACAGGAGATGTAGCTCAACTGGTAGAATCTTTGCCCTGCAATACAGGAATCCCTGGGTTCTATCCTTTGCACCACATAAACAAGAAACAGTGGTATATCATTTCACTATCTACAAAATTAAATGAATGTAAATAATTTCACTGATTTGTGATTTGATTTGGCTATACAGCTGTACAGAAATAAGATATTTACAAGTGGTTTTATATTCGCATATTTAAATAATACTATAGTGTATATATTTAAATCAGCACTATAATTTGTGAGAATTTTTCTATTCTTTGAAAGGACTAAAATAGTATGCATGTAATTCCAGTACTTTGAACCCAGACTGAGCTAGACAGTTAAAACATGTCTCGCTGAGCAGTGGTGGCACATGCCTTTAATCTCAGCACTCAGGAGGCAGAAAAACCCTGTCTTGAAAAATCAAGACTCAGAAAACAAACCACCTAAACTATATCCCTGAAAGGACCAAAATAGCACAAATATCTGTGAAACATTCATCATTTGTAATTATAAAAAAAAGACAGTACCTTTATTTCTATCAATATGGGAGGGAGTATATCGTAATATGTATTTGGGGCATTTTTTTTTTTTTTAAATTAGAAATGATTGAGGTCTGTGTGTATTGAGTGAGAGGATTCTTGCTAGACTCAAAATTGAGATCCTCCAAAGCCTCCAGAGTGTTGGTTTACAGGCACACAACAATATGCCAGGCTTAGAAAATTTAAAGAAATGCCTTTAAGAACAAATAATAACAAACATGCAATCCATGTTTTGGATTGTATCCAGCTTGGAAAACCATTTAGCATTTTTTGTGTCTCTAGGAATTGCAATAAAGAATGACTAAATAAAAACTTAATTATTTTTACAACTACTATAAAATTACAAGATTTAAAAAAAAAGTATTATAAACCCAAACCTATTGTCTGGATCCTTTCCTAATAACAGGTCATTTCTCTATGACAGGAGACTCCTGAGGGGTCTGTTTCAAATCAGCTCACCTATCATAACTACACGAACAATGAGGTAAAAACAAAACAAAGTAAAAGTAAGTGACACACTGTGTGCTCTATCCAGAATAGCAGTAGTTCACCAACAACTGCTGGTCTCTTATTCTCCTTTCTGAATGAGCAGAATGCAGAGGTGAGTGTTGATACCATAAACACCACCGGAATCTGAAAATATCCAACAAAACTAGCTCAACTAAAAGAAAGGAAACAACAAGATTAACCTTATGGAGGAGGAGGATTAGTATACCCCTGTAATCTCAGACTTGGGAAGCTGAGATTGGGAATTCAGGGTAAAAAGCAAGAGCTTGTCTCAAAATCAACAAACCAATAACAAAACAAAAGAGACTGAGCAAAATGCACATGCCTATATCCAGCAGTCAGGAAGAAGCAGAAGGACCATGAGTTTGATGCCAATCTGAGCTACAGTGCCGTTCTCAGAAAACAAAAATACGAATATGCCTAATAAATATCATAAGAGTCCCTTTAGGATTGTAAGCAGACATCTAGGATTTATTAGAGTGTCTATCTAAAAATAATTCAGAACTGAATGCTTCTACAAAGTTACCCTGAAAAACGTGCCTCGGGCATTCTGAGCCAGTGCTGCCCTGCCATGCCTCACTCACCTCTTGGGCATCTCTTGCGGCCTTTGCATCATCCTCATTATAGCGGTTACAGTTGTACCTTAAAGAAAATTAAGAGGATTTCAGAAAGCCATAAATCAATTAAAAAAGGAACAGAATGTAGCACTTCAACTTATACTAAGAGGTTATCTAGAACCAATATTCTACTTTACAACAGATAAACTGAGATATCAAGACACCCAGGGTTCTACTGTTATAATGGTAGAATTACAAGGCTAAATAAAGCACACTGGGAGGGTTGAACATAATCTAACACCTAGTATTTTGGTTGTCTAGAATACTAGATCACTTCTCCATGAAGTAATAAGAAATTCCACACCTTCTGGGTAACCCATCCCAAACCAGCTAAGCTACAACCACCAGAAACCACTGCATTATAGAATTCATGTTTACTACTTGTAGTCTGAACTTCAAATTCTGTTTCTGAAGAGATCACCTTATTTCCTAAGCCATCTGTTACTCACTGTATCTCTTCTTTCATAAACCAGAGAACCAACAATCAGCAAGTTACTCTTTAAGAGATGCTGTGCTGTATGTACTTTTACACACTGTTATGATCTATTAACTGTCACTGAAAACTGAATGATACATAAAAAAGGAGGGAACAAACCCAGAGAAATTAACTCAGAGTGGAAATGATTGGCACTTCTTTTGTCCTTGTTACTATGTATCTTTTTTGTTGTTGTTGTTCTTCACACAGGCTCTCACTATCCCTAGCTACCTTGAGACCTGCTATGTAGACCAGGCCCACCTAAAACTCAGAGATCTGCCTGGCACTGGTCTTCAAGTGCTGGGATTAAGGTCACATGCTACCACACCTGGCTACGATGTTATCTTTTATGAGAGACTACATTGTGATTGTGGCTATTTATTTATATAATGCTTAACTACCCACCTGCAATGGACTTTCAAAGAGTGATTCAGAGTTAATATGTAGAGGCAGTTCAGTTAGCAGGAAGCTAAAAGCTAACATGCTGCAAAATCTGTTAACAGTGAACCTTTTAGAGCTAAAGGAAGCCTTTTAAAAACCCCATCCCTCCCTCCATCCACTCCCCAAAAAATTTGAATTTAAATGTTAAGTGAATTATATGGGGCTCAAGAGATGGCTCAATGGCTAAAGAGCACTTGCTACTCAAAAGGACCAGAGTTTATTCCCAGCATACAATGTGAGCAGCTCAAAACCTTCTGGAACTCCAATTCCAAGTTATTAAATGCCCTCTTCTGGCCTTTTGTGGACAGCTGTTGAAAGATGAGTGACAATGTGTGTGACAGATGCATATTCACACAGACGTACACACATGCCAAAAAAAAAAGTAAATCTAAAACTGAGTTGTTGTACAGATTTACCAACTTTTTCAGAATTGTTTTTTGAATACATGTGTGCACGTGGTGCTAAGAATTGGATTTAGAGCTTCTCGCACACTAAGCAAATGCTCTCTCTGCCACTGAGCTGTATCTTCAGCCCTTCAGAACTGTACTGGTGTCTATGTATTTGTAGGCACACATAATATACAAATACTCACTATCTTTGATTTTACCAAATGTGTATCAGAAAGCAATGTTGAGAGAAGTGTTTGTCTACGTATATGTGTGTGTGTGTGTGTGTGTGTGTGTGTGTGTGTGTGTGTGTGTGTGTTCAATACCTTTCTTTGACTTACATGTTTGAGTAACAGATGGCTTTGGAGATAAGATAGCTCTTACGAAAATGTACCAGAAAGCAGAAGGAAGTAGGGTAACCTTTCATGAAACTTTTAAAGATATTCCCCCTAAGGAAAATGCAAATTTATTATGTTTACTGCAAGAAATGGCCAATCAATCCCAAATATCTTTGCCTTAGTTTTACTGAATAGGCTACAAATTTCTGTCTCCAATGAAATATTCGACTGAAATATGGTTAATTAAGATATAGTTTTTAGGTGTAGAATTAAATCACAAATTTCAGCAATTTGAAATTATACTTTTATTGCTTAATCTTTGATACTAGCCGATTGCCTATTTCCCACTATTCAGAAGTAGCCCACAATTGGTCTTAGAGTAACAGGTAATTTATTTGAGTAAGAAAGATTTCATGTTAATTTTCACCTGATCATTCAATGTTTTTTTCTTGATGCACTAGTATGCTTAATGTAATTGGGAGATCACTGCTCTTGTTATCTCTTGGTTAACTATTAACATTCTTTTCTTCCTATCTCCTAAACCTCACAACATTCCCTTGTAGTTTGTTTTTGAGACATGGTCTCTCTATATAACTCAGGCTGGCCCAGAACTATTTATGCAACCCAGGCTAGGCCATCCTTTAGAGATGCACCTGCCTCCTGAGTGCTGGAATTAAAGGTGTGTGCCACCATATCCACTCTTTGCAATACTTTTTAAAATGTACTTTAAAGCACCATCTTAACACAGGCTCTTTCCTCCCGAAACTATTAAAGATTTGAAGGCTAGCAAAAGTAAATATTTAGTATCTACATATATTTCTTTTGTCCGTTTGTTTTTGGTTTTGTTTCTGTTTTTCGAGACAGGGTTTTGCTGTATGGCTTTGGAGCCTGTCCTGGAACTCACTCACTCTGTAGCCCAGGCTGGCCTTGAACTCACAGATATTTGCCTAGCTCTGCCTCCCAAGTGCTGGGATTAAATGCATGTGCCCATCACCGCCTGGCTCTACCTATATTTCTAACTCTTCTAACTCAAATAACTGATTGTGCTACTAGGAATACTATTTTGATAAACCAAAGGCATTTTAAGACATACAGACGAAACAAAGGAGGATACATTTGCAAGGTCAGTAAGTATAAAGGCATGGTGGCCCTTTCGCCCAGGTCATCATTCAGCCTGTGGTAGTGCTTTTGCTTTGCATAACTTAGCCTGATCTACAGAGCGAGTTCCAGGACAGCCAAGGCTACACAGAAAAACTGACTCAAAAACCCCACAACCTTTAATCCCAGCACTTGGGAGTCAGAGCCAGGTGAATCTCTGTGAGTTCAAGGACAGGCTGGCCTACAAAACGAGATCTAGGACAGGCACCAAAACTAAACAGAGAATCTCCACAAAACCAAAACAAACAAACAGAGAATCTGTCTTGAGTTTTGACAATGGCATAACTTCTTTATTCACCACTAACAAATTAGTTTTTCCTTAGAATTAGTTTCAGAAGTGATCCCTATTATCATTCTTCCAATTGCTATAACTAATCAGGTTCCAATTAAATTAAAAGCAAATGCCTAACTTTTGTATTAAGTTCCAATCTCCTTTATCTTGTCTTGAACCTGCCCCCTCCCCCTCCCATCCATCTCCACAGAGCACTGTAATTATTTGACAATGTGTAAGGACACAATACAGACCCTTTTCATCTAACCATGTTACTTTAACTTAAACCTTCACAATATCCACACTATTTTATACCGAAGTTCTATTTCCTAACTTTCCCTATCCCCCACAACTTACTGGGGGAAGGGGGTGGGGTCAAAAGAAAGTAGGAAGGTAACACAAACATTTTCATTTCAACAGGATATGTGCTTAGTTCCTGTTTCTCAAACTCATCTAAAATTTAACTTGTATTTTCTCAAATAAACATGCACATCACAAAATTATCTATTAGTACAGAAGGAAATGGAATGATGCCATTTAACACAGATAGCAAAAAGTATCTAAAGATAATTCCCAACTGTACTGAACACAAATAGACGTCTTTATCCTTGTCATTATTCCCTAAATGATATTGTTTACAGAACAATCACTGTGTGCTAGGTATTATAAGTAATCTACATACGTGCAAATACTACACTAGTGTATATAGTGGCCATAATGATGCTCAGATTTTGGTATCCACAGTGCATCCTGGACCCCATCTCCAATGGATGCACACATATCTAACATTAACTCTCAGTCTCGAAGGACTTATAACATTGCACAATAAAGGCCCATTTGAGGAACTATTTCCCAATTGTAGGTAATTCTTCCAAACAGAAACGCAACCCTATTTCAAAGAGAGGCTAAAAATATAGATTTTTGCTCAATAGCTTTCCAATTATTAAAGACAACAAAACTTGTTTAATGATGTTATAGGGTAAGGAAAACACACAGGTTAAATTTCTGTACATTAACTCTAGTTTACAATGTCTACCTAAAGGATGTATCAGACATTGTAACTAAAAATTAAAATCATGAACTTAAAACATTACTCCACCTCTGTTCAGTGTTGCTTTTACTTTGTTTCCAATTTCAATTAATGAAAATCTCAACCCAAAGGTTTGCCTCAATTATTAATTCCTGTGAGAACTATCACTACCTAATCCCTCTCTGTGGCTATCTTGAACATATTCCTCTACTGAAACGACATATTGTTTATTTAGCTCAAGTCAAATGATAATCAAAGGCAGAAGTATCATTTATATGTGGTATACATCCCATAATTATGTGAATATACTCTACCATTTGTCCAACCTACCAGGCAGATCCATGTGGTTCCCAAGGGCCAAGACACACCCAGCAAAACTCTGCTTTACAGTTCTGGTTACGACAAACCATGTGATTACAACCGCCATCCTTCTCAATTGTGACATGGCATTTGGGACATTCCTATGGAAAAAAACTATAAAGTTGGTGTCAATGCTACACTAAGCTGTATTGCTACCATTGAGGAGAGAAGCCAATTCGAGATTTCATTTATCTATTAGAATTAATACACATAAGTAATAAATACCATTAAATATAACCTGTATCATTATTACTGGGTTTTAACAGATACAACAATGTAATGCTTCTTTTTTTTTTTTTTAATATTTATTTTTATTTATATGTATGTCTGTGTGTTTGCCATCTGTGTGCAGGTGCCTGTGGAGACCAGAAGAGGGCATCAGATCTCCTGGAGCTGGAATTATAGAAAGTGATGAGCCACCATGCAGGTGGGAATTGAACTCAGGTCCTATGGAAGGGAAGAGGAGCCAGTGCTCTCAGCTGCTGAACCATCTCCACCCCAATGAAAACCTATCAAAATATTTTTAATCAGACACAGTAAGTTTGATTAAAACTTTGAAGTATTTTACTCATCTTAACACAGTTTAGTATCACTTAGCTGTAGAGTACTTTTTTATCCTTTGGCACTGTTCTCAGAGTTTTATATGCAGCATAGACCCATAAACATTGTAACAATGCTATTTATTCCTGTTGGTCACATGAATAAAAGACAAAATAGAAATAACAAGGAAACTAATTCTAGGTCACATAGGATCCATATACAAGTAATCTGGCCTCTAGAGTCAGACAAGCAGGCAATCAGGCCTTGACTTTCAAACTGAATTCATACTGAGGCTCACAATATCTGCTTTTGTTTTCATGTACTTTTAAAAACTTTTGTTGCTGTTGAGACAGGGTCTCTCTACAAAGCCCTGACTGTAATAGAACTCACTATGTAACTAGGCTGGCTTCAAACTCTCAGAGATCCACATGTCTCTGCCTCCCAAATGCTGGGATCAATGGTGTGTGCGCCACAATGTCTAGCTTGTTAAAAACTTTAAAATTTCAGTGGCACGGACACTGTGTGCACACATGTGTGTGAAAGATGACACTAGGGAGTCCTATAACATAGCTCTCAGCCTTACTCCTCTCAGACACTTTTAATGAGGTCTTCAAATTCAGCTAAGCTGGTTGACCACTGAACTCCAGGGAATCCACTGTCTCTGAAACACAGCACTGGGGGTTACATGACCACAGCTGCCTTTCACATGGGTGTCAGGGATCTGAACTCAGTTCTTCCTACTTGAGCAGCAAACACATCTTCTCAGCCCTTGTTTTTATGTTTTCCTACAAGGTCTTGTGTAGCTTGGGCTGGTGTTGAACTTCTGATACCTGCCTCCACTTCTGCAGGGCTGACATTACAGGCTGTGTCCCCACATTCAGTTTGTATCGTGTTTCGGATGCAGACCAGGGCTTTGTGCCTGTTAGGCAAGCTCTCTACCAACTGAGCTACATTCACACTGCCAAAGAGACTGAATTTACAACTAGCTTCATTAACAACATACTTCAAAATAAAAATAAGGACTACCACCATCAGTCCACTTTCAATTTTTCACTTAAGTCATATTTTAGATGTATATCATAAAGTAGAATCAGAGAATCACTTCTGTTAGCCTTACTTTACATAATCAAAACATAAAATTAGTTACTCTGTTTAAATCCTGGCCTCTAAAGATGGACTTCTAAGAAGTAAAACTGAGAAATTTAAAGTAGAAAATGACAATAGCTGGTGACATAGGTCAGGGGGTAAGGGTACTTGCCATCAAGCCTAACAGTTCAATACACTGTAGCTACATAGTGGAAAGCAAAAACTGATTCCTGCAAGTGGTTCTCCCCTGACCTGGACATGAGCATATACATGCACACTAAATAAAAATGATTTTAATCCCAGCACTCGGGAGGCAGAGCCAGGCAGATCTAAATCTCTGTATCTTCGAGGCCGGCCTGGTTTACAGAGCGAGATCCAGGATAGGCACCAAAACTACACAGAGAAACCCTGTCTCGAAAAAAAAAAACAAAAAAAAAAAAAACAAAAAAAACAAAAAACAAAAAAAAAAAAAGAAGAAGAAGAAGAAGAAGAAGAAGAAGAAGAAGAAGAAGAAGAAGAAGAAGAAGAAGAAAATGAGTATTGGGCCAATATAAATGAACTGGATGGAGTATCCTCAAATCTAGCTTAGCAAAATTAGCTTGTTCTACAGGAAATTCCTGTTTTTACAATAAAAGTAGAGCACTATGCATACTGCCTTACAGCCGCTCAATAACATAAACACCTGAAAGTAATTAAGGAACCAACAGACCAACGATTGGGGGTAGGGTGAATAAAAGCTATTGTAAGGCTCATACCAACATAAACTCACACTGCTTTTGCTAATGCTTATACACCTACCCTTCACCATGTTCATTATTAACAGTTTTGGGGATAGGGTTGAGGTGGGGAGAGACACATGGATGGACCAACCTTTGTGTTAGCTGCAATCCAATTAGAAGTTTCACTGTCATCATCACACTTTTTAATCCACTTCTTCAACCACTATTTGAAAATAACAATCATTAGAATATAACTAAGAGCTTAAGAATAGCAACTTATTTCAGCACTTAAACAAAGGCAAGCTTTAAATGTGAGAGTCAAAAAGGAATAGATTATCATTAGTCATATTTTCAAAGCAGGAAAATTTGTGGCTATAAAAATCTCATTTATATAAGATCAAGAATTTTATATAAGAATTTTGTCTGAGGCCGGGCGGTGGTGGCGCACGCCTTTAATCCCAGCACTCGGGAGGCAGAGCCAGGCAGATCTCTGTGAGCTCGAGGCCAGCCTGGGCTACCAAGTGAGTTCCAGGAAAGGCGCAAAGCTACACAGAGAAACCTTGTCTCGGGAAAAAAAAAAAAAAAAAAAAGAATTTTGTCTGGTTAAAGTGGAGATGGGAGGCTGGAATCTTGAAGAAAAGTCAAATTATAACGTTATTCCCCTCAAAACAAAGCCTGACACCAGAGCTGCTCCACTCATAGATATTCTAAGAATAAGCAGGAACTTGACACTCTAAAGAACACACTTAGAATACCTGTAAATGATCACTAGAAATAAAAAAGGGCAGAATAAAATCTTCTATTTGCTAATACAAAGTCATCAGCTGTTATCTTTAACCAAATCTTACAAATGTACTGACCTGTTATTAAGAAAAACAAAGAGAAAAGAAAGAAAGCTCACCTTACATTTAACAGGATCATGCCAATTTTCGCCACAGTTAAAGCTGTTAAAGGACACAAAGAGTTTAGATAAATAATACTGCTTACTGTAAGTAAACAACTCAACCATTTCATACTCTTCAGTTCTCTAGCATTGTCAGGAAATTCTAAATGATTGGCAAATACCAATGCAGGGAATGTGTCCATTTATTTTACAATGAATTTTTTCAGAATGAGTGTGTTCTAGGACTAGCATGTAATAGGTACTCATTATGTATGAAATGAGAATGACTAGAAGCATAAAGACATGCCCTGATAACAACACAGTAACTGTTGCAAGAATGTCTCACTTGATTGTACTGAGAAGCTTCTAGTAGTGTTTCACCAAATATAATTCTATCTTCATCCACTCAGTACTCCAACTGAAGAACAAAAGCCTGCATTTGCAGGATAATTCACAAATTTCATATTAATATACAGTAAACAATACATGAGACAAAAATGGGGACATCTTTGCAAAATGTGACTAGATTAAATTCAGGCCCGTAGAGAAAAGTGGCATTGGCCAATCTATTAAAAAACAAAAAACTCATGGTGGCTCAAATTCTGCACTAAGCACATGTATGCTTACAGGGTAGGGGTGTAAATGAAGGAAACACAAATGCTTATGAAAAAAACAACTTGATGGTGGACGAGCATGGTAGCCTGTAAAATCCCAGGCCCCAAGAAGAATAAAGGATTCAAAGCTAGCTTGGACTACAGTAACGCGCCCTTCCTCAAAATGGGTGGGTGGAGGGCAGGAATGGCACAGGCCACACAAACAGTGTGTCCACTAGTGTGGAGCCCACCAGGCTCTGATGGATTGTTCCAAACTCATGGCCACACAGAAGGAGCTCAGTGAGTCACAAGGTAAGATGTGAATGTGGGAAAGCGATTCTAGGGATGCAGTGGGAAAGGGTGATAGGGACAGGAGGGAGATGTGACAGGGCAGAGGGGGCAGAAAAATCAAAATGTGTTGTATATGCATAAAATTGTCAAAGAATAAGTTTAGTAAAACTTATACAAAATGAAATTGGCAATTAACATGATTATCAAGTAATTTGTAAGAATGATAAAAAAAAAAATGGCCAAAAAAGAACTAAAGAGGTTAAGGAAATGATTATTTCTCTAACAAGGTAGACAAGGAATCCGATGGAACAGGGTACCAAGGAACTTCAAATGTATGCCACATTTCATTTCCTAACAGAAAGACAACACAAGGGGATGGAGAGATGGCTCAATGAGTAAGAGCATTTGTTGCTCTTGCAGAGGACCCAGGTTTGACTGCCAGCACCCACAGGATGGCTGACAACCAACTCCAGTTAAAGGGATCTGATGCCCTCTTCTGGCCTTTGTGGGCACTGAACACATGTGGTATACAGACATACATATAAGAAAAACACTGATACACATAAATAAATCTAACTGTATTAAATAACTTTTTACCAAAGAGAGAGATGTTTCTTATTAATTGAGGAGGACAACGGCTATCCTCCTTTGACCTTGTTTGAAGCAGGGTCTCTCTTCCCGTGGTGGTGTTCACTGCTCTGTACACGGGCAGAGCTGGCTCACAAACTCCAGGGAGTCTCTTGGTTTTGCCTCCCATTACCATAGGAGAACTGGGAGTACAGGTGGATGCTGGGGTGCCCAGCTTTATGTGGTTCTGGGACTCAGGTCCCTAACTCATGCAGAGTAAGCACTTTACACATGGAACCATCTCCCCAGGTCACAGGGTTAACTCTAAACAGTAAGGCATTGTTGATCTTTATCAACGCAATTTGCATTGTATACATGCTTACATGTTTGTGAATTTATTTGCTCTTGGGGCATATTTATTAATTCTATTGCTATTTTTAAAGAATTAGAATAATACTGAAATACCTACCAACAAAACATCTATTGGGCTGGGCGGTGGTGGCACACACCTTTAATCCCAGCACTTGGAAGGCAGAGCCAGGCAGATCTCTGTGAGTTTGAGGCCAGCCTGATCTACAGAGCAAGATCCAGGACAGGCACCAAAACTACAGAGAAATCCTGTCTTGGGGAGAGAAAAAAAAAAAAAAAAAAAAAAAAATCTATGTGGTAGTGCCAGTTCTCTCCTTTTCTTTAAAAAGACTGTAAGACCATTTTACCTTTCTGCTATATTCTGCATGCGCCCCACCCTGATTTCAATGTTGAAACCTAATCATCAGTGTGATAGCATTAAAAGGTAGGGGCTGTTGGGTATGATGGTGCATGCCTTTAATCCCAGCACCTGGAAGGCAGAAGCAGGTGGATCTCTCTCTCTCTCTCTCTCCTCTCTCTCTCTCTCTCTCACACACACACACACACACAAAACCTAGGGGGCTTGTAAGGTGATTATGTCATGAGGGTTGTATTCATGAACAACACAATAAAGAGATGGAGACGGTTGTGTTGTTCCTTCCACCATGTGAGATTATTCACAAGATATCCTCTATATAGCAAAAAGCAGACCTATACCAACACAAGTAATCCACCAGCACACTGACCCAGGACTTCCCAGCTTGAGAAATAAATTCCTGCTGTGTAAATACTAGATTATCTTGGTATTCTGTTATAGGAAAATTGGTAAAGAGCGGTGAGGAATGCTCTTTTTAACAAAGCCTAAAATGAGGAAGCAAAATTGGAACTCAATAATAGAAGGATTTGGGATGTGTGTTAGAAAAAGAATACATTATCTTGAATAGACTATTCCAGGGTGATTGTGGTAAAACTTGATCATGAAAAAAGAGGTGCAGAGAAAGTCCCAGTCATCCTAAAAGAATAACAGTCCTAAATAGAATGTGTGTGGACCTAAAGCCAATAAAGGTCATTCTGTTGATGTCTCTGATAAAAATGAGGAACATGCTATTGCAAACTAGAATACCACCGTTCATTGTAAAAAGTAGAACCTGACTTAACTGTTTTTATGCAAGTAGAAAATATAAACAATGAAACTGAATATCAAATACTGATATTTTGAATATTGTTGAAACATTGTTGAAGATGCAGCTTGGCCTCTAAATGCAAAGATGGACTTAGAGATGAATTACTAATAAAAAAAGAATAAGAACTTTCAAACTGGGAAATTCCCAGGCTACCTACAGAGGAAAAGAAAGTCAGCTAGCTAAACACTTCAGAGACACTAAGATGTCCCCTAATATTTGATGTTGAAAAATCTCTGATAAATGAAATCTAGTGTCCAGACAGAGGAAAAATATACTATAGAACTCTAAAGGCCCAAATTACCAAGAAAGTTGGCTCAAACAACCAAAATTAACTACATTTTCTTATAAGATAAAAACTTGTTGTGGGAGGAGGGAGGAGGTGGGATCTGTGGGTGGTATGTAGAGTGAGTAGAAAATTTCTGAATAAAGAAAAAAACATAAATAAATAAATAAAAGCAAAATTACAAAAAAAAAAAACCTTGTCTAAATCAAGGAAATTTTGTTTTTAAATAAACCGCATATTATTTATTCCTTAATCAGTGACAATATAAAGGCAGAGAGCAAGAGCCAGATAGAACAAAATACTACATGACGACAGCAATCTGGACCAGAGAGAAGGCTCAGTGGATAAGTGTTGCCACTAAGCTTTGACTGGAGTTTGATCCCCAAGACACCACGACACCATCACCAAGCACACACGTGAGCACCTAAGTACCATACACATACACTCACACTTGAGTTTTCTGAGTGTTGAAACAAAAGGCAATTAACCCAGATTTTTAAGATTTCTCTCATTAAAAGTTAAAGTGAAATACAAAGAAAATTATGAGTATAGCTTCATTTTCCCTTGATGAACAATACATTCAGCAGGTGTGGTGGTATATGCTTATCCTAAGCACTTGGGAGGCCAAAGAAAAGTATGAACATGAGTTTGAGGCCAATCCAGGCTATGAAACTATAAAAAGAGACTGCCTTCAAACAAAACAAACACACACACACCCTCTCTCTCCCCAAAAGATAAAAAGCATCTTGGAAAGAAGAAAAAATTTTAAGATGTGATTTCTATCTTAACTTTAAAAAAAAAATACACTATTTTTTAACTAGTATCACTTATCTCCCAGCATGAAGTGTTCCCCTATTTTATTACCAAGATTAAAAAGAAAAAGTAGAAACCCTACATTCACTTCACTCATTTAGGAAATTACTTGCTTACCAAAACTGGCGCCCACACTTGCAGCGAACAGGTTTCGCATCAGGATATTGGACTTTAACAACGTGGTGGCAATCTGGGGCAGGACACCACTTTAACAGTCGGTTACACTGAAACACAAGTTAGAAAATCTTAAAAATGATAGCAAGTTAAACTACACAAATTTTATAACATCTACTATAAGGTCAAAAGAGAGAAAACAAAACCATATAAAGCCTGCCATAGTCTTGTACAATAGTCTTCGAAGTATAATATTTTCTCATTACAATTAATCATCTTTTTTTTTTCTTTTCTTTTTCCCGGAGCTGAGGACCGAACCCAGGGCCTTGTGCTTGCTAAATCCCCAACCCCAACTATCATCTTCTAATGAGAAATGAGTGTTAGCTTTTCCTCTCCATCTGGGGAAGATATATGATATTTCTATTTTACTTTGTTAAAAATGTGACAGGTTAGCGGGGCAGTGGTGGTGAATTCTTTTCATCGCAGCACTTGAGAGGCAGAGGTAGGTGGATCTCTGTTGAGTTCAAGGACAGCCAGGGCTGCACAGAGAAAACCTGTCTCAAAAAACCAAAACCAGAAAGGGGGGGGGGGGGGGGAGGAAGGAAGGGAGGGAGGGAGGGAGGGGGGAGGGGAGGGGAGGGGAGGGGAGGGGAGGGGAGGGGGAGAAAGAAGTAGCAGGTTACACTAGCTGAAGATTTTTCAATGTTAAGCAATCCTTGCAACTTGTTTATTTCAGTTCTTGGAGTACAGTTTGGGACCACACATTAAGCAAGTGCTTTGCCAACTTAGCTACATCCCCTACTCGAAAGTATCTAGTTTGCTGGTTCATTATTTGTTTGCTTTGGTTCTAGGTACCTTATACCTGCTAGGGAAGCCTTTTACCAAAGCAGTATCCCCAGATCCTCACAGGATGACTCATCTTTAAAAACATAAACTCATCTATAAAACAGAAAACTATTTTTCATTCTATAAATCCCACTGAGACTTGAACAGTATCACTCCTTAACCCAGGCTTGCCTCCAGACTTATGGTAATCCTCCTACCTCAGCCCTACAATTTCTGAGATTACAGGATTAAGCAACCATGTGCCAGCTTAGACATTTTTATGATTATTAATAAACACCAATTCTAGAGTAAACTTCTATTTCTGAGACATGGTCTTACTCTATAGTCCTAGCTGATCTAGAACGTGCCCCACAGACCAAGCTGACCTCCACACAGGTGTGCACCACTACTACCAGCCCAGGGAAATTTTCTTAAAATGAAAACCAGGTATGTTCCTAATTAGGGAAGGTGTTCAGACGCTAAGCAGAAGCCTGGGCTAAGCTAATGGACTTATGTCAGTCATTTCTCCCTTTGACTAGAGAAAAAAAACAAAACACAAAACCACTCCTAAACCACAGGTAAAGACTGAATCTTACTAGTGCTTGAAAACAAAACAATCTCTTAACTGATTCTCAACTGTTTCTTCGACTGTCGTCGTCGTCGTCGTCGTCGTCATCTCCCCCGACCCCCAGACAAGGTCTCACTATGCAGCCCTGGCTACCCTAGAACTGGCTAGGTAGAGCAAGCTGACCTAGAACTCACAGAGATCCAACAATCTCTGCCTCATGCAGTGTTAAATTTGGATTTTTGTCTATCTGTTTTAAAATGGAGTCTCTCACTCGGTAGTCCAGAGTACTCTCAAACTTGCAATTCTCTTATCCCTGCCACTCCAGCGCTAGGACTTCCCGGTGAGTACCATCCCACACAGTTAAAACACAAACTATGAAATATTTTTATTACATAAGTAAGACATGTCATAAATAATATTCCGCACCAGGCTTCAAAAGTCAATATACTGGCTAGGGGTTTAACTCATTAGATCACTTCATTAAGTATATTGATCATTTAAGAATGTACAGTATACATATAATATGCACTTTTTTTTTTTTTTTTGGAGACAGGGTTTCTCTGTGTAGCTTTGCGCCTTTCCTGGAACTCACTTGGTAGCCCAGGCTGGCCTTGAACTCACAGAGATCCGCCTGGCTCTGCCTCCCGAGTGCTGGGATTAAAGGCGTGCGCCACCACCGCCCGGCAATATGCACTTTTATAGTTTAATCTGTAACACAGATAAAGACTATTTTCTAGAATTAAAATACCAAGCTATACAGACATTACTATGATGGCACTTTCAATAAAACCCAAGAGTGAATCATTTTGTTCCCTAACCACAGTGTTCTCTGTAGTAGCTACTCAATTCTGCCATCACAGCACAAAATCAGTAAGAACAAATATGCAGTAAGTATTTTTCAATAAATCCTTTTTTGTTTGCTTGTTTTTTGAAACAGTGTCTCTGCAGCCCTAGCTGTCCTGGAACTCACAGAGATCCACCTCTGCCTTCCTGAATGCTGGGGTTTTAAAGGCATGTCCTACCATACCCACCTCCAAAGGTAAACCATAATTTGCTGACCACTTGTCTAAGAAAAATAAAATAAAATAAATATAGAACCTTTTTTTATTTAAAAAAACTATGTGAGTGTGGTGGGGGATATTTTGCCTGTATGTGTGTGTGTACACCATGTTCGTGCCTAGTGCCCGCCCACAGAAAACATGAGAAGGCACTGGATCCCCTGGAACTGGAGTACAGACCACTGTGAGCTACCATGTGGGTGCTGCAAGAACGGAGATCCTCTCCAAGAGTAGGCAGCGCTACTCACTCCAGCACCGTAACTACAGTATTCTTATTGGCAATGAAGTGTAAGACAATTAGAGAAATAGCAATGTTAGGGTCCTCAACTTGATTATGACATGTTTAATAACATACTGCAATTCTTTGCTAAGGCTAAAAACCAGTAAAGAAAACACTGTTAAAAAAAGCAATTTTTTTAATAAGTGTTCTAAATAAATTTCAGCTGAAAAACTAGCATTTCAGATGCTGGGAACCCAGCACTCGGGAGGCAGAGGCAGAGATCTATAAGTTAGAGGCCATCCTGATCTACATAGCCAGCCAAGTCTACACTATGAGATCCTATTTCAAAAAACCAAACCAAACAAGACTACAACAAAAAGAACCGAACTAGTATTCGATAAACAACTTTTGAAAACAAAAATTAGACAATAAACCACTTACCTCTACAAAGCTATTTGTTATTAAATGCTGATATTTTAATTTAACTTTTGAATCTGTGATTAGGCGCCTGAAACCAAGAATAAAAAATTTTTTTAAGTTTAAGTTTATTAAACCAAGTTTCAACACATATATAAATAAAATATAACTTCAAAAACTGTTTATGCTATAGCATAAAATTACTCTAAGTTGAAAATATAAGAATGTATATGCTATATCAATCTAGTCCTAACAGGGATTTCCGAGTTTCTGTAATTTGACTTGGATAGATAATTTTCTCATATCTTATATTTTAAATATTCTATTTTTCCTGAGTTCACGATGCAGTCCAAATACTACAAGTCTGCATCCCTTATAGAGTTTTCTGCAAGCAATTCTTGACTGCCTTCCTTTAAACCCCTGACTCAGTACATGAAATGAAACATGATGTCAACAAGAATACGAAAGAATGGAGCCACATAGTGTGATTACTAACGCGTATATAATTTTTCCTCAAAAATCCTAAAAGCCATACTTCTTCAGAAATATTACTACATAAGACTATTCTCCCCTCCCCCTCCAGAACAGAAAGAGGAAAATGCCATGAAGGGGACTTGAGGTGAAACAACCTTTGTTTGAGTATGGTTCACAACTATGAAATCAGAGTAAGTTCTTTGACCTTTCTATTCCTCAGGTTACCACTCCACAAAAATAAACTGTAAAATTAAAGATCTGTGAAACTAGAAATGTCTGAAAAATAGTATATGCTCAATAAATATTAAAGACATAAAAAAGTTGAAAAAATTTACCATCATTTTAATTATGACAATCAGCGTAATCTTGTTTTACATCTATTTTTTTGCCTGCTTATTCCCAAACAATAAGCTCCATGAAAAAATATCCTGTATCCAGCACACTGTCTGAACTATTCAGTGTCTGATAAGGTTTTGTTGTTGTTATTATTGTTGTTTTGGAGAGGGAGAGGTCAACACAGGGTTTCTCTGTGTTACAGTTCTGAATGTCCTGGAACTCCCTTTGTAGACCAGGCTGGCCTCGAACTCACACAGATCTCCCTGCCACCACCACCCAGATGCTAGGTATTTTTAAATGAATTAATCTTCATATTCACAAATGTTGAAGGCAAGGTCTAGCAATAATTAGTCTATTTGGCAGTTTCTCAACAAGTTAAAAACAAGATTACCACAAACCTCTTCAACTTCCCTCCTTTATATGCACTTAGAATGAAAAATGGGTGTCTCACAAGATCTTATATACACAATGTTCATGACAAAAACTTGTTCACAAAAAGTTCAAACTGCTCTAATAAAACACAAATCAACAATAAAAAGATCTAACTGGTGATTCATGCCACAAGGTAAATGAATCTCATAAAAACCACTATGCCGGGGCACAGACACAGGATGGGACAGACGGATGACAACGTATTATGATTTTGTTTACTTATGATTTCTAGATTAGACCAATCAATACACATAGAAACCAGACAAGCACTTAGTAAAGTATTGGAAGTTGAAGGAATTGTTGAATGGAAACAAAATGATGAAAGTAATTTAGAATCGACTGCAACCCTAGTATTTAGGAGGTTGACACAGTAGCGTTTTTCCTTTTAAGTCCAGTCCGTACTGTTCTAAGACAGTCTCTTAAAACAAAACAAAACAAAACAATCAGGAACTAGGGGAAAATAATGACTGTACCAGTAAGTTACGCGCGCGCACACACACACACACACACACACACACTTTAAAATGGTTTTAATCTATTGTTTCATGGATATCAGTAAAATAAAGTACACAACTAAGTCAGATGCTCTAGTTCCAAAGACATTTATACATCTATTATCCATAATGCTTCTCTGCTTTCACAAACTATTTACTATGGCTGATCTTAGCTAGATAGAATGGTTTCATACCATTAAGAATAGCAATATTAAGATAATGAAAGTTCTTGCTATTAATATGCTAATTGTAGGGATACCATTGCTACCACCTTTGTTGAAAAGTCACTGGACCAATTCTCTGTGGGGCATCTCTAAGGTAGTCAAAACAGGTTCTCCTGAATGTCTACTACACATGTGTAGTACAACTTCAGAAGCATTTAACCACCCTCGAGTTTGGGAATCATACCTGACTTAACTAAGAAACTGGAATGCTGCAATTTGAAATCAAGTGACTTTAACTTAACCATAAAGGTTTTTGTCTTGTTTTGTTTTGTTTTGTTTTAATTAAATGGGTGTCAACTACTGTCTTAGGTGGTTACTATTGCTGTGATGAAACACCATGACCAAAAGCAACTTGGGAAGGAAAGGGTTCATGTTTCACTTACATTTTGTTAACAGTTCACCCAGGAAAACATTTAGGGCAGAAACTCAAACAGGGCAGGAACCTGGAGGCAAGAGCTGATGCAGAAGCCATGGAATACTGCTTACTGGCTTGCTCAACCCAAGACCCCCAGCACAGTGGTAGGTCCATCCACAATGGGCAAAGGCCTCCCCCATTGATCATTAAAAGAAAGCCCTCCAGGCTTGCCTACAGCAATTCTTATGAAGGCTTGTTCTCAATAAGTGGTCCCTCCTGTCTGATGTCCCTAGCTTGTGTCAAATTGACAGAAAACTAGCCAGTAGAACTACTAAATATCACTTATGCGTATAAAGCACACTGAGTTAAAAAACAAAACCATTTTATGCTAAATTTAGTTCCAATAATAAAAGCATTTTCCAGCTGGGCGGTGGTGGCACACACCTTTAATTCCAGCACTCGGGAGGCAGGGCCAGGAGGATCTCTGTGTGTTCGAGGCCAGCCTGGTCTACAGAGTGAGTTCCAGGACAGGCTCCAAAGCTACACAGAGAAACCATGTCTCAAAAAACCAAAAAAATAAAAAATAAAAGCATTTTCCTTTAAAAAGTCTTTTTTCCTTTGACATACAAACTGCAGAAATATACAAAGAATAAAAATAACATCACATATAACTCTCACAAGATTTTTATGAATCTGTGTTTTCTTTTTGTAAATGTATGATCAGCTCTCCTTTCTCTACTTTTCCCCCTTTCCTACCTTTCTTTGAAACAAGATCTCACTAAATATCCCAAGGACCTCAAATTCAGTTATCCTGCCCATCCTCCTGAGACACAGATACATGAAAATAAAAGCTTTCCAAAACCCAACAGTCAAAGCAATGTTCTCTGACCCTGTAATTCCCCTGCCCAAAAAGTCAAAGGTCAAAAGACCAGATAACAACATATCATTACTTACAAAACCTGCAGCTTCCCCTAACACTTCTTTGCCTCTCCCTACTTCAATCTATACATTTTTATGTTTACAGTTAAGAACATTTTAGACGTTCAGATTGCCTGGGCTTACCTTACGTTCTAATACACACAAAAAGCTACATAGACCAAATTGAAAAATGGAGAAATGATTTCAGTGAGTACTTCGTTAAAGGACTGTCTAGGGCTAGAGATGACTCGGGGTAAAGGCAAGCTATCAAGCCTGGCCTGAGGTTGATCCCCAGGACCTATATGGAAGAAAAGAGTCAACTCCCACAAGTTGTTCTCTCACTTCTACATGTGTACCATGTAATGCATGCACAGTGAAATAAATGTAGTACAAACAAATTTAAAGAGCTACCTAGACTGATAATAAATGCAGAAGAATGCTTTACATTATCTACCAGGAAATTGTAAATTAAAACTACAATGAGATATGCCTACATTCCCACCAAGAATCTCCTTCCTATTTAGCGAGGAGTATACACACAAACACTTTAGAAAAATAATTTGGCAAGAGCTACTAAACTTAAATATTTTAGCCCCAATATAAACCAAGGAAATCAGTGTATATGTCTGCCTAAAGACATATAGAAGTATTCTTTAAAGTTTACACACTGGCCAAAAAACAAACCACCCATAAACTTCAAGTCTTTATTATCTGGAGAATCAAACATTACACAACAATAAATATAGACAGGCACACAGACACCGTGCCCAAGAAGAATATATGCATACACAAAAGACTACAGGCAGGCTAGCTTAGCTGAGCAAGCCTGATGATCCCTGGAACCCAAAATGAAAGGAGAGAACCACTTCCAAAAGTTGTCCTCTGGCTTTTACTTATGCTCAGTGGCACGTGTGTACCATCACTCACCTCAATTCATAAACACATGCACACAATGGTTAATAAATTAAAAGAAATACATGCGACATGATTCCACATGAATGATATTCAAGAAAGGCAAAAAATAAGTGGCTCCAAGTTAATATATATAACCAATTCACTGGCAAAACATAAAAGAATCAATGACAGAACAGAAAACAGCCATAAAGTTAGTAATGTATAACAATTATACACTTGATATGTTAGAAGATGGAGAAATAGAAGTGAAGAACAGTATAAAGGCACTAATTACCTCATATTAAATAGTAGGGAGTTAAGAAGAACTGCTTCAAATTGATGGAACAGTGCTTAATTAAAAAATAACATTTGTCTTTCACACAAATAGAAAATTAGAACAGAATCTAACAGTCAATGATATAGTAGTCAATGAGTTTATGAACCGTTTAAAAAAAGATAAAAAAAAAAAGAAAGAAAGAAAGATGCTGGGATCAAACCCAAAACCCTGCTAAAGCTAAATACAGTCACTACTGGCTAGTTACACCCACAGTTCCCAGTACACTTTATGAAAGCAACACACATAATTCTACAAAAATGAATGGCAATGAATCCGTCTGCTTCTAAAATCTAGATGTGAAATTATTATTATTTTTTAGGTACATTCCACAGGATGTGGAATCAGATCCATCACAACTCCAGAAAACATTATTACAACTGGTTAGTGTTGAGATAGAACAGCTGAACCTGGTAGCATATACCTGTAATCTCAGCACACAGGTGGCTGACCAGGAGAATTGAGTTCAAGGCCAGTCTAGACTATGAAATGAGCCATTATTGCCATAAAAAAGATGGGAGTAAATATACTACTTGAACATCTTGAAAGGCTTTATAACATAAAAATATATGCTTTCTTTTATCCTAAGATAACTAGAGAAGCTATATATATCTATATATAGTGAAAGAAAGGAGATCTTAAGCAAATAAATGAAATAAAAAAATAAACTGTTATGATGAGTAAAAACAAATTTATTTGGTCATAAGTAATAAGTGATACACAATTTAGATGAGTAATTTTCCCTAATTTCATGAAAGCATCAAGGAAAAATCTTGTGACAAAGAAAATGCTCTCAAAGTAAGTACATCATCTGCATAACTCTAGATGAGGCCAATGTATACAGAAGACCATTTAGGCTAATGGTCTTGATGGTAAATGAAATTAATTTTATTTACTTATTTTCAATGATGAGTTGAGATATTTTTATGAAGGCCAGAGATAATGATATCTCAAGTACTTATTCAAAGATGCTAAGGAATAAAGAAGTAAATGCATTCAATTACCATTATTAAGTATTTAAAAGGATTGAGATATAGTTCAGTGGTAGAGTTCTTGCCTCCCACATCATGGCCTTAGGTTTGATCTCCAACATTGAGAAAAAAATAAGAAATCTGAGAGTTGGAGCAGGAAATATCTTGGCAGTAGTAGGTTTAGAATGCAGGAGGTACAGTATTTAATCCCCTGGATGATGAAGAGGAAGTTGGAGTAATTCAATAGTCTAAAAAAGTACTGAGACTCCAAAGAATGAATACGATCAGGGTATAGAAATAGCAGGCTCAGTCAATGTAAGCACAGTAACTTTGGGGTGTGCAGCTCCAAAGTATAGGCAATAACAAAAGCTAACAGTAAGTAAAACAGAGAGTGAGTTCAGAAACTTACTCACACTCATGCAAGTGCATACACATATGCTCCACATATGTTCCCACATAAAAATACACCACACACAAACACACACAAAGACAGAGTAGTGTTTTAAGAAATAACGGGCTAGCTAAGCATGGTGATATGGATACTAGCAATCCCAGCATTTGCAAGATAGAGCTAACATGAGGAGTTTAGATTTTCCCTAGCTACATATGAAGTTTAAGGGCCAGTCTGGGGTACATGGGTCTTCTCTCAATAAATACAACAAGCTAGAGGGATAACTCAGCAACTAAGAGTGCCAGCTGCTCTTCTAAAGGACCCCACTTATGTTCCCAGAACCCATATTAGTTGGTTCACAACCACTTGCAACTCTAGCTCCAGGGGACCTGATACCCTCATCTGGATTCTGAAAATACCCACAACTTTAACTCTAACACTAGGGAGACAGAAGTAAGAGGATCTCTGTGAATCGAGGCCAGCTAAGGCTACACAGTGATACCCTGCCTCATTCCTACCCCATGAAATAAGAACCAAAGAGTTCTCAAATTTGAAGACAAATATTGACTTCTGAATCCAGAGTTCAAATAGCTGTACACAGAACAAACACAAACAGAACCACACCTAGTCAAATCAGAGTCAAATTTCTGTAAGCGAAAGACAAAACTACAGGGGAAAAATAATACCTAAGTCCTCTGAAACAATAGGAGACAAAAACTAACAACAAAAATAGTGTAATAACATATCTAAATGCTAAGAAAAACCAAAGAATACATACATTTTTCAAAACTGTCAAGCATCAATTCACAAATGCTCTAACACTTTATTCTACCTCTGGTATTATATTCCCATGACTTTAGATATTATCAAAATTCTTTCATCTTTACCCAATATGAAATACTAAAAACAAACAACAAAAAAACCCTTAAGTTGGAGTATCTAATTTTGCTTTACACTTGCGTGAGTTTTGTGTGAATTTATTATGACCCGCTTGCTTATTCCACATGAGTATCATCTTATTTTTTTCTGATTTTTTGGGGGGTATGTATATAATATACATACATACATACATACATATTTTGTGCACATTCATGAGCACAGTATGCACATGCAGGCCAGAGGAAAACCTTAGGTGTTGTTATGTTGGTTACTCCAGTGACATTCATTTTGGGTTTTCTAGACAATCTCTTGTGCATTGGGATTGATTACAAGTGCATGTAACCATGCTTGGCTTTTCCCCCCTTTTCCAAATGTGGGTTATAAGGATCAAACTCAGGTCCTTGTGCTTGCATGGCAGACACTGTAACAACAGTTACCTCCCTAAAACTGGAATATCATCTGCTTAATGATCCCATGATTCCAAGGAAACAAGGCACAATGGTTTTATGTCTTAGATATATATTTGTCCACTTTCTATCCAGTCCTCTCCCAAAAAGAACTTTAACCAGCAACCCATTATACAAAACATATGAAAATAAGCTTTGGTTAACTCAGAGGAAGGAGTGTCCCAACTGTGATCCTGAATTTCCAAGATCCTTATGGTTTCAGTGTGTACATGTTGAAAGACAATGCTTACAACATTATTAAGTGTATCCTTAAAATACCTGAGAAAACTGAACAACTTGTTGAATCTAACTGGCAGTGACATTCATTTCTTTCATTAAAAAGATGTTCTAATGTAGCTAGAGTTTTTTTGCCTGGCCCACAGTCAGGACAAATCTCTGTCACCAGCCAGTCCCACAGCCGCTCAGACCCAATCAAGTAAACACAGAGACTTATATTGTTAATAAACTGTATGGCCGTGGCAGGCTTTTTGTTAACTGTTTTTATATCTTAATTTAACCCATTTTTATAAATCTACACCTTGCCACGAGGCTCGTGGCTTACCGGCATCTTTACATGCTGCTTGTCATGGCGGCGGTTGGCAGTCTCTCTCTGACTCAGCCCTCCACTTCCCAGAATTCTCCTCTCTCCTTGTCCCGCCTATACTTCCTGTCTGGCCACTGGCCAATCAGTGTTTTATTTATACAGAACGATATCCACAGCATTCTAATGTCTAAGGTGACTAGAGTATCTAGATATCAAATATCTAATTCAGTCTGAAATCTACTGGGATATAATCAATAGCTCATCTCCTTGAACTACCATATTTCCCCGACTTTTTACTCATAACTAACTCACTGCAACCCTACATCTACTATCTTCCTAGTAAAGTTGTTTTGTAGTAGGGAAACCCAATGATCTGTTTTCACTGTTATTCCCGTTTATAATTCTGGGAAAGTAACATCACCAGTGACCTCTTGATGACATCCTTCTACTCCTTTGGTTCCTGGACTTTTCACTCAAAGCACCACCTAAGTGTCTGACTACATCTAACTTGTGCACTCTCTTTTGAAACTGTAGACTGCAAAAGTTGGCTTCAAATTTGCAATCCATTTGCCTCTGCCTCTTGAGTGTACCATGCCTGACTACTACTCTTCTTTGAACTAAAAGTTTAGTCTCTAAGACTTCAATCTTTTCTTTTTTCACCCTACATTTCTCTCAGGAGTGTTGGTTTCCTCTCCTGTTACTTTATTTACCCTGTTTAATGGATTCGAAACCTAAAGGTTACCAGTTCCTAACTAATGCATCAAATTGAAAACAGACAATCCACACAAGTTTTCATGTCACACAATCAGTTTTGTTTGTAAATTCTGTTGTTTTCAACTTGCTTCCCACTGAAATCTTGACTCCTAAATCTTCTTTAACCTACACAACAAATAACCTTCTAAACAAATCTCACTGCCCAATATTTCCCCATTCTAAAGCATTCTCCACTACATCAAGGTTGTATTTCTAAAATACACATCATATCGCTACAGTCTTGACTAGTGTCTGTAACAAAAACCCATGATGAACTGTTAAACTCTTTTCATCCACACTGCTAATAAACCCTCCTCCTCTCTGGTCTAGCCACTGCAAAATACCTAAGAGAAAAGCTCATCACTATTTAAAAGCTACTGACATTTTGTTCAGTCAATATTACCCAGCATTTCCTCACCCCTAATTTTTAATCCTTTTGTGTTATTTCTAGTCTTAATGTATAATTTGTTTCCTTCTAATACTACTTTACATATACAATGTACTTAAACTTTTATGTTACCCTTATTATTTTGAACCTTTTGGGGAATGGAATTGTATATATGATACCAAGGAAGTTCCCAGCAATTTCTGGAATGAATGAAAGAATACAGTGCACTGGATGGTAGGATGAAGCTAACACACTGAAGAAAAAACATAATGATAAGAATGCACAAGGGGCTGGGTGGTGGTGGCGTGCACCTTTAATCCCAGCTAGGCGGATCTCTGTGAGTTTGAGGCCAGGCTGGTCTACAGAGCGAGATCCAGGACAGGCACCAAAACTACACAGAGAAACCCTGTCTCGGGAAAACAAAACAAAACAAAACAAAACAAAACAAAACAAAACAAAACAAAAAAGCACTAGGGGATAAGATAACAACAAGTGGAAGAGTGGTGGGTGGCAGCTGATTTATTTTGGTAGCCTGAACAGTGATGGAAATAGAAGTAACTCTAAGACAAACAAGATTAATGCAGACCTGGTAATAGCAGAAATATGTTCTAAATTAACCAAAGTAAACTGAAGAAGGCAGAATGGAGCTGGGCAGTGGTGGCACACACCTTTGATCCCAGCACTGAGGAGACAGAGGTAGGTGAATCTCTGAGATCAAGGACAGCCTGGTCTACACAGAGAAACCCTGTCTCGAGAAATGAAGAAAAGAAAAAGTAGCAGAGGCTAGCAGGAAGGCTCATCAAGTTAAGAGCACTTTCCAACAGGCCTAACAACCTGAGTTGGATCTCTGGGACTAACATAGTAGAAGGAGAAAACTTACTCCCTATAGGTTATACTCTGACCTCTATGAGCATGCTGGGATGTGCACTCATGTGCATACACACAAAACAAATTTTTTCCTTAAGTGGAATAGGTGAGCTTAAAGAGCTGCGCTAGTCAGGGTAATTTAGCTTTATTAGGTTAAATTTACTCATTAAAACATACTGCTGCCATTTCTTTTTATTACTTTTTAATCACAGATAAAACTTCTTGTATAAGCAATTACCTAAAACTAAATTACACAATTTGTTTAGGGACCATCCAAGATCTCCATCTGCTTGGCACCCTGGAATGACAACTTGAAGACACAAAGACAGCACTGGCCCAGGAACTAAGAAGCTTAGGTTTACACGAGGAATTCACTATGCTTTTTTTCCCCTCAATTTCTTTTTTCCATCCAAAGAGAACATTTGTACAGGAGAACAATTAGTTTACAGCTCCCAGCTGCAGTGCCTTTGAAATTAGTAGCAGTATTTCAGCAGAAACCACTCTATCCCCGGGCGGTGGCTAATACATCAAGAATGTTCTGTCATAGCCTTCTGCTTTCTTGGGGAAGTCCTCTGTGGGGAATTTAAGTGTTGGGGATCCTTAAGGGATACCAGACTCAGCTGAGTATGGTAGTTTGAATGTAACTAGCCTTCATAAGCTCATAGAGAATGGCACTAGTACGAGGTATGGCTTGTGCAAGTAGGTGTAGCCTCGTTGGAGGAAGTGTGTTAATGTGCTTAGAGGTCTCTCTTGCTCAGGTTTCCCTCAGTGTGACTGTCAGTTTACTTCCTGTTGCCTACAAGATGTAGGACTCTCAGCTAGTTCTACAGCACCATGTCTGCCTGCACCCCACCATGTCCCACGATGTTGATAATGGACTGAACCTCTGAACTGGAAACAAGCCACCCCAATGAAATGTTTTCCCTTATAAGAGTTGCTGTGGTCATGATGTCTCTTCAGAGGAATAGAAACCCTAACTAGGACAATAAGTTTCTTCTTTTTGAAAACCTTTTCTTTCTTTCTCCAGCATTATGTACCTGTACTGAGTTGATCTGATCCTCTCTTTTTAATGTAATCCAGCACACATATTTTCATAATGAGTCACATTCCTTTTTATTATTTTCCATTTTTGTTTTGTTTTGTTTTTTGGCAGGTGCTGGAAACCAAAGCCAGGACCTCACATAAGCTAGGTAACTCACTGAGCAACACTCTCAGCCTCCAAAATTCTTCCTTGATTCTGTCTTGGCCTGTTTCTCAGAGGATATCAATTAACACATTCATTATCCCATTATATAATTTTAAGATTTACCAAAATTTAGCAATCATATATTTCCAAATTTATCCTAAGAGTGACTCCTAAGCAAACTGCAAGTGTCTTTCTGTATTACAAAGGCGTGAGTGTGGAACAAAAAGGTCTCTTCAGAATTTCAATAACTGACCTTTCTTGAAAGTACTCAGTCAAAGGTAATTGGTTTAACCAATAAAACAACAATCAACATACAGACTCCGGCAGAAATACTTACATAACTGTGTTGTCATCCACTAAGATATCACAACCATGAGCAGGACATGAAATAGTCTGAAAAAGATCAAAATTTAAACTATGTCTTCATTCAACAATATTTACATGATGCTTACCATTGCCAGGCATTTTGCTAGGTTCTGATGACATATCTTTGAATGTAACAACTATCCTTGTAAGTACTTTAAAACACACACACACACACACACACACACACACACACACACACACACACACACAACAGGAAAGGTACAAGCAAAATACCAGACAAAGTTCTCTATCAGGGTAAGCCTGATAGAGATTACCAGGGCTGATGAATGCTAGAATCACTTTATCTAAATTAGACTTTATATTTTTATTTTTTTAATTTTTTTATTTTTTTGGTTTTTTGAGACAGGGTTTCTCTGTGTAGCTTTGGAGCCTATCCTGGAACTCATTCTATAGTCCAGGCTAGCCTCAAACTCACAGAGATCCACCTGCCTCTGCCTCCCGAGTGCTGGGATTAAAGGCGTGCGCCACCACCGCCCGGCCTAAATTAGACTTTCAACTGGAAAGTCTTTTTTTTTTTTTAAGCCTGTTTTAATCTAGAAAATTGTTTAATCCTAAAACTTTTACTTGGTTATAGTTATCCAAGAACCTAAACAAGTAAATTTTATAAGTGAAAATCAATTTACCTGTCCCATGCCTTCCTCCATTATTTTGGTAGTTAAATATTCACTCCAGCACTGCATACAAAACTTATGTCCACATTCAAGGCCAGTAAAATACTGCAACAAAAATAAAACATAAACTTTAACAAAGACATTATTTAAAAAAAAAGTAAAACTACAGAGTGCCTCATAGAGCTTCATTATCTCACAATTCTGACAGTAGTTAAAATGGCCATTTGACAAAAATCAGAGCTCCTAGAATTAACTTCTATATGATGAAATCTAGACACACAAATACTCTGAACATAGTCTACCTAATAGGAAATGCATGTCGTTGATGTTTATAAGTTTTACAAAGACAGACAATAAGTTTGAATTAAATATGTGGATATATAATAAGCATATCACTAAGCACAAAAGATGTTCAATTTCATTAGCTATCATGGAGATGTAAATCAAACCGCAATGAGACACTATGTCACAATCACTAAGAGAGTGGTAATCAAGAAGACAGATTTGAACAAGTAAGGAGATGGAAAAATTGGAAACCTGCTCCAATTATCTGCTTGATGAGAACAACTCTGGAAAACAACCAGGCAACAACTACTTTAAAATATTAATGCAGTTGCCATAACTTCTCTCCTGGTTACTTTTCTAATGTAGTGATACAACACCATGACAAGAATGTTTAGTTTGGGGCTCAAAGTTAAGAGTCCATGACCACAATGGAAGAAAGCACAGCAGCAGGCAAGCGTATATCTGACCCACAAACAAGACGGGAGACAGCTAAGTGGAATGGCATAGGTTTTTTGAAACCTCGAAACCCACCCAAGTGACACACCTCTGACAAGGCCAAACCTCCTAATCCTTCCCAAACAGCCACCAACTGGGAGTCAAGCATTCAAATACATGAACCTATGGGGCCCACTTTCATTGAAAACACACCTTATAACCCAGCCAGTATACTCTCAGAAATGAAAATGCACATGCTTTTAAGAATTTGTACATAGTATTTATATTAGTACCACGCATAATAGCCAAAATACAGACACAACGCAGATATTCATCAACTGACAGATGTGGAACAGCTTTATAATGGCATATTTAGTCACAAAAAAGGAATAGTTATGATAGATGCTGCAAAATGAATGAACCCTGAAAACATGCTAAATGAAAATAGCCAATGGCAAAATGACTCATATAGTTTGATTCTATTTAAATAAAAGATACTGAACAGGGGTTGAGGATTTAGCTCAGTGGTAGAGCGCTTGCTTAGCAAGCGCAAGGCCCTGGGTTCGGTCCTCAGCTCCAGGAAAAAAAAAAAAAAAAAAAGATACTGAACAATAAATCCTTAGAAAATATTTGCCATAGGCTGTATATTTGTGGGGAAAGGAGGAATGAATATTAAAAAATACAGGGTTTGTTTTTTTTTTAAAGGAGAGTGGGGATAATACTTAAAATTTAAAAATAATTATGATGGTCATACAAGAATAGGAATATAGCAAAATCCACATTAAATAGTGTGCTAGGATAGTTATGAAAGCACTATTTCAACAAGATGGTATTTTTAAATGTTTTTCAGGAGTGTTTTTCTTTTCTTTTTCTTTCTTTTTCCCCCTTTCTTTTTGGTTTTTCAAAACAGGGTTTCTCTATGTAGCCCTGGCTGGCCTCGAACTCAGATCTGCCCACCTTCCTCCCAAGTGCTGGGTTAAAGGCATGTGCAACTTTAAATGTTTTTCAAATATATACAGGACTTCATGGAATTTCATAGAATGTAGTCATTTAAAAATAAAATTTTTTAGTAAACTGAGGAATTTATTTTGAACCAGGTATAGTGGCAGATATCTATAATCTAGGACTTAGTAGTAAAGGCAGGAGGATCAAAAGTTCAGTACCAGCTAGACATGGTGGTGCACACCCTTAATTCCAGGGAAGCAGAGGCAGGTGGGTCCCTGCAAGTTGGAGGCCAGTCTGGTCTACAGGGCTGCTAGGGATATGCTGAAAAACCCTGTCTCCAATAAAAATAAAAATAAAAAAATATATATATAAAAGAATTCAAGACCAGCCTTGACTATACAGGATACAGCTCAATGTTCAAACACTTGCCTAAAAGCATGAGACTCCAGGATTAATTCCCATAACTATAAAATAAATAAATAAATAGTTAACAACAATAAGCCCATATGGCAGTACATGCTTACAGTTCCAGCAATATGAGGCTGAGGGCAAGAGAATCCAAGAGGTTTGGACAGCCCAAGTCACACAGAACAATAAAAGACTACTAATACATTTTGTTCTTATCTTCACCTGCAATGTTTTGAAAGACTAATAACTTAGAGGTGATGGCTGAATCAAGTACAGTGTATCTGTAACTTGTTTTGCTTTCAGAACATTTTACAGGGCTGGGAAGGTTCAGTGGCAGTTTCTACTTTGTCTGATGTCCTAGGTTAGATTCTCTAGCACTGCCAAATAAATACTAAAACATCAACAACAAAAAAGCAAGCTTACGCTGGGCAGTTGTGCCGTACTAAAACATCAACAACAAAAAAGCAAGCTTACGCTGGGCAGTTGTGCCGCACACCTTTAATCCCAGCACTCGGGAGGCAGAGCCAGGCTCTTTGAGTTCGAGGCCAGCCTGGAAAACACACACGCGCACGCGCACGCGCACGCACACAGTAAAAAAAAAAAAACACCCACACAAACCTTCAAAGAATTTTTAAAAATATTCTATTTTAAAAATAAAATCAACTACTTCATTTTTCACATGTTAGATTGATAAAGCTGTGTTGACATGGATGTGAGACTTTTTAAACAATGCTTATTAATAGTTATGTTTACAAGTGGCATGTGCCTGTACTTCGAGTTGCGTGGGGGACTGAAGCAAACAACCCATTTCACTTACAAGGGGTTTGAGCTATCCTATGAGGGGACTGCCCTGAGCGCCAGCAATGGAGAAGCACCTGTGAGTAGTTACTGCACTTCAGTCTGAGCAGCACTGTGAGACGGGATCATTTTTAAAAGAGGACAAATTCTTTTGTAGTACGTGTTTATGTAGAAAAATTAATCCCCTTGTTTATGCCCCTATTCTGTCTTTACTTTACTTAGCAACAGCTGTTGTTTTCATTTCTGAGGTGTACTTACAGAGACATTCTAATGTACACATACGGTATGAGAATCTCATGCTCTCCTTGGTACTGTTACTTTTGTTGTTTCGGTTTTTAATTTCTGCTGGGGCTCCATAATGGTAAATCCATTTACCTTTTCCCTGTTGTTTACATATTTCTATTATTTTTAATCATTGTGTATATGTGAGGGAATGAAGGATACACACATGTATGTTGTAGGTGGCCAAGGAGACCAGTGTTGTTGAATCTTCCTGGAGCCTGAGCCACAGCTATCCAATGTGGGTGCTGGGAAATGAACTCAGGTCCTCTGCAAGAGGAAGAAGTGTTCTGGCCCCATGGTTTACCTCCTTTTAAAGCACCATTTCTTTACTACTAATGGTCACACAAGACTTCTCCTACCACTTTGTCACAGTGACTGTAATACACTTTGTAACCATGTGACTTTTTAGAGGGGAATACGTAGAAGATCACAGGTATACAAGGACAATTCGACAATTATTATCAGGTACTCTTGGAAGAAGTGGGAGCAGTTCCTACTGGGTAAGAAGAGTATACAGTTTCTTCCACCCATGTCAGAGCTTTCACAGATTCAACTGTAAAAAACAAAGTAAATGATTTGGTCCTTAAAATATATCTTTGTAATTTCTTTGAGTTTTTGTTTGCTTTGCTTTTTGAGACATAGTTTCTTTGTGTATCCCTGAACTCAGCCCTCCATTTGCCTCTGCCTCCCAGAGAGCTGGGATTAAAGGTGTGTGCCATCACACCTGACTGTTGATTGAGAAATTTTTACAAAGTAATTTTTTAAATCATATTTACTCTTACCCTCCTACCTCCTCCCAGATCCATATCCCTCGAATAAATTTAACTTCATTTTTTAAAATTAAGAATGAAGTTTCAACTTTGCACGGGGGTGGGGAGTGGGGGGTGGAATATGTCCAATTCTGCCATTTTCTTTACATAGTTTGCTAATTTCTCACTAGGTTGCCACACACCCAAAGACTTACAGGACCTTTTGTTTTTTTTTTACTATAATTGGCCTTTAAAATTATGGAAAATGTTTCAAAACATTTTCTGAATCAAAAAAGTTTTGATTCAGAGTGTTCATTGTATAGCTCTACAGAAACACTTTACTATACATGGTAAAAAGCCATCAGTCTTTAAATGTATGGCTTCGAAATTAAGCAAATTTGAGTCTGTTTTCACCTCTATATTGTTTCAACACTAAATCCTGCATAATCTACCTTCTCTACATCACATTAACTACTAAAGTATATTCTGTTCCGCTATTGTCTCTCCCCCACAAGACAGGTTTCTCTGTGTAGTTTTGGTGCCTGTCCTGGATCTTGCTCTGTAGATTTGCCTGCCTCTGCCTCCTGAGTGCTGGGATTAAAGGCATGCAACACTGCCACCCTGCTCATGATCTTCTTAATTAGCCTTTCAAGTTCTGAGTCTGTTCAAGCATACGCCTGATTCCCTGGTCCTTACTTAACTCATGAAACCTGACTATTAATTAAACTTACCCTTGTTTATGCTGGAAATAAATCCAAACAAAAGAGCATTAATAACTAATATAGTATCATCTATAACAGAAAACGATCTTAAAGGATCTAAAGAAGGTTTAATTTCTCTCTAACATTTTATTTTACATACATAGCAAGTAATATTTTTTTAAAAATGGGGGGGGGCCGGTAGGGGGCGCTTAGACAGACCTGGAACTCACTATGTAAATAAGACTGGCTTCAAACTCAAGAGATCTGCCTGCCTCTGCCTTCTAAGCACTAGGATTAAAGGTATGTGCCATCACATCCAGATAATAGCAGATTCTTAAAGTTCAGTAAGAATTGTCTTTCTGGGAGAGTAAACCGTAATCACACTATGTATATGAAAAAAACTATTTTCAATTAAAAAAAAAATCATCTTTCCTCCATCAGAAATTGCCAATATAATCTAAAAAAAATAAATAAATAAAGGCATTTTGTCTAGACAAAGAGAATAATACAGGAACCCATCAGTTCTCTCAAGAGTTTAATGGGATGGTTAAGAAGGAAAATAGACTGGAGAGATGGGTCTGAAGTTAAGAATACAATCGCTTCCCAGCACCCATGTCAAGCAGCTCACCACTGCCTCAACTACAGCTCTAGGGGATGTAACATACCCTCCTGGCCTCTGTGAACACTGCACTCATGTGCACAACCTGCTCCACCTATACATATAATCAAAAATAAACTGGGCAGTGGTGGTGCACACCTTTAGTCCCAGCACTCAGGAGGCAGAGACAGGCGAATCTCTCTGGGTTTGAGGCCAGGCTGGTTTACAGTGCTAGTTCTAGGGCAGCCAAGGCTGTTACATAGTGAAACCCTGCCTCAAAAACAAACAAACAAACAAATCTACAACTTCTTTAGAAAGTAATGGAGGAGTAGACCTAGACTGGATACTTTCAAGTAGTGTTGGTGCTTAATGCCAAAAGCACCAAGATTCTAAATGGGAGATTCAACATGGGAATGGGGTTCTATTTAACAAATTCTAAGTCTTTTTGTTTGTTTGTTTGTTTGTTTTTGTTTTTCGAGACAAGGTTTCTATGTGTAGCCTTGGCTGTCATGGACATAGCTCTGTAGACAACTCACAGATATCCACCTGCCTCTGCCTCCCAAGTGCTATGATTAAAAGCATGTGCAATCACTGCCAGCTAAATCTTAAAGAATACAAATTACTTCATAAAAGTGAACTATTCTAGCACATATTACATTTTTTTAGTAAAATGATAGATTAAAAAAAAAGCCAAGCGTGGTGGAATATGCCTATAGTCACAGCATTTTGGAGGGTCACAGGCACTTCACCTACATTTTAAGCTATTTGAATTCAAAGTAAGTAAGCGTAGTCAAGATCTTAAAATTCCTGAGTTAGGTGCCAACAAACTGGTGCTGTTGTGAAGTTACACAGTGCTCAATCCAAAATCTTAGTTCAAAGAGAGACCTTCTCTTCCAGATACTTAGCTCCAAAGTACTATGGAAAGGAAGCTATCAGAAACATTTATTTAGGTCAAGTGTGTGATCTCGTGCTCAGGAGACTGAAGCAGGAAGATCATGAGTTTAAGGCCAACCCTACAGAGTAAAACCTTGTCTCTGAAAATGAAAATAGAACAAAAAACCCTTACACACACACACACACACACACACACACACACACACACACCATTTATTTAATAGCCTTTATTCATGTGACACTGTATAATAGTAGTGAAATTGTTTTCTAGGAAGCTAAAGTATTTGTATAAATAAGAGGAAACTGCAAATGTCCAACAGAGTAGTTCAAAAACATCCCTCAACACATTAATAAGGTTCCATGAAGGGTTTCAGGTGACACTGCTAAAAATGAACAGAAACCATCATCTGTATATTCTCATCTAGAAATGATGAGAAAAGAACTGTGTTTGGATTATACTGTTCCTAACATTAGCAGTTTCCACTCATAACTCTTTAACCACACAACTTAAGAGTAACTCTCCTAGGTCACTAGTAAACTTTAACCCCTTAACTCCAGGTTCTTTCCTTCAGTTCTTAGCACCTCTACCTTCTTTTCTTCTACCTGACTTTCTTATCACAGCCTGAGTTATCAATTGCTATGGATGTGCTAGATCCATAAATGAACTGTGTCTGTTGTCGTTTAGATCTTAAATGTCCTCTAAAGCCTTTATATTTGTGAGGTACTCGGAAGTTATAGAACCTTTAGGAGTACGACTTACTTTAGTTAGAAGTTTAGTCAAGTAACTATAAATGTAGAATGTCCCTGTGAAAGGAAGTTGAGAGGCTTGGCTTTACTCTCCCAGGGACCGCATCATCAAGTCTGTTTTTCCCACAGGCCCTAAAGCAACAAGACCAAGAACTGAAGCCTTGAAAACATGAGCCAAAACAAATCGTTTCTCCTCAGGTTGATTATCTCAGGTATTCTGTCACAACAATAGAAAGTGAACTTGCATGTACTGCAGTCTAATGTGGCCATGTGGGTGTCAAGTTCACAAGGGGTGTTAATCTTCATTATCAATCTGACTGCATTTAGTATCTTTAGGAGGCACATCTCTAGTGTTTGCTTATGAGAGTGTTTCCAAAAAGAATTAAGCAAGGAGAAAGACCCACCCTGAAGCAGGTGGGACACCATTCCTCTGCCTGGGGACTCACAATGATTAAAAGGGGGAAAGGAGAAAGTCAACAATCTGTTTCCTGGCTGTAGAGACAATATAACCAAATGTCTAACATTCCATCCCTACAACCATGCCTTCCCTGCTATAATATACTGTATCCTCTAACCACAAGCAAAAGTAAGTCCACACTCCCTTGAAGCTGTTTCCTGCTAGGTACATGGTCACAGTAACAAGAAAAGTAACCGAGCTGAGGCGATGGTGCAGGGGTAAGGGCTCTTGCTGCCAAGACCGACGGAACCCACATGCCAGAAGGTGAGAAGCAATTCCCACAAGCTGTCCTCTGATCTCCACACACATGACCACTCACATACAGAGTAAAATAAATAAATGTAAAATTCAAAACAGATTAAGAAAAATACTACCCAGGTTCCTCCAACACGGTACTATAGTATAATTTATCTGCTATCTCAAAGTACCTATTTCTTTCTGAATGCTCTATGAATCTGACCAGCTAGCCTGTAAGTTCTATGAAGACAAAGTCTGTTTATTCTCCATTATGTCCTTAAAATTTAGAATACTTCCTGCTATGTTAAATTAATCATTTAACTTCTCCATCATCTGCTGCATACAAAGCCAAAATATACACTACAAACGCTTGGTCAAGTTTCTGTTAAGACTTTTGGACAATATCAGGGGCACTGAAAATATAACTGATATTGGTAAAAACTAGCTCCAAGATTAAAGATTTCAATGAAGGAAAAACTGGCTATACTGAAGCAGAAGAAAAAGGCAGAAGAAGAAAGCCATTTATACACTGGGACAAATTATTTGGATCTTAGTACTAGCTTACAGAGACCTTTGAAACTGTAATCATGGTGTAAATCTTAATTGGCAAAAAATATCTATTCAAGAAAATAAAGGTATTAAAACCTGAGTTTAATGTATTTCAAAAGTCAGTGATTGTACAAATATATTGGGATTATGATTTAAGGAAAGGGAAGTGATACAGCTAACAGGCTGTAGAGATCTGAAGGATATCCAAGCCAGCTCATTCAAGAAAGATAAAACTCCACCCTAAGTGAAACTGATGGATCAGTTCCAAAGCAAAACACTGGTTTAAGGCACAACTAGGACTTGAGAACTCAGAAACGTAGTTTCACACTTTAACTACCAAAGTAGGTCATGGATCATTCTTTTTCTCTAACTTTAAAGAAAACTTGATCATTTGAACAAGTTAGCACCTTTCAATAAACTCCTTTAGAGAGAAATATCTAAATTTCTAAGACTAACAATGAAAATCTTCAAGAGTCTAAAATGCTGTTGAGAAACACCTAATAACTATGCAACTATAAAAAAGAACTGTTTATCTATTAAAGCAAAAAAAATTAGCAAGATGGTTCTAATTATTATAGAGTTAAACACTTTCTCATCTATAAAAATATCTTGAAAGTTGAATTCCAAGTAACTGAACATCTTTATGCCACAAAATAACTTTCCAATGGTTACCAATAAGGTAACGTTTTAGTATGAAGACTTCATTTAACCCTGAAATTTATTTACTAAATGCTCTAAAGTACACCATTGTAACTCAATAAAACTTTCTGACATTTTTAAAAGAGAAATACCTATTATTTGGTTCTATTCTGTTCTAATTCTGGCCCCATTTGCCATCTTTAAGAATCTGTGTCAGGCTGGGTGTTGGTGGCGCACGCCTTTAATCCCAGCACTCAGGAGGCAGAGCCAGGCTGATCTCTGTGAGTTCCAGGCCAGCCTGGTCTACAGAGCAAGATCCAGGACAGCCAGGGCTGTTACACAGAGAAACCCTGCCTTGAAAAAACAAAACAAACAAACAAAAAGAATCTATGTCAGACTAGATTAATATAAGTGAAGAATATGAAGTCCTGAAAGTACTCTAAAAAATGTATAAGGGTTTTGAATATCTGAAACAATTAATTTTGAATCTATTTTAAGCTGTATAAAAAAGTTTATAAACTGTCAGCCTATTACACAAGTGGTGGTAAAATAAACTCCAGAAAGATTCAGGCATTTAATGATAACTTGGACAGGTCTGAAAAACAAATGGGGCAGGAATGGGAAGAGAACTAGGACTTTCCTCTTCCTTTCCTTATTCTTAATCTACTAATAGGCTACAGATACAGTTAGTTATTGCTCCCAGGCTTCCAGATTGTCCTTTGTTTAAGTAATTAAAGTTGATTAACCCTCTGACATAATGCTAGCCTTAAACTACCAGGTACTCACCGAGTTAGGGTAGTTCAAGTAGCAGATCTGACAAGGCATATCCTGTGCTGATGACCTTGTATTCATCTGGCGCGTTCGAGACTTTTTACTTGGATTAATTACATGACACTCAGCAAAGAGCTTCTCCAGGTTTCCATCAAAGTACCTGCATTATTTAAACAGAAAGGATGAGAGCCCAGCAAATAGCACAGTTAGAGCTCTCAAAAAAAAAAAAAAAAAAAAAACAAAAAAAACTGACTTCCTGTAAGGAAATCAATTAACTAAACTAAAATAAACCAAGAGCAAACCCAGTCTGGTCAAGATAGGAAGAGGGCGTGGCTAAATGACAGCAAACAGAGGGTGTGCATGTGCGGTTGACTTTTGGCTTTTCTTTGTTTCTAAGTAGGCAACATGGGAGGTTAAGTAATTAGCATTTAACACAACTGTGACTAAAACTTTAGGAATAAAAGCTGTGCTACAGCTACAGTTACCTGTGAAGAGTAATGCTATTTTAAAACTAGGCTGTATTTTATACTGATGAAATTTACTTTAGCAATAATTTAAAACTACTTTATAAGAGGTGGTGATTACAACATGTTTCATTGTATACGATGAAGTTGCTTTCTACAAACTCCTCTGAATGATTTCTTTAATTTACTGAGATAAGATGAAACAGTGTTATCTTAAAACAATTATATCAAATAAATTATATGCCCAAATGTGTATCTAAATATATAGTAATTAAACCTAAATGATATCAAAAGTCAGTATGCCAAGTGCTATCTATAGAGCAAATGGTGAACTACCTCATAGATGATAAAGGTAAATGCCAAGGAAAATGTTTCCCAAATGAGGTCCCTGGACCTTGGAATATCTTTCCAGTTTTGTTTTTTCAAGACAGGGCCTTACTACGTACCTCTGGCTGTCCTGGAACTAAAGGCATGTACCACTACACATGCCAAAGTAAAACAAGATGAAAATAAAAAATTTCAATTTGTAAATCAATACAGCCAGCTATATTAGTGAAGAATCTGCTCAATTATGTTTTAGCTTTATCCAAGGTTGTAACTAACTATCATGTTCTTTAAGCATGCAAGCAAGCCCCTTAGAGAGGGGGGGGGGGGAGAGACAGAGAGAGAGAGAGAGAGAGTGTGTGTGTGTGTATGTAGGCCAAAGGTCAATTTTAGTTATCGTTTTGCTTTCTGCCTTGTTTTTTGAGAAAGAATCTCTTACTGAACCTGGAGCTTACCATTTCAGCTGTACAGACTGGACAGCAAGCTTCAGGACTATATCTATCTCTGCCTACCTAGCACTAGGGTTAAAGATATGTATCATCACACCCACTTTTTGTTCTTTATATGTGGGTGCTGAGGATCTGAACTCAGGTATTCATGCTTGCCAGGCACTTTACCCACTGGCCATCTCCTCAACCAAAATTTCCAGAATTTTTTTTAATTCCTTAATATATACAATATATCCTCACGTTTGTTTATGAGGGTGATGGAGGAGAGGTGCTTGTGGAGTCAGTTCTCTCATTCTACCATGTAGGACAGACCTAGGGAAGCTAACTCAGGTCATCAGACTTGGCAGCAAGCACCTTTTATCTGCTGAGTAATCTCACCAATCCAGATTTCCAGTATTGCTAATTAAGGTTTTCTTTAACATTTATGAAAAATATAGAAATAGATGTTTCTACAGAAAAATTACTCATCCAAGAACAAATCGTATTGATTCTTCTAAGATTAATGAGTATCGTTTTAAGAACTTTGACTACAGTGTTCTCAAGAAATATTCAAACCATCAATCAAAATGCCAATATGTTATAAAGGGAACTCATACATTTAAAGTTGTCAGTAATTCACATAAAGTGAATTCACATTATGTGAATTATTGACACATTAAGTAATGTGATTCAGATAATCAGAATAAATCTAGCAAAACCAACCAAAAATGCTTTCTTATAAATTTTATGAGAAACATAAGATCAAATTTTATATAAGAAGCAGAAAGAGAATACCACTAAACATGAATTTTCTAAGACATAAACATTTTGTCCTAAAAAGGAAAATCCATGTTAATAAAAACAACTTTCAGCTATCCTGAATTACTACATAGAATTGGTGGACTCTCCATACTCTAACATTCTAGACAACATTTCATGCATACACAGCCACACAAATATAACTATATTGTACCACTCTCTTGGATATACAGTCTTCATTTCTTCACTAGACAGTATTTAGCAGACATTTGTCAATCAACACATAGCTGCACAATGGTTCAATTTTGCATGTACATACTATAAAACACTGAATAAACCTTATACTGAAGGGCACTTAGACGGTCCACATACATACAATCTAGGTTGAACTCTTGGCCCATCTAACAAGTGTGAAAATGTCAAGATTTGTTTTCCTTTATTAGTAAAGAATCACTCTAAAATACGAAGTTTCTCTAGCCAAGAACAAATTGTCTTTTTCTTTTCTTTCTTTTTTTTTTTTTTTTTTTTTTTTTTTTTTTTTTTTTTTTTTTTTTTTTTTTTTTTTTTTTTTTTTTTTTTTGGTGGTGGTGGTGGTGGGGTACCCAAGACAGGGTTTCTGGTATAGCCTTGGCTTTCCTGGAACTTGCTCTCAGAGATCCATTGCCTCTGACTCCCACACTGTCTTTTTCAAGACTTGATTCCTCTTTTTTTCCCTCTCAGAGGTTTTACTTTCCCCACTTGGCAAGGTCTACAAGTTTTCAGCAAGCTTATTCTCAGATGTAAGGTACTAAATAACTCTTAGTCTAAATTCCTTCACTTTAGGTTGTCTGATTGTTTCGGGTGGAGGGTGGGTTGGTTTTGAGATAAGGTCTCTCTATTACGTATCTCTGGTTGTCCTGGAACTCACTATGTAGACCAGGCTGGCTGGCCTTGAACTCAACAGAGATCAATCCACCAGCCTCTACCTCTGGAATGCTGTGATTAAAGTCATGCATCACTGCAGCCAGCTAAGTATATTTCTTAAAGATTGCATGTAGGAGTTTCTGATACAACCTAGAAGTCAAAAGAATTTTCCAAGTATAGTTGTGTATTCCTGCAACCCCAGCACTTAGGAGGTAGAGGAAGGAAAATCAGGAATTGAAGACCGTCTCTGGCTATGAATCAAATTGGGGACCAGCTTGAGCTACATATAGGAAAGTGACTAGGAACTTAAGAATACACTCACATTTCCAGGAATAGGAGGTCTGGGATTTTATTTTTTCCATTTAAAGTTAAGCTTCATTTACAAGAAATATACAACGTTAAGTGTTTTGTTTCAACACTATTTCTGCCCCACAGATTTTCATTTCTCTTGATTCCCAAATCATGACAGCATTATCTATCTAGCATTGGTCTGTGAGTAGCTCCAATGCTTTAGCTGCCCAAGTTAGTCTGTTTTCACTCTCTTACATACAGAGGCAGAGCTTACAGATGCGAAGTTCCCGCGTGGGATTCTCCTTTTCACGTGACCCAATGCCATTATGGATAAGAGGAAGAGATAGCAAAGCATCCAGGCCAGGGCCTTATAGGTCAGGAGGTTGGCTCCTTTCCTAGGCTAACAAAAAAGATTTTGTTTTAATTTGCATTTATTACATGGTCTGTTTCCTCTTGACTCTACAATGGGTATTTGGAAGAATATTAGAATCTAATTAGGGATGGGAATGTTGTTCAAGCTCAGGTGGTAGCTTATTTGCCCAGCATGCATGAAGCCTGGGGTTCAATCCTCAGCAGTGCATAAACTAAGTAAGTACATAGTCCCAATGCTAGAGAGGTAGAGGCAAGCATATTTCCTTTACATTTATTTATGTTGTGTGTGGGTATGAGAGCTGCCATGGCATTTGTGTGAGGCCAGAGGACAACTTGATGCAATCAATTCTCTCCTTCTTCCATGTTGACCCAAGATGACACTCAGGTGCTCATGCTCTTTAAGCAAGAGCCTACCTGTTGAGCCATCTCACTGATCCATACACAGCTCATTGCTTAATACTATGAAGATGATTTAGCTTATTTGTTTCTATACATATACACGAAAGTCCACAAATTCTACTGTAACATAGGATACACTCTTTAAATGCCTTCCTTACCCCAGTCAAATGGTTGCTTAGATAAGTTAAGAGTAAACGGAACTTCAATCAGCACATAGAAAAAAAATGTAAGCTTAAAAACAGACTTAAAATTGGGCTAAAGTGATGGCTCAGCAGTTAAAGAAACTTGGCTGCTTTTCCAAAGGAACAATGTTTGATTCCTAGCACCCACATGGCAGCTCACATTTACCTATAATTCTAGTCCCAGGGGATCCAATGCCCTGTTCTGATCTCCAAGGACACTGAACACATATGGTACACAGTTGTACATTCACACAGGCAAAATACCCATAGACATAACATAAAATAAAATGAAAAAAATTAAAGATACAAACTCTAGGCACAAAATAAAACATTTTCAGCTGACCTTACAACAAATCAATACCATTCAGAATCAGTGAAAATTCTCTAACTCAGTTTTTTGTTTTTTGTTTTTTGTTTTTTTTTAAACTGTGTCATGCTATGAACCTAGTATCTTTGGCTTCCCGGGCAAGAACTCTATTACCAAGCTATAAACCTCACCAGTTGCTAGATATTCTTTTTGGCTCCTAAAAAAACTTGAATACTAAGAACTTGCTGCTGATATAAACAGTCAATTAATACTATTTTGTGTGTTAATATGTGTGATATATGGTTAACTTATTATTTTTTTGTTGGTATAATCAAATATCCTGACAAAGGCAACTTAGGGGAGAAAATTTTAGCTTATAGTTCCAGAAAGATAAAGTCCATCATGGGAAGAAGACCTGGCAGCAGGCAGGAAAGGGAAAGCAGCAAGATCTGAGGCTGACTGGTTATACTGCTTTCAGATAAAGCAGGAAGCAACAAGTGGGGCTAGGTTTTAAGTCCTCAAGGCTCACCTCCAATGAACTGCTTCTTCCAGCAAGGTTCTACTTCCTAAAGTTCCACAACCTTCCTAAACCAGCTGAGGACCAAGTGTACAATCACGTGAACCCGTAAGGGACATTTTACATTCAAACCACAACAGTGGTAAACAACACACAAACCCTGAAGTCAGTTTTTATATCATATGCAAGTTACTGGACAGAGACACATACAAAGTACATACAGTGCCTGAGCTGAATGTAGCAGCCAACAAGAGCTAGCTATGAACTTACAAAGTACTACAGCAGGTAATACAGTTAATATATATATATAAAACAGTATTTATGAACACATTCCATGAACACAGGCTGGAATTTATTTCCCTTCAACTCACTAAAGTATTGGTCTAATAATCATTTTTAGTGCTATTAATCTGCTCTTCTCCAGAATATGCCATATATTTTTATTTTTTTCAAGTGATCTATATTTTGATACTTTAAAGATTCTCTACATTTTTCAGCTCCATTACAATTATTTTTAAGTTTAAGTTTATGGTTTTTGTTTTTGTTTTTTTAATCTTCCTGCCTCTGCCTCCTGGGTGCTGAGATTACAGGCATACATCACCATACTCGGCTTACTATGTTTTAAAATGTGAATTTCTTTTCACCAGATGTCTTCAAATCTAAAATGCTTTGGACCCAAATTTTCATGATTTTACCAGAAAACAAGACATTTTCATGTAGATCAAAATTTCCATCTTTTAAGGTGTCATCTTAATTGAAAGATTCACACAGATTTAACATGCTGAACTGTTTTTGAGCAAAACAAAAATGAGGCTTAAGACATGGCTCAGTGTTTAAAAGCACTTGCTCTCTTCAGAGGACTGGGGTTTGATTCCCATCACCCACATGGCAGCTCACTACCTTCTGTAATTCCAGTTTCAGGAAATCCGATGCCCTTCTCTGGCTTCTGTAGGCACCAGACACACACACAGGGTACACATACATACATACATACATACATACATACATACATACATACATACATACATACATACACACACACACACATATATACCCAAGCAAATACAAATATACATAAAATAAAAATAAATCTTTTTTAAAAATTGTTTAAAAACTGCTTCAAATGTTACTTCCTGACTATAATCCCAGCACTTGAAAGGTGGGGTTAAGAGGATGGCCATCCAGAGCTACATAGCAATATATCCTGTCTCTAAAAAGGGGGGGGGGGGGTGAGAAGAGAGGTCTACGTGGTAATATACATCTTTAATACCCAATACTTAGAGGGAAGAGGCGGGGATCACTGAGTTTGAAGCCAGCCTGGTCTCTATAACAAGTTCAAGGCTAGCCAGGACTACATAGAGAGCCCATGTCTTAAAAAAAACATTTTCTAGTCCATCTCCTCTCATTTAAGTCTAGAGTAGAGAGTGCAGGCAGTCCACCTATAGAGGGAAAGAAGGCGTTTTATAGCAAGGGGCCTTGCCTGGATTGTCCTAGGAGAGGAGAGGAGAAGGAAGGAGGTAGGGAGGGGAACAGAGGGAGAGAGAAAATAGTATCTTAGAATCAGTCAGAGGCATTTATTTTGCATGGGAATGGATAGATTTGCATATACATTGATACTTTATTAATCTGGAAAACTCTCATCCTGTCTTCAAAGACTATCTCTGGCTCATTCTCTCCTCTTCTTTATTTTTCATCTTTTATTAAATAGTTTCTGATTCTTCTAATACCTTTAACTACCTTTAGTCTTCTCCCATTTGCTGTAAGTTACCATTATTTTACATTTCAGTTACAGAAATTGACTTTTACATCTGAAAGACAGTCTGTACTCATCTTTCCCAGTGACAGTATACTTGATTTAGTCTATGGCAATTCTAGTATTTGAAGCCCCTGGTTTGGCAGGTTTAATTAGAAAACTGAACTGAAGCGGCCAGCAAAAAGGCTCAACAAGTAAGGAAGGGCTCTTGCTACCAAGGCCTTATTTTTACACACACACACACACACACACACACACACACACACACACAATGTAAATAAGCAAACAAATCAAGTGAGGGGGGGCCAACAGTAATTTCAGGAGGTAGTTTGAGGGCTTAAGTTTTCTTTCCCTAGTCAGATTTACATTTGTGGCTGTTAGGGGCATAGAGACATTAGCAATCTGTGACCATCTTAATCCAAGTTTAAACTTTAAATTCTCTAAGCTACTTCAATGACATAAGTCAGTCCTCAGGCTTCACAAGAAGTAGTGTATCAAATTCAACCATACTTCACTGGCCTGGTACTCCTTACCTCCATTCTTAAACTAACTCTTCTGGATTAGTACCACAGACTGGGAGGCTTGGCTTATTTTCTCCAGATTCACAGACTTTCTTGAGCCTTCCCATCCAATTCTATATTATTAACTCTTTTATTATGTTCTAATTTTTAAAAAGCCATTTCAGTATTTCATCTAATCATTCCCATTATCTTTAGGGAAAGAGCTCAAATTACTAGCAGCTTCCATGAATCTCCTATATTTTTCTCTCATGTAAAGCTCTACATTTCTTCTACCTCATCTCTCCTGCCTACTTAACTGTCATTACTCACACTAGGACAATATTTTCCTTTAACCTAGAGTAATATTAAAGCGACTTTCCTTAAAAACTTGCCGGGCAGTGGTGGCGCATGCCTTTAATCCCAGCACTCAGGAGGCAGAGCCAGGCGGATCTCTGTGAGTTCCAGGCCAGCCGGGTCTACAGAGTGAGATTCAGGACAGGCACCAAAACTACACAGAGGAATCCTGTCTCGAATGAATGAATGAATGAATGAATGAATGAATGAATGAATAAAAACTTCCTACCTGACCTGAGTGTGGTGGCTCATGCCTTTATTCCCAGCATTCAGAAGGTAGAGGTGAGTGGACCTCTCTAAGTTCAAGGCCAGCCTGGTCTATATAGTGAGTTCCTGGACAGCCAGGGCTATAAACAAAAACAACTTTCCATTTTTCTTTCTCTTTCTTTAGCCACTGCATATTGTTCAATATGTATTCTAACTTTCATCCCTTGCTTGGTTCTTTTTTCTACCAGAAATGCTTGAATTCTCATGTTTCCCTTTCCTCCCTACCCCAACAAATGCCATTCAACAACAAATGTTTATCTACCCAATCAGATACGGTTGGTGTACTTCCAAACAATGTTAAGTACTGTGAGGAAAGAGACTGCTCTGCTTGTCTCTGAATAACACACCACCTCAACCTGTATTTCAGACATAACTGATATATTTTCAAAAATTATTATAATTCCTGGAGCCTCGAGAAAGATAAAATAGAGACAACAGAAAAGACAAAAGGAAAAACCATCTGTGGGGAATTTTGTTTTGTTTTTATTTTGCATCGGGTAGAACAGGCTGGCCTTGGAGTCTCAATCTTCCTGCCTTAGCCTTTCAAGTAGTGGTATTACAGGCATGTACTATCACACTAGCTAGGAAAAAAATCCCTTCAGATAAGGTAACAAAGAAAACTGCTTCAAGATCATACATCTAGTAAGTGGAGCAACAGAAATTCAATGTTTACACTACAGCGTGATGAGACATCTATTTCCATCCACAACTACCCCAAAACAATTGAACTGAACAAGAAAAAAAAATCGAAATTATAAAAGAATGACAGATGTCACTGCAAAAGCAAGGTTTCTGAAAAACCAAATTCACTTTATATTCAACAATTTATGAAACATATTACAGAAACAGCTAAGAAAAGCTCTATAGTATCAGAGTCACACATAAGCACTAACTTTACACCTAACCTTTTCACTAAATAGGTATTAATATTTCATAACAAAAACACAAAGCCTTTGGAAATACAATTCAGGAAAGGTTGACATCACCCTTAGGAATACTTTCCTTTCATCTACTCCTTAGAAGTAGTAACCTTCAGAACAATTACAATAGAAGTAGTGAGCTTCAGAACAACTACAATAATCCCATTTCAGTCTCTCAAATACAGATTTGTGGCAACAACCCTTGCTCCTTACATTATCAGAAGTCTTATTACATCAAAATTGTGGTGCAATCCATTATTTGTGTTTATGGTCTTGCTTTGAAATAGGTTTCCTAACAAGTTGCCAAGGCTGGTCTCCAACTTCTTGGGGCTTAAGTAATGATATTTTTAGTGTGTACTTTAATATTTTGGTGTTAAATATAATTTTGATGTAAATTACTAGTTAATAACAGCAAGCCAAAAAATTACTTTTCAGTTTACTAAGAATTTTTATTTTTATTAAATGTTGGGCAAATGCACAATTTCACTGTTATAATTATATTGTTTCTCTTCATTAACCTGATAATGTATTAAGTATATATACTAATTTCTCAACAATCTGCTATTGCATTCCTAGGAGAAATTGTAGACCATTAATTTATTCAATTATTTGAATATCTATTAATTCAACAGCTATGTTTTTAATAAACATGATTTCCTTATGCCATCTTTTTATCAAATTTTGATTATTATTTTGACTTCGATTATACTAATGATATCCTATGTTTCTCTATATTCTAAAGTAGTTTTCATTAACAATGAACAATTCCTTAAAGGTTTGTTAGAACTTTCCCATATAATCATCTAATCCATCTGAGGAAGAATATTTCACTCTTATCACATTCTGTGATTTTTAGCTTACTTGTTCTGGGATTAAGCAACTTAAGAAATTTTCAACTCTAAGCTTTTGAAACTAGTGGTAAAAGTAGCACAGAGTATTCATTTGTAACTCTGAAATATTTTCCGATCTAAAATTATGCCTTAATACCCTTCCCCTTTTTTTGAGACAGGGTGTCTCTGTAAGCCCTGGGGGTCCTGGAACTTACTCAGTAGACCAGGCCTGCCTTGAACTGAGAGATCCCCCTACCTTTGCCTCCTGAGTACTGGGATTAAAGGTGTGCACCACTATGCCCCAAGCTATATTTAATGTTTTATTTATGCCTTCTCTTCTTTCTCCATTACATTTGCCAAGTGCTTATTTCTCCCTTTATTAAAATAAACAACAAAACCCACAGTTATTTAAAAGCAGTTGTTGGTTCTTAGCAAAAGGAAACAAGGTAGAGTTCCCATGCCATCCTTCCCCCATTCCTTTAGAAATACAAACTACTATCAAAATCCCACCAGACAATGTTACAGTCAATGAGCCTACATTATCACTCAGAGCTCACAATTTACTGCATGCTAAGAATAGGTTTTATTTTGCAATAAAGGACCAGTCTTCCCATGTGGCTACACTATTTCCCACTCCCACCTGCAGTGAATGGGTGCTACTACTGTTCTATACTCTTCACCTGCAGTAAGTGCAGTAAGTAGTTTGGGGTCCTCACCATTCTAACAAGTAGGTAGTAATATCCCATTGTTTTTTTTAATATATGTGAAACAGCTTTTTTTTCTTTTTTGAGATTGGATTTTATTGTCTATGGGTGTTTTGCCTGTAGTTCTGCCTGTGCACCAATGTGCAGTGTCCACAAAGAACAGAAGATGGAATTGGATCCCCTGGAACTGGAGTTGCAAATGGTTGTGAGCTACCACTTGAATGCTAGGAACTGAACCTGGGTCCTCTGGAAGAGCACCCAATGAATCTTTTTAACCACTATGCTATCTTTCCAGCTCCAAGTAAACCATCTTTAAATATTTTTTTTTGGTGAGGGGATAGAGAGATGGCTCAGAGGTTAACTGAGCTCACCAACTGCTCTTCCAGAGGTCCTGAGTTCAATTCCCAGCATCCACATGGTGGCTCACAACCATCTGTAATGAGATCTGGCGCCCATATACATAATAAATAAATAAATCTTTAAAAAAAAATTTTTTTTTTCCCATCACAGGTGGCTGTTAAAGTTGTCAGCCCCCATTCCATTTCCTTTTCTTTTGGTGTAAGTTTAGTTATAAAGCTCAGTCTGGTCTACAACTCACCATATAACCAGGGCCTTTGACTCTTCATCTTCCTGCTTCAATCTCCCAGCTGTTGAAATTATAGGCATAAGCCAATGATGCCTGGCCTTTTTTTGTTTTGTTTTGTTTTTTGGGGGGTGGGGGGGTGGGAGGGCTCACTATGTAGTCTTGACTGGCCTGAAACTCACTATGTAAACTAGCTGACCTTGAACTGAAGAGATTTCCCTGCCTCCGCCTCCCAAGTGCTGTCCGGAATTAAAGGTGTGTGCCACCATGCTAGCATTTGGTCAGTTTTTTAATCAAGTTGTTTTGCTGCTGAGTTCTAAGAGTTCTTTGTGTTATTTGGGTTACAAGTCCTTTCTTTAAGAGCAAAAATGTTCTCCCCATCTGTGGCTTTGATATTTCCATTTTTAAAATTCACTCTAAGACTTTCTGATTTATATTTTTTTTAATTCATGTCGGCTTTTATCTTAAATATCCTGAGTTTATTTTTCTAACTTGTTTCAAAAGCTTTATACCATTTTTCACCCCATTATCCTTTTTATAATAAATAAATACACTTAAAACCGAACATTTCCATGTACTTTTCTCCTTAAACACATCTCCCATCTCTATGTATTCTCAGTTAGTTCCAATTATGTTGGTACACCGAGAGTCAACAGCTGAACATTGTGGCTCTCCTTGGTAATCTCAACACTGAAGAGGGTGTGGCAGAAGAACTGAGTAAGTCTGAGGACCACCTAAGCTATACACTGAGTTTCTGGACAGTGAAAAACTTTATCCAAAAAAAAAAAGGTTTTAAAAAGGACTGCACTCCCCACCCCACCCCCCAAAAAATCCCACAAGAATATTTAATATTCCCTAAGAGGGATAAGGGAACTAATAGTTCCCACAAAACTGAATAATATTATAAAAAGAATAGGTCAAGGTGATGAAGGGTTGGCACTCAAGACACTAAAGAGCAGAAAAGATAAAGAAAAATACCTCAATTTAAAAATAATGTTCGGATGTAGTGGGACACACCTGTTACCCCACCACTCAGGAGGATCCTTACAAATTCCAGCCCAGCCTGGACACATAGCAAGTTGAGGCCAGCCAGGCCAGCTAGGAATATATTCAGTGACAATCCATCTTTGGGGGCTGAGGGAGCAGCCAAAGATGGTGATGCATACCTGTAATACCAGCACTCAGGAGGTGTAGAAAGGAGCTCAAGATCAGAATGGGCTACATGAGAACACAGTGAGATGGTTCAGCAGATTAAGATGCTTGCTGCCACATATGATGAAAAGACTTAAATCCCCAGGACTCACAAGATAAGAAGAGAAAAATCAACTACACACACACACACACACACACACACACACACACACACACACACACACACAATTGCCGCCAGAAAAAAAAATTTTTTTTTAAGGATCAAGGAGGTAGGGATGGAATAACAACAGCACTAGCTGATGCTTACCAAAAATATAAATTATCATCAACTTACCAAGCTGAGTGGGGAAGAGGAAAGGACAGAGAAGAACAAATAAGCTAGTGTTCGTGTCATACAGAAAAAGGATACCGATACTGCACCCAATTATAAGTATAGTTTTACAAAGTCTGTGTATAAAAACTACTAGGAAAACTGAAACATAAAACATGAACATTAGTAGAGAATAACAAAACAAAAATCCAACGGTGCCAACAGAATAAACAAAGTATGGTAAAGTGCAACTTAAAATAGCAAAAGCTAAATCTAAACAGAAATTATCATAAAACATGAATATATATTTAGAGCTTTTAAATATTTTTTTTAAATCAACTGTATCTTATTTGCAAAAGTTGTATCTAAAAAGCAAATAATCCATGAAGGGTAAATATTTAGAATTAGAAAGTACATAAAATGCTTTTAAAATGAAGCATAACAGTGCTAATATCAGACAACACTTAAGTACAATATTTAATTGGAAAATGTTTTCAGCAATGTTACAAAGGAAAACTCAAGACTATAATGTAAACTAAAACTCTTTTTCTTAGAAGTATCATAAAATAAGCCTCAAAGTAAATGACAATAAAATTAAGAAACACCACTGACATCAGTAAAGACAGCAAGGCACATGGGGATGGGGGTGTCAGAATACTTAACAAGTATTTATCCTTCAGAAACCCAGCGAAAGCTGAATATAATGTGTTTAAGACAAGCTTTAGAGATCAACAAACATGTTCTAGTCTTTCTGTTACAAAACTGAGTTAAATAACAAGTCTCAAAACTCAAGTTTCCACATCAGGTAAGAGGAGGCAATAGTTTCTAGCCCTAAAAAACCATCAGGAGACAGAGCATGGTTGCTCATGCCTTTAGTCCCAGCAGAGATAGAGGCAGGGGCAGGCAGTATGTTTGAGGCCAACCTGGTCTACATAGAGTGTTCCAGGCTAGCCAGAGCTGCAGTGAGACTCTTGTCAAAAAACTGAAACCAAAATCCAACCAAACCAAAAAAACTATCAGAAGGATAAAATCAAATAGTATCTAACAGAAAGTACTCAATAACTTACTATTAAATTATAACTCAGATACAAAGTATATGAGTTACATTTCTAATATTATTTAATATCTGATTTACACAGCACTTTGACTATGAAAGTCAAATGTGAAAATTTCCCCATTCATTTATCAGTTCCCAACAAGCTGTAATTTTTACAATTAAGATTGCTAATAAAGTTTATAAGAGTAAATGGAAGCTGTTACCCTAACAGCCCCCAAATACCTAATCTAAGGAACCAAGGGAGTAGTTAATACTGTCAGTCTCTAGCCCAGTAACTTACTGTTTTAAAACTAGATCTATTTTGAGAGGCAACCTTTGTAAAACATCCAACAGAGCCGAATTCTGCTCTAAAATCAGAGAACCAGGACAAGCATCTAGGTTTGACAGCTAGGAAACATAACCAACTTCTCACTTTTGTTTTTACTGAATAAATGTCATTTATATACCTAATATAGATTTAAAGTTCATGAATAATAAACCTTAAGTGACTAATACGTAAGATCTTATGTGTTCTAAGAACATTAGTAAGTGCTTTTTTAAATCTACTTTTAGTTTGTAATATTCAAGAAGATATACCTAATAAGCAGAAATAAAGTATTTCATTTCCAAAATAAAGCAGAATTTAACCTGAATTTCCTAACACTAACTTCACTGCAAAATTTTCAATACAAGAAATAACAACAATTATTACTTACACATTGGTTTGCTCACTACTATTTAAATCAATTCTTGCTTATAAATTCAGTTCAATGGGCTTTCTTTTGTTACTTCTAAGTCAAAGCTAACAATACAAGTTCCTTACCTTTCCATTAGCTTCTCTTTATCCCAATTGAAGTGGCTAAGGAGTATTCTTGTGATAGTTGCTGGATTCTGAAGGAGGGGGAAAAAAAAATATTTTAAAGTAATTGTATCTCATTGACTTTTTTTGTATGTGTGTGTTTTTCTGTGTAATTCAGGCTGGCCTTCAATTCATAATTCTCTTGTTTAAGCATCCCAGGTGCTGGGATTACATGAATGCACCAAACCCAGCTCTTTCACAAGTAAAGAACTTGTAGGCTAGATTTCAAGTTCCCTAATAACGCATCCAAACTTTCTGTCCCAGGATATTTCTTTTCTGCACCATTGCTGAAGCACAAAAGCACTGCTTTACCACTAAGTCCCACCCACAATACCCTTTCCTAGATCCCAGCACTCGGGAGGCAGAGGTGGGCAGATCTCTCTGAGTTTGAGGCCAGCCTGGTCTACAGAGCTAGTTCCAGGCTGTTACACAGAGAAACTCTGTCTCAAAAAACCAAAGAAAGAGGGGGGACAGATGGAGGAAGGGGGGGGGAGGGAGGGAGGGAGGGAGAGGGAGAGAGAGAGAGAGAGAGAGAGAGAGAGAGAGAGAGAGGCCAGTCCATACAACATAGGAAGACCCTATCTTGAAAAGCAAACAAAAAATATCACATATTGATTAAAATTTGTTGCACTGAGTACTTAACAGACTGCCACATCAGCACTCTAAATGCAATTAATTAAAATTTGTAAGACCAATGTATTGAACAGTTCAAAGGAATCCAAAGTTATGGTGTGTTTTAGACACCTTTAAGCAAGCCAACAAAATTATCTATACCATGTAATGAATGATATAGTGTGTACTCTTGGGGTGCTCTTTCATATGAGGTTATTTATAAAGGGAAAAGTTAAAACTCTGAAATAAAAGCTTACTGTTGTCACAAATATCCCCACTTCCCATTAAACTAGCAAGCTTACTACTGGAGCACAACATTTTTAAAACTTGAAACATAATGGGGCTTGGTGTGGAAGCTCACCTGTCATCTTAATACTTGGGAAGCTAAGGCAGACCTGCTGAGTTCCAAGCTAGTCTGTGCCACAGAATGATACCACGTCTCAAAAACAAACTCAACGGGGCTTGAGTGATCAGGGAAACCTGACTCACTGAAATATAGGAGAGCTCGTAACAGCAAAGGAAGCAGAGCTTAAACCCAGGTCTGTTCAACTTATACTTCATGTACAAATTTCTACATCAAAGAGTATTTCAAAAAATATTTCTGTAGCTTAAAATTTCTCTCTTTCACTGAGGTTAATAATGGTATTAGTTAAATAATGATTTAAAATAATCTAATATGGGGGTTGGAGAGATGGCTCAGTGGTTAAGAGAGCTAGCTGCTCTTCCAGAGGACAGAAGTTCAATTCCCAGCACCCACATGGCATCTCACAGCTGTCTGTAATTCCAGTTCCAGGGAATCTGACACCCTCACACAGACATAAATGTAGGTAAAACATCAATGCACATAAAATAATTTAAAATAATCTAACATAAAAGTGTCATGAAAGACATCTCCATCAATTATTCTCAATAATAGCATTTGTTACCAAAACAAACAAAACACATGCATTATCCCCACCCCATTCCCTAAAAAAGGCCAATGACCAAAGTACTCTTCTACTCATCCAGGCACACTTTACTAGTCTAACTACCTCTTCTTATTCAGACACCCTAAGAATTTTCTTTTAAATCATACTCCAGAAAATTTGAATCTCCAAGAGTTAAGATATAAAAAGGAAAATGATTAAATCGATCCTAAATCTTTTTTTATTTAATATTTTTATTTTACAATTAACTTAATTTCACATATCAGCCACGGATTCCCCTGTCCTTCCTCCTCCCACCCCCCAATCCACTCCCCATTCCCACCTCCTCCAAGGCAAGGTCTCCCCTGGGGAGTCAGCCCAGCTTGGTAGACTCAGCATAGGCAGATCCAGTCTCCTCCTCCCTACACCAAGGCTGAGCAAAGTGCTATCCTAAATCTTAATCATGTTATTATGGAATCAAAATTAAGTCTAGTAATACTGACTAGACTTGTTTCATTATAACTTTGTAGCACCCAGGACACTATATACCCTCCACTAAACAGTGCACGTAAAGCAAAGTGTCAGGAATTAAGTCTCAACTTACAAAAGGAATATAGAGAAAGGATAACCAAGGTTGCTAGTGCCTCTTTTGAGTTATAGTAGCAAAAGGTTGCTGCAGCGTATTATTGATTTTATCAAAATTTACTATGGAAATTCTTGACTCCTAGGTTCTAATCTCATATTTTTATTAATAAAATATCTGAGGCAAGGTCACCTGGATGTACTCATTGCCAAAATGACTCAGATAATTTGCTTCAGAGGAGCTAGCTAATCACTGTAAGTATACTTCATGAGGAGAGATGGTGGGGAATTGTATTTATCATAATTATTCTAACAGGCAACATATTAATTACTTTACATAACTTATTCAAATCTCAAAGCACTCTATAAACCCAGAAGTTGATGCAGGAGAATCACTGCAGGATAAAAGCTAGCCTAGGCTATATTGTCAGGGTTACTATAAGGCCCATTTCAAAAAAGCAAAAACAAAAACAAAAGAAAAAAACACTCTGTAAACTTGACTAGCTAGTTTTTTGGTATTTTGTTTCCTTTTTTAAGAGTGCTCTAACTGTAGAACGTAAGATTCTCTTGCCTTAGCCTCCCAAGTGCTAGGATTACAGACACATTCCACTATGCCTAACTTTAAAATCGTTGTGAATATGAGAAAACTAGAATTAGGTTTCAAAAACTAATATGAGAAGGAATATTACTGATCCTGTCATGTCTTAACAGCCTTTATGTTCCTCACTAAAAGGTTAATCAGAACAAAGTGAGAGGGAAAAGTCAGAATACAAAGAAGCACTAGGAACTTCCTGGGGGACTAAAAAAAGTTATGTATCTTGAATGTCACATAAAAGTAACCTATCTACACAGCAGGCCCCATCAGCCATGGAGTAGTTTCAAGATTCCCAGTGGATGGCTAAAACTGCAAACCGAAGCAAAATCTACATACAAGTACTGGAATAGTTCAATAGTTGATGATACACCCAGGTGGGCTAAGTGAGTAATAGGCAGGGAACACAAATGCTAAGACTAAGAAACTGGTACTAGGTCTTGGGGGTATTGCTATGACAGACAGACCTGACTGTGTTTCAGAGAGGACTATGGTAGCATTGGAACTTTGAACTGTCTTGGGGTTTCTCTTGCTGTGATAAAACACCAGGACCAAAAGCAAATAGGGAAGAAAGGATTTATTCTATTTTACAGCTTACAGTCCATCATCTGGAGAAGTCAGGACAGGAACTTGGAGGCAGGGAGTGATGCACAGGTCACAGAGGTATTAATACCGCTTACTAGTCTGTCCACCACGCCTTGCTCAGTCTACTTTCCTATAGCATACAGACGTCAACTGAGGAGTGGTGCCACCCAAAAATGAGCTGGGCTCCCCCATATCTATCGATCAATGAAAAAAAAAAAAAAGCACCACTTGTCCACGGGTACCCTAATTCTTCCCCCTTAGATAAAGTAATTTATTTTAAAAATTTTTTTACAGGAGCCCACAGTCAGAGATTCTGAAATTTTAGGGAAACTGAATATTTTTGAGAAACTTTGGAAATTTTAAAGAAACTGAAGGTTTAAAGTATTTGAATTTTTTTTTTATTTCTTTTTATGTTTTGGTTTTTTTAAGACAGGGTTTCTATGTATGATTAGGCTGGCCTTGGACTCATAGAGCAGAAAGATCTGCCTGCCTCTGCTAGGATTAAAGGCCTGCACTACATACCCCAACTGTGTGTTTGGATTTTTTTTAAAAAACTAGAGTTAAAAGCTGGAATGTTTTATATTGTGATATTAATATTAGTATAATATCTTGGGACAAATAAAGCAAAGGTTCTAGTTGAATATTGATGTTTGTGTGTCATGTTGACAAAGGATCAACCACTCTAGCTAGTATTATGTCAAATTGACACAAGATAAGAGTCCTTTGAGAAAAGGGAACCTCAATTAAGAAAATAACTCCACCATATTGGCCCATAAACAAGCCAGTACCATACCTGGTGGGTAGGTGGTCTTTGAGTTGTATAAGAAGTAACTGAGAAAGCAAGGAGGAGCATGTCAGTAGTAAGTAGCACTCTGTGGCTTCTGCTCCAGCTCCTGCCTCCAGGTTCCTGCTCCAGCTTCCCTCAGTGATAGACTTATCCACTATAAGGAGAAATAAACACTTTCCTGTCCAAATTGCTTTTGGTCATGGTATTTTATCACAGCAATAGAAACCCTAACTAAGACATCATGCATGTATGTATATGCACACACCCAGGGGGAGGGTGTAACACGAATCTTAAAAGGTCTTATTAATAAAATCAAACCTGAAACCAGGTATTGGGGTGAATGCTGGAAGATCAGAGGAGTAGAACAAGCCACAGCTTCCTCACCTCGCCAATTCCTCAGCTGATCCTGTTTCCTCAGACTGGAAGCCTCTGTGTCCTCATCCGAACTGCTGCTCAAAAGCCTAAAAGCTTAACCAGTTCTAGTTCCTGGTTTTCACGCCTTATATACCATTCTGCTTTCTGTCATCACTTCCTGGGATTAAAGGCGTGAGTCACCATGCCTAGCTGTTTCCAATGTGGCTTTGAACTTATAGAGATCCAGATGGATCTCTGCCTTCCAAATGGTGGGATTAAAGGTGTGTGTGCTACCACTGCCTAACCTCTATGTTTAATATTGTGGCTGTTTTGTCCTGACCCCCAGACAAGTTTATTAGGGTGCACTATACTGGGGAACACAATATCACCACAGGAGGGGGGAACATGTGTACATGCAACTTACAGAGGACTAGAGAACTTTGAAAATAAACAGTAGGCAGATTGTATAATGGGAAGGTAAAATACAACCAAATAAGATGGTGGTGAAGCTGGGCCTGGAGGAAAAGCCTGTAATCCCAGCTACTCAAGAGGCTAAGGGTCACAAATTAAATGCCAGTCTGGGCAAATAAAAAGATTTTAAAAGAGCTAGGATGTAACTCAGTAGTGATGTGCTCGCCCACAACGTAACAGACCCTGAATTCAATCTCCAGATCTGTAAAGATAGATATGGATGGATGGATAGACGGACAGGCAGACAGACACACATAGGGAGATAAGATGGTGTTAAGCATTCCATTAGGCTTTCTCCTGGTTTTGACGCAAGGTTGTGCCAAAAAGAAACTGTACTAAGTTGTGTGTATATGAGACATACATAAAATTATAGGAAATGCTTTCAGAACAAATTACAATATAAATCACTACCCAAGTCCTAGGATCAACCTATAGACATGGGAATAGAGGCAAATACAAACCTGGCAAAAGCTTTAAAAACCAACAACAGGAACTCTTGTTTGCAATTACAGACTACCCAGGTTGACTTGTCTACTAAAAATCATCTTCAAAAGTGTCCAAGATGAAATCAAATTACCAGACACACCAAAAACAAATTCTTACCAATTTCTAGAAGTCCATTTCTAGATGACCCAGACATTACAATGAACAAAGATCTTTAGGGGCCAGTGAGATGGCTCAGCAGGGTAAAGGTACTTGCCACCAAGCCTGATGTGAATTCCACCCCTAGAGCTCACATGGTAGAAGGTGAGAACTAACTCCCACAAGACACAGACACAGAGACACAGAGATACAGACACACAAACACACACACACACAGAGTAAATGGTAAAATAGCCATCGCTTAAGAGTGAACATCTGAAACCAAGTCAAATGATACAAGAGGGAAACAGGGAACTACAGAAAACAGAACAATAGCAAGGGTCATCTGAGTAATTATCATGAACAACTTTAAGTCTTATATTCACAGAGTAATAAAAGCAGGACTTTTGACAACCTCCGTTAGCCTGCGAGTAATCATATGCATGTGATCATACACCACACATACATATAACACACACACACACACACACACACACACACACACACACACACACACACACACCCCAACAAAAGAAAACTGTCCTGAGTTTAATCAATAAGATGCTTCTACAGGTGCTGTAGAGATGACTCAAAAAAAAGCACGTGCTGCTGGTGGAGAGGCTGCAGGTAGGATGTAAAATAAATGTATTAAAAAGAAAAAAGGCACTTGCTGCTGGGTTCAGTTCCCAGGACCCACATGGCAGCTCACAATGGCTGACCTGTAGCCCTAGTTCCAGAAGATCCAATGCCCCTCTTCTGGTATACAAGCAAACAAACAAACAAACAAAAAAAAAAAAAAAAAAAAAAAACTACAAATAGAAGTGCTATCAATCTATCAATTAGTATATAATAATTTGATTTCTTAGCTCGTCAGTGGTGACACACACCTTTGTAGCTGGAGTTTTCCTGGTCCTGCCTGGCCCATGGTCAGGACAAATCTCTCTCACCCGCCAGTCCCGCACTTTAAGGGGGAAAATGATGAGAATGAGCACCAGTTATCACTAAGAACGGTTAGTTTAGGGGCAGGGGCAAAAGACGAATTACACATCGTAGAGGCAGAAGCAATGAACTATATGAAGGCAGTCCAATTAAAGTAACACTGGCAACTTTGAAAATGTCTGTACAACCAACAGTTTCTCTTGGGGGCTTTAAAATTACACCACCTATGGTCTTAAGGTTGAAGTGTGGTTCGGGGCCTGTGCACATTAGTGGACAGCACCTAGTAGCTGTAGAGGAAGATGCAGAGTTAGAAGATGAAGATGAGGAGGATGTAAAACTCTTAAGCATGTCTGGAAAATGATAGCTACACACCTTTAATCCCCAGCACTGGTGGATCTCTGTGAGTTCAAGGTCAGCCTGGTCTACAAAATGAGTTCCAGGACAGCCAGGGCTGCACAGAGAAACCCTTTCTTGAGAAGAAAAAATAAATATATATATATAATATATATATATATATATTATATATCTTGTATGAAAATTTAACTGTATACCAATGGGAGTGTTGATTAACAGGATATATTTATATACAATAAAAAAAAATGCTCCTACTTGACACCAGAAAAACAAACTCAAGATCTTAACATCTTATATACATTATCATTAAGAACCAAATCACCTCCAGCATAGAGTGAAGTGGGTACAGCATGAAGGGCTGCATGTGGCCCTTTTTCCTCTGAAGATGATGACCTACTTACTAAGAGATCTTTCTTAGGAGGCTTGGAATATAGTTCAGCGGTAGAGTGCTCCTTGTGCAAGGTCCTAAGTTTGATCAGGAAGTAGGAAAGAAGGGGGAGATCTATTTTCATTCCCAATTACATATGATAAGCCAGTGCTTATCAAGCTACAACTCAGTATCCATCTACTTAATAACAAATTTTTAACAGTATCTTTATCAGTCTTTCACAAATATAATTTTTCCCTAATATCTTTCCCATTCCAACAAATAAAAATACAGAATTCAATGATTAATATCAAGGGGGCAGGCTAGAGATGGCTTAGCGGTTAAGAAAGAGCACTTTTGCTACTCTTACAGAAGACCCGGGTTCAGTTCCAGCATCCACCTGATGACTCACAAACAACTACAACTCTAGTTCCAGAGGATCCAATGCTCTCTTCTGATATCCACGGGCTTCTGCACAGAGGTGATACACATACATAAACCTTGTCATACACATATATAAGTAAAAGAAATACTTTTTTACAGAAATCATAGGGCTGGAGAAATGGAGAAGGAGGGGTGTAAAGCACTTACTGCTCTTATTGAGGGGAAGCTGGGTTCAGTTCCCAGCATCCACACGAAAGCTCACAATCTTCTGTAACTCAGAGGATTCACTCTCTTCTGACCTCTGAGGGTTCCTGAAGCTATGCAGTGTGCATATACTCACAAGGACTCATATATATATATAAAATCTTTTTTTTAAATAAAAGAACACATGGCATATAGCCACCATATATTTTCTAGGTTATTTTAAAAAATGTTATCAATAAATCATATTGGATCAAATAACTGTTTTGAATTATTTTACTTAGTGCATAGTTTTATAACTAACACTATTGCAATATCTAAATCTTTTTTAAATTTTATTACATTAGAAAAATTGTGTATGTGTTGTGGCAGTCAGAGGACAATGTACAGGGAGTCAGTTCTCTCCTTCCACCACGTGATCCTAGGGATCAAATAGTTGGTCAGGCTTTGGCAGTAGGTGCCTGTACCTGCTGAACTACCTTGCTGGATCAAGTTTTAAATCTTTGTCTTATCTCAGTTACCTCTAGTTTTAAATCTCTCTTACCAATAGGGTTTTTTTGTTTGTTTTTAAGAGGGGGTATCACTATGTAATCCTGGCTATCAAGGAATTCACTATGTAAACCAGACTGTCCTCCAACTAAAAGATCTGCCTACCTCTGCCTCCAGTGTTGGGATTGTCCACCTCACCCAGCTTTGATTTAAGAACAAGGTATCTCTGTAAACCCTGGAACTCACTCTGTAGACCAGGATGGCCTAGACCTCATAGAGATCTTCCTGACTCTGCCTCCCACGTGCTGGGATTAAACTGCACACCACTACATCTGGCTTCAGCTTTGATTCTAATCTTATAAGGCAATCATTTTAATCTTTTTTAGTTTGTTTCTTCTAGTATGTTTTCATCTTCAATAATATGCTTATAATCTCAACTATTACTTTCCATTATAGATATTATCTATCAACATCCTAGCGGACTGCACCTTCCCTAGTCTTTCTTGGAAATTTCAGTCATAATTTTTAATTAAACTGCATCCACTGTTTTTTAAAATTCAACTAACAGAAATTCAGGAGGGGGACGACGACGAGGACTATCAAGCAGTAATAGAATTCCAACAAAGCTACAAATAGACCTAAGCTTTTCTACTTCAGAGAGTGCTAAAAGCTTACCTAGCACAGTGACCCAGAAGATTCACAAACATCTCTTTGGAATACCAAGGATACACAACCTAGAGAAAATCTCAGGAAGACACACAACAACCAGATTATTGCCAATTTTATCAGCAACAATGAAGACAGAAGGCAGTGTCTCCCACAAAGTTTCCAATCTATAGTTTCCTGTCTAGACAATCTCACAATCATGCTTGAAAGAATTATCAGGGTCACAATGAATAATATCTTTGAAAATTTTTGAACTTAGATTTAAGTTAAGTAGTCTTAACCATTAAATCTAAGAATCAAAGAATATGACAGACACAGGAAAACCATGCTGATAGGTAAGTAGAAAGGGCTCCAAGTAGAGTGCTGAGTAAATTCAACTGACCTCAACACCTGAGCACACTACGCCCAGGATATCTGACTGTTACGTCTGTTAGAAACAGAAGAGAGTTACAGGTATCACTCAACGTGAATAAACCTTGGATTCAAACCCAGCACAAACAGAAAAAAGTAGTAAGGGTCTAGAGATGGCTCGGTGGTTAAAAGCACTACCTACTTTTGCAGCAGACCCAGGTTCAATTTCCAGCACCTACAACTGTCTTAACTCCAGTCCCGGGGGACCTGATGCCTTCTTCTAGCCTCCATGAGCACCAGGAATGCACATAGTGCACAGACATGCATGCAAACAAAATGTTTACCAATACACATAAATTAATTTTTAAAAAGTAGTAATGACCATAATATACTTGATTATCATTTGCTGTAAGAATGACATTAAATAACATTTTTAAACCATGAATGAAACACACACACACACACACACACACACACACATACACACACACCTTAGTTGGCATACTACTTGCCTAACATGCACAAAGCCCTGGGTTCAAACCAATCCCCAGCACTACATAAAATCAGGCAGAGTAGTGCACACCTGTACTCCTAACCTGTAGTTACTGCACACAATAGAAGCAGAAGGAACAAGGTCATGCTTGGCTACAATTGTGAGGCCAGCTTTTTGATAGATCGGAAGCTGTCTCAAAAACAAAACAAAACAAAAATTCAACCTATAAGCAATTTAATAAAATTCGTCATAAGATTTTGATTTAAAAAGTAACATTAAGTAGGATTTTCAAAGGTGGTAGAAAAAAAGTGGAATAGAGAATGTAAAAAGGAAAGGCAGAATGCCAAAAGATACAAAAAAGAAATAGAGAAGTTACATGAACTCATAAGAGCACACATAATACAACTTGTTTTTTTTCCTATTTGTGTCCAGAGGCATCTGTCTTTACTTTCTGACTGAAGAAAAGAACTATGGTAACTATCATACATTAAGAATTTAGTAAGTGGGGCTGGAGAGATGGCTCAGCAGTTACTTCCAGAGGACCTAGGTTCTATTCCTAGCACCCAAATGTCATTGCACAACCGCCCAGAACTCCAGTTCCAATATCTTACGCCCACTTCTGGCCTCCATGAGCACCAAGGCGACATATGTAGGCAAAACATCATAAACATTTAAATAAATAAATAAATTTTTTTTCAAGAAAAGAATGCATTAAGATAGGTATAAAGCCACACAAGGTGAAAGCAGTGATTTGTGTCGATAATCCCAGCATTTGGGAGGTAGAAAGAGGATGATTAGAACTCAAGGTCATTTTTAATTACACAGGAAAACTGGAGTGAGTGAGTGTGTGTGTGTGTGTGTGTGTGTGTGTGTGTGTGTGCGCGTCTAAAGGATATAAAATAGAATTTTGGATAAATATAAATTAAAAACAAGCAAAATTTTATCAGACTAATAAAAATCTGAAAATGTCTAAGATCCATCAGCAAGTATATAGAGAAACTAACAATACACAGCATTGGTGTAAAGAAACAACACCTTAAAAAATCAGCTTTACTTATAAAATTTAATAGAAAACATTATATATAACATATAGTGAACTAAATGGCTAACAACTAGACAAATGAAAATCCAATGTGAAGTGTACAGAAAAGACAAGAAACTAATGTGGTAATATAAGAAAATACTATAATAACTGTTAAATCTACAGTATACTGTCAAATAAAAAACAAGAAACTTAGAAATAAGATGGTATTTGAACAGAAAGAATGAGCATACATATGATTCAGTTGTAGATTTAATGCACTGACAGGACTGGAGACAAAGCTCAGTGGGGAAGCACCTGTCTACCATGTGTAAGATGAGAGTCAATCACCAGCATTCAAAAAATAAAATAATATAAACAGAATTGGGAATCTAAAATTAACTGAAATCAAGAAAATGCTATTTAAAAAATCATGAGCAAAAATTTAGTTTAAAAAATGTTTAAGCCAGGCGGCAGTGGCGCACCTCTGTGAGTTCAAGGCCAGCCTGGTCTACAGAGTGAGTTCCAGGACAGGCACCAAAACTACACAGAGAGACCCTGTCTCAACCCCCACCCCATACGGGGAAAAAAAAAAAAAAAATCACAGCTTTAGTCTTATCTTGAATCAATTTTTGTAACATAAAGACATAAGTTAATCAAACTGTGTCAAGTTACACAATTTTTCTTTTTTACATTTACTTATGATCAGAGGGCACTCATGTGCCACAGTATACATACGGAAGTCAAAGGACAACTTTTCAGAAACCAATTTTCTCCTTCCACATTATCAGTCTAGGGATCAAATTCAGCTCATCAATTTTGGTGGCTATCTCACCAGCCCACAATATTCATTCTTATTAATGTAAACTAGATGTACAAAGTAATGAATTCCACTGTAACATTTTCATGCATGCTTATAATGTATATGAATCATACCTACTCCTACGTTACCTCTACCCTCCTCTAGCACAATTCCCTATTCTTCCCTAATGATCATTCTTCTGTTAGGATTTTTCCCTTTTTATAGATCCCAATGCATTTTTGAAGAGAAAAGTGAAAAACAGAAATTATGGTTGTTGTTTTTTTTAAGATTTATTTATTTCACACACACACATAAAAAAAAAGATTTATTTAATGTACTTTGGGGTTTTGCCTGCATGTTATGTCTATGAGGGTGTCAGATCACCTGGAAATGGAGTTACAGTCATGTGGGTGGTGGGAATTGAACCTGGGTCCTCTCGAAGAGTAGTCAGTGCTTTTAACCTCTGAGCCATCTCTCCAGGCCCCAGAAGCTAAGTTTAATAGTGGTACAGCCAGGATCAGATCCTAGACTTCTAAATTCACAATTTTTTAAATTTTAATTTATTTTTATTTCATGTGCATGGGTGTTTGGCCTGCATGTAAGTCGGGAACTAGACTTACAGACAGACAGTTCAAGCCTCAAGGTGGGTGCTGGGTATTGAACCCAGGTCCTCTGGAAGAACAATCAATGCTCTTAACTGCCAAATCATCTTTCCAATCCCACAATTTTTTTTTTATTCTGCTTCGAGCTACTAGGTTTTACAATTTTCAAGAAATTGTAGATTCGTGACATATGCTTTTTTAATGCCCCATACTATAAAGGTTAAAAATAAAGGTTTGTGATTTAAGAAACTATGAAGTACCTAAAATACAACTGAAAGGATGAATTATAAAATATGAACACAAAAAAAGTTAATCAAGATCCAAGAGGACAATTTAAACCCAAATTTTATTTTGCACCACTTAATTCAAAACACTCTTCCTATGGTATGCTATAAAGTTTCACTTCAAAATTTGCTTCCACACTAGATCTCAATACAAATATATTAAGTTTATTTACAGTATTAACTAATCACCACCATCCAGCCTTTCGACTCAAAACTCGTGCCAAGGGCATTTAAATATTCGGTTTTACAGTCATTTTTGAAAGCTTAGCAATCTTCACTGAAAATCAAATACACATTTTTATCTACCTTTTTATTTGGGAAATCATAAGGAGTAACTATTAATCTATCAAGAAAAAAAAGCAAATCATTTTCCTTTAAGAAACAACACAAAGCAAAGAAAGTAATGAAATAATGTCATCATTCAACTATACCTACAATACCTTACTTTACAGCCAACTCTACAACAATATAGGCAACATTTCTGTACTGTATAGTTTAAGGTTTTTGTTTGGGGAAGTGTTTTGGAGTGCTGGGGACCAAATCCAGTGCTGTATGCATTCAAGGCAAGTGCTGTTATATCACTGAGCCCTAGCTTAAAATTTAAGTTCCTAAAATTGACCTGTAACTTGGGCTTTAGAAGGCACTAAAAAAAGGCTGTTTTTCTTTCATCCTAATTCTATTTAATAGCAACAACAGAAACAATCAGGAGCTGCTATTAATGCAATTGCTGTTGTGTAGCATATCTATATTACAAATATTTAAATAGAATCCCTTACAGTTTCTCAGAGACATTAGCCAAAAAAACCTGCAAGGCGCAGATTACTTTTGTCATATAAACAAGCAAATCAACCCATCTTTCCTGCTTCTCCTGTTTCCAAAATGGGAACCTTTTTCATATAATTTCCCAAAAATCGACCTGGTCTATGAATCAAGCTAATACTAACACACACCATTAAATCCTCTTCAATCACTCAATATTTCTAACAAAGATAGTAGTAAGTACCTATTTACTTATTAGTCTAAATGCCAAGTAGCAGGCTTCTGTTTAAATAAAGTAAGCTAAGGGTATAGCTCAGTAGTAGCCTTACAATACACATATATACTACGAACATAGCCCCAAAACCACAAAATAAATCTGTGCTCTTTACAAATCATTTAGATTTGCTTTCCTAGAATAGGCTTTCCCATAAAGGTGTGCAGAATAAATGCCTTTAAACAATGAAGTACTTGCTGCTGGTGTGTGTGTGTGTGTACTTAATGATCCTTTAATGACTTGTCTTTTGAATGATTCTGTCCTACCTTTGCTGCTGCAGCCCGCCTGTCCTTTGCATCACTGAATTCAAACTTCTGGAAGTACCCAATATGCACTGTAACAGACAGATGGACAGATCAATGGGCCACAGCGGCAAAGGCCAGAGACACAGACTTGATAAATTAAAGTCAAGGTATACCAAGGGGAGGGGAAAACCAAACGGGGGAGGGTATATGCCTCTATTTTATAGCAAAATTCTTGAGCCTGAAGTCTGTAATTGTCCCATACTTAATATTCTTTTCGCTTTTCTTGCTTTTATTCTATCTTATTCTTTTGAAACTGAGCCTCATGTAACCCAAGCTAGCCTGATCCTAAACTTCTGACCCTCCTCTCCCCACCTTCCCAATACTGGGATTATAGGTGTGTGCCATCATGTTTGGTTTTATGCAGTGCTGAGGATTGAGCCCAGGGCTTTGTGCATGCACTCTACCAACTCAGCTACACCCGAGCCACAAATAAAGTATTCTTGCCAGGCAGTGGTGGCACACGCCTTTAATCCCAGCACTTGGGAGGCAGAGCCAGGCGGATCTTTGTGAGTTCGAGGCCAGCCTGGTCTACAGAGTGAGATCCAGGAAAGGCACAAAGCTACACAGAGAAAGCTTGTCTTGAAAAACCAAAAAAAAAAAAAAAAAAGTATTCTTAATTAGAAATTATTTCCCACAAGTATAGTAAATCCATCAGTATTTTTAATGCCAATAACAGTTAACAGATCTAGCAGGCACTTTCATAACCCTGCCTGTTTCTTCATACACAACAAATTACCATATCTATACTAAAGCTAAACTGTCAAATTACTATATGCAGAAAATTTCTACTGTTAACACTAACATCTTCATAATTAGGGTATACTTAAAAATCACAGAATAAAACTCATAATTCAGCATTTTACCATTCTATATTTTGTTTTACTATGTAAGTATGACTGCTAGCACAGCTACAAAAAACTTTGAAGGCTCAAAACAGTATATGGTAGGGGCACTGTGGTACTCTGAATGTAATTGGCCCCCATAAACTCAGCACTATTATGAGGTATGGCCTTGTAGAAGTAGGTGTGGCCTTATTAGAAGAAGTGTGTCACTGTGGGGGTGGGCTCTGAGGTCTCCTATGCCCAAGCTATGCCTAGTGCAGTTCACATCCTGTTGCCTTCCTATCAAGGTGCAGAATTCTGAGCTCCTTCTCCAGCACCATGCCTGCCTGCACTGCCACCATGTCCCACCATGATGATAATGGACTAATCCTCTGAACTGTGGTCATGGTATCATGGTCAAGGATATAGGCACCAAGGCCCATTATGTTACAACAGCAAAGCATGTATATATAAAACTCTGAAGTGAATTTTCAAAAGCTAAGTAGAATCTGACCTATAACCTCAAATTCATAACCATATTAAGAGGCTTGTACTTAAATACTCAAAATGCTAATTTAAGTCAGCCTCGGTGTTACATTGATAAAATTTTTAGTCAGACAGTACCCTAAATGCTCATTTCACCTGTCTTCACCAAAACCTTGTGTACAGGTAAAAGCAATAATTTAATCTTTTTTTTTTTTCATGAACCTAAAATACAACATTTTCCGGGCGGTAGTGGCGCATGCCTTTAATCCCATCACTCGGGAGGCAGAGGCAGGCCTATCTCTGTGAGCTCAAAGCCAGTCTGGGCTACAGAGTGAGTTCCAGGAAAGGCGCAAAGCTACACAGAGAAACCCTGTCTCAAAAAACAAAGCAAAACAAAACAACAACAAAAAAAGGTTTAAGAAAGGAAAAGGTGCCAGACAGTGGTGGCATAACCCTTTAATCCCAGCACTCAGGAGGAAGAGTCAAGTAGATATCTGTTGAATTCAAGGCCAGCCTGGTCTATAGAGTGAGTTCTAGGACAGACAGGACTGTTACACAGAGAAACTCTGTTTCTAAAAGAAAAAGAAGGAAAAGTTCTGTTCCCTCTTCTATTTCTAGAGGATCTATCATTGTAATCCATTAAAACCAGGAGCAGGTAAAGAAGTGTGATCTTAACTCAAGTCCTGGAAAAAGTCACACCTATGAAGATTCTGCAGACTGACTATGACTTCCCTGGTTTTAGGGAATCAACAGTACACACCAGGAACCAAAATTATCTTGAACTATCTTAAGGACTCTCATATCTATATAGATACTCTATATCTAACGAAATAATAGCCACTTATTACCCATCTCTATATCTGACCTTCTGGCTATCAGGTAAAAATCTTTAGAATGTATTATAAATGAGTAATTAGCAGATCATTAGCTTCCATCAATCCAAAAGCTAAGACAGCACCTGAACTCTATGGCAGAGATTTCCCAGCTTTGATGTAACTCTTCTGAGTTCCCCATTAACGTATGGCAAATGCACTGGCTTGGGGCTTACATTTGTTCTGACTATAAAAAGTTCACATAACCATTTCCACAGTGGAACCTGTCATTCACAGTTACCTGAATCTGTAGTCTTTCATACCTGGCTTCTACTAACTATCTCTCATTCTGAAGCAAGATAATACTAACCAAAAACAATGCATGATCTTTGCCAAAGACATGGAGGGACTGAGGATGTAACCTGGTGTTTAGGGAAGAAGGCGTTGCCTAGCTCCAAGTTCAATTCCCACTATACAAAAGCAAAACTACTTATTAGACAGCTGAAGAAATTTAAAATATGGTGTGTAATTTTTATGATTTATATCATAAAAATTAACTCTAAGATGGTTCAGGTGGTTTTTATTATATTCATTATGATGACAACCATTAATTTCAGAACATTATCACTCTAAAGATAAATCTAGTCATTACTAGCTGTCTTTTCCCATTCTCCCCATCTAATCTCTGGCAACTACTGACCTAATACTCTACTTATTTCCTATTCTAGGCATTTTACAAATGATATAAGGTCTACTGTGCTAAGCTAACGCTGCTATTTAATTTTGGCTAGCTAGGAAAACCAGCAAAGCAAGGAGCTTGCAATGGATAGCAAACAGGTATGTTTCAGTGAGTGAACACAGAGTAACAATTCAGCCAAGCCTATTAAAATGCTACTTAAAACTCAGGTTACACTATTATTTTTACAAATAAGGAAACAGTATTCATCAAAATGAACTGATACAAAACTACACATGATCAAAGACAAAACTGAAACTGAAATGAGCATTAAGCTATGTCTTTTCTAATCAATTCACCATTTCTCACTAATTTTTAACCTTGCATTATGAATGCTATCCTTTTTCATCCATTCCAGACTTTTTTTTCTTGCCTAGATTAGTCTAATAGACTTCTCACCACACTGTTTTTATTCCCATGAACAGTGGCCAACAGGTACTTCTGCACTAGCTCCACTAACGCTGAAATGTTTCAAGTTGTTTCACAGCCTTAGGGAATAGGTCTATCCCAACAGTACTATCCTAAATCTTTCAAAAACAGGTCATACTGCCTACTAACTGACTCTGCCCATCTCCTACCATTCTAATTCCCAATCACTTAGAGTGACAGTTTCTTACTGTTCATTCAATATCGCGACCACTAATCACTCCTGCCTTTGCTGTCTCCTACTCTTTTTCTGTCTATTAAGTTATTTTATTTTTTTTTTATTTTATTTTATTTTTTTTGTGGTTTTTCGAGACAGGGTTTCTCTGTGTAGCTTTGCGCCTTTCCTGGAACTCGCTTTGGAGACCAGGCTGGCCTTGAACTCACAGAGATCCGCCTGGCTCTGCCTCCCGAGTGCTGGGATTAAAGGCGTGCGCCACCACCGCCCGGCTGTCTATTAAGTTATTAATCACTTTTCTTTTCCATTCTTTCTTTCCTCTTCCCCCACTCCCCACTCTTCTTCCTTTCTGGAGTCAAATTATCTCTACATAACTCTAGCTGTCCTGGAACTCACTATGTAGATAAGACTGGTCTCAAACTCAAGAGATCTGCCTGCCTCTACCTCCAGAGAGCTGGAATTAGAGGTGTGCACCGCCATGCTCAGCTATCCATTTTTTTCAGCTTTAACTCTTTCATGTTTGGCTGGATAGTTCGCAATCCTCCTATTAGAATTATAGGCATGAGCCACAATGTCCCAGGTTTATTTTTAAATCAGGGTTATGAAGGAGAACTAAGTCATACTAGCATCAACATCCAACTTCTTGACTGTTTTACTTGCACAAAAGGAGAAAAATTAACCTGATTCAAAGTTTACATTGCACCAGGCAGCGGCAGTACAGGCCTTTAGTCCCAGCACTCAGAGGCAGAAGCAGGCAGATCACTGTGAGTTCCAGGACAGCCTGGTCTACAGAGTGAGTTCCAGGACAGCCAGGGCTACACAGAGAAACCATCTTTAAAAAAAAAAAAAAAAAAAAAAAATTCAAAGTCTGCATTACAACTTCAGTGTTCTTCACTTAACCTAGCTGGAATCTCCAAGACATACAAAAACATTTTTTAAAAATTCAGTTACCTAGTTAGTACTATTTAGCAACTGCTTTTATTTTTATAAATGCAGAGTCAGAAGTACACAGAACTCAAAACTATTAATAAAACAGTTACACAAGATGAGAGACTTATTCACTGGTTACTGCAAAACCCACCAGTATCTGCAACAAGATATAAACAAACAAATCTGCCTTAGGTATTTGCCTGGCATTTACTTAACTGAGCATGGTGTCCATGTGCTGCTGTAGTGTTCTTTCTACCTTATGTAACTAATGCCTGCACAGGCATGAATTCAAAATACCAAAACAGAACAATCTTCCTCATCAACAAATTGTAAGAACAAAGTTTTATTCTGGATTCTACCCCCCAAAAAACGTTAGTTGGATATAGATTAAAGCACTGTATTCTCCAATGTGTTAAATAAGTCTTTTACAATTACAGAAAAACTTACTGAGGCAGGGTTACAAATTTAGACTTTAATACTACAGGGAGACATAATAAGAGTACAGAAGAACTTAAATCAAAGGTACTCAAACAAGAAAGTACACTCGCTTTTAAAAGCTGTGGAAGTTTAATAACATAACAGGGAGGTAGTACTCCATAAATAGCCATCACAACCATGAAAAGCTCTTCAATCTTGTTCATCTGACTACATGATAATCAAAACTTCTATTGACTCCAGCATTAACCCAACACTGGGCAAGCTTGGTGTCATCCTCAACTTTTCAAATCTTGCTTAAAACCTACACTTCAATTTTTTTGTTTTAAGATTTTTATTTTATGTGCCTTAGTGTTTTGCCAGCATGTATGTCTGTGTGAGGGTGCCAGATCTTCTGGAACTCAAGTTATAGACAGTTGTGAGCTGCCATATAGGTGCTGAGAATTGAACCTGGGTCCTCTGGAAGAGCAGCCAGTACTCTTAACCACTGAGCCATCTCTCTAGTCTCTTTGTTCTGTTTTTTTGAGACAAAGTTTCTTTGTGTAGCCCTGACTACCCTGGGACTCGCTCTGTAGACCAGACTTGCCTCAAACTGGAGTGCTGGGATTAAAGGAGTCTACCACCACACCCAGCTTACACTTTCTTATGATTAATTATTTAGAACACTTTGTGAATTCTGAAGTCCTATTTTCACCACTCTGGCTTTAGTTGGATGAAATGCAACATTATTAATCCAGCTTCAGATACTGTCACAGTTCTAAAGAACTGAGGAAAAGACAACAATGACAACCACCACCACATAAAATTGTAGGGCCAGCGAGAATTCAGTAGAAGGTGGAGAGGTGGCTCACCAAATAAGAACACTGGCTTCTCTACCAGAGGACCCAGCTTCCAGTCCCAGCACCCACACAGAGGCTTTTAATTCTCTGTAACTTCAGTTCTAGGAAATTTGACATACCTCTTCTGATCTCCGAGGACACCAAGTATACATGTGGGCACAGACATACATGCAGGCGAAACACTCAAGACATAAATCAGAGGGCTGAAACGATGAGTAGAGGAGTGAAGTTAAATAGTAACTAGTGAGTTCATCTAAAAAGTTCTCTACAGGTCTGTGCTCTGGGGCCGGGGCAGACAGCTCGGCTGGTGAAGTGTTGGCTGTACAAATATGAGGACTTGAGTTTGGACCCCGAGCACAGGCATAAAAAGCAGGATGTGGTAGCCTGCTTTTAATTCCAGCACTGAATGACAGAAACAAGAGGACTGGCGGAACAGGAGGGCCAGAAAGTTAACTAGTGAGTTTTAGGTTCAATGAGAGACCCAGCCTCATAAAAAGACGACTGAAGAGATGGCTCAGCCATTAAGAGCATTTGTTGCTATGGCTGAGGATCCAGGTTTGATTTCCAGCACTCACACTGTGGTTTACAACCATTCCTAACTCCAGTTCCAGATAACTAGATGTTTTCTGGTCTCTATGGACACCAGGCATGCACGTGATGCACATACATACATGAAGGCAAAACATTCATATATATAAAATAAATCCAAAATTAAAAAAAAAAAATAGGTGGAGTGATGAAGGAAGACACCTCACTTCTTCTACACAGGCACCTGCACAACTCCATACATTGTATAAAATAAGCAGCATTCTCTCTTTTAAATAGAATTTCTCTGGCTGTGAAGTAGCTAAGTAGGAGAGTGTTTGTCTAACATGCACAAGGCTCTGGGTTAGATCCTCAATAATGGTACCCACATTCACAAAAAAAGGAAGGTTAGGTAATGAAAGAGAAAGCAAGTATTTGTTGTCTAGCACACTCATAACAATGTTTAAATGCTAGTCTTCCATTATCTTTTGGTACTTCTGTTGGAAAGAATGCTGGACCTTGTGGACCATGGTCTACATTTTAAACTTCTGACATTATATTAAAATGTGTGTGCTGTGGGATGGTCTGTATGTCAAATGTGTTGCTCTGACTGGTCAAAAAATAAAACACTGATTGGCCAGTAGCCAGGCAGGAAGTATAGGCGGGACTAACAGAGAGGAGAATTGAGAGAACAGGAAGGCGGAGGGAGATACTGCCAGCCACCACTATGACAAGCAGCATGTGAAGATGCCAGTAAGCCACGAGCCACTGGCAAGGTATAGATTTATAGAAATGGATTAATTTAAGATGTAAGAACTAGATAGCTAGAAGCCTAAGCCATTAGGCCAAACAGTTTAAATAATATAAGTGTCTGTGTGTTTATTTTATAAGTGGGCTGTCAGACTGCTGGGGCTTGGTGGGACCCGGAGAGAAAACTCCAGCTACGTGTGTGTCTGTGTGTGTGTGTGTGTGTGTGTGTGTGCGCGCGCGCACACACACACACACACCCCGTTCCATTTTCTATCACACTTTTCTGGTCGTTTTGAATTTTCTGATACCTCTTTGCATGTATGTCCTACAGGCATTTGTATTTATGTGTTCCTGTGCCTCTGGAGGCTTTGCAGTCATCATGCACCTTGTTTTTGGGGGCAGGGTCACTCACTGGCCTGGAACTCACCAACTGGCCAGCAAGCCACAGGGATCTACTTAACACCCCCATCTCCCTAGTACTAATTACAAGCATGCATCACCACGCCCTGATTTTTCAATTTGAGTTCTGATTTTTCAATTTGAGTTCTAGGGATTAAATTCAGGTTTGAAAGGTAACCACTCAGCAGACCAAGCTCTATTATATCCCTGATTTCTAATATTTCTAAAAAGAGCCTTGTAACAACTGCTAAAATCTAACTGGTCCTTTTAGAAAAAGCAAGATTGCAATAGGCCAATATCCAAGAAAGTGACCCACACCAGAATTGTCATCTTGAGAAAATAGCATTTAAGGAACTGGAGACATAGTTCAGGGCCCTGCAACTAACTTAATAAATAAATAAATAAACACCAACTAGAAGGTTAGGTCCCTGGCATAGGGTGGCATACTAAGACTCTTAACTTTGGAAACCAAGCAAAACCAAGTCCAGAAACAGAGACTCACCACAACTAGGACACACATGTTTAAATGTGGGCATAGTAAATTCTGAGTTACTGCTTTTATTATCAAGTTGTATCCAGGCCACTCTGCTTTCCTACACTTTGGACTCTGGAAAGAAAAGGAATATACTTAGCTCATCTTTGCATAGCTCCTACCAAGCACATATATCAGGAGAAACATATGGACTTAAAGGCTGATTATAGATTTGGCAGAACATGAGGATTATATGGTAATTTCAGAGACAACAAAATCCACAAAAAACAAATTAAAGACAAACAGTGGCCTAAGAAAAGCCAGACAACAATCCAGAAGTCAATGTGATGGGCATAGGAAACAGCTTAGGTAACAAGAACTGAGGCTGGTGACTCTTACAGCTGAAGTGACTTCCCACCACCCCCACCCTTCAAGGGACCTTTCTCAGTACTTCTGGGAGCAAGCAACCCGATCATCTATCACAGAAGGTTACTGCTAAGAGACAGCATGGTAGATGTGACCTTACTACCCCAAGGTGTTCACATTCTAAAACCTAGAGTCTGAGACTATACAATAATGCAAGGAGACATTAACCTTGCAAATGGAAGGTCAATACACAGCTGATCTTGAAGTAAGATTATCCTGTAATATGCATGTTAGTCCTTTAAAATGGAAAAAAAGAGGCAGATTCAGAAATCTGAAGATGTTCTGATTCTGGAGGATGGAGGAAAGTCTCAAGCCAAAGAATGGGATGGTATCTAGAAGTGAAAAAGGACCCCCCCCCAAAAAAAAAATCTCCCCTCAATCTTGAAAAAAAAAAAAAAAAAAAAACAAAGGCTGCTGACACCCAGACTTCTGATTTTCAGTACTCCTTAATAATGAATTTGTATTTTACGTCACTAAATTTGTAATTTATTAGAGCAACAGTAAGAAAATGCACATGCCAGGTGGTAGTGGCAAACACTGCTGTGGGATATCTTTCTGTATACGCTGTGAATGTGTGTTGCTCTGACTGATTGATAAATAAAGATGAATTGGCCTATGGCAAGGCAAGATAAGGTTAGGTGGTACATTGGAACTAAAGAGGAAGAAGGGTGGAGTCAGAAGAGATACCAGCATGCCGCCGAAGGAGCAACAAGATGCCAGCAGACCGGTAATGCCACGACCACGTGGCAACATATAGATTAATAGAAATGGGTTGAGTTAAGTTATAAGAGCTAGCTAGCAGGAAGCCTGACCCATAGGCCATACAGTTTATAACTAATATAAGCCTCTCAGTATTTATAAGTGGCTGTAGGACCTTGGGGCCAGGCAGGACCGAGAAACTTTCCCCTACAAAACACCTTTAATCCCAGCATTTAGGAGGCAGAGGCAGCCTGGACTACAGAGCAAGTCCCAGGACAGGCTCCAAAGCTACACAGAGAAACTCTGTCTCAATAAAACAAAACAAAAAACGGTTACTAAATGATTAGTATCCTAGAGAAAATGGGGCAAAGCACAAAAATACCTGAGATGGGGTTGGTAGAACACTGTAATTTACACCAATGAATCAAACAGAAGGCCTGGCATGGGACACACCTATAACCCCAGCATTTGAGAGGCAGAAGCAAAATCGCTGCAAGCCAACCAACCAGAGTTATATACATAGTGAAACCCTGTCTCAACATTACAAAACAAAACAAATAGAAATTTTAGAACTGGAAGCTATAATACCTTCCTCTGGAAGAGCAGTCAGTGAACTTAATCACTTGGTCATCTCTGCAGCTCCCTAAAATGCTGGAGGTTTTTTGTTTTATTTTGAAGTTCTTTGCATTTTAAGCACTTTGCATTGAAGTTCTGTTGTTAGCAGGGTATGATTATGGCCTATAACCCCAACAACGTTGGAATGTTGAGGCATTAAGGTGTGGTGGTATTGTATTCCCTAAAATATTGTGTACCCTAATAAACTTATCTGGGGTCAGAGAACAGAAAAGCCACTAGATACTTAGGATAGGCAGTGGTAGCACACACCTTTAATCCTAGCATTCCAGAGGCAGAAATCCATCTGTTCAAGGATACAGCCAAGCATGGTGACTCACGCCTTTAATCCCAGAAAGCGAGCCTTTAATCCCAGGGAGTGATGGTAGAAAGCAGAAAGGTATATAAGGCATGAGGACCAGAAATGAAATGAAATGAAATAGAGCCATGGCTGGGGATGCACCTGAGGATGGAGTGCTTGCTTATCAAGTGCCAAGGCCCTGGCACCACATACACACAAAAGATTTCTAAACAATGACTGTGTTGTTTTCTCTTATTTTAAAATTATGTACTATTTTTTTTCCTTAGCTGAACATTGTGGTACACGCCTTTAATTCCAACACTCAGAAAGCAGGGACAAACGGATCTTCTTGAGTTTAAGACCTGTCTGGTATACATAAAGTTTCAGGACCGCCAACACTACATAAAGAGACTCTATCTCAAAATAAAATCACAAAAACAAAACTTCCTTGTCCTCAAAACTAAAAAAAAAAAAAAAAAAAAAAAAAAAAAAAAAAAAAAAAAGCCTAGCCAGTATTTCCTTTGTGTTTATCCATGAGATAACATCAGATTTTTTTTTTTTTACTATGGAGATAATATCTCTTTATTAGTTTTGGAAACTCTACTCATCTGTTGTAGAATATTAGTTGAAGATGTGTTACATTTATTTATGCTGTGGAACATTTGTTTAGTGATGTAAAGATGTGCTGCATTCTTTTATGTTGCATTTAACTATGAAGCTGTGTTACTTAGGCTGTCTAAAACACCTGGTTAGTCTAATAAAGAGCTGAACGGCCAATAGCTAGGCAGGAGAGAGAAATAAGAGGGGCTGCCAGGCAGCGACAACATAAAGGGGAACAAATGGAGGAGCAAAAAAGGAGGGGAGGAGGATGTCAAGGGCCAGCCACCCAGCCAGACGCGGAATAAGAAGGAAAAATATACAGAAACAGAGAAAAGTAAAAGCCCAGAGGCAAAAGGTAGACAGGATAATTTGAGGTAAGAAAAGCTGGCTAGAAATAAGCCAAGCTAAGGGCAGGCATTCATAAGAAAGAAGGCTCCGTGTATTTATTTGGGAGCTGGGTGGCGGACTCCCAAAGAGTCAATGAATAAAGAGTAAAAACAAAAAAAACTACAATCATCCTTTACTTAGGTTCTTCTGAGGCTCTAGTCAAACATATATTAGCACTTTTTGTCAGTTCTTTGTGTGTTTCTTGGTCTTCATGTTATCATCCTTCTTTTCCATTGTTCACTCTAACTTCTATTGACCTCTTTTGTCTAATGTGCTATTAAATGCACCTTAATTAGTGCTTAATTTTAGATACTGTAACTTCCATTTTAGTTCCAGGAGATGAGAAGCCCTCTTCTGGCATCTCTGGGCACATGGTACACAGACATGCACATAGGCAAAAAACACACAGTATTTTTTAAAATTATCAGAATTTTGTATTTAACAGTTTGGGATATAGTTCAGTGACAAAAATGAATGTCCCCACTGCCCTCTCCCCAAAAAAGGAGGTAAAATAAAACTAATTATAAAGAAAAATTTTATGGTGTTCATCTCAAACCAAGTATTCTTCTGAGCACTGCTACTACATTTCAATATAAAGCCAGAACACCAAAAAACTAGGTCAGTATGTTAGCTCCTTAAAACTTTCAAGAATTCCATCCCATTCCTAACCACCTCTGGAAATACTGGTTTGTAACATTATGTATATCTTCCAAATGTTGATGTATTTTTATTTATATAGTATATACCATCAGAAAGTTCTCCTAGGAAGCTGTTTCACAAAGGCAGATAAAGCTTCTCAAAATTTGAAGTCACATAAAACTCAAATTTTATCATCAGCAACATTTTAGCTGTTCTCCTTGAAATGGCTGATTAGAGAAACATCACATGAGGCTAGTGGTGGTGATGGTAGCGGTGGTGGTACACGCCTTTAATCTCAGCACTCTGTGAGTTCGAGGCGAGTCTGGTCTACAAAGCAAGTTCTAAAACAGCCACAGCTATACAGAGAAATTCTGTTAAAAAAAGAAGTATCATGTGTGACAAATATCTAAATGACTTTTCTAGTAAAAATATCCCATCAACATTTAGCTCACAAGTCTAAAGTGAAGCACATTTTTGTTTCAGACAACCTTCATACATTAGATTGCAAAGTATTTTATGCATACTTCTCATTTTATCCCACAAACTGAGAAGATGTGCATTTAAGGCATAATCAAACTAGCAAGCCAGGTGTGGTGGCATACACATTTGTGATACCAGCACCTGAAAAGCTGAAGGGAAGGGAAACAAGTTTCAAGCCAGTATGGACCACATAATGAGTTCCAGACCAACTTGGACTATGCAATACTAAGAACCTGTCTCAAAAACAAACAACAGAAGAAACAACAGTTAGAATAAGTGAAATTGTGGTGGTGAAGAACACAATGACTATTGCTATACTAGTCTTGCTAGGTATCTGGTTTTATCCATCTATTGCTTCTACATCATGAATACAAATGTCAAAACACTTATAAAAAGAAATAATGCCTTGTCAAACAGCTTGATTCTTTGAAAATCAACACTGAAGTAAATCAACTGGTAATACCATTATGTCAGTTCACATAAAGGGCCAAAAAACTAACTACACACAAGTATAAAAGTTACATCGCTGCCCCCTCCAAGTTACATCTAAAAGAAAGAAATAAATAAATAAATAAATAGAAAAGGTTACATCTAAAAAGGCCTTTAAGCTAAACAGTGGTATAAGGCTTTAAACCCAGCACTCAAGAGACAGAACCTCGCAGCTCTCTCTGAGTTTGAGGACAGCCTGATCTACACAGCAAGTTTCAGGCCTGTCAGGGTTACATGGGAAGACCTAGTATTAAAAAAAAAAAAAAAGAAACAAACAAACAAACAAAAATTAAAGGGTTTTTTAAAGCTTGTCCTCTTAGTCAGGCATGACAGCATATCTAATCCCAGAAGAAGTAGGTAAATCTCTGAGCTTGAGGTCAGCCTGGTTTTCTGAGTAAGTTCCAGGACAGCCAGAGCTACACAGAGAAACCTTGTCTCAAAGAACCCAATAAACAAACAAATAAGTTAAAATAAATAAATAAATGCTTGTCCTCTTCGAGTTTAAACATTGCTTATAGTCTTACATTATCACATCTGCAGCATATAGAAGCAATAAAATATTTTACTAGTACCAGAAAAAATTTAATTTGCCTTCCTTTGGTTTTTAAGATTAAGAAAATTAGGTAACGACAGGTAGTGGTGGCACACACCTTTAATCCCAGCACTCAGGAAGCAGAGGCAGGCGGATCTCTGAGTTCAAGACCAGCCTGGTCTACAGAGTGAGTTTCACGACAGCCAGAGCTGTTACACAGAGAAATTCTTTCTCAAAAAAAGTAAAAAGAGAGAGAGAGAGAGAGAGAGAGAGAGAGAGAGAGAGAGAGAGAGAGAGAAGGAGAAGAAGAAGAAGAAGAAGAAGAAGAAGAAGAAGAAGAAGAAGAAGAAGAAGAAAAAGAAGGAGAAAAAGCCAGGCAGTGATGGCGCACGCCTTTAATCCCAGCACTTGGGATTAAAATGAGTTCGAGGCCAGCCTGGTCTACAGAGTGAGATCCAGGACAGGCACCAAAGGTACACAGAGAAACCGTTTGAAAACAAACAAACAAAAACAAGAAAGAAAGATAGATAAGGTAACAAAGCATTTACCAGTTAAGTACAAACTTCAAAATATTTACCTAGTGTTTTCCTGTCAGACTATGTAAGTACACTTACCCTCAAAGCCATCATATTTAGCCAACAAGACTTAAGATATAGAGATGTAGGCACACACTCCTACACATACAGGCAACATAGGCACACATGCTCACCCATACACACACACACACACACACACACACACACACACACACACACACAGGGAATATCCACATAAAGTGCTAAACAAACAAGGAAGCATTGGAAAGGTAAATAAGGAGGCTCCAGAAAGATATGAGGTAATAGTTAAGCAGTTTAAGAGAAGGGCTGTTACAAGAAGAGATAATAACATAAACCCCAGGAAACTTTCAGTGTATAATTATAAGCAGTGCAGTCAGAGCAGTGGGAGATACGGACAAGAACAGTGGAGATGGAAATGGAAAAGCATTAATTAGGTGACAGTCAGATGGAAACTATGAATGCTGGAAGGAGTCTGGACTACACTTTTAACAACACTCTTTTTTTTGCAAGAGAATAACTAATACATGTATTTGATAGCTGTGTATGACAGATGAACTGAATGTCTAGAGTCAGGAGCCAAAAAAAAGTTAAAATTAGGATTAGTTATTAAGAGAAACAGAAAAAAAGGTAATCTGACCTGGGCTAACTGGATGTGGGAGATGCAGAAAATGAATGAAGGCTAGCTCTTAACCCAAATAGTTAATGGACTGGGTAAATCAAAGAAGAACTGCTGAAAGAAGAACCTGTCTAAAATGTCACAAGCTCTAAGAGAAACACAGCCACTGTAGTGACTTTTAGTTGTAAATTCTTTCTAAGAATCAGGAGATAGTTGCCTCTATACCTAGCCTTTTTAAAAATTAGAAAATCATGGTTAGATATACTGTCAAGTTAATTAGAATCAGCATACTAAGCTCTTTTAAAAATTAGAAAATTATGGGTGAGATATACTGTCAAGTAACTGGAATCAGTAATATCTGAGTTGTAGGCATGATTTTTTTTTAAATTAAGCATGAGGGAAAGTATCAGGAATTATGCTATTTTTAGCATTATCTAAATAAACGTCTCAATATTAAGGAAATGTTACCTAATATTTCATTACTTTTTGTACTTTTTGCCAAAGCATATTATGTGTCAAGTCATTTCTGACACTTCCTTTAAAAGGGACATAACAAAAGAGGAAAAACTGCTACTGAACAATGTGTACATTTATAAACATTACATGGAGAAACTCCCAGAACAATATACGGCACTCCTTTATTTAAACCCTAAATTTTAGCCTAAAAACCAGAGTTACCATTAAAATTTTTTAAAGTAAAGCTCAAAAAGGTTGATTTGCCAGAACAGCTCAGTAAAAACTTGTAAGCTGAATTCTCCAATTCCATACTACCCAGCAATTTAATTGGCCATTTCTTTACAGCATAACACATGAAAAGACAGTATTCAAAATAAAACTGTATGGTCACTTATCCCTGAATTAAAACTGAGGAAAAGAACAAAATTTTTGGAAGAAATTTAAATCATGTGATTGCAGAAGTCTACTTGACAGCTCAAAAAGAAAGGTTTTTTAGCTTAGCAGAGGCAAGTGGATCTCTATGAGTTCAAGGCAAGCCTGGTCTACACAGTTACAGCTCCAGAACAGCCAGGCTACAGAGAGACCCTGTCTCAAAAGAAACAAGAAAGGAAAAATGAGGAAAGAAAAGTTAAAAAAAAAAAAAAAAGAAAGAAAGAAAGAAAGAAAGAAAGAAAGAAAGAAAGAAAGAAAGAAAGAAAAGGAAAAGAAAAAGGAAAACACTTAGGCTTTGAATAACAAAGACTGTCTGTCACAAGTATCACCATGGGTTCCAAAGGATCCAGCCATGCTAAATTACAAGTATGATCATTTTCTTATCCAAAAAGTAGTAATCATCAAATGCCAGTCTAAACATAGCATTTATTCTACTTATTCTATTCATCAGATCACCTAATAGGATTGATCTACTTATAAAGTTATTAATGTAGTTACATAGTATCAAGGTATATAGGTTTAACAAAGTTAAACACCTGATGACACAGAGCCTTTAAAAAAAAAAGTGGCTTGGGAGAGTTTAGCAGTTAAGAATTGCTGCTCTTGCAGTGCAAGAGTTCAGCTCTATCAGGCACAGTGGCACTTAATCCCACCACTCAGGAGGCAGAAGCAGGTGGATCTCTGAGTTCGAGGCCTGTCTGGTCTGCAGGGTGAGTTCCAAGACAGCTAGAGCTATTACACAGATAAAAACCTGTGGGGGGGGGGGGGGAATCAGTTCCCATCATCTATCTACTCAGGGCAGCTCACAACCACCTGTCATTACAGCTCCAGGGGATCCAGTGCCCTCTTCTGGCCTCTGCAGGCATCCATGTACCCACAAACATATACGTACTTTAAAATAAAGTCTTAAAACACACACACACACACACACACACACACACACACACACACACCAAAAAAAAAAAAATATGGCTAACTAAAAAAGAACTACACAGAGTGCACCCTGCTATGGTAGCACTTGGTATGTATGGCACATCTGTAGTCCTGGCACCCAGGAAGCTGCAGCCGAGCCTGGGCAACCCAGGGAAATTCCATCCCAAAACATGACAGCATGAAAGGAGGGAAAAGACAATAAATATATGCTCACTATGTCATAAACAGAATGATAGTATAGGGCATGGTAATATAAGGCTATAGACCCAACTATTAGAGAGAAAACCATGAGTTCCAGGATGGCCTGAGCTGCACTATGAGACTCCTGTCTCAAAAAGCTGTGTGTATGTGCATGCGTGCGTGCGTTTTAAAGGGCTGGGGCATAGATCAGGAACAGAATACTTGCCTAGCATGTGCCAGGCCCTGAGTTAGACTGCAGGAGAATTCTAAGTCTAAGGAAAGCCAGAGCTATATATACAAGACGCTGTTTGTTTTGTTTTGTTTTTCTGAAACAGGATCTTACTATGTAGTTCTGGCTGTCCTGGAACTCACTATGTAGATCAGACTGACCTCAAACACACAGACATCAACCTGACTCTGCCTCCTGAAATGCTGGGATCAAACTACTACAACTACAAACAACTACACCTCACTCATTTTTAAAATGACATTTGATGACAATTAGGCAACTAGTATAACATGGAAAACACTGTTAACACCATCCCAAAGCATTTAATTCTGCAAATGGACTTACACCAAGAAATAAGAAAATATTCTATGACTGACCTCTGAGGCTATGTATGCTTGTAAGTCAAAAACCATAAGAAGCCAGCAATGGGTTAAATACACAAATTAATGTGTAATCACTAAATTCCTGAAAAATAGTTACTTATTACAGAAAGTTCTTCAGAGATTTTCTGGTTTTGAAATCTGTTTTTTCTCCCCACTGAAAACAGATCACACAAAATCATTCTGATATATATATATGGACACATACACGCGCACGCACACACACAAATGTATGTATGTATGTATGTATGTATGTATTATAATTATGCAGTGTCCAGAAAAGTAGCTACAGCTCACATTTTAGTGCCTCTCTCTGGTGGTCTATTTTGTCTTTCTCTTTACTCATGAGTGTAAATGAGTGCACACACTAATCATGCAATGCTTTGAGTTTAACTCTGATCTAAAACATAATCAAGCCTAGTTTAGATGTTTAAGTATACCAATTCAAGGAAAGATGGTCTGGGATATATCCTAACCTTTGACTTGACTGGTATTTCTAAATATGAACTTTCATGCTCAGGTGTGCATGAATTCTATTTAAGAACAGCCTTACTTACAAAAGCTGGAATAATGAAGCAAGGAAATATGGAAAAAGTAGGGGACACCCCCAAAAAAAAAGAATCGCTACTTTTTGTAGGTCTTGGTAGTTCATTAGCATTCATTTTCTTATCTAAACTAAGAATGATGTCATAAACATCAGTTACTTTTCTGTTCCAGAAATGACATCATGTTTCTGACCTAGCTAACTAATACAAATCTTAAGAACTGACAAAATTGGATGAGATTTAATTATAGTAAAATACACATTTAAAGTGAGAAGTTATTTCTGATAAACACCCTTGAGTTATTTTCCAAAAATAATTAAAATGCCAGTGAGTTAGATAGTAAGTTGAAAACATCAGATTTGATATAACTGCATGTAAACAAAAAGAATTCAAGTTTTAAACTACAAATACCTTATTAAAACAATTTGTTTCTTAAAAAGAGAAAAGAAATAAATCTCAATTTTCAAGGAACTGAATTAGAGCAGTGAAACTTATCTGACTTTTACAATTCTTCCACTTATTTCTGAGATTACATTATCTATATTGAAACTTGAGATTTCCACTAATAACAGCATTAGATGAGATTTTTTCCATTACTCAAAACCCACCCATTCTTTAATGCCTTGATGGTTTAATCTGCAAAACGGTGCCTACTAGATGAGACCATAAACATATTAATAATGGAAAGTCAGCAAGTAGGCAGTGACACTGATAAATCTGTCCATGAATATTAAGCCAACCCATGCTAGTTTTAGGGGAAAAAAGTAATGATAGCCAGGCGGTGGTGGTGGTCCACGTCTTTAATCCCAGCAGTCGGGAGGCAGAGGCAGGCAGATGGATCTCTGTGAGTTTGAGGCCAGCCTGGTATACAGAGTGAGATCCAGGGCAGGCACCAAAACTACAAAGAGAAACCCTGGGGGGTTGAGGGGGGGGGGGAGAGTGATGTGCTTAAAAACAAGAGTAACTAGTTCCAATGTAGTTTCCTCCCATGTAACTACTGTTTTCTAAAAGTTGAACTGAATCAAGATTTCATTTTTCTATTTCTACAATACTGAAGACTGAATCTAGAGCCTCGAACATGCTACTCCTGTGCTCTACCACTGAGCTGTATCCTCAGCTCTTCTCTTTTAGAGACAGGGTCTCACCAAGTTGCCAGGGGCAGCCTTGAGCTCACTCTGTAGGCCAAGTAGGACTTAAACTTGCCCACCTGCCTCAGCCTCCCAAGTAGCTGGAATTTCAGATTTTCACACAAGGTCGGTTTTTTATTTTTCAATCATGTCGCATTCGTGACAACATTTTCCCCAAACTAACCGAAATTCCTAAAACTCAAAAATACAAAACCTGATGCATAGTGTTAAGTGAGATGTAGTTACCTGAAGCAAGCCTAACTTTCTATGCACGAAATAGAAATCTTCAGAGAAAGGAGTTCAGAAGCTGAAAGCCTTTCTAATTCACAATAGAGTTTTGTCCAATTAGACAACACTGAGTTTTATTGTTGCTGGAGCTGCAAGGGTAGACAGGCAATCTGCAGTAACTATTCCAACAGCTTCCATCAAGTTACATGCTACCACTGGAAGTAGTAGCAGTTAGGTCTCAAACAAAAAGACACACACACACATACAAACACAAAGGTACAAGCCTCACCATCAGAAATAAAGCCCATCATCACCTCTTCCGAGAAACAGTTCCCTTCCCCCACCTTTAAGTAGCCACTTAAGACTGCCAAGGAGATCCATTTCTTTATTAGCCAGTGCCCACTTGGGGCAATCGTACACCAAAGCTGCTCTGAAGGGCCTGCCCTAATCCCGTCTGAAACTGCTCAAGAGACTCAAGGGCTAGGATAAACCGGGTGGAAAAGAGCCGGATTCTTTCTGACACCTCTTCCACACTCACTCCCTCACCCCCTCCTCCAGCTCGCCCCTGTAGCCTATCATCCGGCACGAGGAACTGCCGGCTAGAGCCGCCGGTCATGCAGGAACTGCCGGCCAGAGCCGCTCAGGCAGCCCCAGGCCTCCGCCATACCAGGACTCCGGGAAGCACCGCCCAAACGTACCTCCCGACCGGCCGGCAGAGCGGACAGGCCTGGGGCGGGCCAGGCCCAGGCCTGCCCCCTCGGCGCCGCGCGGGCCGCCCGGGTCCGATCCCCATGCCGGTCCCGGGGCCAGACGGCGTGGCGGGGCCCCTCACCTGGATGACCTCGTTGACCTCCCGGATACATTCCACCATGTGCTGCAGGATCTGCTCGGCCGTGAGCACCTCGTAGCGGTAATCCTCCTCCTGCTCGTGCCCCGGGCCACCGCCGCCACCGCCGCCACCGCCACCTCCTCCAGGCCCCAGAGCGCTGCCGCCGCCGCCGCCCGTCTCCCCGCACAGCAGTCCGTCCCGCTCCCCGCCGACGCCCAGCCCGGGCTCCACCAGCTCCACCTCGCCCAGGTCCAGGTTATCATCGTCCGGCTCGTCCTCGTCGTCGTCCTCCTCCTCCTCGGCGCCGCTGTCCTCCTCGCTGCACTCCTCGTCCTCGTCGAACTCGTAGTTGTAGCCCTCGTCCGAGTCCATGGCGCGACGCGCGCGGGCCCGGCGGACGCTGGCCGCGGCGCGGAGAGGGCGGGGACGCCGAGGCCCCGGCTCTCGCTCCGGCTCCGGCTGCCGTCCGGACGCAGGCCTGGTTCCGGCCCCGTGGGCCGCGGCTGCTCCCCCGGTGCGGCGGTTGGAGGCGGGCGGCGGCGGCGGCCGGGAGGGCGCGGAGCAGGGCGGGAGGGAGCGCGGGGGCCGCTTGCTGCCCGCCTCAGTCAGACACCGCTCCGCTCCGGCCTCGGACGGAAAACAGTCCCCAGCGCCACCTCCGCGGCCGCTGCTACCGCTACTGAGCCAACAAAGGGGCGTGCGTCACCGCGCCGCGCTGCGTCACCGCGTCAGTCCTCTGTGCGTCACCGCGCCACGCCCCTTGGCCCCTGCGTAGTATACGGGGAGACCCCACGGCCGGGCCGGAGGAGGACGGGAACGCGGCGGCGCAGCGGTGGCCGGGCTGGCCTGAGAACCCGCAGGTCCTTGACGTGAGGAGGCTGAGGCCTTCCGGTCGCGGGGAGGGGCCCGGGGAGCGCCCAGGCAGAGGTTCTCGCCGCGGGCCTTCCTCGCTTCCGGGCCTCACCGACACTTCTCGCCCGCTCTGGCTAGTTCCGGAAAGCCATCTGCTGCTCAGCTAAAATCCCCGGTTGCCCGAGTCACTGCCTGGAAGGTGGTAGTACGCGGAAACTCCAAATTGTGTGACAGGTAGTTGGAGTGTTGCTCTCCACCGGTGTGGATCTGCAGTGGTTCTCGGGTCCCCTGACGTGACGTCATCGTAAAGAGACGTTTCCTGAACTCATCTTGACAAGCACTTCTTAAGGGTCCTAAACAATGTGAACGCCATGGCTTTCCTCAGTTGATCACTAAGGGCCTTCCAAAGATTAGTCCTAGTGCCCATGTTATAGCAGAAGCACATGAGGCTCTAAAACAGAAAGACAAGAATGTTTGTAGCCCTGTGGTGGCATGCTTGCCCATCATGCACAAAGGCCCCAGCAATGGAGCAGAAAGGCTTTCTGATACATACTGTATATTACATGCAATATAAAATACAGTAATGATTCCTGGAAACAATACAGGCAAACCACATCTACAAGGACCAAATGTAGCAAGAGAGACTGCTTATCTGGAGGTGGTGCAGAAGTGAGCTGTGTTGATGGATGGATAGTTAAACAGAGGAGGAGGGGAAGATGGCCTTGTTCAAAACAAGGTTCACGGTAGTTAGAACACTGAAAATTAAAACTCAATTGGTAAATGGGAAATATTGGGCAAATTAATTAGAGGTCATGACAAAGCATTTTATGCCTTTCCAACACTTGGCTTAACTTGTTTTATTTGCTTTGCACCTTGTAAACAGGACAGGAGAATCAGGGAATTGTTTGGAAGGGAGCAGAGGCATAAGAAGCCTCCTTCCGGTAACTTGAAGGATTGGCCAGACTGAAAACCTTTTAAAAGCTGAATCCTTAATTTATTGAAAGGTTTAGCAAGTACATACAGTGCTTAAGATATAGATTCCTTTTAGAAATTCACTTTGGAACATGAAATAGATATATATGCCTATATTTGTCTATTTTGTTTTTAAATGATCAAATTTATTTCCTTTTAAAAAAATACGTCTCTTTACTGAGTTGGGGGCATGGCATGTGGAGGTCAGAAGAGAACTCCTTGTGGGAGTCAGCTTGTTCTTCTCACTGGGTGGGCTCCAGGAGTAGGATTAAAGCCATCAGGCTTGGTGGAAAGTGCCTTTCTATACCCGCACAGCCTTTTTTTTTTTTTTACTTTTTTATTTTTTAAAATGTAGCTTTAACCCCTGACATTCCTGCCTCTGCCTCCCAAATGCTAGGAGACATGCACCACCATGCCCAGGTCAAATCAAAGTTCTTAACATCAGCTCTAGGTTATCTTGGTCCTTTGAGTCAGTGTTTCTGTTTAGCAATTATAAGTTGTTGTCACAACTGGGGCAAACCGCAGACACAAACACCCTCTGTTGTTCTCCATCCTCCTTGTGTTATACCTATGGACATAATTCAGTACCATTTGTGTGTTCATTACTTCTCTTGTTGTTGTAATAAAATAACAGAGAAAAGCAAGTTGAGGAAAGAGGGGATTGATTTGCTTCACAGTTTAAGAACAGGGTCTATCCTAGCAAGGAAAGCATGGTGACAGAAGTGTGAGGCAGCTAGTCACATTGCATTGTATCAGCAGTCAGGAAGCAGAAAGAGATGAATAATGGTGTCTAGATCACTTTCTCCTTCTTATTCAGTCTAGGACCCCAACCTATGGAATGTTACAGACCACATTTTTAGGGTCTTTCACCTTAATTATTGTGTCTAGAAAGTACCTCATAGACATGCCCATAGGTTGAGCTCCTAAATAATTCTTGGTCCAAAGTTGATGATATTAACCATAACAATTTGTCAAGACCTTTGCATCATCTTTCTTTTAATAGTACCCTACCCTCCACGTCTTCCTTTGGGTACTGAAATAGCTGGCCACAATCCAAAAAATGCTTAGCAATATGCATTCTGTTACTGAGTTTCAATCACAAAGCACAGCTGAACCCTCAGTACTACTCCCTGGTACTGTTACATTTTAAAATTTGTTTTGGTGCTTGGACCTACTCTTCATACCTTTACTAGTTTCCCAGACCTCCAACCCAGCAGTGTGTGTGGTGGTTCACACCTCTAATTCTAACAACTCTGGAGACTGAGGATTCAGTTTTGAAGCCACACAGCTTGGGCTCCATGGGGGCACCATATCTCAAACAAAAACCAACAACAACAAAATCCACTCCAAATTTGCCCTTTCCAGTCCTCCCAAAGCACATGAAATTAAGTTATAGTAAAATGTGAAAATATCAGGAAGGACCTTATGTAGTCGAAAGTTTCTCTGGTCCTGGCAGGCCCCATGGTCCTGCAGCCACTTATAAAATAATCACTCAGGCTGGGCGGTGGTAGTGCACGCCTTTAATCCCAGCACTTGGGAGGCAGAGCCAGGTGGATATCTGTAAGTTCAAGGCCAGCCTGGTCTACAGAGTGAGATCCAGGACAGGCACCAAAGCTACACAGAGAAACCCTGTCTTGAAACACCGCCCCCAAAAAAATCACTCAGAGCTTAATATTATTTACAAACTGTATGGCCTATGGTAGGCTTCTTGATAGCTAGCTCTTAACCCATTTCTATTAATCTGTAGTTGTGGCATTACTGGTTTGCTGGCATCTTGCTGCTCCTTTGGCGGCAGCTGGCATATCTCCCTCCTGTCCTTTCTTTTCTCCTTATATGTGCTTAGATTTCCCGCCTGACTCTAAGATGCCTTGCCATAGGCCAATGCAGCTTTATTTGTCAACCAATCAGAGCAACACATATTCACAACAAACAGAAAGACATCCCACAGCAAACATATTTGAAATTTTGATATTTGAAAATATCTACATCACTGAAATATGCTGAGCAGCTAAATACTATTAAGGATTAAAAACAGAAGGCAGATAAGGCAGGGAGCCCTGGGAATTATAGACCATCCTAAGATGTTTACATTAGGGCAGTGTTTCAAGCAGAAGAGTAAAACAATATGATCCTTGTTCTCAGAAAGGTAACTGGGTACTTCATATATCATGGGCTACAATGGCAACAGCTAATTATGAGACTATCTTGGAAATCCATCTGGAGAATAATAATAGCTTGAAATAGTTTATGGCACTGGAGATACAAGTGGTTAAGTCTGGGTGTACTTTAAAAGTAGACCCAACAGGTTCAGCAATGAGACCACCAGCATACCTCTGGATTCCTGACTGCAGTCACAGTGTGAGCCTCCTCACAGTCATGTTTTCCCTGCCATGGTAAGACTGTATCTGTTCAAACCATGAGCTAAAACAAACACTTCTTCCAATAGGTTGATTTTGTCAGCTAATTTTGTCACAGCAACAAGAAAAATGCTATAGAAAATTGGTACTGAGGTGCGGTAATGAGCCTGACTAGGTGGTTCTTGGGCTTTCAGGAGGAATTTGAAAGATTTTGGCACAGGAGACTCAAGAAAACTTAGAATATTGTAAGCAAAGCTTAAAGGGCCATTCTGGTGAGAGTTTGGAAGAAAGTAAAAAAAAAATACAGTGGAGGCCAGGCTCATGAGGTTTTGGAGAAGAATGAGACTCTTAATGTGCTAGAGGCCACTTGTGTTTGAGTCTAGCAAAGAACTTGAATACATTTTGTCCATGTCCTGAAATTTTTGAGTAAGACTGAATTCTTAGGTAATAGACTAACTTGTTTGGTAGTAGAAATTTCAAGACGGGTAACTTTCAGGCTATGGCACAGTTACTGCTCACAGGTCCAACCATGTGCAGGTCTTATACAGATAACCACAACTGCAGTTCATGAATGCAATGACTTTATCAAGTCCAGGAGATGACTTTTTGTTGCACATCTCCCCATTCTCTGGCTCTTACATTCATCCCTCCCCTTCTTCTGCAGTCACCCTTGAGCTTTAGATGAGATGGTACAGCTGTCCCATTTAGAATGAGCCTTTGAGGACCAGGAATGGAACGATGTGTTTTGATGTAGGGTTGACAAGTGGTAAAGTTGTGACAATCATCTCCATCATTAGTTTGACTATTTTGGGGGTCACCTAATGGACACACCTCTGGGCATAATCTTTGGAATGTCTTTAAGAAAGGTTTAACTGAAGAGGAAAGGCCAACTTAAATATGGGTGGCACTGTCCTGTGGACTGGAATTGGAATCCCACACTGAAGAATAAGGGGAAAGGAAGAAGGCAGCAAATACCAGCATTCACATTATCTGCTTCCTAACTGCAGAAGCAATATAACCAGTCACTTCATGCTCCTCCTACTGCCAGGCCTTCCTCTCCATTATACACCATATCCCCTCATGCCATAAGCCAAAATAAAGCCTTTCTTCAAAGGGGAAGATTGCTGCAATTTGACTGTGTTTATAGGGGAATCAAGGATGCCTACAAGATTTAGGGCTTGAGCAACGGAGACAGGTGGTAACAGTTACTGAAGCACATTGTTTTCCTATCAGGCATCAAGGTAGAGTTATTAAGTAGACAATTCCATGTACTAATGTTCAAAACAAAATAGAAAGAGTTAGATGTGGAGATAGGATTTTACAAGGGTTGACATCGACAGTACTGAGAAGCAGAATAGGATAATGGTAAGATACTTAAGCCGTGGAGGAGATAAGAGTGTACCTCTGCCTTGAGTTGCTGTCTGTAATCTTAAGAAAATTTTTGACTCTCTATGAGCTTTACTTCAGGGGATCATAACTCCTAGTCTCATAGAACTACTCATAGCAACAGAAGTATAGCTCTTTAATAGAACATTTGCCTAGCATGAGTGAAGCTCTAGGTACAATTCCCAGTAACACACACACACACACACACACACACACACACACACACACACACACACACCACTTGTATCAAAGGAAAAACTGCATTAAAGTTCCTAAGGCCAGATGCACACCTTTAATTCCAATATTTAGGAGGCAGACACAGTGGATCTTTGTGAATTTGAGACCTGTATGGTCTACTTATTGAATTCCAGTACAGCAGGGACTACCCAGTGAGATCCTTCCTCAGAGAATAAATAAAATATTAGAGTCAGTACCTAGCATATAGTTAAGTACTCACAAAATTACAACTTATAAAAATTGCCAAGGCGGTGGTGCATGCCTTTAATTCCATCACTTGGGAAGCAGAGGCAGGCAGATCATTGAGTTCAAGGCTAGCCTGGTCTACGTGAGTTCCAGGACAGCCAAGATTACACAGAAAAACTGTGTCTTAAAAAACAAAAACAACAATAACAAAAAAAAAACCCTGTCATAATCACCTGCACCCTTGGGAAAACTATGACCATTTAGATTTAACCCTTGAATGTAGTTTTATTTTAATTAGGTTATTATGTATATAACCTAGATCCTCCTTTTTGTAGGGTGTGTGTGTGTGTGTGTGTGTGTGTGTGTGTGTGTGCGCATATTTGTGTATATGATATATATTCATGTTGACGTGTGTGTGCAGGTGTACGTATGGACCAGAGATCAACATCAGTTGTCTTCCTCGATTGCTTTCCACCTTTGTTTTTGAGAAATGGCTTCTGACCAACATTGGAACTCATCCATTTGGCTAGGCTTACTGGCCAGTCAGCTCCAGGGATCTGCCTGTCTCCACCTCTCCAGGGCTGGGGTGACAGATGCCAGAAGCCTACCTACCATTTCACATGAATGCTGGAGATCAAGTTCAAGTCAGGCACTTTACCAACTGAGCCATCTCCTAAGTCCCTCATCCACAATGTCTAGAAAAGAAATTCATCTTTTTTCTCAGAATCTCTCTCTATGATCTAATTTATCTTTTAAAAACTAATATTGTAAACAGTGTCAGAATGGATCTGAAGTTTTGGTTCTCCTACTCTAGGATAAGCTTTCATAATCAGGTTCTTGGCAATAGTCATTCCATTCATATTTGGAAAATATCTTAGATTGAGGTTAGCTTATGGTGTATGGTGCTATTTCAGGAAAACCAGTAGAACAGCTTCTCAAAGGTCCCATATTGGCCAAGGGATGACCTACATACATTATTAGGGTTTTGTTTTTCCTTTTAATGATTTGCTCTGTAAGGTATTCCCTGTGTTATTGTTGTCTCAAGTATGATGATTACTGGGTGGAAGTATAGTACTCTGTAAACAACAGGACATGGTCCTTGGAAAAAGAAAATAAACTAATACTTCCTTGGTGCAGGAAGGAATCATTTTTTGGTAATGCAGTACTCTCATCCCTATATGTGAATGAGGGTGGAAAAAATTACTAGCACCAGGTGGTGGTGGTACATGCCCTCTCCTTCCCATATACCCCTTACTTCTCCTTTATCATTTCTTGTTTGAGTGTTATTTGAGAGAAAGTCTCACTGTGTACCCCTGGATGGCCTAGAACTCACAAAGATCCACCTGCCTCTGAGATCCCACCTGCTGGGATTAATGGTGTTAGCTGCCATATCCAGATTTTCTTATGTTTGTTTGTTTGTTTTTAAGACTGAGTCTTGCTATAGAGCTCAGACTGGCCACAAACTTGTAGCAGTCATCAGCCCCCTCTATTAGTGTTGAAATTATAGGCATGTGCCACCACAACTGAAGAGGGTATTTTCTAATAAAGTTCAAAAAGACTTACTTCTCTACGGGTCCCAGTTCCTCTAGCTTATTGTGTTGCCTTGTGGATGTATTTGGATAAATGAATGAATTTGTTTGCACTTGCCAAACCAACCACATATTCTTTTTGCCATTGTTTGGACACATATCTTTGTATCTCCAGGTGGTTCCATACTCTCAGACTAAAGAAATTGTCGTCTGACTTCCACATATTTGCTGTAACACATGCCTTCAAATGCACACATTCATGTGTGTGTGAGCACACAAACACACACACACACATATACACACACTGAATAAAAAAATGTAATTCAAAAAGAAATCACATTACACTTTCCCCAGCACTTTTTAATCTATTGTTTCGTCTACCTAAACTCTGCTTATCTAATCTGTGTGTTTCAAAACTGCTGTTTTCCAAATTATTCCAAACTTGGCACTTAAAATGTAGAATGTGAATCATCCTTGTATCTCCCATTTGCAACAAGAATCCATGCGTTTGCTAGTGTGGGGTCAATTAATTATAAACCTGAAGCTGTAGACCACTAGACATTTATTGACTTCTTACCTCAAACTACAATAGATTTTGCCAACATTAAATAAACATTGGTGTCTCCTCTGCTAATTCTTCTAGGTTTCCTTGAAAACTTGAAGGCTAGAAGAAAGAGGAGGGGGAGGCCGAATGTCCGTTTCTTCTGTACCACTCATGTGGGACTTCTCTGAGGCACGTGTCCATCTCACCTCACACATCTCCAGCTTTTGATGCTGCATTGCAAGTTAAGATTGAAACAGAAATCAAAACAGACAGGATACAAAGCCCAGAGTGCAGCTTGCTTGTCACTGCACGAAGGACTACAGATTGGAGTTAGCTGCCACAGCCCAGAAACGTCAGTGCTGGGTGTGTCCCCAGAACACCAAAGCTTACCAAAATGAAAAAGCTTGTCTTCTGTCTTTTACTTCTTTTGTTTTTTTTGTTCTTCTGGTATCTTCTTTTGGAAACAATACCATGATTTAAAAGTCATAACAGGGTTTAGGACAGCTCAGCACTACAACATTTGCCCAGCAAACACAGGGGCCTGTGCTCAGTTCTCAGCACCCAACGACTACATCCAATGGAATCACCTCTTCCAACTCCAGGAACCAAATGTCACCTCTTCCAGACTTGTCTAAAGATGGCAGAGAAAAATTTTCTCTATACCCTCAGTCAATATCAGTAGAGTAATAATGGAAAGCTTATGGTATGTGACTGCTTCTCTAGAATTTTCTATGAATTGCTTCACATGTTGCTTTTATGAACAGATAATTTTGCACTGGCAAGATGGCTCAGTGGGTTGACATTTCTTACTTAGATTCATGGCATAAGCTTGATCCTTGGGACCCACATGGTGGAAGAAGAACCAGATCCTGCAAGTTGTCCTTTGACCTACATATGCACATATACATATATGCATGCACATACTAAATATAAAAAAAAAGTAGGGAGTTTAACATGCTTAGAAGTTGGGTAACATACTCTGCTGCCAAAACACTAGAGTTCCCACTTTAAAGAGTTTATACTGAAATCACTACATTGTCTCTACGTGTTACTAAATAAAATGGCCTCAAAGTGCTGTATTAGTTATCCAGTTGGCTTATTTCTTTATACAACACAAATTAAGGTATGTGTGGGTACATTTTCCAAGACATATCAAACCTGTGAGCCTTTGTAACTTTCTACATGAATATAGGTGGGAAGTTGCAGGTGGAAAGGATCAGACACACAGAGGTGGTATGTTGTAGAGAAGTAGATATTCTGAGAATGTTTTTTCTTTGAAATACTGGGGATTTGAACCCAGGGCTTTGTGACTAAAATAAGCCCATTCCCTTTATTCAGCTATCTTTTTTGTTTGTTTGTTTGTTTTTTGTTTTTGAGTAAAACCAAAACTGATTCTAAGCCACAGTCATCCTAGGGTCCCCCCTGCCATATAGCCTCCCTGGTTCTGTGGGTTGCAGTCTGATTGTTCTTTGCTTTATATCTAGAATCCACTTTGATGAGTGAGTACATACCATGTTTGTCCTTCTGGGTTTGGGTTACTCACTCAGGATGATATTTTCTAGTTCCATCCATTTGACTGCAAATTTCATGCTGTCATTGTTTTTCTCTGCTGAGTGGTACTCCATTGTGTATATGTACCACATTTTCTTAATCCATTCTTCAGTTGACGGGCATCTAGGTTGTTTCCAGGTTCTGGCTATTACAAATAGTGCTGCTATGAACATAGTTGAGCATGTTTCTTTGTGGTATGATTGAGCATTCCTTGAGTATATGCCCAAGAGTGGTATGGCTGGGTCTTGAGGTAGATCGATTCCCAATTTTCTGAGAAACCAGCCATACTGATTTCCACAGTGGTTGTACAAGTTTGCATTCCCACCAACAGTGGAGGAGTGTTCCCTTTGCTCCACATCCTCTCCAACATAGACTGTCATTAGTGTTTTTGATCATTGCCATTCTGACAGGTATAAGATGGTATCTCAGAGTCATTTTGATGTGCATTTCTCTGATGATTAAGGATGTTGAGCATTTCTTTAAATGTCTTTCAGCCATTTGTGATTCTTCTTTTGAGAATTCTCTGTTTAGCTCTTTAGCCATTTTTTTAATTGGATTGTTCAGTATTTTGATGTCTAGTTTCTTGAGTTCTTTATATACTTTGGAGATCAGTCCTCTGTCAGATGTGGGCTTGGTGAAGGTCTTTTCCCATTCTGTAGGCTGTCTTTTGGTCTTATTGACTGTGTCTTTTGCCCTACAAAAGCGTCTCAGTTTCAAGAGGTCCTATTTATTAATTGTTGTGCTCAGTGTCTGTGCTGCTGGTGTTATATTTAGGAAGTGATCTCCTATGCCAATGCGTTCAAGTGTACTTCCTACTTTCTCTTCTATTAAGTTTAGTGTAACTGGATTTATGTTGAGCTTTTTGATCCACTTGGACTTGAGTTTTGTGCATGGTGACAGATATGGATCTATTTGTAATCTTTTACATATTGACATCCAGTTATGCCAATACCATTTGTTGAAGATACTTTCTTTTTTCCATTGTATAGTTTTGGCTTCTTTGTCAAATATCAGGTGTTCATATGTGAGTGGATTAATGTCAGGGTCTTCCATTTGATTCCATTTGTCTGTATGTCGGTTTTTATACCAGTACCAAGCTGTTTTTATTACTATAGCTTTATAGTAGAGCTTTAGGTCAGGGATAGTGATGCCTCCAGATTCTTTTAGCTATCCTGGGTCTTTTGTTTTTCCATATGAAGGTGAGTGTTTTTCTTTCCAAGTCTGTGAAGAATTGTGTTGGGATTTTGATGGGGATTGCATTGAATCTGCAGATTGTTTTTGGTAAGATTGCCATTTTTACTATGTTAATCCTACCTATCCATGAGCATGGGAGATCCTTCCATTTTCTGATATCTTCTTCAATTTCTTTCTTTAGAGATTTAAAGCTCTTATCAAAAAGGTCCTTCACTTGTTTGGTTAGTGTTATCCCAAGTTATTTTATATTATTTGTGGCTATTGTAAAGGGTGATGTTTCTCTGACTTCTTTCTCAGCCCTTTTATCATTTGTGTATAGGAGGGCTACTGATTTTTTTGAGTTGATCTTGTATCCTGCCACTTTACTGAAAGAGTTTATCAGCTGTAGGAGTTCCCTGGTAGAATTTTTGGGGTCACTTATGTATACTATTATATCATCTGCAAATAGTGAAAGTTTGACTTCTTCTTTTCCAATTTGTATCCCTTTGATCTCCTTTTGTTGTCTTATTGCTCTAGCTAGAACTTCAAGTACTATATTGAATAAATATGGGGAAAATGGACAGTCTTGTCTTGTTCCTGATTTTAGTGGAATCGTTTTGAGTTTCTCTCTGTTTAATTTGATGGTGGCTGTTGGCTTGCTGTAAATTGTCTTTATTATGTTTAGGAATGTTCCTTGTATTCCTGATCTCTCTAAGATCTTTATCATGAAGGGGTGTTGTATTTTGTCAAAGGCTTTTTCAGCATGTAATGAGATGATCATGTGGTTTTTTCTTTCAGTTTGTTTATATGGTGTATTACATTGACAGATTTTCATATGTTGAACCATCCTTGCATCCCTGGGATGAAACCTACTTGGTCATGGTGGATAATTTTTTTGACGTATTCTTGGATTCAGGTTGCCAATATTTTGTTGAGTATTTTTGCATCAATGTTCATGAGGGAGATTGGTCTGTAATTCTCTTTCTTTGTTGCATCTTTGTGTGGTTTGTGTATCAGGGTAATTGTAGCCTCATAAAAAGAGTTTGGTAATATTCCTTCTGTTTCTATTGTGTGGAACAATTTGGAGAGTATTGGAATTAGTTCTTCTTTGAAAGTCTGGTAGAATTCTACACTGAAACCATCTGGTCCTGGGCTTTTTTTTTGGTTAGGAGATTTTTGATGACTGTTTCTATTTTTTGAGGGGTTATTGTTCTATTTAAATAGTTTATCTGGGTCTTGATTTAACTTTGGTATGTGGTATCTATCGAGAAAATTGTCCATTTCTTCCAGATTTTCCAATTTTGTGGAGTACAGGCTTTTGAAGTATGACCTGATGATTCTCTGGATTTCCTCGTTGTCTGTTGTTATGTCTCCCTTTTCATTTCTGATTTTGTGAATTTGGGTGCTCTCTCTTTGCCTTTTGGTTAATTTGGCTAGGGGTTTGTCTATCTTGTTGATTTTTTTCAAAGAACCAACTCTTTGTTTCATTGATTTTTTTTTTGTATTGTTCTCTTGGTTTCTATTTCGTTGATTTCAGCCCTCAATTTGATTACTTCCTGACATCTATTTCTTCTGGGCGAGTTTGTTTCTTTTTGTTCTAGAGCTTTCAGTTGTGCTTTTAATTCATTGGTATGAGATTTCTCCATCTTCTTTATGTGTGCATTTAGAGCCATGAATTTTCCTCTTAGCACTGCTTTCATAGTGTCCCATAAGTTTGGGTATGTTGTACTTTCATTTTCATTGAATTCTAGGAAATCTTTAATTTCTTTCTTTATTTCTTCCTTGACCCATTGATGTTTCAGGTGGGCATTATTCAGTTTCCATGAGATTGTAGGCTTTCTGTAATTTTTGTTGTTGCTGAAGTCTAACTTTAATGCATGGTGGTCTGATAAGATACAGGAGGTTATTCTAATGTTTTTGTATCTGTTGAGATTTGTTTTGTGACCAAGCATGTGGTCAATTTTAGAGAAGGTTCCATGGGGTGCTGAGAAGAAGGTATATTCTTTTGTGTTAGGATGGAATGTTCTGTAGATATCTATTAAGTCCATTTGAGTCATACCATCTGTTAGGTCCTTTATTTCTTTGTTAAGTTTCAGTCTGGTAGATCTGTCTTTTGGTGAGAGTGGTGTGTTGAAATCTCCCACTACTAATGTGTGGGGTTTGATGTGCATTTTAAGCTTTAGTATTGTTTCTTTTATGAATGTGGGTGCCTTTGTATTTGGGGCATAAATGTTCAGAATCGAGACTTCATCTTGGTGGATTTTTCCTGTGACAAATATGTAATGTCCATCCTGATCTCTTTCTATTGATTTTAGTTTGTAGTCTATTTTATTTGATATTAGGATAGCTACACCAGCTTGCTTCTTAGGTCCATTTGCTTGGAAAACCTTTTCGCAGCCCTTTACTCTGAGGTAGTGTCTGTCTTTGAAGTTAAGGTGTGTTTCTTGTATGCAGCAGAAGGATGGATCCTGTTTTCTTATCCATTCTGTTAGTCTGTGTCTTTTTATAGGTGAGTTGAGACCATTGATATTGATGGATATTAATGACCAGTGATTGTTAATTCCTGTTATTTTTTGTGGTTGTGTTGCGTTTTCCTTCTTTGGTGTTTGTTGGTGTGGGATTATCTATTGCCTGAGTTTTCATGGGTGTGTTTAACTTCTCTAGGTTGGATTTTTCCTTCTAGTGCTTTCTGTAGGACTGGATTTGTGCATAGGTATTTTTTATTTTTTTTATTTTTAATTTTTTAATTTTTTTTTTTTTTCGGTTTTTTGAGACAGGGTTTCTCTGCGTAGCTTTGCGCCTTTCCTGGAACTCACTTGGTAGTCCAGGCTGGCTTCAAACTCACAGAGATCCGCCTGGTTCTGCCTCCCGAGTGCTGGGATTAAAGGCGTGCGCCACCACCGCCAGGCGTGCATAGGTATTTTTTAAATCTGGTTTTATCATGGAATATTTTGTTTACTCCATCTATGGTGATTGAGAATTTTCCTGGGTATAATAGTCTGGGTTGGCATCCATGGTCTCTCAGTGTCTGCATAACATTTGTCCAGGACCTTGTAGCTTTCATGGTCTCTATTGAGAAGTCTGGTGTTATTCTGATGGGTCTGCCTTTATATGTTACTTGGTCTTTTTCCTTTGCGGCTCTTAATATTTTTTCTTTGTTCTGTATGTTTAGTGTTTTGATTATTATGTGGTGAGGGGACTTTTTTTTTGGATCCAGTCTATTCAGTGTTCTGTAAGCTTCTTGTATCTTCATAGGTATTTCTTTCTTTAGGTTAGGAAAGTTTTCTTCTATGATTTGTTGAATATATTTTCTGTGCCTTTGAGTTGGTATTCTCCTTCTGTCCCTATTATTCTTAAGTTTGGTCTTTTCATGGTGTCTCAAATTTCTTGGACGTTTTGTGTTACGACTTTTTTGTTTTTAGTGTTTTCTTTGACTGACGAATCTATTTTCTCTATTGTGTCCTTAGTGTCAGAGATTCTCTGTTCCATCTCTTGCATTTGGTTGGTTATGCTTGCTTCTATAGTTCCTGTTCGTTTAGTCAGGATTTCTATTTCCAGCATTCCCTCAGTTTGTGTTTTTTTTTTATTATCTCAATTTCAATTTTCAAATCTTGAATTGTTTCCTTCATCTGTTTAATTACTTTTTTTTGGCTTTCTCTGATTTCTTCCAATTTTTTGTTTGTTTTTTTCTTCCATTTCTTTAAGGGAATTTTTTATTCCTCTTTAATGGAGTTTTTCATTTCCTCTTTAAGGATCTCTATCATTTTCTTAAAGTCATTTTTAGGATTGGTTTCTTCTGTTTCTTCTGCCTTGGTATGTTCAGGTCTTGCAGGTGTAGAATCACTAGGTTCTGATGTTGTCATATAGGTCTTTATGTTGTTACCTGTAATTTTGCACTGGCATCTACTCATCTCTTCTTCTGCTTGGTATAGGCGGTGTCTCTGTCTGAAGGTGCCTCTCTTGTTCTAATTGTTAGTCTTGGTCCACTAGGAGTTCTTGGTTAAATCGGTGCTGTTGGGCTCTGTTTCTTCAGGAGAGCTGTTCCCAGTTGGTGTAGTGGAGGCTTGTGATCCTGGTGATCTGGTTTGGTGGCTGGACGGCGCCTTCTTTTGTGTTCTCAGGTCACGTTTTGCTCATTTGTCAACTCCTCAGCTGATTTTGTTTCCTCAGACTGCAGACTGTAGGATTCTGAATCCTCTCCCGAATGGATCTCAACTGAGTAGATTATTTAGTAGGGTAGTCTCACCAACACTTCCAAGTTGTTGGGTTTCATAGATAGCATCAGCAGCTGGGCCCTGGGTTGGCCTCAGACTGAGTGTTCATATCCGTTCTGGTCACGTCTCACAGAGATGGCTCCTTCCCCAGTTGCTGAGGTTAAAGGATCCCTGTTCCAGGTTCTTATTCTCCTTGTTTTCACTAACTCCTCAGCATGTAATAGCTCAGTTGTTGGTCTTTATTACTACCGCTTCTCTGCCACTGCTCAGCCTGCCTCTGCCGCAGCTCTGCCTACCTTTGCCGCAGCTCTGTCTGCCTCTGTCACCATTCCATCTGCCTCTGCCTCAGCTATCTTTATTTAGGGGTTTTTTGAGATAAGGTCTCCTTTTGTAGCCCTAGCTGTCCTGGAACTGGATATGTAGACTTTACTGACCTTAAACCTGTAGAGATTCACCTGCCTTAGCCTCTGAAGTACTGGGATTAAAGGTGTGCAACCACCACACCCAGTTTTGGGAATTTTTTTTTTCCCCAGACAGGGTCTCCCTGTGTAGTCCATGCTGGACACAATTTGAGGCCTTCCTGCGTTGGTCTCCAGTGTGCTGGACTCATATAGACATACATCACTATGCCTGGCTCTATTCAGTTGTCATGTAGCAGTTAGCACCATAGGCTTCAGAGCAGGAAACCCCATGAATTAAGTATGTGACCTTAAGCAATTTATTTACTATCTAATGAGCCTGATATCTCATCTGAATACAAAATAGGAATAACTATTTTCTCCATTTGATTGTAGATTCATGTCATATGGAACACAGAAGAAGCACAAAGCTTTGTTTTAGGCCTAAATATGTACAAAGATAGCCACTTAGTCTGTTTTAAATTAGATTGGTTTCAAGCAGCATTCATTTGCCAATTGTTGAAAAGGTCACTGTGCTCTTACAGGCCTGTATGTTAGTTAATTCAACAAGTCAGTCATCAATATGTCAGGCATGATGCTAGTTATTGAAGTTAAGAAGATAAATAAGTTGACTGATGGTGGCACACACGTTTAATCACAGCACTCGGGAGGCAGACGCAGGCGGATCTCAGTTCAGGGCCAGCCTGGTCTACAAAGTGGGTTCTAGGACAGCCAGGACTATTACACAGAGAAACTCTGTCTCAAAAAACCAAAAAAAAAAAAAAATTTGTCTATGAGCATGTCAATATCTTTTTTTTCTTTTTTTTTGTTTTTTGTTTTTTGTTTTTTGTTTTTCGAGACAGGGTTTCTCTGTGTAGTTTTGGTGCCTGTCCTGGATCTCACTCTGTAGACCAGGCCTCGAACACACAGATATCTGCCTGGCTCTGCTTCCCGAGTGCTGGAATTAAAGGCCTGCACCACTATTTGCCCGGCTCATAGACACATTTTAAGCCATGAATCACACAGTGATATGTTAAGTATATTAACATTTGTTAATATAATTATATGTTAAGTATTAGTTCCATAGTAAATGATAATCTAATGTTGGGAAACACGAAGATAGGAATCTGACTCAGAATAGGAAGCAGACAAGATTGTCAAAGAGGACCTCTAGGCATTGCGAATGGCCTTAGCTGAGTATTTGTGGAAGAATAATTAATGTTCTGGAAAGAATATGAGTGTATGTGTAATGATAAGAATATGGAATAGTGGCTGGAGAGATGACTAGCATTAAGAGCATTGGTTGCCCTTCCAGAGGACTAAGGTTTGATTCTCAGCACCCACATGTCTTAGTTACTTTTCTGTTGCTGTGGCAAAACGTCATGACGGAGGCAACTTACAAAACAAATCATTAATTTGGGGTTCACAGTTCCAGAGGGTATTAGAGTCTGTGACAGTCATGGAGGGGAGCATGGCAGCAGGCATGGTGCTAAAGCAGTAGCTGAGAGCCCACATCTGATCCACAAGCCAGAGACAGAGTCAACTAGTATGGCATGGTTTTTAGAAACCTCAAAGCCCACCCTTAGTGACACACCTCCTCCAACAAGGCCACCCCTAATCTTTCCCAAACCGTTTCAAACTTCAGACCAAATATTCAAAAATATGAGCCCACCTTGTGGACGGTGTCTGGTGCACGCCTGTAATCCCAGCACTCAGGAGGCAGAGGTAGGCAGATCTCTGTGAATTCCTGGCCAGACTGGTCTACAGAGTGAGTTCCAGGGAAAGCCAGGACACAGAGAAACGCTGTCTCAAAAATAAATAAAATTAAATAAATTATTTAATAAAATATAAGCCTATGGAATCATTCTCTTTCAAACTACCACACATGGTGGCACACAATCATCTGAAACTCTGGTCCAAGGGAATCCAATGCCCTCTTCTGGCCTCTTCAGATACTGCACCCACATGATGCACAGACATTCATTTTCTTGATGTCTCTGTCATATACAAAAGTGTGTTTGTCCTATGCAATGGGTAATGCTTTGTGAATGCTTAATTCAACCATATATTACTTTTTATATAGGCCAGACATTAATACAAATTAGGATTTTCAGTGTAGCACATTCATTTTACTCTCGAATATAGAATTAAGTATATGGGTACTGGTGCAAATTGTTTCCTCCGCAAAGATGTTCCTTATAAATCAGTTTATCAGAACTTAAGTACTCACCCCAGGACAAATATAAATTCTCCTGATCTATATGCCAAGGATCTGAAGGAGATTGTTCGCCAACAAACACTGTGAGAAACTGAAGTCCAACAGAGAAGCTGAAGACTTTAGCAGCCTATGAGGAACCAAATCCTGCTGAGAACTATGTAAACAAACTTGGACTCAAACCTTCCTGCAGCCAGGCATATGGATGGGAGATCTAGCGTTGGCCCATACTTTATTTGCACCCTTGTGGTAAAAACTGAGATGGGCAACCCAGCTGAGCAACAACCAGATTTTGACTGACAGATACTGAAATAATAAATATTTGTTACTGTTTTTGTTTACTTTTGAGACAACATCTCACGTGGACCAGGCTGGTCTTAAACTTACCATGTAATCAAAGATGACCCTGAATTTATCATTGAAATCCTCTTGCCTGCATCCCCTGAGTGCTGAGATTACAGAAGTGTCACCACAACCAGTTGTAGAGTGCTGGGGATCAAACTTGGGTTCACCCATGCTAGGCAAGAACTAGACCAATGAAGATACAGCATCAGCCCATTGGTGTTTACTTTAGTCCACCTTCAACCAATATTTTGGCCAACTATTCAAAGGGATATCAAAACAAGTAATACAGACTGACTATACACAGCCTTAAGAACCTAGTGCTTCTTAACATTCATTAAATTTGCCCTGCGGAGTGAGTCTGGTGTCATAATGCAGCGGCAGTACAGGGTCTGCTACTTAGGAGGCATGCAGTAAGTAGGAGGAAGATAGGTTTCTCTGTTCATTGTATCACTTTAGAATCTTGTCCTATGAAGATAAAGGTAAGTGTAAAGAAAATCTACTGTTAGTACAAGTTGGTGAACGTTAAACAACTAAGGGTGCTCAGAGCCGTATGAAGAATGGTGCTAAAGGCAATATCTACAAGCACAGTATAGATGTGTATGATTACATAGAAAATGACAAAAAAAGGTCAACTTTATTGTTTTTAATTTAGTTGGTTTCATTTTTTTTTTGAGGCAAGTTCTTTTTTTTTTTTTTTTTTTTTTTTTTGGTTTTTCGAGACAGTGTTTCTCTGTGTAGCTTTGCGCCTTTCCTGGAACTCACTTTGGAGACCAGGCTGGCCTCGAACTCACAGAGGTCCGCCTGGCTCTGCCTCCCGAGTGCTGGGATTAAAGGCGTGCGTGCCGCCGCCGCCACCCGGCTGAGGCAAGTTCTTTTTATGTAGTCCTGGCTGTCTTGAAATTCACTATGTAAACCAGGCTGGCCTCAAATTCGTAGAGATCTAGCTGCCTTTGCCTTCCAAATGCTGGGATCACAGGCTTATACCACCATGCCTGGCAAATGTAATTAAAAAAGAAAAACAAAATACTAGTTTAACCTATTTAAACATTTCTTTTTTGTTATCTTTTATTCATCAAAATTTTTCTGAAATTAAAATGCAATTACATAGTTCCCCCTCATCTTTTTTTTTATTTTTATTTTTATTTTGTGTTGGTTGGTGTTTTGTTTGCATATATATCTGTGTGAGGGTGTCAGAAGCCCTGGAACTGGAGTTTACAGACAGCTGTAAACTGCCATATGGTTGCTGGGAGGTGAACCCCATCTAGAAGAACAGTCAGTGTTCTTAACCGCTGAGCCATCTCTCCAGTCCCCCCTCCTCTTTTTAATATTAAGTAAATGTATTCATTTACTTTACATCTCGACCTCAGTTTCCCCTCCTTCCTCTCCTCCTATTCCCTCACCCTCACCCATCCATTTTTCCCCTGTTTCTGTTCAGAAAGGGGCAGGTCTCCCATGGGGGTCAACAAAGCATGGTATATCAGGTTGAGGTAGAACTAAGCTCTCCTCCCCTTGTATTAAGGCTGAGCAAGGCAAACCGGTATGAGGAATAGGTTTCTTTTGTTCTTAATTATTATTATTATTATTAAATTTTCTATTCATATGTAAAATGAAGAGGAATAGGTTCCTGGAAGCCAGCCAAAGTGTCAGGGACAGGCCCTGCTCCCACCACTAGGAGACCCACAAGTAGATCAAGCTACATAACCAGCACACTTATGTAGACGGCATGGGTCAGTCCCGGAGGCTCCCTAGCTATCCGTCCAGTCTGTGAGCTCCTGTGACAGGTGGTGGTGACAGTGCACACAGAGCATTGCTCTTCCTTTTTTTTTGGGGGGGGGGCAATTTCGAGACAGGGTTTCTTTGTGTAGCCCTGGCTGTCCTGGAATTCACTCTGTAGACCAGGCTGGCCTCGAACTCAGAGATCCGTCTGCCTCTGCCTCCTAAGTGCTGGGATTAAAGATGTGCACCACCACCACCCGGCTTATAGCTCTTGGTTTTAAAATATTCCAGCCCCTTATTACTCCTATGCAAAAGAAGAGACAGAACACAAAATGTCAAAACGATTGTAAGGACAGTTGAAAGGTTTCCCAAGGGACAGAAAGATAGCAAGCAAATGCACTTTTGGAGTACAAACAGTTGCAGAAGGACTGAAGGACCTGCTTTGGGCTTGCTTGTGTGGCTGTTTCTGTTTGCAAAAGGCTTTAGTCGCTAACCCTATCTGCCCATCATTCTCTGACCTTTCCAGGCCTCCCTGGGGATTACAGCATAAGGAGTAAGAGTTTGTGGGGAGAGTTGTTGAAGTCCTAATTCTGCTGTCATTTTTTTTTTTTTTTTTTTTTTTTTTTTGGTTTTTCGAGACAGGGTTTCTCTGTGTAGCTTTGCGCCTTTCCTGGAACTCACTTGGTAGCCCAGGCTGGCCTCGAACTCACAGAGATCCGCCTGGCTCTGCCTCCCGAGTGCTGGGATTAAAGGCGTGCGCCACCACCGCCCGGCTCTGCTGTCATTTTTTAAAGAAACTAGACTTGATAAACACCAGGACACATGAGTTCAAGTAATAAGAAGAAAATCAGAAAAGAGAAAGTATTAGTAGACCAGACTGATTTTTTTTCCTTTTCAATTTGGGTGTGTATGTAGGGACTGTGTGCATGTGGGTGTGAGTGAAGTAGTGAGTGGAGGTCAGAGGTCAATTTCAAATAGCTTCTTTATCATTCATCACCTTAATATTTATTTATTATTGATTGATTGATTGATTGATTGATTGATTTTGAGACAGAGTCTCTCATTGGACTGGAGTTCTGATTTGGCTAGACTATCTGAATGGCAAACCCCAAGGATCCTCCTTTCTCTACCTCCCCCGGGCTGTTGGGGTTACCTGCATCCTCACACCTGAGTTTTATGTGGGTGCTAGGGACCTGAACTCAAGTCCTCATGCATGCATGGAAGTACTTTATCACTGAGCCATTTCCCCAGCCCCTATACGGCTTTTTCAAAGACCAGTCCTTGATAATAAATTACTGCTGTGGAAACCACATGATATCTACAAAATAAAGAGCAATAATTTGCTATATTGCACACAACTACACTAATTGAAATGAGAGTGGTCACGGATATTTATAATCCCAGCACACAGGAGGCTGAAAAAGAAGCATTACTGCAAGTTCAAGGCAAGCCTGGACTACATAGTGATCTTGTCCTAAGTAAGAATGATGATGATGATGATGATGATGATGATGATGATGATGTGATCTTGTCCTAAGTAAGAATGATGATGATGATGATGATGATGATAATAATAAATAATAATAATAATTCTTTAACTGGGTTACCACCAGAAAGTGCTGGTGGACCTTCTCATTTCAAATAGTCTGATCAGAAAAATCCCTCACATTATTGCCCAACAACTTGCCCTTTAGTTGATTCCAGATCCAGCCAACCAAGACTGACCAGTGCATTTAGCTGCTAACAAAACCTGTCTCAGGTTCAGTTGTAGAGTGCTTACCCAGCATGCACAAAGGCCTGGGTTCTGAGCATGGAGTCATCCTTAATCTGGCATTCGCTCCTTTAATCTTGTTTTTATTGGAGCAATAGGGTAGAGGCTCTGGAGTCTAAGTGCTTGGTTTCAAATTCCGAGCCACCAGGAACTATGTAATCTTGCTGTTAACTTTATTGGCTTCATTTGTAAGGTAGAGAAGCTAATAGTACTTCATTTGTAGGAGCAGGTAAAGATCCTATGGGATATTATCTATAAAATGCTCAACACAGTGCTTGGCACACATAAAAAACACTCAATAAACATTAGATACTTATTATTCAAAGTAAACAGACTTTAAAATGATAACACGATGAGCAGAAATGTCACTAAAACAAGAGGTCACTAAAACAAGAGGTCAAAGAAGCTGAATTGGAGTTTAGAAGCAGAAGAGAAAGACAAGGGCATGGGGTGGAGAAGGCAAGACTGGGTCAGAGCCACATAATAGCTAGCAGGAAACTGGACTCAGGAAAACCGTAAAGAAGAGTTCCTGTGTCCTTGGGGATACAGGGGAATTGGGGGCCTTAGAGGTTTAGTTGAAGTGGGGTGGGAGAGATTGACTTATTCTTGTTTGCCTTGCCCAGGGCAACTGGGGAAACAAAGAGCTGAAATTCAAAGTATGGGCAGAAATAGAAAGGGACTGAGGATACCTGGGGCTGGAGAGAAGGCTCAGTTGGTCAAGGGTTTGATGTACAAGCATGAGAACCCTGTAAAATGTCAAGCGTGGCGACTCATGACTATAATCCCAGTGCTGGAGAGGTAGAGAGAGGATGGTTAGCCAATGAAGTGAAATATAAGAGCTTCGGGTACAGTGAGAGTCCTTATCTCAAAACTAAAGTGAGTGGACCTGGAGAGATGACTCAGTCATGTGTGCTGCTCACACAGAAGACCCCAGTTCGGGGTTCCAGCATCTGCAGAGATTCTCAACTGCCTGTAACTCCAGTTCCAGGGGATGTAACTCCCTCTTCCAGCTTCTGCAGGCATTGTGTGCACGTGTTACACTTACAAACACACACGTAAGACACTCATAAAATTAAAAAATAAGTCTTTTAAAAAAAGAGAAAACTTAAGGTGAAGCAATTGAGAAAGGTATCTAATGTTAATCTCCATCTCTTGAATGTACACACACACATACAAAGCACACACAACTCATACAATACATACACCATACACAGCACACACAAAAAAAATTGGAAGTATTAAAAATTATTGATTAGTTGTATAGCTGAAAGGGACTCTAATGTTACATCAGGGAAAACTGAAACTCAATAAAATGAACTGACTCCCATATCTCCAAAGTGGGCAGAAGCAAAACACATGGGAGATTTTCAGTCACTTACTTTATACTGCAATGTTCACTGATGTGAGTTCTTAAAACTCAACATTTGTGATAGTTGCTTAAAAAAAGTCCATGCATTCCTAAATACCTTTTTGGGACTGATGGTAGATTAATTTGATAGTTTTTTTGTTTGTTTGTTTGTTTTGTTTTTTTGTTTTTGGGGACAGGATTTCTCTGTATAGCTATGGAGCCTTTCCTAGAACTCACTCTGTAGCCCAGGTTGGCCTCAAACTCACAGAGATCCTCCTAGGTCTGCCTCCGAGTGCTGGGATTAAAGGCATGCGCCACCACCGCGCGGCCTGATAAAAATTTTTTAATGTTCTTATTTTTAATGTATTAAACATCTATTTATTTGGGGAGTGGCTTGTAGAGGTCAGGTGTCAGTTCTCTCTGTCTACTACATGGGGCCCAGGGGTCAAACTTAAGTCATCACCTTGCCAGCCCAGGGTAAAAGAAGCTATGAATAGTGCTCCTCAGAGATACCCTTTTTGGGCTCCATCTCCAGAGATTTTGATAAAATATGGTGAAAACATGAGATCTGTATTGTTAAAAAAAACTATTCATGTATTTTCTTGATAAACCAAGAACTACCTAGTATGCCATCTCTCCATAATTGCAACAAGTATCTGCAATAACCAGCTTGGAAGAGTCCAGCATGGTGATACACAAGTGTCATCCTAGCATTTGGGAGGCTGTGGCCGAGAGAGTATGAATTTGAGCCAGCCTGAACAAAGAAACAGACAAAACAAAAATGAAGAGAAGGGGGGACGGGGAAAGGAGAAGCAAATGTTTATTTTGAACTCACAGTTTCAAAGACTTCAGCCCATGGTCATTTGGTGCTCTTTCTTTGAAGCCAGGCCATCTGTCAAGGCAGGGAGCACGTGAAATAGCAAAACCATTCACGTCATAGCAGCTGAGAAGCAAAAGAGAGACCAGAAAGGGCCAGAGTCCCCTTTAAGAATATATTCTTGCCGGGCGGTGGTGGCACACGCCTTTAATCCCAGCACTCGGGAAGCAGAGGCAGGCGGATCTCTGAGTTCGAGGCCAGCCTGGTCTACAAAGCAAGTTCCAGGAAAGGTGCAAAGCTACACAGAGAAACCCTGTCTCAAAAAAAAAAAAAAAAAAAGAATATATTCTCATGGCTAAAGAGATAGCTCAGAGGTAAGAGTACTTAGCAGCTGCATGTATATGGTGCCCACCATATGCACATGAGGGCAAACCACTCACACATACAATTTAAATTATTATTTATTTTATTTTGTTTCTTACTACTTATGACAAATATTCCTCAATTTCCTCTGGAAATTTCCTCAAAAGCCTTTTGAGACACCACCATCAGCCTTAGCCAGTCAGAGAACAGAATCATCGACTCGCCCATTCTGAGGTTGGTCCCACAGATAGCATAGATTTTAAACTGGCTAGTAAACCTGCCTGTGACCCTTGGCCACATTCATCTGGATGGATGTGTGGTCCTTGGCACCAAGGATGTGGTTGCTCTCGGAGCATCTCCTGAGGACTCCGTGAACTTGCTGGCAGAGTTCTGCATGTAGAGACTGTGCTTGCTCCTCCAGGTTCAGTGTAAGCACAGGAAGCAATACTTATTCTTATTATATGTGTGTGAATGTTTGGCCTGTGTGTAGGTCTGTGCACTAAAACCCATAAAAAGATGGAGAGAACCAACGCCACAATGTTGTCCTCTAACCTTGTCTGGTACCTTCAGAGGCCAGAAGTGGCCATCAGACCCCGTGAGACTTGGGGTTACAGATGGTTATAAGCTGCCATGTAGGTGCTGATAACCAAACCCAGGTCCTCTGCAAGAGCAGCAAGTGCTCTTGACCACTGAGCATCTCTCCAGCCCCAATAATTTTTTTTCCTTCCCCCCCCCCCCCCCCGAGACAGGGTTTCTCTGTAGCTTTGGAGCCTGTCTCTACCTCCTGAATGCTGCATCCTGAGTGCTGGGATTAAAGGCATGTGCCGCCGCCACCCAGTTGTCCCTAAGCTCTTATTGTGGGGCACAGACTGAGGAAGAGCTAGGGCATGATGCTTACATTAGTATAGAACTAACAGTAAGTGATGGATCTACGGCAGAAGATTTGTTCACTAGACACATGCCAAGTCTGAAAGGTGAGAGCATTAAGGCACAAATGAGAAGGAAGCAAGAGGGGGAAAGTTGGGAAAGGAAATGGGACCTAGGCATTGGAAAGCTGATGGAAGAACTATTGGAATTCAAAACGCAGTTAGGCAGGCAGGGCAAGGCAGCGTTACATATGATTGTCATGTGAAGTCGAGCTTATCTGTTCTAGTGCTTTCCTACATGGACTGTGGACCAGTAAGGCACGCATCACTGAGAGACTCTGAAGAGTCAGAACCTCAGATCCCTCTTAGAATCGACTGAGTCAGAATTTTGCTTGTTAACAAACAAGCAAAGGCTGAATTTAGAAATCTAACCTAGTGGCATATAATACAATATAGAGAAAAGAGTCTGGAGGTAAAGAGATAATCTAGGAGCTAAGGCCCTAGATTCAATCTCCATTACAAATCAATAAATAAGATTGACAAGCATAGGGCTGGAGTGAACCTGCTGCTCTTGCAAAGGACCCAGGTTCAGCTCCCAGCAACTGCATGGTGGCTCACAGCCCTCTCTAACTCCAGTTCCAGGGAATCGGTGCCCTCTTTTGGTCTCCCTGGCACCAGGGACACACGTGGTGCACAGACTTATGTGCAGGCAAATGCATACATTAAACAGATCGATAACCACAAGCATTTGCAGGTCAACGACTGAAACACATACATCCTATCGAGAACATAACAGGAAAAGATCTTTGAATAGTTCCATGCATATTTCTTATTTTGTTTGTTTGTTTTGTTTTTTTTTTTTTTTTGGTTTTTTGAGACAGGGTTTCTCTGTGTAGCTTTGGAGCCTGTCCTGGATCTCACTCTGTAGCGCAGGCTGGCCTCGAACTCACAGAGATCCGCCTGCCTCTGCCTCCCGAGTGCTGGGATTAAAGGTGCATGCCACCACCGCCCGGCCCATGTTTATTTCTATCCTAAGAGCTTTGATTCTTTGTTTTAAAAAACAAAAGAAGTTTTAATTTCATTTAATATGTATGAGTGTTTTGCCTGCATGCGTGTGTGTGTGTGTGTGTGTGTGTGTGTGTGTGTGTGTGTGTGGTACCACTTGCATGCCTGTTGTCTGTGGAGGTCAGAGGAGGTGGTGGTTCTCCTGCAACTGGAATTACAGATGGTTATGAGCTGCCATGTGTGCACTAGAAACCAAACCCAGGTCCTCTGCAAAAGCAACAAGTGCTCTTAACCGCTGAGACAACTCTCCAGGCCTGGCTTTCACTCTTAAGTATTCATCTAAGAGAACTGAACATTTATGTCTACAAAAGAGATTTGCAAGAATGCTTGTAACAAGTTCATTCATAATGGCTGAAAGTGAAAATAATCTAAATGATCATTAAAAGAACAAAGAGTTTGTAACACATTCACATAAGTGAATAATTCAGTAGATAAAAAGGAAAATAAAGTCCTGCACACAGAGAAATATGCATGATATCCATGGGTATTGAGCCAAAGACTAGACACAAAGGAGTATTATAAACATACATACATGTATATTATGATAGTAAAATAAGGTCTCACGTAGCACAGATTGACCTCAAACTCACTATGTATTTGAGGACAAGCTAAGGATTAAGCTTCTGAACTTCTTGCCTCCACCTCTCAGGTGCTGGAACTACATGTGTGAACCACCGTACCTGGTATTATGCAGTGCTGGGGACCAAACCCAGGGTTTCAATCATGCTAGGCAAACATTCTACCACTGAAACTACACCCCCAGCTACAAATGGAGCACATATTGATTATTCCATCTACATAAATATTTAAAACAACAAAAATCGATTTTGTTTGTTTCTGAGACAGGGTTTCTCTGTGTAGTTTTGGAGCCTGTCCTGAAACTCATTCTGTAGACCGGGCTGGCCTTGAACTCACAGAGATCCATCACCCTCTCCCTCCCAAATGCTGGGATTAAAGATGTGTGCCACCACTGCCTGGCTCAAACACTGATTTTTTTATCCTTACCACCTCAACCCTCTCCAAACCTTCTTGTCCTTGTCTCTGGAAGCCAGCTCTTCCCATCTTGCCAGTTCCATCGTAGGACACTCGCGTCTGTGATGAATGCTCTTTAGATACACTGGAGGATGGCCCAGACTCTGCCTTGCCACTTCCGTTCTTTGCTCTCCTGGCCAAACTCCACTCTTCAAATCTTAGATTAAAAATCCTCTGTAAAAATCTCCTAACACTACGGCTCAGCTTGTTCTGGACTCACAGCATTCTGTACCTTTAATCCTGTGATTTAACACAATTGTAATCCATCAATTGTTTGTGATAGAGTTGGCCTCAGCTACTAAATCATAAGCTCCAGAAAATGGGGCATAAATCTGTCTTATTTCAGATCCACTGTAGGTACTCAAGCAGTATTTGTTAAAATGAATGAAAGAAAGTGAAAGAGAAAAAATGATGAGCCTGGAGAAATTAATTCTGTGTGTGTGTGTGTGTGTGTGTGTGTGTATCTGTGTCTCTGTCTGTGTGTCTGTGTCTCTGTCTGTGTGTAGCTCAGGCTAGCCTGGAGCTTCTTAGGAAACCTAGAATGGCCTCAAACTCTCATTCTTCTACAGTCTTTTTTTTGTTTTGTTTTGTTTTTTGGTTTTTCGAGACAGGGTTTCTCTGTGTAGCTTTGCGCCTTTACTGGAACTCACTTGGTAGTCCAGGCTGGCCTCGAACTCACAGAGATCCGCCTGGCTCCGCCTCCCGAGTGCTGGGATTAAAGGCGTGCGCCACCACCGCCCGGCTCTTCTACAGTCTTGAGTGTTGGAATTACAAATGTGTTCTACCTCACCAGGGCCAATTTCTGAGTCATAACCATGATGTGTGTATTTGTGTGTGTGTGTGTGTGTGTGTGTGTGTGTAAATGGATACATTATTGCAATGGTGCAAAGATGAAGTAGTCTCTCTCCTCTTCATATGAAATACTAAGGGCTCCTTTACTTTGGCTGGTAGAATTTTCTCAAGGTTACTGATGAAAGAAGAAATTTCCCCCTTTTTTCTGGCTCATCTTTTTTCCCATTATATCGTGGTATGATTTGGATATTGAATGTCTCCTCCAAAGGCCTGTATGTCAAAGGATTGGTCCTTGAGGTAACACTACTGGGAAAATTACTTTGTGGGAGGGTTATTGAAAGTGTCTCATCAAAAGGAATTACAGGGCTGGAGAAATGGCTCAGCTGTTAAGAGCCCTCGCTGTTGGTGTAGAGGACCCTAGTTCTGTTCCCAGCACCACACTAGACAACTCACTAATGTCCAAAACTCCATTTTCAAGGGGGTCCAGTGCCCTCCTCGGGACTCCATGGCATCTGTATGCACGTGTTGCACATACCCACACACAGTTATACACACAGTATAAATCAAACTAACCTTTTAAGAAAGAAATTGAGCCAGTTGTGATGGTGCACACCATTAATCCCAGCACTTGGGAGGCAGAGGCAGGTGGATCTCTGTGAGTCCAAGGCCATTTTGGTCTATATAGTGAGTTCCAGGACACACAAGGCTATATAGTGAGACTGTGTCTCCAAAAGCCAATAGATAGGTAGGTAGGTAGGTAGGTAGATGGATGGGTGGTTGGGTAGTTGGGTAGATGGATGGATGGATGGATGGATGGATGGATGGATGGATGGATGGATGGGTAGTTGGGTAGATGGATGGATGGATGGATGGATAGATGGATGGATGGATGGATGGATGGATAGATAGAAAATTTCAAAAGAAATTAAAATGTCTTTGACTCACTCTCTGCTGGTTTGAGACATGAGCATTCTTGGGAGCAAACTTGTGTTCCCATCATGGTATGTACTGGTGCCACCTTCCCCAGAAGCCAAATGGATGCCTCTCCCACTTGATCTTGGATGTAGAGCCGTCCCAACTGATGTACTGAAAGCTTTCTCCTTGTTAGTCAGTCTGTCTCAGGTGCTTCATTGCCCAAAACAAAGCTCACTAATATATGCCATTCTAGGTTGCTGAATTAATGCTCCAAATGGCATCAGTAGTTTCCTACTTCATATACTTCTTTTTTTGTATCAAGATCCTAGGACTAAACACAATAAGGAAAGGAGGAGTGTTTGGAGCGAGAAACAGTATACATGGAAGAAAATATGGTGATGGCCATGCTGGGGAGGCAGACACAGGAGGAGCCCTGGAGCTCTCTAGTCTTGCCAAGTCCATAAACTCCAGTTTTAGTGAAAAATTCTGTCTCAAAAACTGAGGTGGAGAGGCTGGTGGGATGGTTCAGTGGTTAAGAGCACTTGCTGCTCTTTCAGAGTTTGGTTCCTAGCAACCACAAAAATGGCTTACAACTGCCTGTAACTCCAGTTCCAGGGCATCCAGCCCCCTCTTCTGGCCTCTAGGGGCACCAGGCACACATGTGGTACACATACACACAGGAAAACATATGTGTAAAAAATAAAAATAAATTTTTTAAAAATTAGGTGGAAAGCCATAGCAAAAGACATTCAGCCCTGACCTTAGGCTTCCATATAGAGTCTTGCACAGTGTGTATGCATGGGATAGCACACATATATGGACACACACATATGCAACATATATATACATATTTCCTAAATTATCTAGTAATTAATAATAATATTAATAATAATAATAATAATTTCCCACTAGGTGATGGTGATGCATACCTTTAATCACACTCTTCAGGAGGAGGAGGCAGGCAGATCTCTGAGTTCCAGAACAGCTGGGGCTACATAGAGAAATCTAGTCTCAAAACAAAACAAAAAAAAACAAACAAAAATCCCAAAACACAAAACTGTTTTCACTCATAATTTCCTTTCAAAAACACACTTTATTTTTCAACGTTTCAAACCCAGAGAAAAACTGAACTGCCACATTTCTAGGCTACATAGTTTTCAGCTATCAGAATCTTGGCCTCTTTCTTGCTGTGTCTCCGCAGACATTTATTTCTTCTTTTGGCCAAACCATCCGAAAGTAGGCAATAAACACCATGATGTTTCCCCTCCAGATATCTCAGTCTACCTCCTAAGCAAGAAGAATATTCTCCTACATACCCACATTATTATTAATTTGGAGGAAAATCATCACGCTAATCCAATATAACCACCAACATACTTTCTGTGTTCAAATTTCCCCAGTTGTCAAAAGAATGTTTAAACACAGAATCAAAGCATTTCACTGCCCATTACATGTTTTCCGTCTTCAGTTTGAACATCCTGTTACCTCCCTCTGTCCTTCACAATATGGTGTCCTTGAATAGCCTGGGCCAGTTATCTTCTAGAATGTCCCACATTTTGGATTTGTGTGACTCTGTCTCTGATGAAACCAGGTCAAACATTGCTAAGCAAAACACTACAGTGGTGACTGTGTATACCTCCCCCTGTGTCGAATCAAGAGGCACATTGTGTGGTGACATCTTGATACCGTGACACTTGCCAAATATTTCCATTGCAAAAGTACATCTCCCCCTTGGAGCTAGCAAACACTTTGGGGAGTGATAATTTGATATTCTGTTTCCAAAGAACTTGCCACTGGTCTGGATTATACTGGTGATAATAAAATGAAGATTTGAAAAATTTCTCAGGCTTTTTATATTTTCTTCCCAAAGGATTTATTTTATTCATGAGTGTGCACGTGTGTGTGTGTGTGTGTGTGTGTGTGTGTGTGTGTGTGCAAGTGCCCAGGGAGGTCAGAAAGAGGCTGGAGCTGGAGTTACAGGTGTTTGCAAGCTACCCAGTGTGGGTGCTGGGATCTGAACTCTGGTCCTCTGGTAGAGCAGTAAGTGCTCTTAACTTCTTAGGCATTTTTCCAGCCCCACTACCTGACATTTTAAAGACATAAGCCTCAGGCTTATCTCAAATTCCTGGGCTCAGGTGACCTTCCAGTCTCTGCCCACTGAGTACTAGCACGACTGTGCCATCATGCCCAGCTCCCAATTTGTTTTGATGTTCTCATTTTGATATTCAGATTACCCAGTGAAGGTCCTTAAGGTTTTCTTTCCTTTTTTGGGAGCAGGGGGAGATGTTCAAGACAAGGTTTTTCTGTGTAGCTCTGGCTCCCCTGGAACGTGCTTTGTAGACCAGGTTGGCCTTGAACTCAGAGATATCCACCGGCCTCTGTCTCTTTTTTTTTTGTTTGTTTGTTTGTTTGTTTGTTTGTTTTGTTTTTCGAGACAGGGTTTCTCTGTGTAGCTTTGCGTCTTTCCTGGAACTCACTCTGTAGCCCAGGCTGGCCTCGAACTCACAGAGATCCGCCTGGCTCTGCCTCCCGAGAGCTGGGATTAAAGGCGTGCGCCACCACCGCCCAGCTGTCGTTCTTCTTTTATTTAGTTTTTGTCCACAGAATTAAATTTTGGTTGTGATGGTAATTTTGAATTTAGCAGGATGTAGCATCACCTAAGAGAGAGCCTCTGGTGTGCCAGGAGGAGATTGTCTAGATTATGTTAATTTACTGAAGACTCTCCCTAGAGGTGGGTGTACCATTCCCTGGGCTTGGGTCCTGGACTGCATTAAAAGAGAGAGAGAGAGAGAGAGAGAGAGAGAGAGAGAGAGAGAGAGCTGAGTGAGAGCATTCACTGTTTGTTTTGTCCTGAGTATGGATACAACGTGACCAGCTGCTTCAAACTCCTGCCTTGACTTCTCTAACATGATAGACTATACCCGCAGACTGTAAGCCAAAATAAACCCGGCCTTGAGTTGCTTTTGTCAGGGTATTTTACCATGGCAACAGAAAAGGTAACTAATACACAAGATAATGTTTGAACCTGTTTTTTCATATTTTAAAATATGGAAAATTATTTTTTCAGTCTTGAAAATTTAATGCATCATTCGTTTGTTTTAAACAATATTTTTTGTTGTTGTTTCTGGTAAATGTTTCTAGGGTTTCATTTTATTTTTATGTAATCCTAGAGCCCCAGCCCATACTTCTAGGTAAGCATACCACTGAGCCATAGCCCTTAGGGGGTTGATTTTCATAATTATTTCGTTCATCCTTGATTAATTCTAGGTAGTTTGTCCCTTCCATTGTGACTTCTGTTTTATCTGCTTTTTAAACATTCTTAAAATGGAGAGGTTTTTTTCTTTTTTAAATCATTCCGTTAAATGCATTCAAGTTAATTCAATTTGTTGTGATTAGGATAAAGAGACAAATGAAATAAAGAGAATTTAGCATTTCTTGACACTGTCATATTTTTGTAAACGTTCTAGATACTTGAAAATAAAGTCTTCCTTCCCTGCCCCTCTCCCTCCTTCCTGCCTTCCTCTTTTTCTTTGACATGGGGTTTTCCTATATAGCTGAACTAGATCATCCTGCCTCAGCCTCCTGAGTGAGTACCGGGATTTTAAGTATGTACCACCAAGCCTGGCAATTTTCTCTTTTGCTGAGTGTGTTTCCTAGATTATATCATATGTTCTAATTTCATTTCGGTTGCTATGATGAAAATATCCTGGCAAAATTCAACTTAATGGAAAGTCCATCATAGCACAGACACCAACATGGCAGGAACTGAAAAACAGCTGGTCATATCACATTCGCAGTCAGCAGAAGAGAAGAATAAATGAATGCATACATAATCACGTACTTGCTTGAATGTACTTTGCTCAATTTCTCCTTTTTTTTTTTCTTTTTTTTTTTTTTTGTTTTTCGAGACAGGGTTTCTCTGCGTAGCTTTGGAGCCTGTCCTGGAACTCACGCTGTAGACCAGGCTGGTCTCGAACTCACCTGGCTCTGCCTCCCGAGTGCTGGGATTAAAGGCGTGTGCCACCGCCCCGCACATCTCGCTTTTATGCTGGTGCTAACTCAGGTCCTCAGTCTTGAATACCAACCACTTCACCAACTCAGCCATCACCCCAGGCCTCATTTTTTATCTAAGATGTAGTCTTCTGTAGTCCAGAGAATCCTCCAACTTGCTGTGTAGTAAAAGATGACCTTAACTTCTTGCTCTTCCTGTGTTAGCTTCCTGAGTGCTGGGATTACAGACATGAGCCACAGTGCCTAGAATTCTACTGAGTTTTTATTCCAGAGCCTACTTTTTCAATGTCTATGCTTTTTAATTAGTTCCTTTTCATTTAAACTTACTCTTGTTTCATTTCTATTTCTCTTTCATAGGTTTGCTCTCTTTTGGTATCTCATTAGAATTCAGTCTAAAGTGTTTGTCATATGTGCCCCCAAGTTACTTCAGTGGAAAGAATCAATACTCTTGTTGACTGTTAGGTTTTTGTGACATTTCCTTGGAATTCCTACATAAAGGAACCTTTTTTTGGGGGGGGGGAGGTATTTACCAGTCTGTAGTAGCATATGTTCCAAGACAGCCAGGACTACACAGAGAAAACCTGTCTCTAGAAAACATAGATAGGTAGGTAGATAGATAGGTAGGTAGGTAGGTAGGTAGGTAGATAGATAGATAGATAGATAGATAGATAGATAGATAGATAGATAGGTAGGTAGATAATAGGTAGGTAGGTAGATAAGGTTTTGAGCTGGGGTGATGGTTCAGCAGTTAAGAGAACTTGCTATTTTTTTACAGAGGACCTAGGTTTGTTTCCCAGCATCCACGTGGCTGCTAAAAGCCATCTGTAACTCCAGTTCCAGAGAATCTAATGTCTTCTGGCTTTCACCAGCACTGCATGTACATGATACACAGATATACATGTAGACAAAACACCCACACACATAAAATAAAAATAAAGAAATCTTTAAAAATAAAATAAAATCATGTCTTCCATCGCTCAGGGTGCCCTAACAATTCACGTACCACTATGTAGCTACAAAGACCTTAATATTCTTGCCTATACCTACTGAGTGTTAGGGTCATGGGTGTATGCCAACCATACTTGGTCTATCAGGTGCTGGGAATTGAACTTAGGACTTCATGCATGCTAGGCAAGCATTCCACCAATTGAGCTAATCCTTAGTTCCTGTAGGCGTGGTTTTTATTGTTGTTGTTCTATGTTTCTTTTTCCCCCCAGTACTCAACCCGGATGTTTTAGTGTTTCCTTGTTTTGGCCAAAGATGCGCTGTCTAAAGTTAGGTTTGTTTGTTTGTTTGTTTGTATCCTCCCTCCCACCCCGCTCCAAGTGTGTACATTCTTTCTTGTGTGTGAGTGCAGGCATGTGGAGGTAAGAGGACAGCATTGAGCATCCATCTCTTGGTGTTCATTTCTATATGTCCCAGACTAGCTGACCTAAGAGCTTCTGAAATATTTCCTGCTCCACCTCCCGTCCCCTGTAGGAGCCTGGGATTACAGACCTGTGCTACCATGTCCAGCTTTATGTTGGTTCCGAGGCTCCAAACTCCAGTCTTTACACTTGTACAGCAAGAGGTTTACCTAGACTACAAAAGATCCTATCTCCTTTAGCACACGTGGAATATTATTTAATCGTGGAAAAGGATGAAGCACTGATATTTCTGATCTACATATGCTATAACCTACATGAACCCTGAAAACATCACACTATCTAGAAACAGCTAGACACAAAAGGGGGTGCACTGCAGGATTCTGATTCTTTTTATACAAACTGTCCAGAATAGGCAAATCCATACAGACAGAAAATAGATTTGGGAGACGAGCAGCAGCAGAAGGAGACAGAGTGGCCACAGAGGCAGGTGGAGCAGCAATAAAGGCAGACCAAGTGGTGGAAAAGGTAGGCGGAGCTGCGGCAGAGGCAGGCTGAGCAGTGGCAGAGACGCGGTTGTAATAAAGACCAACAACTGAGCTATTACATGCTGAGGAGTTAGTGAAAACAAGGAGATTAAGAACCTGGAACAGGGATCCTTTAACCCCAGCACCCATGGAAGGAGCCATCTCTGTGAGACGTGACCAGGACGGATACAAACACTCAGTCTGAGGCCAACCCAGGGCCCAGCTGCTGATGCTATGAAACCTAACAACTTGGAAGTGTTGGTGAGACTACCCTACTAAATAATCTACTCAGCTGACACCCATTCAGGAGAGGATTCAGAATCCTACAGTCTGCAGTCTGAGGAAACAAGATCAGCTGAGGAGTTGACAAATGAGCAAAACGTGACCTGAGAACACAAAAGAAGGCACCGCCCAATCACCAAACCAGATCACCAGAATCATAAGCCTACCCTACACCAACTGGGAACAGCTGCTCCTGAAGAAACAGAGCCCAACAGCACCGATTTAATCAAGAACTCCTAGTGGACCAAGACTAACAATTAGAACAAGAGACGCATCTTCAGACCTATATGACAACATCAGAACTTAGCGATTCTACACCTGCAAGACCTGAACATACCAAGGCAGAAGAAACAGAAGAAATCAATCCTAAAAATGACTTTAAGAAGATGATAGAGATCCTTAAAAAGGAAATGAAAAACTCCATTAAAGAGGAAATAAAAAATTCCCTTAAAGAAATGGAAGAAAAAACAAACAAAAAATTGGAAGAAATCAAAGAAAGCCAAGAAAAAGTAATTAAACAGATGAAGGAAACAATTCAAGATTTGAAAATTGAAATTGAGATAATAAAGAAAACACAAACTGAGGGAATGCTGGAAATAGAAATCCTGACTGAACAAACAGGAACTACAGAAGCAAGCATAACCAACCAAATGCAAGAGATGGAACAGAGAATCTCTGACACTGAAGACACAATGAAGAAAATAGATTCGTCAGTCAAAGAAAACACTAAAGACAAAAAAGTCAAAACACAAAACATCCAAGAAATTTGAGACACCATGAAAAGACCAAACCTAAGAATAATAGGGATAGAAGAAGAAGAATACCAACTCAAAGGCACAGAAAATATATTCAACAAATCATAGAAAAAAACTTTCCTAACCTAAAGAAAGAAATACCTATGAAGATACAAGAAGCTTACAGAACTCTGAATAGACTGGATCAAAAAAAAAAAGTCCCCTCACCACATAATAATCAAAACACTAAACATACAGAACAAAGAAAAAATATTAAGACCCGCAAAGGAAAAAGACCAAGTAACATATAAAGGCAAACAAATCAGAATAACACCAGACTTCTCAATAGAGACTATGAAAGCTACAAGGTCCTGGACAAATGTTATGTAGACACTGAGAGACCAAGGATGCCAACCCAGACTATTATACCCAGCAAAACTCTCAATCACCATAGACGGAGTAAACAAAATATTCCATGATAAAACCAGATTTAAACAATACCTATCCACAAATCCAGCCCTACAGAAAGCACTAGAAGGAAAAAATCCAACCTAAAGAAGTTAAACACACCCATGAAAACTCAGGCAATAGATAATCCCACACCAACAAACACCAAAGAAGGAAAACGCAACACGACCACAAAAAATAACAGGAATTAACAGTCACTGGTCATTAATATCCATCAATATCAATGGTCTCAACTCACCTATAAAAAGACACAGACTAACAGAATGGATAAGAAAACAGGATCCATCCTTCTGCTGCATACAAGAAATACACCTTAACTTCAAAGACAGATACTACCTCAGAGTATAGGGCTGGGAAAAGGTTTTCCAAGCAAATGGACCTAAGAAGCAAGCTGGTGTAGCTATCCTAATATCTAATAAAATAGACTTCAAACTAAAATCAATCAAAAGAGATCAGGATGGACATTACATATTTATCACAGGAAAAATCCACCAAGATGAAGTCTCGATTCTGAACATTTATGCCCCAAATACAAAGGCACCCACATTCATAAAAGAAACACTACTAAAGCTTAAAACGCACATCAAACCCTACACATTAGTAGTGGGAGATTTCAACACACCACTCTCACCAAAAGACAGATCTATCAGACTGAAACTTAACAAAGAAATAAAGGACCTAACAGATGTTATGACTCAAATGGACTTAATAGATATCTACAGAACATTCATCTTAACACAAAAGAATATACCTTCTTCTCAGCACCCCATGGAACCTTCTCAAAAATTGATCACATGCTTGGTCACAAAACAAATCTCAACAGATACAAAAACATTGGAATAACCTCCTGTATCTTATCAGACCACCATGCATTAAAGTTAGACTTCAGCAACAACAAAAATTACAGAAAGCCTACAATCTCATGGAAACTGAATAATGCCCACCTGAAACATCAATGGGTCAAGGAAGAAACAAAGAAAGAAATTAAAGATTTCCTAGAATTCAATGAAAATGAAAGTACAACATACCCAAACTTATGGGACACTATGAAAGCAGTGCTAAGAGGAAAATTCATGGCTCTAAATGCACACATAAAGAAGATGGAGAAATCTCATACCAATGAATTAAAAGCACAACTGAAAGCTCTAGAACACAAGGAAACAAACTCACCCAGGAGAAATAGACGACAGGAAGTAATCAAATTGAGAGCTGAAATCAACAAAATAGAAACCAAGAGAACAATACAAAAAAAAAAAATTCAATGAAACAAAGAGTTGGTTCTTTGAAAAAAAATCAACAAGATAGACAAACCCATAGCCAAATTAACCAAAAGGCAAAGAGAGAGCACCCAAATTCACAAAATCAGAAATGAAAAGGGAGACATAAAAACAGACAACCAGGAAATCCAGAGAATCATCAGGTCACACTTCAAAAGCCTGTACTCCACAAAATTGGAAAATCTGGAAGAAATGGACAATTTTCTCGATAGATACCACATACCAAAGTTAAATCAAGACCAGATAAACTATTTAAATAGAACAATAACCCCTAAAGAAATAGAAACAGTCATCAAATTCTCCCAACCAAAAAAAGCCCAGGACCAGATGGTTTCAGTGCAAAATTCTACCACACTTTCAAAGAAGAACTAATTCCAATACTCTCCAATAGAAACAGAAGGAACATTACCAAACTCTTTTTATGAGGCTACAATTACCCTGATACCCAAACCACACAAAGATGCAACAAAGAAAGAGAATTACAGACCAATCTCCCTCATGAACATTGATACAAAAATACTCAACAAAATATTGGCAACCTGAATCCAAGAATATATCAAAAAAATTATTCACCATGACCAAGTAGGTTTCATCCCAGGGATGCAAGGATGGTTCCACATATGAAAATCTGTCAATGTAATACACCATATAAACAAACTGAAAGAAAAAAACCCACATGATCATCTCATTACATGCTGAAAAAGCCTTTGACAAAATACAACACCCCTTCATGATAAAGATCTTAGAGAGATCAGGAATACAAGGAACATTCCTAAACATAATAAAGACAATTTACAGCAAGCCAACAGCCACCATCAAATTAAACAGAGAGAAACTCAAAACAATTCCACTAAAATCAGGAACAAGGCAAGACTGTCCACTTTCCCCATATTTATTCAATATAGTACTTGAAGTTCTAGCTAGAGCAATAAGACAACAAAAGGAGATCAAAGGGATACAAATTGGAAAAGAAGAAGTCAAACTTTCACTATTTGCAGATGATATGATAGTATACATAAGTGACTCCAAAAATTCTACCAGGGAACTCCTACAGCTGATAAACTCCTTCAGTAAAGTGGCAGGATACAAGATCAACTCAAAAAAATCAATAGCCCTCCTATACACAAATGATAAAAGGGCTAAGAAAGAAGTCAGAGAAACATCACCCTTTACAATAGCCACAAATAATATAAAATACCTCGGTATAACACTAACTAAACAAGTGAAGGACCTTTTTGATAACTTTAAATCTCTAAAGAAAGAAATTGAAGAAGATATCAGAAAATGGAAGGATCTCCCATGCTCATGGATAGGTAGAATTAACACAGTAAAAATGGCAATCTTACCAAAAACAATCTGCAGATTCAATGCAATCCCCATCAAAATCCCAACACAATTCTTCACAGACTTGGAAAGAAAAATACTCAACTTCATATAGAAAAACAAAAGACCCAGGATAACTAAAAGAATCCTGTATAATAAAGCAACCTCTGGAGGCATCACTATCCCTGACCTAAAGCTCTACTATAGAGCTATAGAAATAAAAACAGCTTAGTACTGGTATAGAAACTGATATACAGACCAATGGAATCAAATGGAAGACCCTGACATTAATCCACTCACATATAAACACCTGATATTTGACAAAGAAGCCAAAACTATACAATGGAAAAAAGAAAGTATCTTCAACAAATGGTGTTGGCATAACTGGATGTCAATATGTAAAAGATTACAAATAGATCCATATCTGTCACCATGCACAAAACTCAAGTCCAAGTGGATAAAGAGCTCAACATAAATCCCGTTACACTAAACTTAATAGAAGAGAAAGTAGGAAGTACACTTGAACGCATTGGCACAGGAGATCACTTTCTAAATATAACATCAGCAGCACAGACACTGAGCACAACAATTAATAAATGGGACCTCTTGAAACTGAGACGCTTTTGTAGGGCAAAAGACACAGTCAATAAGACAAAAAGACAGCCTACAGAATGGGAAAAGACCTTCACCAAGCCCACATCTGACAGAAGACTGATCTCCAAAGTATATAAAGAACTCAAGAAACTAAACATCAAAATACTGAACAATGCGCCGGGCGGTGGTGGCGCACGCCTTTAATCCCAGCACTCGGGAGGCAGAGCCAGGCAGATCTCTATGAGTTCGAGGCCAGCCTGGATTACCAAGTGAGTCCCAGGAAAGGCGCAAAGCTACACAGAGAAACCCTGTCTTGAAAAAAAAAAAAACTGAACAATCCAATTAAAAAATTGGCTAAAGAGCTAAACAGAGAATTCTCAAAAGAAGAATCACAAATGGCTGAAAGACATTTAAAGAAATGCTCAACATCCTTAATCATCAGAGAAATGCACATCAAAATGACTCTGAGATACCATCTTATACCTGTCAGAATGGCAATGATCAAAAACACTAATGACAGTCTATGTTGGAGAGGATGCGGAGCAAAGGGAACACTCCTCCACTGTTGGTGGGAATGCAAACTTGTATAACCACTGTGGAAATCAGTATGGCTGGTTTCTCAGAAAATTGGGAATTCATCTACTTCAAGACCCAGCCATACCACTCTAGGGCATATACCCAAGGGATGCTCAATCATACCACAAAGAAACATGCTCAACTATGTTCATAGCAGCACTATTTGTAATAGCCAGAACCTGGAAACAACCTAGATGCCCGTCAACTGAAGAATGGATTAAGAAAATGTGGTACATATACACAATGGAGTGCTACTCAGCAGAGAAAAACAATGACAGCATGAAATTTGCAGGCAAATGGATGGAACTAGAAAATATTATCCTGAGTGAGGTAACCCAAACCCAGAAGGACAAACATGGTATGTACTCACTCATCAAAGTGGATTCTAGATATAAAGCAAAGAACAATCAGACTGCAACCCACAGAACCAGGGAGGCTATATGGCAGGAGGGACCCTAGGATGACTGTGGCTTAGAATGAGTTTTGGTTTTATTCAAAAAAATAAATAAATAAACAACAAAAAAAAGAAAATAGATTTGGGGGTTTGGGGTATGGTGAGAGAAATAGGGGAGTGATTGTTAACTGATGGACATGGAGTTTTCTTGGCAAAGATGAAAATGTTATAAATTGATGGTGGGGAAACATTGGGGGATATACCAAAAATCATTGACCTGTACTCCATCATCATTATTACTGTCATTATTATTGGGGGTCTTTTTTTTTTTTTTTTTTTTTGAGACAGGGTTTCTCTGTGTAACAGCCTGGAACTCACTCTGTGGACCGGGCTGGCCTCGAACTCACAGAGATCTGTCTGCTTCTGCCTCCTGAGTGCTGGGATTAAAGGCATGCGCCGCCACTCTCCCGAGGTTGGGTCTTCCGATGTAGTGCTTTAGGTTTCTTGTTCTGCCATGCTATTGAAGACATTACAGAAGCAGTGAATGACCTGAGAGGCTGCTTGGCTCTTACATTTGCAGCCTTTTGCCCCGTTGGGCCAAGTCCCTAATAAATTATCTCTGCAGTCAGTGCTTGGCGGCTGCTTGCTCAGCCTCTTTTCCAAAATGCTTTTTTCTTTTTTCTTTTCCTTTTTTTTTTTTTTTTTTTGAGTTAAATGTGTGGACCTGACTCTAATATGACTTGAGAGTATGCCGAGCCCGTTCACCCCACCAGAGCCTCCTTCCTCCTTCCTTCTGCTCACTGTAGATTTAGAGCACATAAAGTCTAGGGATTAGCTTAAACCCTGGTTTATGTTTTGTTTGTTGTTGATGATGGTATTTCTGGTGTGTGAATTGTTAGTCTTGTCTTGATGGGGACTCTCTCTCTTCCCTCTTCCCTTTCATCTAGTACAAAATGTATTTGGGGTAGAGTATGTCTCTAAGGGCAAGTTATTACCCAATTTGGCTGAAAATACAGTTAGCTTTTTTTTTGTTTTTTGTTTTTTTTTGGTTTTTCGAGACAGGGTTTCTCTGTGTAGCTTTGTACCTTTCCTGGAACTCACTATGTAGCCTAGGCTGGCCTTGAACTCACAGAGATCCACCTGCCTCTGCCTCACCCATGCTGGGATCAAAGACCTGGGCCACCACCACCTGGTTAGCTTTTTTTTTTTTTTTTTTTTTTTTTTTTTGGTTTTTCAAGACAGGGTTTCTCTGTGCAGCTTTGTGCCTTTCCTGGAACTCGCTTTGTAGATCCACCTGCCTCTGCCTCCTGAGTGCTGGGATTAAAGGCGTGTGCCATCACTGCCCAGTTTTGTTTTGTTTTGTTTTGTTTTAAGAAACTCTTTTTAAAAAGAGAGAGAGTGTGTGTGTGTGAATACAGGTGTCCATGGAGGCCAGAAGAGGGTGTTGTGTTCCCTGAAACTGAAATCCAAACAGTTGTATGCTGCCAGATGTGGGTGCTGGGAACCGAACTGAGGTGCTCTGTCAGAGCAGCAAGCTCTCTTAACTGCTGAGCCCTCTCTACAGTCCCGCTTTAAGGAATTCTTTACAAGCAAAGAAAGAGAAAGACTAATTTATTCAGTTTCTAGAGGGGCCGTCAGTGCGGGAAAGCTCTATAACTACCGCCCACTGCCTCCTAATAGCTGGGTCCTGTACTGTTTCTTTCTTAGTGCCCAGATTCTACTCTCAATCATACTTACAACTTTCTCTCCCCATAAAACGTCTGTTCCCAGAGGAGCCATCAGTGTTCAACATCCTCTCAACAGAGTCAGGAAAAGTATTCAAACTAAAATGTAGACAAGGATTCCGAACCGGAATGAGTACTTAACTGATGGACTTGCAGAGGCTGTTTTTGTGCGAGTGATGGAGGGCTCACCTTGACTGTGTGAGCCCTCCCAGCACTAGACACTGTCCCAGGAACAGGATGTGTGTGTGTGTGTGTGTGTGTGTGTGTGTGTGTGTGTGTGTGTGCACGAGCTCAGGCACCAGAACAGGATATTGGATGTCCTCCATCTCCTCATCTCTACTTTTTCTTTGAGGAGCCTTGTGGGTGCTGGGATTCAAATTCTCAAGGCCATGATTGTGCATCCAGCACCGTTAACTGCTGAGCCATTTCTTCAGCCCTTCATTATTTTATGATGGTCTTGCACATTTTGGATGTAACACACACAAAAGACATTTCGCTAGCTTTAATGCTCCTGTGGACATGATATCAGAAGGTTTCATGGAATTTGCACAATCATTTCTCACTTAGCCCACCTCTATGTGTAAGACAGCAGGATTTGGCCTTTCCTCTTTCTATCACAGTCTCGTGCTTGGTTGTCTCTCCCCTCTCATGCCTGGTCGACTCTCCCCTCTTGTACTTGGTCGTCTCTCCCCTCTTGTACTTGGTCGTCTCTCCCCTCTCGTGCCTGGTCGTTTCTCCCCTCTCGTGCCTGGTTGTCTCTCCCCTCTCGTGCTTGGTCGTCTCTCCCCTCTCCCACTTAGAAATTGCATCTCAGGACTTGACTTTCCAGCAGCAGCAGGGGCTGTTGTTGGCACTGGCCCGAAGCTCGGCCTGGACTTCTGCTGTGGGGTCATACCGACACTTGGATCAGGAGGATGAGATTGGAAAGTTACATAGTTGAGAAAAGAGACGATCCCTAGAAGAGGGGAAAAATTGAGGAGAGGTTTAACAGACGGATGGTCTTTTAGCTTTTAAAAATTGTATTCATCATTTCATACTCAGTCTTAAAAGGCCTCTTTTCAGTAAATCCTTCCCTCCCCCGGCTGGGTTAATTTACCCTCCGGTGACTGTGCTGCTTTCGACTATTCCAGTCTGGTTAGAATAAAGCTTGACTCCGCTGGATTTCAACAATGGTGCTATTGTTTTCTGTGTGCCCTTAAGCAAGTTATTTAACCCATCCACACCTCATTTTGTGAGAGAACAAGTTACTAATTCTAGGCTTTTGATTGTCAAATCTATGCTTTCCCCACCACACTGCCTCTCCACATATAACCCTGCCATGCTTCTATTTCTTCTCGATTCTGCCTCCTGTTACAGAGATGATTTCCTGTTCCCTCCTCCTAAGCACAGAGCAGGGGGCTGACTCACCAGCACAGACATGCAGGACGTCACCACACCAACTCAGATAATAGGCCCACAGGAACACGGACTCCATGGCGCTCGTTGTGTACCATTCAACCTGGGCCAGAAACAGGTTGAGGCAGAGGAGCAAGCAGAAAGCTAGGACCACAAGGAAAGATGTCACAACTTATCAGCATCTTCCATTTGCCTTGGCTGCCACCCCCAGCTCCTCTTTCATTTGCAGGGATCATATCCATGGCAAAGATCAAAAAATGAAAGACTTGGGGATTAGCCAAGATGGGAGAAAGAAGGGGTCCTTCCCCCTTGGTATAAGACAGTTTAAGGCATGTGTTTTGTTTTTTTTGTTTTGTTTTGTTTGTTTGTTTGTTTTTTTCAGAGCTGAGGACCGAACCCAGGCCTTGCACTTGCTAAGCAAGCGCTCTACCAATGAGCTAAATCCCCAACCCTAAGGCACGTTCTATGCAATGAGATAGGGCAAGGAGCTGGCCACTTGGTGTGATGTTGGAAGACCATGAAAGCCCCCAGAAAAGCTTAGTTTCCTTAACTGTTTTACCTTGGTGCGTTACCTTGCCAGTCAGTACCTGAGCAGAAGCTGAGGATGGACACCTTCAGATCCAACTCAGCTGACACAATTCTTTCTGTAGGGCGGCAAGAGCTGAAGAGCAAGCCAAGACCAGTAACCATGCAGAGGACAGAGATAATGAACAAGGCCCTGGAATATTCGAGGTAATCTACAAGGAGACGAAAGGCTTGGTTAGTCCAGTAAGTAATATCCTCGAAGGAAGCTGGAGAGCCAGCCAGGTATAGTGGCACACACCTGCCATCCCAGCACTCAGGACATGGCAACAGGAAGACTAGGGAGTTCCAGGTCAGCCTGGGCTACATAGTGAGTTCCAGGCTAGCCTGGGTTACTTGAGACCCTGTCTCAAATAAGCAAACAAATGAGTATATAATTAAAATTAGATAAAGTCTCAGAGATGGGAGCCAGATAAAATAAGATGAAATGGAGTTTGCCATGCAGTACCATGGACACTAATAAGATCTTCTTTACTAAGTGGACAAAATAAGATGAAATGGAGTTTGCCGTGTGGTACCATGGACACTAATAAGATCTTCTTTACTAAGTTTTCATTGTCAGTTTGAATACCGCCCCCATCCCCTTCTGATACATGGTTTCACTATGCATCCCAATCTGGCTTTGAATTCTTGATCCTCCTGAGTCTGTGCCAGAATTACAGGTATACGCTACCATTATCTGGTTACATGGATTTTCTTTACTGTGAAGACAGAGCCTTTATTGGTAAATTAGGGGTAATACATTAATATATCTGTTGTTAGCTTATGAGAGGAGTGATTGCCATCACAAATCAGCTTAAACCTTTTTTGTTTTTAATTCTAGTTCTAAAAGCAATGAATGTTCAATCTAAATATTGCAATGGCCACTAAGTATAATGACACAAGAGGAAAATCAGCCAGTCTCGCTGAGTAGAGTAGCTACCCTTAGCATTTTATTTCATTGTTTTATCTTACTTTGTTTTGTGTTGTTTGGGACAGCTCTCATGTGGCCCAGGCTAGCCTCAAACTTGCTATGTAACTGCAGACCTTGAACTCTGATCCTTCTGCCTCCACCTCCCAAGTGCTGAGATTACAACAGTGCATCAGCATGCCTGGCATTTTCATATTTTTGTTGTTGCTCTTCTTGAGACAGGGTCTCATTGTGTAGCCTGGCTGTCCTGGAACCCACTCTGTAGACCAGGCTAGCCTCAAATTCACAGAGATCTGCCTGCTTCTGCCTCCCAAGTGCTGGGATTAAAGACATGGGCCACCACTACAATCACTTTTTATAGGTTTTTGAGAAAGGATCTTATTCTGTTGTCTAGGTTTGGCCCAAACTCACCATCTCACTGACTCAGCCTCCCAAGTATCTGGGATTGATTGTGGGAGTGCACCACCCAACTCAACTTATTTCTTTGTATTATTTTTCTACTCTTTGTATGGAGTGGGTATGATATGAGCTGTTTTTCTGAGGACTTTACAATAAGAATTTTTCTCAGGTACCTGTTGTAAATATCATTTGTGTGTGTGTGTGTGTGTGTGTGTTGTGTTCATGTGTCTGTGCATGTGTGCACAAGTGTGTACAAGTATGTAGAGGCCAGAGGCCAATGTTGGGTGTCTTCCTCAACTACTCATCATCTTATTTTTTGAGGCAGGGTCTCTCAGTGAACCTAACTACCGATTCAACTGGCTGGACAGTGAGCTCCAGGGTTCGACTTGTCTGTCTTTGCCTCCCTAGAGCTCGGGTTACAGGCACACATCTGCACCATTTCTGTTGCTTTACTTTTTTTTTTTTCTTTTTTTGGTTTTTTCCGAGACAGGGTTTCTCTGTGTAGCTTTGCGCCTTTCCTGGATCTTGCTCTGTAGACCAGGCTGGCCTCGAACTCACAGAGATCCTCCTGCCTCTGCCTCCCGAGTGCTGGGACTAAAGGCATGCACCACCACCACCCGGCATACTTTCTCACCTAGGTGTTGGGGATCTAAACTCAAATCCTCATGCTTGTACCTCAAGCACTTTGCTGACTGAGCCTCACAAACACAATTTTCAATGGCTATAAAATAGTCTATCACAGTCACTACTTTGCCCAGTGAACTTGGAGTTGGTTTTTCTGTTTTTCTCTCTTATGATGTGCCTAGCATTTGTAGGCCTTGTCAACTGGAGACTACAAAATGGAGTTGCACTTACTTTAGCTTCTATACTGCAATGATTTTAAGCCTAAACATATGAGAATATAGGAATTTTTCTGAGAGTTCGAGGCCAGCCTGGTCTACATTGTGAGTTCTAAGACAGTCAAAGCTACAGAGTTGAAAGCCTGTCTCAAAACAAACAAACCAACAAAGATTATTTGAGTTTTTCCTTTTTTTTTTCTGGAGCTGAGGACCGAACCCAGGGCCTTGCACTTGCTAGCAAGCACTCTACCACTGAGCTAAATCCCCAACCCTGATTATTTGAGTTTTATCCAGATGAGGTGGCATATACAGGTAATCCCAGAACTTAGGATGTACAGGCAAGAGGATTGCAAGTTCTAGGTTGTCCTCACCTTCATAGTCAGCTGGGGGCCTGAGAAGGCTACATGAGACCCTATCTAAAAAAAAATAAAATAAAATAAAAGCAAGCTAAATAAAATAAAGCTGTTTTTTAAAAAAAAGATTTGCCTCATAAATTTCATTTTGTTCTCTAAAGCCTGTTCCTTATTCTAAAAAAAATCATTTTTATTGATAGAAATCATAAGCCTGACCACAACAAGTTAGCCACATTAAAAAAGAAAATAATTTAAAGGCAGAATATATTCTAAAGACTGGGTCACTGAGAATGAGCAGCCCATGTAACCTTGAGACCTATCAGTCCAGATGGTTCTGTATGAAGCCCTGTGACCTAGGTATCTTTTGCAGTACTTAGCTCTCATACCCCAATCAGTCCTTGTCTGCAGCAGAGAACTTGGCCCAAGCTGGATCGATTTGATTATTATGCTTGGAAATGTCGATTTCCTCTTTTATGTGTGTGAACTATTGAGCTGTAAGGCTAAGCTTGGATATCACCTTTTGGCACTGACACGCTAATAAACAGGAAAACCTGGACTGTGGAGATAAAACAAAACATAAACAATGATGAGTGTCAACTGGACATTAGAGAGCCTGAGTGACTCCATGGCTTGGTTTTCTTTGTCTGGGAGCCCAGTCTTGAATCCCTTCACACCCTCTGCACTTCCTGCCCTTAGCAGTTTATGACATTCTTATCTTTTTTTTTTTTCCTTCCGAGACAGGGTTTCTCTGTGTAGCTTTGCACCTTTCCTGGATCTCGTGCTGTAGATCAGGCTGGCCTCGAACTCACAAAGATCCGCCTGGCTCTGCCTCCCGAGTCCTGGGATTAAAGCGTGCGCCACCACCGCCCGGCCAACATTCTTATCTTTAAAAAAGTTCACCCTTAAGCTTACACTAGTTCACATGATTCTGGTATCTGTGTGTGTGTTTTTTTGGGGGGGCAGCAAGATGGCTCAGTGGGTAAAGGCACTTGATGCCAAGCCTAACAACCTGAGTTGCACCAGGCAGCGGTGGCACACGCTCTCAATCCCAGCACTTGAGAGGCAGAGGTAGGTGTATCTCTGTGAGTTCAAGGCCAGCCTGATAAACAGAGCTAGTTCCAGGACAACCAGGGCTACACAGAGAAGCCCTGTCTCGAATGTGCCCCCCCAAAAAAAAACAACTGAGTGGGATCCCTGGGACCCACAGGGTGGAAGAAGAAAACCAACTCTGGAAAGTTGTGCTCTGACTTACACAAATGTGCAATGGCATATACATACCCATGTATACACAAAAATAAAAAAAATGTGTAACACATATATGTTAACATGCATTCACACACACACACACACACACACACACACACACACACACACACACACGAGTTAGTGGTATTTGAAACAGGTCTGTCTATGTAACCCAGGCTGGTCTCAAACTCACACTTTTCCTCCCTCCACCTCCAAAGGATGAGATTACAGGCATTTCCTTCATGCTTAACATACTCTGCTTTTTTTTTTCTGAGACAAGTCCACATGATCATTTTCTTTTTCTTTCTTTTTTTTTTGTTTTTTGTTTGTTTGTTTGTTTTTTTCAAGACAGGGTTTCTCTGTGTAGCTTTGGAGCCTGTCCTGGATCTCACTTTGTAGACCAGGCTGGACTCGAACTCACAAAGATTCGCCTGGCACTGCCTCCCAAGTGCTGGGATTAAAGGCGTGTGCCACCACCACCCGGTGATCATTTTCTTTTTGAGATAGAGTTTTGTGTAGCCCAGGCTTTCTCAAACTGACTTTTGATCCTCCTGATTATAACCAGATGCCACCACACCTGGCTAACGCTTTGCATAAACCTTGCACATGGTAGGCACACTGTCTACTTAATCACAACACAGCCCTCTATTTGAGACATGGTCACTCTATGTAGCCCTGGCTGTCCTGGAACTCACTATGTAGACCAGGCTGGCCTTGAACTCACAGAGACCCTCCTGCCTCTGCTTTCCAAGTGCTGGTATTAAAATGTACACCACTACTCCCGGCACCCTCCATTTTTATTTTAATTTTTCTTTTTGTGGAACTGGGGACCTGTGATGTCTTCCTGCTGCATCAACTACCAGACATATTCCCAATCTGAGTTTAATATTCAAAGGACGAAGACGTTCTGTCTGAGAGTTCTAAGACACAGAGTGCACATCCTCTGTCTCCATAAGGGGAACGTGTACATCTATTCATCCTGTGATCGTCTCTAGCTTCACCCCTCCATTCCTAAAAAGCCACATGGATCCTTGCAGCTTCTTGTGAGCAAGCAAGGCTTGACCTCAGAGTGTAACCCTCTCAATTAACCAGTTCTACTCACAAGAATCTTCTGCCACAAATTACACAGCCCAATGAAACACTTCAGCGTTTATAACATCGGTATTTGGTTAACTTCATTGCTTTTGTCTTTTAACCCACCTAACAAAACAAACAAACAAACAAACAAAGTAAACCAGAACCAAAGGTCCTAACACTGAATTCAAACCTTCATATCCTATAGAACCAAAACTCTTTCTACTTATCAAGGGATTTACTTTTATTTTATTTTTTTTTTGTTTTGTTTTGTTTTGTTTTTCAAGACAGGGTTTCCCTGTAGCTTTGGACCCTGTCCTGGACTAGCTCTGTAGACCAGGCTGGCCTCGAACTCACAGAGATCCACCTGCCTCTGCCTCCCGAGTGCTGGGATTACAGGCGTGCACCACCACTGCCCGGCCTTTTATTTTTTATTTATGTGTAAGTGAGTGTATGCCGCAGGTTGGGGTGTCAGATCCTCTGGAGCTGGAGTAACTGGCAGCTGGGAGCCATCTGACATAGGTGCTGGGAAGCATAACCCAGGTCCTCTGAAAGACTAAGCAAGGGCTTTTTCTCACTCTGTAGCCCAAAGACTGGCTCTGAATTCACAGAGATCCACCTGCCTCTGCCTCCCCCAAGTGCTGGGATTAAAGGCATGTGCCACCACTGCCCCTGATTTCAGCTTTTGAAGGGCATCAAGCTTAGCTGTCAAAGTGTTGAAACACTTAGGACCTTTGGTACAAAAGGGCCCACCTGTATAGGTCAATAAGAAGCCTTGATCTAGCCGGGTTCCAGGAAAGGCGCAAAGCTACACAGAGAAACCCTGTCTCGAAAAACCAAAAGAAGAAGAAGAAGAAGAAGAAGAAGAAGAAGAAGAAGAAGAAGAAGAAGAAGAAGAAGAAGAAGAAGAAGAAGCCTTGATCTAGAAAGAGGAGTGGTCCACATAAAACGGATACCCAAGTATCAATCATGTGTGTCACCTGTATCCAAACCTGTCCCAAGCTTACATAATAGCATCTTATAAATGTCAAAAGAATACCACCAGCCTATAATCATTTGGGACAGGAATCAACCTGGGCAAGGAAAGAGGACATATGCCGGATACCAGTAGAAAGGGCGGTCACATTCACAACTGGTCTCAGATCCAAAGATCTTGAAGGAAGAAAGGCAAAAGCACAATGTGGCAGAAAGCTCTGGAACAGTGGGGCCTGTGGCACTGACTTTTGTGGCACTCACAGGGTGGCTTGGGTATGTGGCTCCAGCACAGCTCGTGGTGGCATACGGTCCAGAGTCCCGCGTAGAGCTCAAGGCCATTGTTGGTCACCAGGAACTGCACCCAGCTCAGTGGGGCCGTGATGATGAGCAGCAGGATGCTAAGGCCAGAGAGGCTGCCACAGAACATCCGGGTGTAGGTGAATGCCTGATCCACGTACTGCTGCCGCTTCCGGGCTGACATCAATTGTTTGTTGGTAGGAAGGGTGGGCTGAGGAATGAGGGAAATAGTGCCCGAGAAGCTAGCCCCAGCTACCCAAGGTCTCCTGCCTCTCTCTACCTCAATATCCCCATGTGGGTTTGATTTGTACATCCGTTTCCTTACCTCTCGTTTAAAAGTCAACATTTCTAAGGTGTTCTTTTCTGTCTAGCTCTGTCCTTAAGTCAAGTCCCCGTCTTCCCCTCTGACCTTCTGTCTCCTCACCCTTTGGTATTTCCGGTTCCCTTTTACTTTGGAGACCTCAGGACTGTAGAGGGTCATGGCTTGTTCCTTCCTCCCCATCTTGGCAGCCAGTTTACTTTCTAACTGCCATGGAATTTGTATCAAAGCCTCCTCACACACAGCCAGAAGAATCCTTGGTACAGATCCTGATTCTCTTTCTCTCTCTCTCTTATTTTTTTCCATTCTTATCACACCAGGAAGAAATCACCACTGTGCGTGTGTGATGGGGAGAGGGTAGAGGTGTTCCTGACTTCTCCAACTTTACTAAACAATTTACACACATATTCTTGGAAATTGTGTGCCAGTCTTCAGGCCAGCTCCTGAAATGTAAAGATAAAGACAGTTCTCTCAGAATAAATTTCACAAGTGTAACTCCGATTTCAATTGTTTGTGATTATTACTCAAGACTGTGAATGTATAAGTCGCCAGTAGCCTACACAGTTCGTGCATTTGCCAGAACTAAGTGTCTCTATACACTTATAAACCTGTCAGTCAGGGCCCTTCCGACAGCATCCATTTCCTCCCTTTCTCACTCTGCTTTCTTTTTTAAAAAATTTGATTTGAAATTTTTACTAGTGTGAGTCTGTGTCTGCATGTGTGTATGATGGGTGTTTTGTAGAGATCAGAGGAGAGTCCATTCTTTCCTTATACCTTCACGTGTGTTCTGGGAATCTAACCTGGGTCACCAGGCTTGTCCAAAGTGCCTTTACTCACTGAGCCATCGAGCCGTCCTCTCGTTCCCTCTTTTCAATGTCTTCTGTTCATATAAGGACACTCTCCTGCTTACACACTGCCGACAGAGCCCATTATAATGCCAGAAGCCATTGCCCTGGACACTCAAAGTGACCCCTCTTCCAGAGATTGCGGTGGTGCTAGGCTCTACATGAAAGTGAGGCTTCCCTGGCCTGCCGCGGCCCGCCGATGCCCTAGTGACACTCGTCTCCTTTTTAAACAACTCTCTACATCTGATCCTAACCCCGCAGTTCCTAAGAACTCAAAGAATCAAAGATGCAGGGCAGACAGCATTCTGTTCTTCAGACTGATGGTTGTTTCAAATCTATGCTCTGCCACATTGCTAGCTCTTACTCTACACATATTAACGCTGCTTCCTAAATCTGGTCTGAATCTAGATGCTGACTATAAGTTTCTTTTAGCACACCCTCTCCCTCAATCCCATGACCTGTTGTTGAAGCCTGTTCTGTATTTTGGCTGCTGAGAACCACAAGTTCTATGTACTGGTTCATGTCCATGCTGTAGCATGCAGAATTCCTTGTGTGTGAGTGATGTATTTGTATGTGACATGTACCGACGTGTGTAACTGTGTGTGCCTATGGAAGCCATAGGTTGACATTAGCTGTCTCCCTCAATCACAAGCACCTTATTTTTTTCTCTCACTAAACCTGGAGCTTGCCAATACGGCTAGACTGGCTAGTAAGGCCCAGGGAGATTCCTATCCCTACCTCCCAGCACTTGGGTTACAGATGCGTGCCACTCACTGCTCCAGGCTTTGTGTGTAAGTATTGGGTATTGAACTCAGGTCCTTTTTGTTTGTTTGTTGTTTGTTTGTTTGTTTGTTTGAACTCACAGAGATGCGCCTGCCCCTGCCTCCTGAGTGTTGGGATCTAAGGCATGTGCCACCACCGCCCAGTGAACTCAGGTCTTCTTGCTTGTATGAGAAACACTTCTTTTCTCTAAGGTTGTGTTTATTTTTATTGCTAATGATACGTATACATGTGTTGGAATGTGCATGTCAGCGCAGGTGTCCCCAGAGACCGGAGAAGAGTGTCAGATCTCGTGTGAGCTGCCTGGTGTGGGTGCTGGGAACTGAGCTCGGCTCTCTGGAAGAGCAGCCTGAGGTGGTTTCTTTTCTAACTGAGTATTCTCCCCAGCTCCTCTGATGTAACACAGGCTGATCTCAAACTCACAGGCCTCTTGAATCTGCCTCTTCAACATTTTCCTAGCAGGAATCAACACAGCCAGTAATAACAGTACGTCTGCCAAAGTACTATTTCACTTTCCAGGCCTTAGTTCAGTGCCTGGAAACAGAGTGTTTAATGATGAACGGCTAGATGACCACGCTTTTAGAGGAATCACAGAGACTGGTACTGCGCAAAGAATGGTTAGGACTATCAGAGGAAAGGTGGAGAAGAGGTAGAGAAACTGTGTTTTAAAGGGATTCCTCAGGTAATCAACATAGGGAACATTTGGGGCGAAGGTATATGCCAAGGCAGGAAGTACTAGCAGTGTGACTGGACTAGGAATAAGATAAAGGGTACAAGTAGGTAGGGTGGCTCACACCTGTGATTTCAGCTCCGAGGAGTCATGGGAAGAATAATCACCCACGAGTCTGAAGCCAGCTTAGGCTACAGAGTAAGTTCCAAGCCTGGATAAAGAGTTAGATGCTGTCTAAAACTACAAAACAAAAAAACATACATTGCTTACCACAACGAGATGGTTAGATCCTATTGCCGAAGACACCACGTACTTTGGTTGTAGGAAAAATCAGTCAGGACCTGACCTTGAGGCTTCCATTCTACTGGCTAGCTTTCCTAAAGCCAGCAAGTACTATGCAGGCTGCTGGGGGAGAGAAGTCATCAACAGTCTTACCCGGCATTGGATCCTGGGAAAGATCCTAGGTAATGATTACAAGATCAATGCCCCTTTGCTCTTTTCAAGCTTCCTTGAATACAGTCTTGGAACAGGCCACATTGAGACAGATGAACTGTTTACCCCGGGATCCCTTCACTACTGGCATTACGCAAGCACACCACCAAATAGATGATGTCGATGCCATGTGGGGTATCAAGCCATTTGTGAACAGTGACTGATTTCTCAAAGAATGTAACACTCTAACCGTTAGAGAGAACAGGTTGGCACCATCCAATCCTCAGGCCTACTCTCAGTACTACTCCAAAGAGCAGAACACTTTGACCAGCTAAGAACTTGCTAGGGTCTGTGATGGGTATAACAAAAGAAGCATGTAATCTGGTGGCTGTGTATGGTGTTGTCTAGTATACATTCAAACCATTGTTACTGTTTTGAAAAGCAGTCTTCTTAGAAGAAAATATGGGCCAGGCGGTGGTGGCGCACACCTTTAATCCCAGCACTCGGGAAGCAGAGACAGGTGGATCTCTGCGAGTTCGAGGCCAGCCTGGTCTACAGAGAGAGTTCCAGGACAGGCTCCAAAGCTACACAGAGAAAACCTGTCTCAAAAAATAAAACAAACAAACAAAAAACAAAAAAACAGCACATACTTTTAACTGCTGAGTGCTCTCTTCAGCCCTAAAGAATTCTTTATATATCCTAACAGTAAGTAAATTCTTTATATATCCCTAGCTAATATGCACATTGTACGTCACCTGTCTGCCCTATAGACTGCCTGTTGACTCTGTTGGTGTTATCTGATGAACAAAAGTTCTTCATTTGAAGGTAATCCCATTTACAAAGTATTTCTTTGCAGCTTATTTTTTAACTGTTTTTTTTTTTTTTAAATACTGGCTTTTTTTAAAAAAAAAATAGAGGACTAAAGTTCAGTTCCCAGCACCCATATCAGCTTGCTCACAACTGCTGGTAACCACAGCTCCAGGGAATCTGACACTCTCTTCTGGACTCCACAGATACCTGCACACACATGCACATACACACAGAGACACAAATAAATAAATCAGTCTTTAAGAAAAAAAAAAGATTTCTTTTACCAGGCATGGTGGCACATGTCTTTAATATCAGCACTAAGGAGCAGAGGCAGGCAGATCTATGAGTTCAAAGTCAGCCTGATCTATATGATAAGTTCGAGACCAGCCAAGGAAACATAATAAGACTGAGCTGGTAAGATGGTTTAAGGACGTGAGTTTGAATCTCAGCACTCACATACAAAAAGCCAGGCGTGGTGGCATCTGCTTGTAATCCCAGCACTGGGGAAGCAAAACCAAGAAGATCCCTGGGGCTCACTGGGCTACCAACCCAGCCAACTATACGAGCTGTAAGACAAAGCGAGAACCTGACTCCCAAAATACTGTCCAGTGCCAACAGAAAACCTGCAGATGACTCCTGACCTCCAAAGCGTGTGCGTACATACGCATGCACGCCTGCACACGGGGAACACAGAAGAATTTATGGCTAGGCTTCAGATAATTTCAATGAGATTTCCTGTGCTGGGGCTTGGGTCCTAAAGTTAGAAATAAGGTTATTCTGGGAAAAAAGCTGTTGGTTCCTATATGGTTTGCAGTGGTAAGATGAGGCTCTTACTTTCTACTCACAATGTTGTGATGATTGAATTTAAAAAATGTATATGGATTCTGTAATACAGACGTGATGCCTGGCAGTGGTGGTGCACACCTTTAATCCCAGCACTCGAGAGGCAGAGGCAGGTGGATCTCTTGAGTTTGAAGCCAGCTTGGTCTACAGAGGAGCCAAGGCCACACAAAGAAACCCAGTCTTGAAAACAAACAAGCAAACAAACCAACCAACCAAAAGAACTGACAATTGACCCCCCCCCCCACCTCCATATATCCTTTTAAGGGATCTGTTCTCATTAGCACCTACTCAAGGGTGGAGTTGTGTGTCTCTTTGAGACTGGGTATCATATGGTCCTGACTGGCCTTAAACATGCTACATAGCCAAGGATGAGTTTAAACTTCTTTTTAAAAGATTTAATTTTTTTTCAAATTTATGTGTAGGTCTGTATAAGTGAATATCACATTTGTGCAGGTGTCTGCAGAAGACAGAAAAGGGTGTTGGCTCACCTGGAACTGGGGTTTCAGGCAGCTTACAACTGCCTGGTGTGGGTGCAGGGAACCGAACTTCTGTCCTCTGGAAAAGCAGCAAGTGCTCTCAATCACTAAGCTGTCTCTCTAGCCACTGACTGTGAATTTCTGATCCTTGTTCCTCTACTTCTCAAACACCGGGATTCTAGGCATGTGCTACCAGGTTGTTTATGGAGTGCTGAGGATCAAACTCAAGGCTGTACATTCTAGGCAAACACTCTGCCAACTGAGTCAGATCCCCATCTCTGCTTTTGTTTAAGACAGGACCAGGCTGGCTTCTAATTCCCGGTCCTATCAGCTCTGCCTCTCAATTTCCAGGATTTCAGGCATGTACCCACCACACCGAGTAAGATCTGACAGGGATATCAAGTACTTGGAGCTAGCAGGGTATAGAACTTGTATATCAGGTATGAGACCCTAGGTTCAACCCTTAGAACTGAAAACTGGATCAAGTATTTAACTTTTGTGTATGTGTACATAAGTATGGTGTGTCTCTGTATGTTTTATGTGTGTACATGGATATGTGAAGTGCATATGCGCACATGTGTGCAGGCAAAGGCCGGAGAAGGACAGCAGAGGGCATGGAGGTCTTTGTGCTTAAGACACGCACTAGGGAAATGTGGAATGTGAAATCCTCAGGGTTGTTCTTTCAAAGGAAGGAACACAAACCTCCTTATCTGCCCAGAAGACTGGTGACCTTTGCACTCTCTGTGTGGCTGGAGATTTTCTGGCACCAGGTCCTTCCCCAGACCCTTACTGTAAATTTGTTTTTCTCAGTCAGTCTATAGAACCTATCTTTATGGGCTTTACAAAGAGCTTTGACGTCATCACATCTGATCTGTATTTAGCTTACTTTGTATTGTGCACACGGGAGTAAGTTAATTACCACCAGGAAAGTTTTCACCCAATTGTGCTGTGCTTAAATATGCCTAGGGTGAACCACACGGGGTCAGACTCACAAAGTTTGAACCAACACAGTTTACTGCATCATGTCGAGCTAAACTGTCTTCTTGCCTCCTGTAGCTTGTCACTCTGCTGGCTACCAAAGGTCACAGAGACTGTTAGAAGGACACCAATCGTCCTGCTCTACCACTCTCTGCCCTAGTCCCTTAGGCACGGGCACTCACTGAACCTGGAGTATCCTGGCTGGAAAGCAAGCACCAGCCATTCTCTTGTCCCTGCTTCCCCTGCACTGGGGTTACAGGCACGTGTGTGACTGTACCTACCCTTTTACATGGATGTTGGGGCTCTGAACCCAGGTCCTCCACCTTGTGCAACAGGTGCTCTTGGCCACACAAAGAATTTTTTCATCTCTGAGTCATGCCTATATTACATATCATCACTCAGAATAACAGAAAGATTCAGATTCTTCAACCTTTGTCTCAGTCTTAAATAGGGTTTCTATTGCTGTGAAGAGACACCATGATCACAGCAACTCTTATTAAAACATTTCACTGGAGCCAGCCATGGTGGCATGTGCCTTTAATCTCAGCACTCGGGAGACAGAGGCAGGCAGATCTCTTGAGAGGTCAGTCTGGTCCACAAAGCAAGTTCTAGGACAGCCAGGGCTGTTACATAGAGAAACCCAGTCCTGAAAAACAAAACAAAACAAAAAACAACTTTAATTGGGGCTGCTTGCAGTTTTAGAGGTTTAGTCCATTATCATCATGGTGGGACATAGCAGCATGCAGGCAGACATGGTGCTGGAGAAGGAGCTGAGAGTTCTACATCTTGATCCACAGGCAACAGGAAGTGAACTGTGTACCACACTGGGCACAGTTTGAGTATATGAGACCTCAAGGAGCACCTCCTACAGTGACACCCTTCCTCCAACAAAGCCACACCTACTCCAACAAGGCCACATCCCCTGGCAGGGCTACTCCCTATGGGTCAAGCATTCAAACACATGATTCTAGGCCATACCTATTCAAACCACCACAGTCTCCACAGTTCAAGTTATAAGTACTTCCTAACTGCCAGTGTGTTCCTTTGTTGGCATGACAATCCTTATCTTTCCACTGCTCTCTTACCACTGTGTGGCTAATACAGACTCAAGGAAGTAGAGCCGATTTTAATAGCTTTCTATGCAGGTTCTTTCGAGACAGCCTGCCGGGTAAGCATGGGGACCTGAGTCTGGATTCCCGGCACAAACATTAAAAAGCTTGGTATGGCCACTTAGGTCTGACAAGTGGACCCCGGAGCTTGGTGTTAGTCTGAGCTCAGTTAGTCCAGCCAGGTTCAGTAAGAAAGCTTGTCTCAAAAATTAAAGTGAAGAGCAATTGAGGAAGAACCTGACATGGACCTCTGCACTCACACATGTGTAGGTGTGCACATGTGCACAAATTCACACAGACATGTACATTATACACAGAGAATATAGTGTAAACAAAATGGGAATCCAAGAGAAATATTCCGAAGGCAGATGTGGGGTGGTGACGAAGCTCTACAGTGCACTACTTGCCTGCTGTGCACAGGCTCTCCCCTTGATTTCCAGCACTGAAAATCACAGCAAAATGGCGCTTAAAACAGAAGGAACTTTTAAAAAACAGATTATATTCCTTATTTTTATTTTATGCACATTGGTGTTTTGCCTGCATGTATTTCTGTGTAAGGGTGTCAGGTTACCTGTAACTGGGGTCACAGACAGCCGTTAGCTGCCATGTGGGTGCTGGGAATTGAACTCAGGCCCTGTGGAAGAGCAGCCAGTGCTCTTAACTGCTAAGCCATCTCTCCAGCCCCTGAGAAGTGACTTTAACTGTGCTTTTAACACACACACACACACACACACACACACACACACACACACACACACGCGCGCGCGCGCACACGCACGCACACACGCACGCATGCACACACACACACACAAAAACCACCTAAAGAAAGCATCAGTGAAGTGTGCTATTTGGAAATTTTATTTTTTTTATTTTGTGTGGGTGTGTGCATGCGTCTCTCCATCCACAGTGTGAGTCCCAGGATTGAACTCAGGCTTCAGGATCAGCAGCCAGTACCTTTACCCACTGAACCTTCACACCAGCCCAGGAAACTACCACAGCAATATGTCACTGCTTTTCTGAAGCCAGATGCTAGGGGATGGTCCCAGGACAGATAGTCACGTGGATGTATTCGGTAGGTTTCTAGTTGCTGGGGCTGGGCTGTTAGTCAAGGAAGGGAAATAAGATGGGAGAATGCAGGCAGAGAGAAAGAGAGGAAGGCAGAGACACTGACCGAGCTTCCAGGACCAGTTAGGAAAGTCCAGGGAGCAACAAGGCCAGGCTGGATGACGTCCCCAACCAGTCCTTGCGCTTTTGTTTCAGGGTGTGACCCTTCCGCTGAGGGAGGGCTGAGATGGTTCTCGTGCTGGAGTACAGCGCCCACTGCACAGGAAATGCTGGCAATGTTCTCCTCGTGCCGTTAATATGAGGATGAAAAGAGTGCAGTTCCCAAAACAAAGAACAAAATCCTCAAACAGCTCAGATCTGAAAAGCCAAGCGGCGTGTGTGGTGCAGGCCTGCAGTTTCAGTACTGAGGATCCTGAGGCAGGAGGATTTCGTGTTTCAGGCCAGCGTTGGCTATGTAGTAAGGTAAGACCCTCTGACTAAAAAGGAAGAGAGGAGGGAGAGAGAGAGAGAGGGAGGGAAAGGGGGCTGAATAAATGGCCCAGCAGTTAAGAGTACTGGCTGCTCTTTCAGAAGACCTGAGTTCAGCTCCCAACAACCATGTTGAGTGTCTCAAGAACTGCATGTAACTCCGGTTCCAGGGGCTCCAACACCCTCTGGTCTACAGAGCGAGATCCAGGACAGGCACCAAAACTACACAGAGAAACCGCATCTCGAAAAACCAAAACCAAACAAACAAAAAAAGAAAGAAACCTGATGTATGAATTCATGGGAAGAATGAAAAATAGTACAGGTCTGCTCTACTAACTTGCCTTATCACTAACACTGTAATTTGTTAATCTCACAATTAGTCATTTTGCTAGTGGAACTTTTCTTTGTCAGTGCCTCTAACCACCTTCTAACTAAGCCAGAACTTTAATCAGCGGAAAGGTGAAAGTACAGTGATCAGGTAGAAAGTACACAAGCAGAGCTGCTTGTCTGCTTGATCTTTAAAGGCAACATCTGAGCCAGGCCACAACAGTGCCACACAGTCCCAATGGCCGCCACTAGCAGAAACATACAATCAAATAAGGTTGTCCAAGCTAGTCCTGCTGAGTCACGACACCAGTCACCCCCCTGCTGCCACCGGGATGGCAAAGGTCTAATTAGTCAGGGGGCTGGCCATGCAGCTGCAGCTGTGTTGCCATTAAAAAGCACAGAGTTATTTCAAGACCAACTGGCTGAGATCGGTCTTAGAAACATTTCTCCCGATGACAGTCATTTCAGAAGTTCAGATGATCCTTCTTTAAATGCACTGCCACACACTGGTAAATTGGATTCTTTTTTGAGGCTCTATCTGAATAGCCAATGATGAATAACCAGTAACTCAAGACTGGTCCCATCTCTCTGACTACAAAATAATGTTTCCAAACATGGGGAATAGAATTCTCTTCGTCTGCCTCAACATGGTCTCTGGGCTGCCTGAGGGGAAGTGCCTTTCAAATTTACAGAGTCCAGCTGCCAGGCCAAACCTCCAAGACGAATCTTACAAGACTCCAAGCATCTCTGGATTCCTTCAAAATGGGTCACTATCCAGTTATGTTTCTTGGTTGTCAAAAGTGTTACCATCTAAACTGGGAGGATGGCTCAGTTGTTAAATGGCTGCTGAGCAGGCCTGAGGAACAGAGTTCAGATCCCCAGAACCCATGTAAATGTTGTGTGCTTATGGTAGTTCATATGTAATTCCAACTTCAGAAGGTTGAAATAAGGGATCCCCAGAGCAAACTGGCTAGCTAGACTAGCCATATTGATGAACTCTGGGTTTGACTGAGAGACCCTGCATCAGTGAATAAGGTGGAAGGGAGATCAAGGATGTTTCTGGACATTATCTTATGACTCCCACATCCATGCACACCCACACACATGTGGTCACACACATGCACACTGATAGAGTGCCTTGATCAGCCATTATTGGTCAACACAGAAAGGAATGTCTATTGAGATAGCCTGTCTTCCAAGGCTGTCTGTCTTGCCTGGGCAAACAATTTCAGGAAAGAGAGACATGTTGCTCTCTACAGTTGCAACAATTTCCTCATTCCCAAGCCCCTCACCCTACTCCTATAAAGGATCGCAGACAGTTTTTTCCCGTGGCAGACCCCTCAATTACCCTCACTGTGAGCATTAATAAACACAGTCCTATCTGTTGAAGGTCAGACTCAGGTCCCTTTCTGCCTTCTATCTCTTTATTCTGCCTCAGAAATCTAACACCACACACACACACACACACACACACACACACACACACACACACAGAGGGAGGGGTGTTATTAATAGTTAGGCATGGTGAAACAGGCCTGTCACCCTAGCATTCAGGAGGCTGAGCTGCATATCAACAGTCTCAGAAAATAACAAGCCAGGTGTGGTGGTGTGCACCTTTGATCCCAGCACTGGGGAGGCAGAGGCAATCAGCTCTCTGGGTTCATGGTCAGTCTGGTCTAGATAGCCAATTCCAGGCCAGACAAGGCTATATAGTGAGACCTGCTTCTTGTAGACTATAAAGATTTGTCACTCCAATTGGTTTAATAAAATGCTGATTAGCCAGTAGCCAGGCAGGAAGTATAGGCATGGTGACCAGAGTAGGAGAATTCTGGGAAGAGGAAGAGCAGAGTCAGAAGTTGGCAGCCAGATGCAGAGGAAGCAAGATGAGAATGCCTCACTGAGAAAAGGTACCAAGCCATGTGGCTAAACATAGATAAGAATTATGGATTAATTTAAGTGTAAGAGCTAGTTAGTAATAAGCCTGAGCTACTGGCTAAGCATTTATAAGTGATATAAGTGATTTAAGCCACTTGTTTAAGAAATGGCTGCCAAGTGTTTGGGAACAGGTAGGTGGGAGAGAAACTTCTGCCTACGTGTGGTGCCCAAAAGCTTAGCAAGAGTTTCCACATAAAACTTGAGAAAGCTTAAAAAAAAAAAAAAGGATTCTAGACACACAAGAATGGAGTCAAGCACAGCTTCTTGGTAACTGTCTTTTCTCCAGTAGGCTCTGTTTGCTGGTGGTGAGCAGAGGAGCAACTACTTTAAGAGATGGCTTCCTGACTCAGCATTAGTTGCAAAAACCACAGGGCTCTTTTAAGACACCCTGCTGCCAAACACTTAAATGGAGTTTATAAGCAGTGGGTGGCACACTACTGGGTAGCAGCATGGACCCAAAAATATCTCAGAGTTGGAGCAGTAAACATGCCTCTGCCATGAGAGTAGCTTCTCAAGGAACCAACGATGGCGGCGGAGCCAGCTGCCAAAGCCACAGCTTTGGTCCTAGCTACACCTGTTTAGCAGTTTAAATGCTCATGAGGTCAGAAAAAGACCATGCAGTAAAGACAGATTCAAAAAAACAAAAACAAAAATCCTCTAGGGGTTACAGTGTGTTTAAAAATATATGTAGGCTTGGGAGAGTAAAGAGAAGGAATAGACAGTCATAAAAAAAGAAATATATAGTTTTAAAATAATAAAGTCCTTAAAAAAGGAGTAAAGTAACATAAAAAGAGCCATGTAAGACAGAAAATACACAGAGAGTCCACATACTGTATGTTATTGTGTTGTCTTTGAATTGTTTGGCAGCTGAGGAAGGAGCAACAGCTGCTAAAAGACATTTGATTATAAATGTTGCTGGATTAATCCAACCTATATATTTTGAAAATGCCTTGACTTCAAAATTTAAGTCAAAAGATATGTTACTTTTGAGAAGAGGTTATGCTTTTATTTCCACAGGAAATGAGAAGCTGTGAATTCATTCTGTGTTAAGACAAATCCAATTTGATCCAGGAAGACCCCCTGAAAAATCTCCAATAGGAACAGATGGCCCAGATGATCCAACATTTTAGAGTACCTCTGTTGCAGTTTCCTCTGAGCTCTGCATCCAGAAAGGCTTCAAGGCTGCTGGCTGAGATGATCCAGCCTCATAGACTACTCCAGTCAGGACTTAACCATAATCCTAAATTTTCTCAAAGGTCTCCATAAGATTAACAGTGCCCCCAATCAGCATGAAGTAGCCTAGAAAGCTATGTCCACATTCCCAAAAAATGGATTATGGATGTTTGTCTTTGTTTAGGGTGTCTGGGTACAGATTGTTATTGGTCATAGTCAATCTATTTCTAAAGAAAAAAGTGGAATATGGTATAAAAATGATGGTGATACAGAATGATGGTAGATTATTATGATGAAAAAAGGGATAGATTATTGAACCTACTTTAATTCAAAAAACAACTGTTAATCTCAAAATATTTTATGTTGTTATGGATTTTAGTTTATTGATGCAAATTTAAAGTTAATTTTGTTATACTATATGTGTATTTGATTTTTTTTGGGGGGGGGGTGGTTGAGACAGGGTTTCTCTGTATAGTTTTGGTGCCTGTCCTGGATCTTGCTCAGGCTGGCCTTGAACTCACAGAGATTCGCCTGGCTCTACCTCTGGAGTGCTGGGATTAAATGTGTGTGCCCGGCCCTATATGTATATTTCTACTCTTGTTTAGGGTATTATGTTTATGTAGCTCATTTTAAAATGTAATATATAATTAAGAAATATGGATTAATAGTCATCTATAATAGCAAACTTATGGTCATGTTAGGTATGTTTTCAAGGTGTACATAAATATAGTTCAGATAGATAGGCAATCTTCAAACACTTCAAAGACCTACAGAATATGGCATTTAAGATGATTTAATAATGTAATGTTCTTTTTTTTTACGACAATCAGACATGTCTGCTCCTGGCAGCACCAATCTACTTCAAAGAAGATAGATGATGGTCATCGAAGAAATTCCATGTGAAGTTTACTTTCTTTGTGGCAAAATTTAGCCACTAGGCAATAAGTGCCCTTGCCTCAACTGCTGACAGTATGCTGTCCAAATTGGACAAGCAGGACAGAAAAGAAAGTGACTGCAGAGCTTTTCCAAGACAAGGTAGGACAGTCCTTCAAAAATCCTACTTCACAGATAAGTTTGTCAGATATTCTAGGCCTGTAGGCCAAAGATGGATGCCCCAACATTACAGAGAAACTTTGGGTGACTGTGCAGGAAGTCTGATGTCCTTGTCATTAGGTAACATTACATCCTTCTTAGGTCTTTGATGGAGTTGAAGACTAAATATTTATAATTATAGTTTTCCTTAGTTATAATAGAAAGTAAATTAGATACAAAACTTTAGACTCACCAAGATAAGATAGATAATAAAGTATTTTCTCTAATTTTGCCAAATACAAATGGATTAGATAGTGTTATAATTCTTACTTAATAACTGTTTTTATTGTATATAATCTTACTATGTTAAAGTTAAAACCTTCATTTTTAATTAGACAAAAAGGGGGAAATACTGTGGAATAATCTTCTTGTACACTGTAAAGATTTGTCACTCGAATTGGTTTAATAAAACACTGGTCAATAGCCAGGCAGGGAATATAGTGGGTCGACCAGACTAGGAGAATCCTGGGAAGAGGTCAGGAGTTGCCAGCCAGACGCAGAGAAAGCAAGATGAAAATGTCGAACTGAGAAAAGGTACCAAGCCATGTGGATAAACAGAGATAAGAATTATGGGTTAATTTAAGTGTAAGAACTAGTTAGCAATAAGCCTGAGATACTGGATGAGCATTTATAAGTAATATTAAGACTTGGAGTCAATTATTTAAGAAGCAGCTGCTGGGTATTTGGGAACAGGCAGGCAGGAGAGAAACTTTAACCTATAGAGATCCTGTCTCAATATAAACAAACAAATAAGCAAGCAAAACAAAATTTTACCAGTAATAATTTAATTAAGCTTAATAGCCAACTTGATGCAAAGTATTATACAATATGAGTATGCAAAGATGGTTAAAATATAGTCATGTGCTTCTTGGTGCACAGAGCATATGCATACATCATTTTATGTGATTACCTTCGGGGAAAGATACAGTTAGACTCAGACTATGGAATTACAGCAAACAGACCGGATCTGACCGGGGAAATGAATGCAGATATGCCTTGCGTTGGAGGACAGTGGGATCTCCAGGTACCAATCAGGGAGCAGATGGACTTGAAGCTAGAAAATCAAGGGAAGGCAGATGGAGGGGACCATCGTGCATTTTGTACAATACTGGGGTCACGTGAGAACAGAGGTTACAAGGAAGCTGAAGTATCCCGTGAACAAAGAGGAAAACAGACCAGAAGTTCAGAGAGGAACTGAAGAAAGTGAAATGACAGTAGCTAGGTCTTTGATTTCTGTTCTTTCTGAAGATCATTCTTTTGTCTCTTCTGCATTGTCCTACATATCCCTTTAGGAGACCAAGGTTTTCTAGAAATGACCTGAAATTCTTTTCCTTGGTGCACTGGTTAGATTTATCTGTTGTTGTTTTGGGGTTTTGTTTGTTTCTGTCAACTTTACACAAGCTGGGGTCATCTGGGAAGAGAGAAGGTCAATTGAGAAAATAACTCCATTAGATAGGCCTGTAGGCAAGCCTGTGGAACATTATGTATTTATTTACTATGTATACCGTGTTCTGTCTGCATGTATACCTGCAGGCCAGAAGGGGGCGCCAGATCTCATTACAAATGGTTGCAAAGCACCATGTGGTGCTGGGAACTGAACTCAGGACCTCTGGAAGAGCAGCCAGTGATCTTAACCACTGAGCCATCTCTCCAGCCCGGGACATTTTCTTGATTAATGATTGATATGAGAGGATACAGTCCATTGTGGGTGGTGGACCTGGGTTATATAAAAAAACAGGCTGAGCAAGCCAGTAAGCAGTGTTTCTCCATGCTCTCTGCATCAGCTCCTGCCTCCAGTTCTGCCCTGAATTCCTCCAGTGATAGCCTGTGACATGCAAGTTTTAGCAAAATAAACCTTTTCTTTCTCAAGTTTCTTTTTTCTTTTCTTTTTTCTTTTTTTATCACAGCAATAGAAAGCAAACTAGGGGCCGGGCAGTGGTGGCACACACCTTTGGTCCCAGCACTACAGAGGCAGAGGCAGGTGGATCTCTGTGAGTTCAAGGCCAGCCTGGGCTACAAAGCAAGTGCCAGGACAACCATAGCTGTTATACAGAGAAACCCTGTATCAAAAAAAGAGGAGGAGGAGGAGGAGGAGGAGGAGGAGGAGGAGGAGGAGGAAGAAGAAGAAGAAGAAGAAGAAGAAGAAGAAGAAGAAGAAGAAGAAGAAGAAGAAGGAAAAAAGCAAGCAAGCTAGGACACCTGGCTGTAACATGGAGTTTGTTCTGACAGTATTGGATAGCCATTAAAAGTTCTGGCACCTGAGGAGCTGGAGAGATGGCTCAGGGATTAAGAGTGCTTGCTGTACTTGCAGAGTGCATGGGTTCTGTTCCCAGCATCCCCAAGGTGGCTTACAGCTGTTTCTACCTACAATCTGGTGCCCTTTTAACCCTCTGTGGGCACCAAGCATGCACACCACGCACTGAGATATATGCAGGTAAACATTTATACACATTAAAAGAAGAAAAAAAGGAAGAAAGAAAAGAAAAAGACTCCTGGAGCCTGAGCCAGGCATGGGGGCAAATGTTTGGAATCCTAGCTACTCAAGAGGCGGAGACAGGAGGACCACAGTTACTTTTGGCGTGGGTAACATAGTGAGACCCTGTCTCAAAAACAAAAATGCTCTAATGCGGGAAAATGACTCAATCTGATGTATAATCTAGAAAAAGAAAACTCTGACCATGGTGCAGAAGTTAAAATGGGCTGGGGATGCAGCACACTCGTGGGGTTCCAGCTCCGCATGCATAAGCCCTAGATTTGACCCCTAGAAGCACATAAACTGGGTGTGGTGCACACATCTGTAGTGAACAGGAGGTAGAGACAGGAGGGTCGGAAGTTCAAGGTCATCCTCAGCTACAGTGACTTTGAGGCCAGCCTGGGCCACAAAGTCTGCAAAGTTCTCTTCTGGCCTTTCTCCTAGTTTCCATTTCTGACCTCACTGGCTCAATCAAACCTTAGTCAAGTTATTTTAATTCTCAGAGTCAGTTTTTCACATGCAAGATACAGATAACAAGGAGTTTCAACATTTATGAGAAAAAATAAGATAATATGTCACGTTAATTTTTTTTTTTGAGTTAGGATCTCATAAATACAGCTCTGGCTGTCCTGGAACTCACTATGTAGACCCTGCTGGTTTACAGTTCAAGGATTCACCTACCTCTGCCTACCCCAATGCTGGGATTAAAGTCCTGAACCACAACCACTTCCAGCTTCATGATTAATTTTGATTGTAAACTTTGTGGGATTTAGGATCACTTAGGAGACACACTTCCAGGTCTGCCCATGAAGGAAATTCCAGAGAGGTTTCACTGAGGTGGCAAAACCCACTGTCTTCGTCTTTGTTCTATTGTTGAGAAGGGACACTATGACCACAGCCATTCTTATAAAAGAAAGCATTTAATTGGGGACTTTGCTTAGTTTCAGAGGTTTAGTTCATCATCATCATGGCGGGGAGCATGGTGGTGCACTTGGTGCTGGAGCTGCAGCTGAGAGCCAAATTCTGATCCTTCGAGAGCAGGCAGAGAGAAGAGAGAGAGAGAGAGAGAGAGAGAGAGAGAGAGAGAGAGAGAGAGAGAGAGAGAGAGAGAGAGAAGAGAAGAGAAGAGAAGAGGGAAGGAGGGACGGGAAAGGATGGATGGAGAGAGACAGACAGACAGACACACATTAGGCCTGGCATGGGCCTTTGAAACCTCAAAGCCCACGCCCAGTGACGCACTTCCTCCAGCAAGTCCACACCTCCTAATCCTTGTTATCCTTTCAAACAGTTCTACTCCCTGGTGACCAAGCATTCAAATCTATGAGCCTATGGGGGCCATTCTCATTCAAACCACCACACCCACGCTCAATGTAGGTACCACCTCTCATTGGCTGGGAGTCCTAGACTGAATGAAAAACGGAGCATCACATTCATCCCTCTCATCTTCCTGATTGCAGACACAATGTGACCGGCCACCGCATGTCCTGCTGCATGCTCCTGCTGCATGCCGTGCCCTGCCTGATAGACAATACCCTCAAATTGTGAGCCAAAATAAACCCTTACTCATAAGTTGGTTTTTGTTTGTTTGGGTTTTTGTTTTTCTGAGACAGGGTTTCTCTGTGTAGCCCTGACTGTCCTGGAACTCACTCTGTAGACCAGGCTGGCTTCGAACTCAGAGATCCACCTGCTCTGCCTCCCGAGTGCTGGGATTAAAGGCATGCGCCACAATGGCCACCTGGCTCCTAATTTACTTTTTTCAGGTGTTTTATCATAACACACATAGGTCTATGTTCAGAGTATATCACTCAGTAACTTTCCCCTTTATTTCATGGTCCAGGTTCATCCTACATCACGCACTGTTTGTTTCTAGCCAAATACAGCAGTTCCCTGGAGCCGCCACAGACTCTCCACAGATCTCTGCTTTGGCTTGTCTATACTACTCATCCAACACACACTCACGCAATGTCTGCCATGTGCCAGGCTCTTCCAGGGTCTTGGATCCTTGAGTGAACCCTTCATTGTTTCTTCTTGACTGTCGTCTCTCTCCACAAGCTGCCCTCTTCTCTATACACTGCGTCAGGCTGGGCTTTGAAATCTAACACAAGTGCTCCGTTCATGCACTCACTGGACAAATGCTAGCTGAACACTTCCTGCCTGCAGGGTCCTGGCTTAGGCAGTCAGGGCACAATGCTCTCATTCATCATGTGGTCTGGGGGGGACATGGACAAGCAAAGGGACCAAAATGAACCATGTGAAACGGAGAGGAGGTGATGCTTCACATATGTCTTCCCCTCACAGTACACAAGCAGGACAGCTGTGCTTCACTGGAAGGGACCAGCCAGAATGCTAGCCTCCCCAAGTCTTGTCACCCCAGGAATGTATTGCGTCACCATTTCATCGCCTGTCCTACAATCACAGGATACTTGTTGATCTTATTGTTGTCTCTGCAGCCACCACGGCCAGCAGAGTACCGATCCTCCTCGGGAGGCAAGAATGTAGTTCAGTTCAATACAACTACACAGCTAGAGCTGGTTCAAACTTCAGGAGTCTGACCCGGAGTGGTTTATTTTAGGCACATTATACACAGCACAATTTGGTGAAATTTTCCTGGTGATAAACAACTCAATCTCATGTGCACAATAAAGCAGACATAAATTTCCTTGAGGAACAGAGTACATTAAATAAAGATCAGACAAGTGTACATCTTTGTAAAGTACATGGAACACCTTCATAAAGATGGGTTCTGGGGCCGGGCGGTGGTGGCGCACGCCTTTAATCCCAGCACTCGGGAGGCAGAGCCAGGCGGATCTCTGTGAGTTCGAGGCCAGCCTGGACTACCAAGTGAGTTCCAGGAAAGGCGCAAAGCTACACAGAGAAACTCTGTCCCAAAAAAAAAACCAAAAAAAAAAACCAAAAAAAAAAAAAAAAAAAAAAAAAAAAAGATGGGTTCTGTAGATTGACTGAGGAGAAACAAGCTTACATAAGGGTCTGGCAGGAGGATCCAGCGTGTGGTCTCAGCCACACAGCACGAAGGTCACCAGGGTATTAACCACATCTGCTCCCAGCCTTCTGGGCAGATACCAGGTTATGTATCTCTTCCTTTGAAGGAACAATCCTGTGTGTGTTTAACATTCCAGGTTCCCCTAGTGCTTATCTGTGAGCACAAAGACTATAGGAGAAATAGATGATAAAAGGAGAACAGATATTCAGGGAGGTGGGAATACATTGTACATTGAGTGCAGAACACGCCCTTAAGCAACTTTGTAAAACAGAGATTATGTATATATGTGGGTGCACATGTGTGCATACAACACCACATGCATATGAAGACCAGAGAACAACTTCTGGGAGTTTGTTCTTTCAACCATGTGGGCCCTGGGGCCCTGAAAGGTCTCAGATCATCAGATTATGAAGCAAATGCCTTTACCTGCCAAGCTATCTCAGAGGCCAACACTGCCATCAATTTTGATGATAGATGGGCTGGAGAGATGGCTCAGAGGTTAAGAGCACTGGCTGCTCTTCCAGAGGTCCTGAGTTCAATTCCCAGCAACTACATGGTGGCTCACAACCATCTGTAATGAGATCTGGTGCCCTCTTCTGGCTTGCAAGCATACATGTAGGCAGAACACTGTATACATAATAAATAAATAAATCTTTAAAAAAAATTGATGATAGACGATTGACATTGACATAGTTTATAGTGTGTAATATTTGGTTGTTTTTCTCTATTTTTCCTTTATTAAAGACAGCTGATTAAATGAATTAACTTTTATATCTGTAGCTCTGAAATGAGAGTGGGGAGAGAGAGCATTTACTGTCCGACAATATGTCCAGATTTTGAGTCATCACTTTTCAGAAGCAGAGAACAGGGAATGCCTGATTTTGACTGGAAACGTCTTTGACAAGGGAGGTGACCTTTGGACTGGAGGCAGGAGCTGATACAGAGATCACAGAGGAGTACTGCTTACAGGCTTGTTTCTCATGGCTTTCTTCGGCCTGCTTTCTTATATCTTCTAGGACCACCAGCCCAGGAGTGGCCCCATCCACAATGGGCTGGGCCCTCCCCCATCAATCATTATTTAGGAAGATGCCACAAGGCTTACCTACAGCCTGATCCCATTGAGACTCCTTCTTCTCCTATGACTCCGGCTTGTGTCAAGTTGACATGAAACTAGCCTGCCCAACACCTGTCTGGGTTCTTTTTTTTTTTTTTTTTTTTTTTTTTTTTTTTTGGTTTTCTGAGACAGGGTTTCTCTGTGTAGCTTTGGAGCCTGTCCTGGAACTCACTCTGTAGCCCAGGCTGGCCTCGAACTCACAGAGATCTGCCTGCCTCTGCCTCCCGAGTGCTGGGATTTGTCTGGGTTCTTTTGAGACAGGCTCTCTCTACGTTGTGTTTGCTGGCCTCAAACCCTGAAAGACCCCTCTGCTTCTGCCTCCCAAGTGCTAGGATTAAAGACATACACTCCCACACCCAGCCAGTTTTCTGTGCATTTGTCTGTCTTCACTAGAGTCAAAGCCGTTGGGGCTGGAGTGATGACTGAGTGGTTAAGAGTATGTACTGCTCTTGAGGATGTCTTGAGTCCAGGTCTCAGCAGACAGTGTACGCTGTGAATATTTATTCATTCAAATTTTTGCTACTCAATGCTAGTTTCTGAACATTTGTTTGCATTATATTTTTTAAAACCTATTACAGTCCATGAACTTTCTGATTACTTGAGGTAATAGTTGGAGGGTAATTGAAAAGTTATGAATGGAGTATTGTCTAAAAAAAAAAAAAAAAACTCTAAGTGCTCTGCTTAGTAATTTTCATTTCTTCCTTGGGTGCAGCTCATTCACCCTGGGACTCTTTCGAGTGATTTTTCTCTTTGGGCTCAGGTGAGGTGTCACATGACAAGGTGCCTTGGCACATTCTCAGCCCTCAAACCCTGTTTCATCTATTGTTCTTACCTTTGACCTTGTTTTCAACTCATCTCAACTATCAATCCTGTGGACCTGATTATGACCTTGACTCTTCTGACAATAGCTCTGGAATTCCCCCACTTCCTCCTTCCTCTTTCCAGCCCAACAAAAATAGAGAACAGGTTTACCAAGTCCACTTCAGAGTTAGCAAACTGCTGCTAAATCCATGATTCTCTGTGTGTCCATGTGTAGTCTCTCCTGACTGGAAAAGTATCCAGACACTACCAAGAGTGCTGAGGAAATTTTGGGTTTAATCAATGGAAGAATTAAGAATGCAGGGGATGGGGAGACGGCTTGTGCTTGCCTCACAAGCATGAGAACCCAGGTTCAATCCCCAGAACCTACGAAGAAAAAAAAAAAATTAAGGCGGTATATGCTTGTTATTCCAGCGCTGGGAGGCAGAGACCGGTACCCTGGAACTCACTGACTAGACCAAACTGGCCTAACCATGGAGCCCCAGGCCAGTGAGAGACCAGGTCTCCAAAAAACAAGGTAGACAGTACCTAAGGAGGAGTGACACAACGTTGTCAACTGGTACACACACACACACACACACACACACACACACACACACACACACGTGCATCCCCACACAGTGGACATGCTCCCCCAAACACACTAAGAATCCAGAAGTAGGGATGGCTTAGGACGTAGCTCAGTCAGTAGAACGTTTATCTCCATACCTATGCATGAAGCCCATTCACACACCCACAACTATATAAATCAGGTGTGGTGGGCACATGCGTGTAATCCTAGTTAGCACTCAACAGATGGAGTTAGAAAATCTGAAGTTCAGTGTCATCCTCAGCTGCATAGCAACCAGCCTGGGTTACAGGAGAGTCAATTTTTTTTTTAACTACAAAACTTGGGACCTGAAGCCAAGACAGGCAGATCTCTGTGAGTTCAAGGCCAGCCTGGTCTACAGAGCGAGTTCTGGGACAGGCTCCAAAGCTACACTGGGAAACCCTGTCTCAAAAACAAACAAACAAAAAACAACTTAGAACCTGAACTATGATTGTTGAAATTGATTGCAGCACAATTAACTACCTAGGAGAAATTTCTCCCTCTTTTTTCCACTGTTCCCCCCACTCACTTCAGGGCTGAGGGTTGAACCCAAGTTCTCATGCATACTAGGAAAGTTATCTTCCAGTGAGCAACACTCTCAGCCAAGAGAAATTTCTTAGTAAGTTCTTCTAAATTATATAAATGAAAACCAGCCTTGACTTTACAGCCATCTTTCTGTCTTGACCTGTTGGGTACTGGGATTACAGGCTTGTGCCCACATACCTGGCTCTCGCACTCACTGGATAGCCCGGGCTGGCCATAGACTTACAGCAATTCTCTTGCCTTTCCTTCACAAATTCTGGTATCACAACCAGGAGCCACATACGATTTCTAAAACACATGAATTTGGGGTGTCTTTCAGTTGCCCCCAGAACAAAGTCCTGATTCATAGGCTTTCTATGTAGTCTCCTACAGGCCCAGCCCCCTGGTTATTATTTGGGGGCGTTTTCCATCTTGCAGCCAAATACCAGCAAAATATTGCTGTCTGCACTAAATACACATCAGCGGGTGTGGAGTTGTGTGTGAAAGGAGGGGGCAGTTTCGGGTAGGTAGTAAAAGGGATATTTGTAAGTGGTCCCCTCTTCGAGACCGACAATGGAGTGTCTCCAAACATTTTTTCCTATCTAACATCACACTGTTAGTTCCCGGGAGCTGCTCAAGTGCCCTTTGTGTCACATGACTTTTGGACTCTTGTTTTCCTTCTGCATTTTCCTAGGCCCTGGGGGTTCTCCAATCCCAGGGGCGGCGCCTGTCCCTCCCGGCCCAGCCCCTAGGCTCGGGTTACAGGGGCTTGGCCGGGGCGGGGACTGCTCCATCGCTGCCCAGCAGGCCGAGAGCTGCGGAATCGGTGGCCTAACGATCGCCGGGATCGAGCCCAGCTTCCCGCGCGCCCACGTGACCCTTCGATTGTCACGCGGGCGCCGCTCACCTGACCCGGGTCTAACGTGGGCTCAGCCTGCTGGGAGGGAGCTCGCCGGTGGGCCATGGCAGGCTGCAGGCTCTGGGTTTCGCTGCTGCTGGCGGCGGCGTTGGCTTGCACGGCCACGGCGGTGTGGCCCTGGCCCCAGTACATCCAAACCTACCACCGGCGCTACACGCTGTACCCCAACAACTTCCAGTTCCGGTACCATGCCGGTTCGGCCGCGCAGGCGGGTTGCGTCGTCCTCGACGAGGCCTTTCGACGCTACCGTAACCTGCTCTTCGGTTCCGGCTCTTGGCCCCGACCCAACTTCGCAAGTGAGTCACAGCCTCTTCTTCCGTCCGAAGGAGCGGCCTTCCGTGGATCAGCCCCGGCCCGGCTGTCAAACTTTCTCCCCTTGGCTTCTGCCCTGCCCAGCCAGTCCCCTCCCACGCCCCCTTTCCCCTTGCTTTTTGTCTGACTACACAGCCTCCCTAGCCGAGCCCCCTCTCCATTCACCCCTTCATTAATCTGACTTCTGAGGGTCACAGTTTATCCTGAATCTTTCTCTTGAGCTGTAGGTTTTCATTTTTTAAAATGCCTGCTGTAGGAAAGACCATGGTTCAATCAGACTGTCAATACGTGAAAATACGTGGCCAATAGACATTAAGATGATTCTTTAGGTCATGCTCAGGTGGTACTGCGTCCCTGTGAGGCAGTGACCAGGGCTGCATAGTGGAGCTCTGCATGCATCTGGCACCTGAGCTGGTTAGCACATGTTTCAGTTGTCAGAGAAATCATTAGGACACAAGGCAGTGAGCTTCCAGGGACCAGGCAGAGGCCACTTGACCCAGAGGCTTGGGACCAAACCGAAAGTTTGGTAGGGCCTGACACTGATAAACTGGTGGACATGGGGAGTGGCAAGGGGTGGAACTGAGCAGTGTTGGGATGCCTGTCCCTGGGTACTTAGCTGCTAAGCAGAGCAAGCTTGCCCCTTCCGCAGCCCTGTTGTTCTGGAATGAAAGTAAGATAGATAGCTGGTTCTTCTGCAGCCAGTACCAGTATGTGACTTGTTCACCCCTGGATAGCAAACAAATGACGGTTAGTAAGCCACATAGGCCACTATAGTCTGAATCTTCTAAAGGGCCGCCTTTGGCCACTTCTTCCCTAACTGTACCTGTATGGTAGTGGGTTTAGCGAGCTTGTTGGTTCTGTTGTGTTAAAGGACTGTTCTTTACTCCTCTCCTTGCTGTGACCAAAAAAAGGCTTTATTATGGCTCACCATCGGAGGAAGTGGTCCATCATGAGAGCATGGGAGCCTGAGCTTGAGGCAGCTTGTCACGTTGTGCAACAGCCAAGGAGCAAAGAAAAGAAGACTTCTCCATTTCCCCTCTTCTTTCAGCACATAACATAAGACCATGCCATCCACAGTTAGGGTGGGTCTTTCCTCCTGAGTTAAAACTGTCTCTAGAAGCACCCTCTCAGACACACAGCCTTGCAGGATTTATCATCCCGATTTGTAATCTCAACCCAGGCTGCTCTTGTCACAGAATTGGAAATGCAAAATGCATCTTGGAAATACAGGAAGGAAACAGCTGGGGTCAGGCAGCCAGGCTGGGAAGGAACTCTCCACTCTAGGATTGGGGGTGCTGCTCAGTTATGAGAGTGCAGTAGGCCCTGGGTTCAGTAGCCTGCATCTCATAAAACCTTGGGAAGTAGAGCCAGGAAGATCAAAAGTTCAAGGTCATCTTTAGCTACATGATGAATTTTAGGCCATTTGGGGCTGACAGAGACCCTATTTCAAAGCAAGCAAACGAACTCTCCTGATGGTATTCTTGGAGAACACCAAGTTGCCTTTAAGGTTACTGTTTTCAAAGAGGAAGAAAGTTTTATGATGCCGTTTATAGTGGGGTATGTGGAGAATGGAGTGGTACATAATGAAAAATAATGATGAAAATGTCTTTGGAGAGGAGGTAGGTACTAGGATCAACTGTATTTGGATGAGGGCCAAAAGTATGCATTTCTCTATTGTATATTTCATTTTGAACTCTGGGGGCCGTGGGTTAGTTTTGCCCATAGTCTTCAACAGGCTGGGTGGCTCTCCTTACCTAAATCATAGTACTTTCCGAATAATCCTGGCGAATTCTGCACCTGAGAAGCTCAGCTTCCTAGTGTGTGTATACTTTAGGCCTAGTGTATGACATCTTTGAGTCTTGTTTCTCTGAGCTAGACTTGCTCTTCCTACCTTTTGGATATTGTGCGTGAAGGCTGTGTGCTTCGGAGGATCTGGAATAGGAAACAAGATATATTCATTACTCATCCAAGGAATACTTAAGAACCTAATTTCCAGACTTGCTACTTCCTCATGCCACCCCACCCTCCCACCCCTACCCCCTTGTGTGTGTGTGTGTGTGTGTGTGTGTGTGTGTGTGCACACGCGCGTGCGTGTGTGCTTGGTTTTCTATCTTCAGCACTTGGAGCCATTCAGGGGTTAACAAAACAACAAAAATAGCTGTGAATGGCATTGCACTCTCTGAAGGAGGGTATAATAGTGGGGAGGACTTGATGTTTGAAATAAGATGGAGTTGGAGCTGCCGCTCAGCAGTAGATTACTTACATGTACAAATTTCTGGGTCTGACCCTCAACAGAATACTGAAGGAGAAAAAAATAATTAAAGAGGAAAAAAAGTAGAAATGGCCCTGACGTGCCTTTCTTCCCATTCCTTACTCTATACTTTATTCCAGACCAAAGTAAAGGAGGGAGGGCATGGGCGGGTTAACCAGCCGAACCTGTTCACTGTCTTGGGTACATGGTCTCATGCTTGGGCATGTTGTAGCTTTTCTCGATTGTTAAAAGTCAGAGATTTTGATTTCCCTCACCCTCAAGAAAATGTTTAAACTAAATGCCAGAAATTGTAGCACATGCATTAATCTCAGCACCCAGGAGACAGAGGCGGGCAGATGTCTGTGTGTTTTAGGCCGGCCTGGTTTGTATAGTGTGGTCCAAGCCAGCCAGTCTACTTAGTGAGATGTTGTCTCTAAATAAATAAATAAGTGTTTAACCAGTCTGATTAGGAGCGCTTTCTCCCACCACTGTGGAGCTGTTGACAACCAGAGCAGCTCAAGAGAATCAGTTGGGTGTATAGACTGAAAAGTGTGTCCATATGTAAAGAGTTTTTTGCCACCTGCTTCAAGGTCACAGAAATCCACTCTAAGAGACATTGGATTTTCTTCTCTGTTCCTAACTGTAGCAAATACCACCAATGCTCAGGGAGGTGTTCTCTCTGGTTTTTGTTATTGTTGTTTTGTTTTCTGGCAGCTGTCTTTAAGTTGTGACTAAGTTTCCCCAGCTGACTGTCGTGGCCCCTTGGTTGGGCTTGGCATGGCTGAAGGGCCTTTTTGGACATGTGTGCTCTAGTGCAGGAGGTAGGGTGCTCAGCAGCTCAGCAGTCAGAGGCAGCCTGTTACTTTTGTAAAAATTATAGGGGTGGAGATGGGGAAGCCTGCTTACCAGACCCAATGCTACCTTAACAAGGACTGTGGGGGTCCAGCCCCTCCATAGTCCCCTCCCAGGGTCCGGGAAGAGTCCAGCCAGCTGATAATTTAATCTTTGATGAAAAGAAATGAATCTAGGGACACAAAACTCCTTAGTTCATACACTTCATTATTCTGAGTCAGTTCTCTCTCTACACAGCTTCTATTCTGCTCTCGTGCCTAGTCCCTTTCTTGCCTGATTTATCTCTGCCTTTATCTGCTGTCCCCTCTAAGTTCTATCTTAATTCCTTCATCTTAATTCTGCCCTATCTAGGATATCATCCATCTAGTTCCTTTCCATCTCAGCTCCTCTTCCCATCTCCTTCTCTCTCATCCTGTTCTTCCTCATCTTGTTCTTTCCCGTCTGGCTCTTCCTCATCTTCCATCTTGTTCCTCTAGTCCTCTCTTTTAGCCCTTTAATCTTATTCTTCCCTATCTAGTTCATTCCTCTCTGGTTCTTACCCATCTAGTTCTTCTGTTCTCTTTTCTCCGTCTCGTCCTTAAGTTCTCTAGTCAAAATCCTCCTTCTCCCTCTCAGCTCTCTGTCTTCTCCTAGTCTCCTTATTCTCTCAGTTTTCCCCAAGTCTCTCAGGAATCCAGTTATAAACCCAAGCAATAGCAATCCTCTGGCCAAGCAAGGTCACCAGGCTTGAATTCTTTTTTTTTTTTTTTTTTTTTTTTTTGGTTTTTTGAGACAGGGTTTCTCTGTGTAGCTTTGCGCCTTTCCTGGAACTCACTTGGTAGCCCAGGCTGGCCTCGAACTCACAGAGATCCGCCTGCCTCTGCCTCCCGAGTGCTGGGATTAAAGGCGTGCGCCACCACCGCCCGGCACCAGGCTTGAATTCTTACGGGGTCATAAAGGCAGGTAAGAATTTTTTTCAAGCAGTGACCTCAGGCTTTCTTTTGCAACCCAAAATGAGAATGGTAAAGGAGGAGGAGGTCAATAGAGAGCTAATGATCGGTTAGTATATCAAGAAGGGAATATAAGTGCTCAGTCTACATTCCTAGAAGTGGTTAGGTAAGAAATTAGGAGTCTGTTAGTAAGGATATCACCCTAAATTGCACAAGAAATAAAGCTATCTGCCTGACCTAGGAGACAGGTGTTGTTTTGTTTGGCCTTGGATGCTTGATAGGCATTTTAGATAAATACACTGTTAGGAGTTCTTGGAAGCACACAAGAAAATCATTTTAGGAACCAGCTAATATATGTATACAAAAGCTAAGTATCACCAAGACTTCTTAAGCCATGGCTTGACCTTTGGAGAAGTCCTTAACTTTTCCAAGTAGTAGCCTTTGTGATAGTAGCTGAATTCCATTACGTTGCAAGCGCTACCTCCCTACTGTTCAACCTTGACTTCACAGTAATGTGCTCAGAGCTGTGTTCCTTTAGCAGGCCTAGGCTGAGCAAACAGAGTTCAAGTCCACGTCCTTTTGTATATTGAAGTTGTCAGACTGTTCGCCATGTGTGCCATCACACGATGGTGGAAGAAGCCCTTGAAAAGTGGTTGTTACACTCTAAGGCACCCACTCCAGGACTCCTCTGGGTGAACGCCACACAGGGGGGTTTGCTGTGGCAAAACTGACTTAGTGAAGGGCAGTGGAAAGGGGAAGGAAGCGAGCATGTGTGAATGGTGGCACTTAAGATGTCTCATCAGCCAGTTCTGTGGGGTGCTTAGTTCTGTTTTCAGAACTGAGCCTTGAAGGCAGAATGACGGCCAATGTTAAACAGTGCATGACTGTGGTAGAGGATTCCATCTAGATCTGTCTGCCTACCAAGATTTTCTCCCTTACTGCATTCTGCAGTGCTCATAAAGATCTTTGTCAGGACAGTTAGTCATTTAAGAAACTGTTGGCCTCTGGTAAAAGTAAGCTCTGATCACAACTTAGTGACTTCAAGTAGTAACTTCTAAAATCTAACTCCTTTTTATTACCATTCAGGTCATGAATGGTTTTTTTTCTCTGCTCCATTTGTCATTTTCCAGAAGTATTTCTAGCCACACTCCTTCCTTCCATCTTTAATGCAATTAGTGCTTATTAATCAACCATAATTAGTTAATAGTGCTAAGTCTAAAGACTATGTTAATCAAACAGCTCTCATCCCTAAATAATTTACACTTATGGCCTGGGGATGTAGCTGAGATAGTAGAGTGCTTGCTAAGCATGCACAAAGCCCTGGGTTCGATCCCTCCCCCACATAAAATGGGTGTGGTGGCACACATAATCCCAGTACTTAGTGGGTGGAGGCAGGAGGATCACAAGTTCAAGGTCATCCTCAGTTAGAGTAAATTTGAGGCCAGCTGGGGGAAAAAATCACAGTCCTTGAAAGTGAGACTATAAACATACAGTATTTTTTTTCTGTGAGATTTGAAGTGCAAATGATTTGAGAATACAGAAGAACACATGACCCAAGTTAAGGATGGTGGGCAACGTGCAGTTTGAAAGGTTTTTCTCGGGTGTTGTTTAATCAGTATGAAATTAGGAGTTGGTGATGGGAGGTACTCCACCTTGGAGAACAGCTTGTGGAAAGGGCCTCCCTCCAGGTAAGAAGCCAGTGAGCCTTATTCAGGAAACTCAAGGTCAAGGTGGTTGATGTGCACAAATCTCAGCAGGTAGGTCAGCAAGTTCTGGCAAGAGCCTCGAAGCCGCCTAGCGAGCACTAAAAGGCAGGAGCGTTGGAAGAAGGCCAGCCAGGGCTGTTGCACAGTGGCATTGGCCAAGTTGGCTGCATGGGGCGTCGGTGGCAGTAAGACTCAGAGGCAGGGAAGGCGGTTGTTGTGGTTGTTGGTGAAAACAGTAGCTGGACTAGATTGATGGCTGCAGGGCCATGGCCTCTCTGGACTGCCCAGAGACTTCAGAAATGGGCTTAGATAGAGTTAGGCTACAGTGCTCGAGATGACACCCATTTGTGATTCAGGGGCATGAATATTCATTTTCACCTACATGTTGTTGGCGATTCACAAAGATAGAGGAAGAAAAAAGGAAGTGCTGAAGTGCTAAGGAGTGAAAAGAGAAGGAATTGAAAAGGGGTGTGGTGGGGGAGGGGTGCACGGACGACCAAGCCTAATTGTAAGTCTGATTTTGGATGTGTCCAGTAAGAGGTTTCTGAGCAGACGGCCAGTTGTGTGGTAATAAAGCTTGGGAGATGAGTTTGGCTATTTCCAGAGACAGGAAGATTCAGCAGGTGACTGGAGGCTGGTTGAGGAGGAGGGTGTTATTGATATTACTGGAAAACTACTAAGCCAGAATGTGGGCTAGTTCTTCCTCCTGAGTGTCCAGATCATCTGACAACCACAAGACTCAAGGGCGTGAGGTGTAAATACCCAAGTGACTAGGAAATTGCAGAGTGCTGTGAGAGACTTCTGATTCTACAGCAAGATGGCATGAGCCACAGCAGATCAGCATGGAAGCTGAGTCTAGAAGAAGCACCAAGTCTCAACTCCAGAATGAGAGAAGACACTTCGTGTCAGAACTAGTTGCAGGGGAGGTGGCATTGTTCTGGAAAGAAGAGGGCTTCATTTAGGGAGGAAATGAGAAGAACTGATGGTATTGGGAGTTAAGTAGCCGTGATAGGGTTTGCAAAGGTGGACGATGTGCATGCCAGTGAGTTGTGGAGAAAAGGAAATAACCTTTATAGGAATGGGGGTGTAGGATGATGAACCAGAGGGGCTTATATTCTTTGACCATAAAATTGCCAAGAAGATGACCATCAAGAGTTCTTGTGGAAAGCCAGGTATGGTGGTGCACGAATTTAATCCCCACACTGGGGAGGCAGAGACAGGTGAATCTCTTGATTTGAGGCCAGCCTGGTCTACAGAATAAATTCCAGGACAGCCAGGGCTACACAGAGAAACCCTGTCTGGAAAAACAAAACAACAACAACAACAAAAAAAAAGAGTTCATGTGGGGACTTAATATATGCTAAAGACATGTTTCTGATTGACAGTGAAGAGCTAATCCAGCAGTAAATCTATAAGGATGATTAGATATCCATTTGGAAAAAGTTAAATCTGTATCTCTTGCCCAACATAAATTCCAGGTAGATTAAAGATCTAAATATCAAAATTTCTAAAATAAAAGTATTAGAGGGGATTTGCAATCCTAGGCCCTTCTAAGCAATGGGAAAAAAACATAAAGGAAAAAACTACCGTATTTGACTATATGAAAATTAAAAGAAACTGTAAGATAAAGAACAAGAGGGACGGGCTGGAGAGATGGCTCAGTGGTTAAAAGCACTGCCTGTTCTTCCAAAGGTCCTGAGTTCAATTCCCAGCAACCACATGGTGACTTACAATCATCTGTAATGAGATCTGGTGCCCTCTTCTGGCCTGCAAGCATACCTGCAGACAGAACAGTATATATATAATAAATAAATAAATAAAAATTAAAAAAAATTTAAAAAAAAAGAACAAGAGGGACATGTGGCTTATATCTGTAACCCCACACTCAGGACGCAGAGGCAAGAGGATTACCCAAGTCTGAAATCAGCCTGGGCTACAATGAGACCCATGTTTCAAAACATCAAAACCCAAAAAACATCCTAAGAGGAAAAAGTGGACAAAGTAGACCAAATACTTGCATCTTAAAAAGTTAACATCAGTTCCTTGGGAAGCGCGGTGGCAGAGCACTTGCCTGAAACAGGCAGAGCTCCGGGCTTAAGTAAATGAAGGAGGCTAGGTTAAGAGCTAGAGAGAGCTCCATATATCGTCCATAAAAGAAATTAACTAGCCAGGCGTGGTGGTACACGACTGTTAATTCCAGGACTTGGGAGGTAGCGGCAAGAAGATGGGGAGTTCAAAGCTAGCCTCAGCACATAGCAAATTCAAGGCCATCCTTGGCTACATATGAGAACTCAAATTTAAAAAAAAAAGTAAAATTATTAAATGACACACAAAGACTATGGCTAGTGATTGCAAACAATGCTTAAATTTAGTTGTTATTGAAAAATGCTAATTGTAGCTGTGCTTTTGCTTTGTTTGAATGTTCCTTTCTTAAAGTGTGTGTGTGTGTGTGTGTGTGTGTGTCTGTGTGTGTCTGTGATGTGTGTGAAGATCCTTACAGAGTCCAGAAGAGGGCATCGCATCCCATGGATCTGGAGTTAGCTGTGAGTCACTCCATATGGGTGCTGGGAACTGAACTCAGATCCACTGGAAGAGCAGCAAGCTCGTTCTTAACACTGAGACATTTATTTCTCCAGCCCTTGTTTTTTCAACCAGCGAGCAGAAATAGAATTGAGATAGGCTAATGTTGGAAGATTTTGGATAATAGGCCCACATCTGTGAGTTTGGGTTATAAATAAATACAATATTTTGAAAGTATCATAACCAAAAATGTTAGTATCTTTGGCTTAGTGTTCCTGTCCCTTAAGAAATTGTTTTGCACTGGGCGGTGGTGGTGCACACCTTTAATCCCAGCACTTAGGAGGCAGAGCCAGGCAGATCTCTGTGAGTTGAGGCCAGCCTGGGCTACAGAGTGAGTTCCAGGACAGCCAGGGATGTTAACAGATAGGAATCCTGTCTAGGGGTAGGGTGGGGTGGGTTGAAATTTAGAAACATCAAATGTCATAAATAAGAGTTAGATAAGTTAAGGATTATTCCGTCAATGGGATTCATTCAATATTTACAAATAACGATGGTGGATTTCTCATTGATATTTAAAGATTTGCAAATTTTCGATAAATGGAAAAATGTCATAATCTAATATAAACTAGGACTCATTTTGGTGTTCTTTTATTTTATTTTTGTTTTAATGGAACTGTGAAATTGTTAGCCAGATTTCTCCCTGGGATTAAGGATTGTGGGGAGATGTTCTTTTTCTGGTAGTGATGGTATTGGAAGGGACAGATCAGATTTTTAAAGTATGGAGAAAAAGAAAAAAATCTAACTGGTTTTTACAACAAAAGATAGGATGGGAATAAGTACTTATAAATATTCATATTATCAGTGGGTGGGAGAATAAAGGTTAGTAGCGTCTGGAGGGTGAAGAGTCTTGAGACATCCTGTTAGAGATCAGCATCAAGGAGAGACCCCAGGCTCAGGGCAATTGTCTTCTGAGACTGCCATTGGTTGGGGCATATGAGGGTGGAGGGGTGGAGGGTTGTTGGAGAGACTGCTTATTACTCCTGCAGAGGACCTAGGTTTGGTCCCCAGCACCCTGTGGTGCCTCATAACCATCTGTGATCCAGGGGATCAAACACCCTCTTCTGACCTCCATGTGCACCAGGCATGCACATGATATAGACATACCTGCAGGCAAAATGCTCATATATACAAAATAAATCTCACATCCCTGTCTACCCTAGTCATACCCGTGTGTCCCATGCTTCAGATGACCTCTCTGCAAACACAAGTCATGGTTCCAGATCACATGCAGGAGGTTCTTCCGGTGTGAAGTGTTCTTCCCTCTCTGGAGGGACCACTGTGCTGTCTTCCATAAATCATCTCAGGGCTTAGTAATTGTTTATCTCTCCTGCTAAACTGTGAGCTCCTCACGGTCAGGGACCCTAGGGCAGGTTTTTCTTTTTAACTGCCCCAGTACCTGTAACAGTTCCTGATACATCTTAGTTAGGGAAGGCCAGAGTGTGATGGGTGAAAGGGGGGAGGGGGAGGAGAAAGTGGTCACGGAACAAACCTTGTCACAGTTTAGGAGAATACCAGGGTAGGCATTAGAGAGTAGGAAGGTGTCCTCAAGGGGCTTGACTTTTCCTAGTTTCCAACCTGGAGGCCAAACCAAATGCCACTTTATAGCACAACCCTATACATTTTCTTTGCCTTGCTAGGGTTTTGCATCTAGTACATGGCAGATGGGGATGCTCTGATTTGGGGAGGAGTGAGCTGGGTGGAGGGAGAGATGGTTTTGCACTAAGGTAAAGATTTATAGTTTCCAAGTGCCCTAAAAGTAGCAAATTTTCCCTTCCAGAGAAATGGAAGGACCTAAAGCTTTGGATTTACACCCCCAGAGTCCTTCAGAGCATGTCTGGAAAGGCACTTTGTACAAGCCTGGGTATCTTCTTAGCAACCTTCACCCCAGCTTTAAGATTTCAGAAATAACTAGACTTGGGTGTGTAAAAGAATCGCTAGGTTAACTGTTTGCCTGACTATCGTGTAGCACAGTCATTATGCATCCATAGCATTAAATGTGCATATTTTAATTCTAGCATCATTCATTTTTTCAGCAAACACTTATTGAATGACTGCCGTGTATCAGGCACTGGGAATACAAAGACACAGATTGGTCCCTGCTGTTGAGGAGCTCACAGCCTAGGTGAGGAGATAGACAGCTTATATTAAGATAAGTGTTATGAAAAATGTTTGTGTACTCCATGATCACATAGGGAGCTCTCTTAGGAAAGGGTGGGGGGATGGTCAAAACAGCTTTATAAAAGGAAAACTAGAGCTTTTTCTTAGCCAAACAAGTGTGGAAGAAATGCCAAGTTTGTTTCAATTGGAAGAAGCAATCTGTGGTGAGAAAAGAATGGAGAAGACAGGACAGTTCCAAGGCTCTGGAAAGAGTTCACTTCATTGTAATGAGAATTCCCAAATAGAGTAAGAGAGAAAATGAGCCTGAAGGTCTCTGGTGGCTTCTGGGCATCACCTGAAAACCTTGGGACATCATTATACTAGAAGATGGGGTTTTTTTTGTTTTGTTTTGTTTTGTTTTGTTTTGTTTTTGGTGCCGAGGTTCGAACCTTGGGCTTTATGACCTTTATGATGCTGGGCAAGTGTTCTATCCTCCAGTTACGTCCCTGGTCCCATTGGGAGGTTTAACACAGGGATGTTCATACTAAGAGATCCCAGGAGATAGCCAGTTGAAATGAGGACTATGTGGAGGTGGGAGGGACCACCTGGATGGTTTTTACAGTCATCTAGGAGGGCAACTACAACTGGCTGAACTGAGGCTCTGGCCAGTGAGGGTGGGAAAGTGGCACAATGCTAAGTTAATGGTGAGTTTTGTAATTAGAAGACTTAATTAAATCTTTTTTTAAAACTATTGAAACCTCAGTGCTTAGGACAATGTTTAACGCATGGCATGCAGTCTATAAACATTGTTTTGAGTGAGTAGATTTGTAGTCTACTCAGGTGGAGAGTGTTGAGGAGGAGGAGGAGGAGGAGGAGGAGGAGGAGGAGGAGGAGGAGGCGGCGGCGGCGGCGGCGGCTTCTTGTCTGGGTGAATATGATGCTGTTATCAAAGCAAGAGGCAGGCTCAGCCTAGAGAAGTAAAGAGTTCACTTCTGCGTTGAAGATGCCAGAGGCGCCCAGTTGTACAGCTCCACAAAAGGGGCTGGCTTGGAAAATAGATTTGGAAGTCATGCGCTTACTGTGGGAGCAGATGATGTTGTCCAAGGAGACCGTGAGAGGAGGAAGAGAGAAGGCTGGCGTAGAAAAGGAGGGTCGTGTTCAAGAATGTAGGAGACCAGGAGAGCAGAGCCCCCTAAACAAAGGGAAGGTTTGTTTCTGTTTTGAGACAGGGTCTCTGTGTGGCCCTGAATAGCATGGAACCTACTACATAGATCAAGCTGGCCTTGAGTTCAGAGTTCACCTCTCTCTGCCTCCCGAGTGCTGGGATTAAAAAGCTTGTATTACCAGAGCCAAGCTGAGCGAGCTTTGTTTCAGTGTGGGGGATGTTTGACCACCTGAAAGAAGAGCCGTCTGCAGAACAGAATCCCTGACAGCAGGGATTTTTGCTCATTTTAATCGCCGCTGTATTCCTAGCACTCAATAAATAACTTATTGAACGAATGTATGAATAAATGAGTGAACTGGAAAGAGTCCCGTGAACTTAGTTACAGGACCACAGAATTTTGATGAAGCCGTTTTCAGAGGAGTGTGTTGAGGGAAGCGAGGTCACAGTGGAGTGTAGAGGAGATGGAGTGTGAGGAAGTGTCTACAAAGAGAAGACTAGCCAGGTCCAGCTGTCTGAGTGTTTACCATGTGCCAGATACCAAGCTAAGCACTTGACTGTTAACCTGTTTACTTCCTCTTATCTAACAGATAAGGTAGATGGTGTCACAACCCCATTTTACAGATGAGAAACCACAACTCAGTGAATAACCCAGGGCCTTACAGGTATTTAAACTCCAATCTGCCTGTCTTCGGGGTCCAGTCCCAACCACCCAGTCTGCATTTCCTCTGCAGTTTCTCTAAGGCAGGAAAGCCAGAGAAGAGTGGGTGTTTGAATGATGTGTACTGAGACCTGGAAGATGGCAAAGACGTCAATGCTGGTGGGAAAGAGTGGAAAGAAATCACCTGAAGACTTGGTCGGGAAGATAATTTAGACAAGAGGAGCCTGAGGGGAGGTCCAGAGTGCAGGTGAAGGGAAACTTCCATCGAGGGGCAGAGGAAGGGAAGGGCAGGTGCGGTGTTGCAGGTGTCCTGTGAGGAGAGGAAGGGCAGGGCAGGTGTGGTGTTGCAGGTGTCCTGTGAGGAGAGGAAGGGCAGGGCAGGTGTGGTGTTGCAGGTGTCCTGTGAGGAGAGGAAGGGCAGGGCAGGTGTGGTGTTGCAGGTGTCCTGTGAGGAGAGGAAGGGAAGGGCAGGTGCGGTGTTGCAGGTGTCCTGTGAGGAGAGGAAGGGAAGGGCAGGTGCGGTGTTGCAGGTGTCCTGTGAGGAGAGGAAGGGAAGGGCAGGTGCGGTGTTGCAGGTGTCCTGTGAGGAGAGGAAGGGAAGGGCAGGTGTGGTGTTGCAGGTGTCCTGTGAGGAGAGGAAGGGAAGGGCAGATGCCGTGTTGCAGGTGTTCTACGATAAGGTGGATGGGAGTTCTCAATCTGCTGAAAGTAGGGAGATGGGACCAGGTTATAGACTTGAGGAAGGTGGCACAAGCTTGAAATAGATATTAGAGAGTATCGGAGGGGGCCACAGAGGACACCTTTCTCGGATTTTTTCCTCTGGTGTATGTGTGGTATATGTATGTGTGTGCATATGTGTGTGTGCATATTCATGTGCTTTAGAGGCCAAAGGTTGATGTCAGGTGTCTTCTGCAGTTGCTCTCCTATTTTTAGACAGGGTCTCATTCATTCTAGAACTCACTGGTTGGGCCAGACTGGCTGGTCAGCATGCCTCCAGCATTCTCCTATGGTTGCCTCCCAGGCCCGTGATCATAGGTGTGCACTGCTACTCCTGGGTTTTTAGGTGCATGGTGGGGATCCAAACTCAGTTCCTCATGCCTGTACATCAAGGACTTCAGCATTGAGCCATCTACAAGGTTCCGGCTGTTCTCTATCTCCTTCTCCAGGAGACAGGGTTGAGGCACAGCTGGCGGATGTTAAATTGATCAGGATTGAGGATTTGGGTCATTGGGTGTGAGAGACAAGCTATTGAGAGTATTGTTGAGGTTATACCTGCATATCTAGCCAGCAAAGAAGGAAGCGGGATGGGAGAAGACATACAGACAGGAAATGGAGGAGCTGTGTAGTAGAGTCCCGAGAAACTTCGTCTGTGGGACTTGTGCATTGAGAAGGGCCTTGTTCTCAGAATTCCATGTCTGGTGACCAGGCAGCGGTGCACTGTAAAGGTTTTGCAAAAGTGGCAGCCTGACAGCGAGAGGACTGAGGAAGGATGAAAACGATGCTTAGAATTTTAATACTTAGATGCCTTTGGACTGCCTTTCTTTTTCAATTAGTTCTTTAGTTAGAAAAAGGATACAAACTTCTGTGAACCCAGAGAAGAGGACATTCCATTTAAACTGATGAAAGCAGGATGCTGAGCGAGACAGGAGGTAGAGGACATGAAATAGGCCCTGGAGAACTTTGTTCATCTGCAGTCATGAGGTCCTGGTAGGAATGTGGTCCCACCTTGCCATTGTTTACAGGAAGTGGAAACCCTAGACCTGCTCAGCTTGTCCAGCCCTACGCTTGAGCACTGTAATGCTTCCTGTTCTCCCAGCTGACCACGTGGCACACATGCCCAGATGTTTACTGGCTGAGCAGGCTCTTTGCCATACCAGGCCTCCCACACCTCAGTTCTCAGTTCGAGGAGTGTTGGTGAGTGTGGAGGCGGCTGTACTGGTTCCTGCCTGTTTCCGGCTTTCTTCAGAGCCTGGCACAGTGGCAGCATGGAGGCGGAAAACCACAGCGATGATACAGTGTTTACATCCTTTCAGATGACCCAGTGCCCCTCCTGGTCTGCCACCTCCCCCGGACCTTCCCTCCAGGAGCTTGTCTAATCCAGGCCTGAACTGACTTCTGTATCATCCCAAAGCCTGCAGTGGGAGTGCTAGGTTCATCTCCACAAGGTTGGAGGCAGGCAGCAGTTTGGAACTGGAGAAGGGGCCCTTATCTGAGGGACGTTGTTCTGAGGGTTAAAAAGTGCTTTCCTGCTTATGGGGTCTCCAAAGGAGTCTGTGACACATTCCCCTTGCCCAGACTATAGACAGCAAGTGTGTGTGTGTGTGTGTGTGTGTGTGTGTGTGTTTAGAGAGATGGAAATGACATTTCATAAAAAATGGGGCCGGGCGGTGGTGGCGCACGCCTTTAATCCCAGCACTCGGGAGGCAGAGCCAGGCGGATCTCTATGAGTTCGAGGCCAGCCTGGACTACCAAGTGAGTTCCAGGAAAAGGCGCAAAGCTACACAGAGAAACCCTGTCTCGAAAAACCAAATAATAATAATAATAATAATAATAATAATAATAATAATAATAAAAAATGGGTATTTTCCTGCCTCCCAAGTGGTGGCTCAGACAAGCCTGATGTTTGCAGCTCGCCTCCATTTTACCATCAGGACAATGACCGTAGCAATTAAATGTGGGTGACTTGTGACTTCTCATTTGGCAGACTGAGGGCCAAGAGGATGGTAGGGAAGCCAGGACCTTTCCTATGTAGGGTTGACTGTCAGGACACAGTCAGGGGAGCCCTCTGACGTCACATTCGGCATGTGACATGAGAGGGTAAATGGCTCAAGCAGACAGAGGTGAGGTGTGGTTCACAGAGAACTAACTACTCTGTCAGTTTTCTTCACCTGACTCCATTGGACGATTTGCAGGCATGTGTTTAGAGAGGTAGCTCCTTCGGTTAGAAAGCTTAGGAAGACACTACAGACTCTGAAGAATGGAGTTGCAAGGATAGGTCTGAGTCAAATTCTTTCCCTAAGGGGTTTAAGTAGGAGTTAGTGGGGTGGGGATGCAGGGTACTTAGTGTGAGGTGAGAGATCTGTTTGGCTCTGGTTGCGGGTGAGGTGGGGGGAACTCCTTTCCTGACTGGCTGCTTGGCATCCTGCAGACTGAGGAGATGTAGGCATATGGTAGGGCCTAGCATCTCTTGTCTGGCTTTCTTCACATGGTTTGAGGCACTTGGGTCCCTTCTGCTCGGAGATGGGTAACATTTGGGATTGTAGTCTGGTTCTGAAGACTCTCCCTGCCTTCGGCCAAGCCATCCTGTCCCTGACTTTGTAGTTTGTAGGGTGTTGTGGGGTCAGCGGCATATATACAGCTCCAGGAAAGAACAGAGAGGGTTCATTCAATCCCACTTAAGGCAGTAAAATCAAACCACCTTGCAAGCTGGATATGGTGGTGCATCCCGGAAATTGTAGCACTCAAGAGACTGAGGCAGGAGGATTGCTGCAAGTTTGAGGTCAGCCTGGGCAACACCTTATCTCACAAAATAAAACAACAACAACAACAAAATCAGATCACCCTAAAATTCACAGAGAAGGTTGGAAAATAGGGAGAGAAATGCTTAGTATTTTGTCTTTGACATTTTTGTCTGCATGGTCTGGGGTCTCTAGAATATCATTACAGAGTATGTTGACTCATGCAGGGTGGCTTTTGCCTTTGAGAGCAGAGATTTACCCTAGAGAACCTGGGGAAAGAAGAGAAGGAAGCAGGATGGGCTGATGACCACTAGCCTTCTCTGAGGCCCACTCTCATGGGGGGACCCCCTGACTCCTGTCCCATCTGTTCCTCACCTCATGGACTTTAACAAAATGAGAACTCCTTTACCTGGAGCTTTGAAGAGTAGTACTACATGCAGTGTGCTAGTCTACCATGAGATAAGGCTATGCAGCCAAGTGTAGACCTCCCCTTCATGAAAAACAAATCTGGATATGGACCTTAGGTGTGGGAGCTTGATAGCTATAATATAATCCCTGCCCTTGGGAGGCAGAGAGGCAAGAGGATTGCCACGAGTTTGGGACCAGCCTGGTCTGTGTAGCAAGTTCAGAGCCAACTAGGGCTACATAGCAAGATTCTGTTTCGAAATAAACAAATAAATTGATCATGGAAAAATGATTTGTGGGGGGGAGTTGGCAAAAATGTTAGTGAGTCCTATAACATAGCTGATTTGCTTTGTAGCTTCTAAGCAGTCACAGAGCCTGCCACTCAGCAGGTGCTGCCCACTGAGGTGCTCTGAAGCTGTCTCTCATGAGAAACCATTATTGGGATCTTGGGATCGTGCTTGGCAATACAAGAAGCTAGAAATGGAGAGACCTGGTTAGGGCTAGCTGCCAGCTCATTCAGACAGGGTCAGAGCAAGCTGCTGGGGGAGTGGGAACACAGGCAGACTGACGGCTAAACGGGACCAGGCAGGGCCAGTGCCAAGGGTAAACGTCCTGTCCTCCTTTCCCTTTGAGAGCTAAGGACCTGACTGGAGAGCTGTGCATTACCCTGCTGCTTCTGGGGGCAGTCAGCCCACTGAGCTTCCTGTCTTCACAGGGAAACAGCCAATGTTGGGGAAGAACGTTCTGGTTGTCGCTGTCATCACAGCTGAATGTAACGAGTTTCCTAATTTGGAGTCAGTAGAAAATTGTAAGTACCACCCTGCTCCCTGTCCTCAAAGCAAACTCTGTCTGGGACTGTCCTCCAGCTATCCTGGGCTAAGCTGCTGCTGCTGCTGCTGCTGCTGCTGCTGCTGCTGCTGCTGCTGCTGCTGACCTTAGGGACTGGGGCTCACCAAGTGTCCAGAGCCACAGAAAGTGTCACACAGACTCTTCACTGAGTCCCATGGGACACTTGCCTTCTGGACTGAGCAGGGGACTGATTAAGAAATGTGGACACATAGCCAGGTGTGGTGGCACACACCTTTAATCCCAGCACTCAGGAGGCAGAGAAATGTGGACACTTGGCTGGTTTTTCTCGAGGACATCTTACACTGGGGAGGAAATTCGGGTCATTTATACCACAGTGAAGCTAAGTCATTAGTCCTGAGACTCACTTCCCTAAGCAATAGATAAGAAGTCTCCAGTGTGAACACCCAAGTCTTCAGCTCGTTCTCAGATTCTTAGATGGACTGCCTGAGACCTGGAGGAAAAGGCAATGCAAGGTGGTTGCAAAGGGTTGTCAGCGCTGCTTCCTGGGCTGGACTCTGCAGGCCTCCCCACTCCCTTTGCTAAGTCGACGTCATACTTTTCAGCTAAAAGCTGATAGGAAGGATCCCATGGTTCTGGTGGGGAAACTAACCAGCAAGCTGGGTGGAGCTTTGCAGAGGACCCTGCCTAGGGTAAACCACATGTATCATCTGCCAGGCCTGCAGAGCCAGTGTGGTGCCCACCCCGCTATTTTTTTGTTGTTGATTTGTTTATTCATTTGTATGTGTGAAGTATGTACGTTTGCTCACGTGGTTGTGTGCAACATGTTCATGTGGGTATATGTTGCATGTGTGCAAATGAAAGCCAGACCTTGGTATCAGGTATCCTCCTCAGTTACTCTCCACCTAGTGTTTTTTTAAAATAGTGTCTCTCATGAGCCTAGAGCTCATTTCACTAAACTAGCTGGCTAATGAGCTCCTGGGATCTGCTTGTCCTGGCCCTGCCTCCCCCACTCCCTAGCACATTTGTTACATGTGCCTCAGAGTCTGGCTTTTACAGGGATGCTGAAAACCCAAACCCAGGTTCCCATGATTGCAGGCATTTTACCCCTGTGCCATCCTCAGTCCTGTTGGCTTGCTTGTTTATTCAGAGATGAATACAAAATACCTGGTCTACAGTTTGAGTTTTGTCGTTTCAGACACCTTAACCATAAATGATGACCAGTGTCTACTCACCTCCGAGACTGTCTGGGGTGCCCTCCGAGGTAAGAAGGTGGAGAAGGGGCTGACGGTGAATACTCACTTAGGGAGTAAAGAGGGAAGTTGGAGTATTTCCCCATCTTGCAGCTGTGCATAGCATTAACATTTGGAGCCGAGTGGAGATGGGTAGCTGGGGAGAGGACCCTGCCATAGACACTGGCCTGCTCACTCACTCCACAATTGCAAAGTCTTTAACAAGTAAAGCTAACCCAGGCATGCTGGTAGTGCGCGATGATAGTCCCAACTATTGGGGGTTAAAGCAGGAAGATAACGTGAGCCAGGAGTTCAAGGTTGTTCTGGGCAATATAGCTAGACCAGCCATCTCTTTAAGAGAAAAAAAAAAAAGCTAGGTGTGATGGCTCATGCCTGTAATACTAGCTCTCTTGGGCCAAGGAAAGCATACTCTTGAGTTTTTGTTATTCCATTGCCTGGCCTGTATTCTTTGGAGAAAAAACACACAACCCTACTCAGTCCTCTGCTCTCTTGTACAAAAGGTACAAGGCTTTGGGCATAGAACATTTGAGATCCCACTCCCAAGTCGGGAGAAACCCAAACAATACACAGTAATGTGCTGTAAACCAGGTTCTGCCTAACCACTGAGGTCTTATGGAGCCTTTTATTTTGAAATCGGGGTGTTTTTTTTTTCTTTCTTTTCTTCTTTCTTTCTTTCTTTTTTTTTTTTTTTTTTTTTTGGTGGAGCTTCTGTTGAGTTTCCAGAAGTAGGGCCCAAGCTGTTGAGAATATGTAATACTCAGAACTCAGTCTATCTGTGTTTGGGCCTTACTAGATGCCAAGCCTGTGTTGGTGACTAGGCAGACCCTTGAGGGCAGTTGCGTCTACCATACCTCAGCCTCCAGCAGCTGGGTCTCCCCCCCAGACACAGAAGGGGCCCAGTTATGGATGCAGCTTCCTGGAATTCCGTGTTGTGGTTCTAGATGTGAACGACAGCACACTGGGGTCCCCCTTTCCAAGTGGACACATCGCTTTTACTCTCTGGGTCTTTACTCTGCCTCCCCCCTTCTCCACAGGTCTGGAGACTTTCAGTCAGCTCGTTTGGAAATCAGCTGAGGGAACAGTGAGTATGGACTCTCCAAGAGGGCTCTGAGGTTTCCTCCAAAATCCATGTTGTCTGCTTTACATGGAGTTCTGATGGCTCCAGATGGCCCCAGTGGGAGTGTAGAAAAAGATCAGGGTTGATAGAATTGGTCTATTTGGAGATATGTAATGTGGTTCCCTTGGGTCATTTAGTAATTGTCTTGATGCCACATTGCTTTGAAGAAAATAAACCTGCTAGCTTCAGCAAAATGGAGTGTATAGACTGAGTGGTATATGGGATGCATGTGTTTGGTTGGCATGGGAAAGTTACTCGTGGTTTCTGATGCAGAGAGGTTGGTGGGAAGGGTGAAAGGATAGTTCCTTTGGAGAACATTCCCACATTGGCTTTTGGGGATTTGGGGAGAGTCTCTGTCATTCTTCTGTTCTCATGATAAGCTCCCTTTGAATACTGAAGCATTCAATGTTTGGCTCACACAGTTCTTTATCAACAAGACGAAAATTGAAGACTTTCCCCGCTTCCATCACCGGGGCATACTGCTGGATACATCTCGCCATTACCTGCCATTGTCTACCATTCTGGACACACTGGTAACCAGACCTTACGGCCTCCTTCAATTGATGCATTGGTTCTGGGGTAACGGGTCAAGTGATAGTAGATGTCATATTCCTAAATAAATAGAGTATGTCTAGGCCTGGAAAGATGGATCAGCAGTTAAGAGCACTGGCTGCTCTTTCAGAAATCCTGAGTTCAATTCCAAGCAACCACATGGTGGCTTACAACCATCTATAGTGGGATCCAATGCCCTCTTCTGGCATAAAGATGTACATACAGATAGAGCACTCAGATACATAAAATAAATAAATAAATTCTGTGAGACCCTGGGAAAAGTGTAGAAGACTGTTTACTCCAGGGTAAGAGTGATTTGGTTACAGTGCAGCTTATACTGTTTTGGGGGATTGGTTTCTCTTGCCAGGCAGAGCTGACTGCAATTTAATTAAGTCAGTATTATAGGAAAGTTGATCGTAAAGCCTTTGCTGGAGGAGTTCCTAACACTCCTGAATTTGATGTGCAGGCACCTCATGTGGCTGCCTTTTTCTTTGTCCCTTTGGTGGGACCAAGGGAGCTCCATATGTAGCCTTGGCTTCTGGGAGTTAAGTTATGGGGCAGCTGAGTTCCCAGCTGGCCTCCTAGGCCTCCTAGTCAGATAATGAAGATGGCAGGAGGAAGTGTTGCTCTGAGATATATGGGGATTTGGAAAAACAAGAGCATTCTGCAGTGGCTGCAGCTTTTCTCTCTGTGGCCAGAATTCATCTGGAAGAGAGGAGATGTCAGTGAGCTCTGTAACGTGCTCCCTCACAGGAAGCTCTGACTTAGAGTCCCTATACATGCATGCCTGGAACTTAAGGAAGGTTGAGTTTGCGATTGCATTCAGAGCAGCCTGTCGGGTTTGGGGCTGATGGTCTGTGCTCTGACCTCCAGGATGTCATGGCATACAATAAATTCAACGTCTTCCACTGGCACCTGGTGGACGACTCTTCCTTTCCGTACGAGAGCTTCACTTTCCCAGAGCTCACCAGAAAGGTATGATTTGCTCTCCCCAAACCCAGCTTCCAGATCCTCAGGGGCAGAGGTTCTCATCCTGACTAAACAAAGGAGAAGGACAGCAGCCTTGGGGTCAGAACCCAAGGACTCAAGTCCGCACGTGAATTTGTTTTGAAACCTTCAGGAGAGAAGATCTCTTGGTTTCAGTTTTTGATGTTGTTATTTATGTACATTCTATTAAATGGGCCTAATTCCTTCTTATTTATCTTATTGACCTTATAATGCTCAGATAAAACCGTAGATGTGGCACTGGGGAGATAGGTACGTCAGTCAAGTGTCTACTGAGCAACATGAGGACCTGAGTGAGGGTGGAGAATGGGGAGGGGGAGTCCACATAGGTGGATCCCTGGAACTTAATGGTGAGTTTTAGGTTCAGTGAGTGACCCTGTCTTAGTCAGTGTTTTATTGCTGTGAAGAGACACCATGACCATGGCATTCTTGAGATAGTTTCTCTGTAACAGCCGTGGTTGTCCTAGAACTCTCTCTGTAGACCAGTTTGGCCTCCAACTCAGAGATCCACTTGCCTCTACCTCCTGAATGCTGAGATTAAAGGCGTGTGCCACCACTACCCAGCAACCATGGCAACTCACACTAAGAAAAGCATTTAATTGGGTCTGGCTTATAGTTTAGAGGTTTAGTCCATTATCATCATGATGGGAAGCATGGCGGCATGCAGGCAGACATGGTGCTGGAGAAGTAGCTTGAGGCTTCTACATCCAGATCCACAGGCAGCTGGAAGAGAGAGAGCCACTGGGCCTGGCTTAAGCTTCTGAAACCTCAAAGCCCACCCCAGTGACACATTCCTTCAACAAGGCCACACCTAATAGTGCCACCCTCTGGTGACCAAGCGTTAATATCTATGGCCCTATGGCAGCCATTCTTACTCAAACCACCATAGACCTGTCTCAGAAAATAAGAAGTTGTACGGGGCACACCTAATGTTTACCTCAGACTTCCATCTGTGCACATGCACACACACTAAAAAAAAAAAAAAAAAAAGCAGATGTGTTAACTTTCAAGAAATTATGATAAAGACCCTTGAAGAAGTCCCTAGTACACACGGGCTGTGGACAAGTGTTCTAAAATTCTGGGTGTTCTGAGGGGTTTTGAATACCTTCTACTCCCAATAGCCACAGGGAATGAGAATCTGAAGAGTACCTTCTGTCTTTCAGGGGTCCTACAACCCTGTCACCCACATCTATACAGCACAGGATGTGAAGGAGGTCATTGAATATGCACGGCTTCGCGGTATCCGTGTGGTGGCAGAATTTGACACTCCTGGCCACACTTTGTCCTGGGGGCCAGGTAAGAATAGCGCTGCAATTGGAGGGGTCTGCTCAGAGAGGATCCAGGGCGTTGGCTCTTATGTTGTCACATATCCTGGTCTTGGCCCTTGGAAAACTCTTCTGCATCAACTCCTGCCAGAGGAAGTTCTTTCCAGCAGCAAAGCAAGGGGGTGGCCCGACTGAACCTAGTAGCACAGGCTAGACCCTAGCTCCTGCTACCCATGCCGTTTCCAAGGGTATCTCCTGGCCCCAGGGTCTTCCTGCCTGGGGCAGCTGCTGGGAAGTATTTAATTTGTGCAGAGGAGGGCATTTTTACTTTAAAATATGGGCAGATGGGGCTGGAGAGAGAATGGCTCAGCAGTTGAAAGAACTGGTTGCTCTTCCAGAAGGCCTGGGTTCGATTCCCAGCACCCACATGGCAGCTCACAGACATATGTATTAGCCGTTCTGTGGGATCTGATGTGCAGATACATGTACAGACAAAACACCCATACATGAGACATCTGAAAGTGTGTGTGTAGAGGCCAGGCATGTCGGTATACAGCTATTAACCCAACACTTGGGAAACCACAAAGGCAAGAGGATCTGAAGTTCATTCAATTCCAGCCTGAGGCGCATAAGTGCTATCCTGGCAGAATTCTGTCCCCTCAACAAAGGGGACGATGTTTCCCAGACACTGCTGTAGGTTTCTTGGACCTTAGAGTAGATACTGAGGAGTTTGACTCCAGGGTGGAATCTTTTCTGAAAGAATTTGGGGCTGGGCGGTGGTGGTGCACACCTTTAATCCAAGCACTCGGGAGGCAGTGGCAGGTGGAGCTCTGTGAGTTCAAGGCAGAACTGGTCTATAGAGAAAGTTCCAGGATAGCCAGGGCTACACAGAAAGAAAAACAAAAAAGCAGAAGTTGAGGCTGGCCTCCAGGGGTCACCGTTACTCTGTAACTCTCGCTGCTCACTCACTTGCTTCTATACCCAAGAACCTAGAGTGAGACTTGAGATGAAACCTTCAGGAAGATTGAAAAAGGCAGCTGCCTGGCCTCAGCAACAAGCAAGAAGCTTCCAGGCCGGAGACACCCCTCAGGAGCTGTGGAACTGGGTAGCGGGAGCTAACGCGATTGTCATTATGTGCAGTGACCATTCCCCTTGCATTGTTGCTGAAAAGCCCCTTGAGAAGAGCAGCCTTGAGGAGCTGGGTGATTTGTGCTGGAAGACATGTATCAGGACTAGAGTATACAGCATCAATAGTTGTGTGCCTGTAACCCAGCCTCCATCTGATGGAGATATATTTGTATTTATTTGATTGTGACTGAACAGTTGTTATGTGAGTACTGGGTGCTCAGTGTAGATGAACACAGTCATCTACTGTATAACATAAGGGCCTCATGTGTAGGAGTATACATGGGAGTCTGTGTATTTGTAACACTTGTATGAGTTCTCTGTTAACTTAGGTGTCCCTGGGTTATTAACTCCGTGCTACTCTGGGCCCCATCCCTCTGGCACCTTTGGACCCGTGAATCCCAGTCTCAACAGTACCTATGACTTCATGAGCACGTTCTTCTTGGAGATCAGCTCTGTCTTCCCGGACTTTTATCTTCACCTGGGAGGAGATGAAGTTGACTTCACCTGCTGGTATGAGCTTTTTGGACTTGACACCCCAGCCTGAGGGTGGGTTACTCAGAGAAGAGAGGTCAGCACTACGACCCTACTGCTGCTGCTTAGGGACCGTCTGCTGAGGGAGCCATGTCTCCGCCCAGAGAGGCCCTATGTGACCAGCAAGGCTGTTGGCATGGGCCCTTCTTCCTCTTCTCTCACATCCTTGAGATATATATGAATATACTCATTCTGAGCCCAGAACTGTCTTGGAAAAATGGGGGCTAGAGAAAAGTAATTCCCACTTACGAAGGCTTAAAATAGTCTCCTCAAGAGTCTAGTACAGACATGGGGTGGTAGTCTTACTGCTGCTGGATCAGCCGTGTTTTGTTGATATTCATGGGAGACCTGCCCTTTCCTAAACAGAAACGGAGGAGGACTGGGAGAGGGACTGGGAGAATGGCGGGGGAAGAGTCTAGTCCAGGTTAGAGGGCACTTGCTGATCTGTCAGAGGACTGGGGTTCAGATTCCCAGCACCCACATGGGGCAGCTCACAAATGCCTGGAACTAGATCCAAGGGATCTGTCCTCTTATGGCCTCTGTGGGACCCTGTGGGACCCTGTGGGACCCTGCACACATGTGTGCACATACACGTACTCATAAATGAGTCTGTTTCAGAATTCAAGATTAGTAAGTGACAAGGCCTAATTAATGTTAACTCACAGAGCTCAAAAGAGGCCAAAGGGCTTCTGAGAAGTAGGCCCCAGAGTTGGGTCTGAGAAAATTGTTTGTCTTTTGGGAACATCATGAGAAGAACGTGGAAGCAAAACACAGACATTGTAGGGCCAGGAATGTGCAGCAGGTCTCAGGTCCTACATAGGCTTGGTGTCTGGCTAGAGCAGCAGAGAGGGGAGCCGGTGGCCAGCCTGCGCCTGCGCCTGCTTAGCCTTGGACCCTGGTGTGGATGGAGAGTTTGGACTTCAAGTCTAGGCTGCTTTCTTTCTCAGCCTGTGGCTGTGGCTCGTGACAGCTTTGTGTGGCCATACCTTCACTGGAGGACTTGTGCTCTCTCTGGTGGTTTCCGTGTTTTAGATGAAAGGGGCAGGTGCAGGAGGCCGGGTGACTAATCTCTAAGTTGTGATTTCAGGATGATGAAAGAACTAATCAAATTCTTTTTTTTTTTTCCTGCTACTCAGGAGGTCCAACCCTGATATCCAGGCGTTCATGAAGAAAAAGGGCTTTACTGACTTCAAGCAGCTGGAGTCCTTCTACATCCAGACGTGAGGAAGGAAGGAGGGTGGGGCACACTGGGAGTCACCTCCTGTGGGGGATAGTGTCTGCTTTCCTCACCAAAGTCAGTCCCTGTGTGACTACTCCCTGCCCCCCTGGGTCTCCTTGTCCTAGCCTTTCAGAGAAGGGAATGCCCAGTCAGGGTTAGGCCCGCCTGGCACGGCACCTGGAGGCTGGCATACACAGTGACATTGCTGATGTTCCTCTCCTCTCCAGGCTGCTGGACATCGTCTCTGATTATGACAAGGGCTATGTGGTGTGGCAGGAAGTGTTTGATAATAAAGTAAAGGTGAGCCAGGGGCAGAGAAGAGGCGCCCCTGTCTCCATCTCCCTGGCCCTCCCCAACTCAGTAGGGACCAATCCTGGTACGGAATAGTCTGAGAACTGGGTGCCATGGCTCTGACCCTCTAGAAGAGCTACAGAGGTGTGACCACTGGGGTCTTAGAGTCAGAACCTCGTATCTGATTGTGGCTGCTTGGGGTTCCTGAGACTTTAGGTGCTGTTTTCTCCTGAGTCATAGGCATGAATCCTCTGAGCCTCTGGAGCAGGGCTACTTTTTCCCTGCTTCGACCCCACTGCTATTCCCCTCAGCTCTCAACAAGTAATTACTACTTCCATATAGACAGGAAGCTTCAGTGGGGCTGGGAGGGAGCATCAGGGGCTCTGTCAGAGTAGGGACACCTCACCTCAGCTCTGTCAAGGGTGTGTGTGAGATGAGTGATTGGAGTCACAGAAGCATCCTTTGCTGCTTAGGAATCAAGGGGCGCACTCCCCTTGGCCCCAGGTGTCTTGCATAAGAATGAATCTCAAGAACCTTCTGAGCTCCATAGTGTGACTGCCCTTTGACCTTCCATGACAGATTCGGCCAGACACAATCATACAGGTATGGCGGGAAGAGGTACCAGTAGAGTACATGAAGGAGATGGAACAGATCACTAAGGCTGGCTTTCGGGCCCTGCTCTCTGCTCCCTGGTACCTGAACCGTGTAACATATGGCCCTGACTGGAAGGACATGTACAAAGTGGAGCCCCTGGCATTTCATGGTGAGAGCAGGGGACTCTCTTTGCTGACCAGCGTCTAGGCTGAGATGCAGGGTGGAGGTTAAGAGAGGCAGGGCAACACATGGCAATTTAGGAAATGAAATGGCCTGTCTGAGAAGGCCACACTGGAAGAATGGTTGAAAGTCTCACACACACACACACACACACACACACACACACACACACACACACACCCATGGTCTGTTGTTTTCCCTCAGGTACTGCTGAACAGAAGGATCTGGTCATTGGAGGGGAAGCCTGTATGTGGGGAGAGTATGTGGACAGCACAAACCTGGTCCCCAGGCTCTGGTAAGGATTTTGGGGTGAGGCCAGGCTTTAGGAAGGGTATCTACCCCACACTCTCACTCCCTTCAGCCCGAGAGCAGAGGGGCATTGAGATGATGCTTTTCTGTATTCGAGGCTCCTGTCTTCTGTGTGTGATTCCAATAAGCATTAGGTATGAAGGAGAATGGCCACTGTCTCCACTTCACAAATACCATAAAGAACACAAGGGTACTTGCTTGGGATCTAGTACTGAGAGAGGGAGAGTAAGGTCATTTCCTCAGCAGCTTCCCCAAATCTGGTTGGGTGTACCAAGTTAAATTAGCTTTTCAGCCATCCATGCTTCTGACTAAGGCTTACCCTTATTCCTGTCTTTGGAATAGGAGGAGCTTGGGGTCACTGTCTGCATGCTAATGAGGGTGGTTTTAGTGAGGGTGGGGCTGAGCCTTGGAACTGCCTGAGAGCCCCTGACTGGCTGTGGGCACGGAATGAGGTGTCATTCATGTCTGAGCTAGTCTGGGAAGGAAGATGCAGGGGCTGATCTGCTGCACACTCCTCCCGTAGGCCCAGAGCAGGTGCTATTGCCGAGAGACTGTGGAGCAGCAACCTGACAACCAATATGGACTTTGCCTTTAAACGTTTGTCACATTTCCGCTGTGAGCTGCTGAGGTAAGCAGGCTGTGAGTAGATCTGAGGCTTGGAACCCAAACGGAGAAGGAAAGAGTAAAAGCAGAAAGCTTTGGGAAGTGCATTGTGCCAGGCACTGTTCTTGACAGACCCTGTCCCATTGAACTTGTAGCACAGCCCACTGGGTGGGAAAATTTTGTCCCCATTTTAGGCACATATATCTCCAGTACTTTGTTCAAAGTCAGTAGGAAGCAGGAATTGAACCTGCCAGCTCTGATGCCTACACCTCCCTTGACTGTGGGCCTGTGTACGCAGTCATCTCTCTCCTTCGTTCAGCTGTTGACTGGGTCTTGATAACCTCCAAACACAGTGTACTGCAGAGGAGGCTTCTGGGCTCTAAGACACTGGGTGACCCTGAGCTGGGATTTTGTTATCTCTGAGCATGTTTATTTGGATAATAATGGAGGTGTGCTTGGAGGTCTCTAAGGGTCAGTTTCTAGTACTTGAGTCTGAGATAAAAGGTCAGGGTTTAATCCCCAGCTCAGTCCTTCTCCACTGCTGTGCTTACAGAATCTTAGAAGCAGGAGTGGACATCTGAGTGGGCCAAGAGCATCAGACACCCCTCAGGCCCTGACCTCTTTTCTAATGTAACTGGTTTGGGGGAGGTTGGGGAGTAGAGACCCCACAGGATAGAAAAAGGGAGTTTCCTCATTGAGAACCTTGGAGCGAGGCTCCCCAAGTTATTTGGGTACGGTATTATTTTGAGACCACTGAAATGGGAAGGGGGCTCATGGTTATTGTGGAGAAGGGGTTGCCATGGTCCAAGGCGGAATTACTCACCTGCCGTTTTTTGTGTCCTCTTACAGGCGAGGGGTCCAGGCCGAGCCCATCAGCGTAGGCTACTGTGAACAGGAATTTGAGCAGACTTGAGCTGACAGCACCAAGCACCCAGGAGGATGCTGGCCCTAAGAGAACAGTCATGGGGCCAGGTGTCCACTGTCTCCCGGCCAGGGGATAGAGGCCCTTGCCCACGTGCCCCCGTGACTAGAGAGAAGGAGGCTGGTGCTGGCACTGGTGTTCAATAAAGAGTGATGTGGCATTTTCTCTAATCAGCTTGGGTTGCTTGTGTAAGGAACGAAAAAAAGAGCAGGAATGCTGGGTGGTGGTGGTGCACGCCTTGATCCCAGCACTCGGGAGGCAGAGCCAGGAAGATCTCTCCGAGTTCAAGGCCAGCCTGGTCTACAGAGCAAGATCCAGGACAGGTACCAAAACTACTCAAAGAAACCCTGACTCGAAAAACCAGAAAAAAAAAAAAAAAATGGCCCTCAGAAACAGCCTGCCTAGCCCTTCTGCTTTTGAGTGATGGAGCTAAGCAGGCCCAGTGAGTTGGCGCAGGAGCTGCACCTGGATGGTGACCCAGGTAAAGGCTGTGCTTAGCCACGTCCCTGCCACATTCTACCCTCAGAAGGTCACTTCAGTTTGTGTCACTTCCAAGGGTTCTGTATATGAACGAAAATACTATGGGGGCTAAAAGGAGTCCCAGGCAGTGGCCAGGGCTCCAGAAACCTCTGCTGTCCTCTCTTTGAGGCATCTTGTTACTGCAGTTTCCTTGACCCACTGTTTATGTACTGTTGAGAGGCATTGTGATAGTATTTCATTTTTCTTTTCTCTTTTTGTTTTGACACAGAGTCTTAAGCTTGGTATATATATTGGCCTTCTGCCTTGCCTCCCAAATACTGAGATTACCGTGCACACCACCACTCCCAGCAAGGACTTGTTTCTGCAGTCCCTGGGCAAATCCAAAGTAACACAGACAGCTTCCCACTCCTCCCTCCTGGTTCAGCCCAAAGCATCTTGGAGTGGATGACACAGATGATCTCGAAAGTGAAGTCCTGGGGGCAAGCTCATGTTTCTGGAGGAGGGTCTTTCACTGTGTGAGCTGGTGTTCTCCGAGAGGAATTGCCTTGCTGTGGACTCAGGCTGCCCCCTACTGGTTGCAGGTCCCTTTGCCTGGTCTGCAGGTTCCAGGATTGAAGCTTTTGGAGGGCAGAGCCGAAAGGAAATCTAAGCCAAACTTGGCCCTTAGCTGCTACCCTTCAGTCTTTGAGTCAGGTTCTTTGGGGACCTGAATGGCCACTAGAACCTTCTGTCATGCCATGTTTATGGGAATGGAGTGACCACCTTCTGCTAGAGCAAATTGTTAGGGAATTTTCACAGTCTCACCTAGCCATGCCTGGGTGGGGCTCTGGCCTGGGCAGCCATAAGCTAAGGCTTCACCACTACACCAGAGGAGCTCTCTTGTCTCTGTCACAGAATCGTGAGAGGTGCTTCCTGGCAAGGACTCCATAGAAATGGAATGATAAGGTAGGAATGAAAATATAGACATTTGATACCTTCTTTACGTATGGCCTTTTTTCCATTTTGTTTGTTTTATAGACTTTTATGTGTATGAGTTTTGCTCACACATGTATCTGAATCGTGTGTTCTAGAACTGAAGTGATAGACAATTGTGAATCACTATGTGGGTCCTCTGCAAGAACAGCAAGTGCTCTTAACCACTGAGCCACCTCTCCACACCCCACATCCCCCTCTTTTTTTCTGAGACAGAATCTCACCATGTAGCTTTGGCTGGCCCGGAGCTCATAGAGATCCACCTGCCTCTGCCTCCTGAGTGCTGTGTTTAAAGGTGTGTTCCACCCTCACAGGCCCCCCCAAGCCAGGTATTAGCCTCCTGAGACAATCCACCCCAAATTGGGATTCCTCCAGTGGTGATGTGCTGGGAGAAGGCTGAGAGCTCTTGGTTTACACTGAATCCATCTTTCTGCTTCTCACTGTTTGGCCTGTGGAGGACAAGTGGCTGAGCTCTGTTAGGGCTGCCAGCCCCCAGGCTTGCTCACCTGACAGCTCCAGTAACCAAAGGCACTGTTGATGGACTTGAAATGCCCCTGCCCTCTCCTGGGACACCTTTGGTGTTCCTACTGTGTGGGCCAATGTTAAGGAAAAGAGCAAGTACTGTTGCAAGTCAGTGAAGGAAGAAACCGTGGAAACAGCTCTTGGAACTGAGTTTCTGTGACTTTTTACTCTCACTGGAACATTATCTTTACTGTTATTGCCATTTTAAAAAATGGGTGTATGGATAAATAAAAAGACAGGAACTGAAAAAGAAAAAAAAATTTAAAAAAAATGAGTGTAGCCTGGTCAAGACAAGGTAGGATGTGCTTCTCCCTAGCCTCCCCAGTTGATACTTATGTCCAGTGACCATGAGGCCGTTTACCTGAAGACTGTCAGACCTCGAACTGCCCTGAGGCCAGAGACAGTGGTCCACAGCCAGCACCCAGGGTATGCAGTGCACAGAATCGGGATTGCTAGGGTTCTTGATGCACCACCAGGGGGCAGAGAAGTACTCATATTGGCCTCCTGGCACCGGTCATCCTGGATTGACCCTGCCATTATTCTGAATCTAAGGAGGTAGCACAGGACCTAGAAGAATAGAAAAGGAGTGAATGGAGAGCACTTGGCCTCCCTTTCCTTGGTAAGAGTTGAGACTGAGTGCCAGGTAGTACACCTTCCAGGAATCTGATAAACTGATGTCCCCAATGTCTTCAAGTACTTAGTGGATCATTGTAGGGATGTTATATCAGGGCTTGTGGGTACAGGTGCCACCACAGCACTAGGAATGCTGTGGTGGTATCCAGAAACTTCCAGACCATTGAAGTGTGAGGAAAGTCAACAACTGAAGAAGGAAAGGGGAAAGATGTGTTTTGTATTCGTATGAGACACGTGTCATCTGATATTCCTAACACCTATGAAATCTAGATCTATGTCATTTTTCTCAGTGTCTTTTGAGGTTAACCTGACCCATGGTCTAGAGTCAAGGTCTGGTGATCCAGCATAGCAAATGTATGTGTCATTAATTTCTTTGGTTTGGTTTGGTTTGGTTTTTGTTACTTTGAAAATCCAAGTTGGATGCTTTCTTAAGAAAAACTTTTCCCTTTACAAATAACTTCTGAACGACTGAAAATAGCATCCTTTCCTATACTGCTATAAACATGGAGCACTATAACATCTCAGCAGCCATCTGCTTCCATTCTTGTTACTGTAATGCTTGGGAATTGATCCCAAGACTTTGCACATTAAGTAAGTGCCCTGCCACTGAGCTATATCCTACATCTGGAGCCCAGATTATATATCTTTAAAAAGAAGAAGCGTGGGGCTGCTGAGATGGTTCAGTGGGTAAAAGTGCTTGCCACTAGGCCTGAGAACCTGGGTTCAATCCCAGGACTTACATGGTGGATTGACTTCAAAAGAGAAAACTGACTCCTGCAAGTTGTCCCCTAACTTCATATGAGTTCTGTGGCCCATGAGCATGCATGCAATACATGTGTACAACATACAATGTAATAAACATTTTAAAAACAGAAGAAGCATTAGGTATGTTTCTTTTCAATCCTATTCCCTTCCTTCTACAAAATCACTTCCCAGAATTTAACTTAAATCACATTTTCTCTACAGTGTCTGGTACTTAACTGTGGTATTTCTTTCTTCCTTCTTTCCTTTTTCCTTTTTTGTTTGTTTTTTAATTTGAGCTGAGTGGTGGTGGTGCACACCTTTGATCCCCACAGTTGGGAGGCAAAGGCAGGCAGATTTCTGAATTTGAGGCCAGCCTGATCTACAGAGTGAGTTCCAGGACAGCCAGGGCTACATAGAGAAACCTTGTCTGGAAAAAAATAAATAAAAATAAAACACTTCAGAGGAGATCTGATGTCCCCCAGGCTGACCTTAATTCTCTATGTAGCCATGTCTAGCTTTGAAATCCCGACTGTTGTCCATGCACGTCCTGAGTTCTGGGTGTGCAGGCATCATCACCACAACCATCCTGTTAATAAATTGTTTATGGATCACTTTATAGCAGATTACAAAGGGAGATCTTAGAAATCACAAAAGGGTGTAAAAGAGGAGGCAGAGCTGCCGACAGGCAGACACTGGAGGAAGAGGCGCTCGCTCCACTTTGCTGGTGTGTAGCCAAGTGTATGAACAAGAGCAGGTGGTGAGTTATCTGAGTAATCTATCATCAAAAAAGCTTGTTGAATGGAGAAATTCAGAAGACACTGCTGATGTTTACCTGGTTTCTGTAAGTCGGGATGCTTGGACACTCAGCTGGGCAACAAAGTGCTCTGTCACTTCTGTGTTGGCTGTTCAGGTGTGCTGAGTGCTCAGCAGTAGATGTTGGGCTAACGATGTAACTTAGTGGTAGCATGCTCTCTTAGTGTGTACGAGAGGCCCACTCACCACAATAGTGGTGTCATTTCGTTTCATCCTGTTATTGATGTGGGTACCAATGTTACCTCCTGGCGTTCTCTGTTGTGATTCAGTATCCTGACTGAAGCACCCTAGGGAGGAAGGGTTTATTTTGGCTCGTAGTTTGAGGTCACAGTCCATGGTGGTGGAAGCTTGAGGCAGCTGGCCACATTGCATCTGCAGTGAGGAAGCTAGGAGGGAGGGCTGCTAATGTTAGCTTGCTTTCTCAGTTTTCTGGGGCCCAGGGCTTCAGCCCACCGAATGGTGGCGCCCACATTCAAAGTGGGTCTTCTCACTGCAGTGAACCTAATCAAGGTATCCTTCACAGGTGTACCCAGAAGCTGACGCAATCTACATACTCACCCACAGGAATACCCAGAGGCTTGTCTCAGGGTGAGTTTAGATCCTTCAAGTTGACCACCATAACAGAGACAGACATAGAAAGATTACATGACTCGCTATGATTATACATATCGTCTGAGTCAGCATTTGCTTAGAGGACAGAGCTCTGATCTCAACTTACCCTCTCTCTCCTGTGCCACCTCCAGCCACTGCCTGACACTACATCTTGTTTGGACGCCCCACATGACACACCCGCAGTGCTGATTACTCTGATGCATCTTGGCTTGAGTCAATTTTTTCCTGGTTTATTTATTTGTTAATATATTTATTCATGATAGTGTCTCATGGATCCCTGACTGGCCTCAAACTCACTGTGTAGCAGAGGGTCCCTTTGAACTTCTTCTGATCGTCTATGTCCTCTACATCCTGCATGCTGGAATCCCAGTTGTGAAGCATCCTGCGCAGTTTGTGCAGTACTGGGGAGTCGAACATATGGCTTCTTACTGAGTTAAGCCCTAGCTTCCCCTACCACCACACACACCCCATCTTCCTCTAGTGGACTATAGTTCAAGTCTCTCAGACCTGCTTTTCCTGCTTGCTCTGACTTATATTCATGTTTCCCTTCTTATCATGCCACAGGATACTACAATTTGACATTAGCCCCATCCAGAGCCGTTCTCAACAAGGCTGGGACAAGCTGCCTGTTAAAGCCAGGACACATTTCAATAATAAGCAGTTTATCTTGGGACTTGGTTTTGTATTTTGAATTTTTTTTTTTTTTACTTCTCCCTCTAAAATCTTACTTGTCAGGTTTCTGTGAGAGTCTTTCCTGTGTGCTCTGCTGTTTTCATCATCTTTCCCATGTTCCACCACTGTCTGAACAATGTCCATCCAACAATCCTGGAACTGGGGGATTTCCTGCCTCCCTTTGCCCCTCCCTTCTTCCTTTCCTCCCTCCTCCCTTCTTTCTGTTAATCCCAAAGATGGGAGGGGAAAGACCACCAACCCAAGGCAGAGTTCGAGAGGTCAGCATTGGATGTGAGGAAGACAAGGCTTTTATAGCTGGGATCTGAACTCAGGTCCTCTGGAAGAGCAGTGTGTGCTCTTAACCAATAAGACATCTCTCCACTCCAGATTTCTCATTTGGTTGCTAGATCACTGAGCATGGAATATCAGCCTTCTGCTTCTAGAGGATACCTATCTTGAAGTATCATTTCCTATCACTCCACCTATATTATATACAAGAAAAGAAATTGGCTTAAGCAAGAGGTGACACTCCCTTACTATGTACATACAGTACCAAAATGCAAATTTCTGAGTTATGTAAGTCTAAACATCAGTGTACCTCATGTGACAGAAGCAGGCATTACATGATCCTAAGAATAAGCCTATAAACAGATAAAAGAAGCCAAGAGAGGTAGCACACACCTGTAATCCCAACACTTGAGAGGTGAACGAGGCAGGAAGTCCAGATGTTCACTTATTCTTGCCTATATAATGAGTTTGATGTCAGCTTGGTCTACATGAGACCCTGTCTCAAAACAAACAAACAAACAAAAACAGATATGTAAGAAGTTTATGGAGAAAGTTACTAAATGTTTGGAAATATGGAAGAAGTACCAGATATAGGTACATGACATGTTCATGAATGAGAAGATTCAATACAGCAAGGGCTTAAAATGGTCTATAGATTCAATGTGACTCCAAATGAAATTCATTTCATTTTTGAGACAGGGTCTTACTAAGTAGGCCTAAATGTTTGGAACTCCCTGTGTAGATCACAATGGCCTCAAACTCACAGAGATCCACTCTCCTCTTCCCCTCAGGTATTAAGATCAAAGGTACACACCACCACACCCAGTAAAGTTCAGTTTTTTGATTTTGCAGTAGTGAGATTCAAAACTAGAGCCTTGAACAATGCTGAACAAGCAATCTACCACTGAATTACACTTCTAGCACGTCAGTTTTTAAATTGTTGAACTTGGAGATGATTTAAAGGAAACTGAAAGAAGAAAAAGCCAAGAGTAAAAAAGTCTATTTTCAAGGAGAGAAAAAATTGCACTATGGAATTGAGTTGATAACCAGCCGATGCACAGTGTGTGTGTGTGTGTGTGTGTGTTCCCAGACAGGGTTTCTCTGTGTAACCTTCACTGTCCTGTAACTTACTCTGTCGACTAGGTTGTTTTTGAACTCAGAGATTCTCCTGCCTCTGCTTCCCTAGTGCGTGCCCCACCAAGCCCAACTCAATACACATTTCTTTTTTTTTTCCCCCAAGACATGATTTCTCTGTGTAGTTTTGGTGCCTGTCCTGGATCTAGCTCTGTAGACCAGGCTGACCTCGAACTCACAGAGATCTGCCTGGCTCTGCTTCCTGAGTGCTGGAATTAAAGGGTCACCACCACCTGGCTCACATTTCTTAATTATCTCATTTATGCTTAGCATCTTCAGCTACTCTCATACAAATTATATGTACAAGGGCTGGAGAGGTAGTTCAGCCATTAAAGGCTAGGCTCACAACCAAAATGTCAAGATTATATACGTATAGACATGTAGACATAATTATTTTTTGTTTGACATGGGTTCAATGTAGCCCAGGCTAGCCTTGAACTCACTGGTTAGCCCACATGGATCTTAAGCTCATGGTCCTCTTGTATCTGCTTCCCAAGTTTGGAATTACATACCACTATGCCTGGTTCACACACAGGTTTTAAGGGCACTATCTATTCTTTTTGTTTTGTTTTGTTTTGTTTTGTTTTGTTTTGTTTTGTTGGTTTTTCGAGGCAGGGTTTCTCTGTGTAGTTTTGCACCTTTCCTGGAACTCACTTGGTAGCCCAGGCTGGCCTCGAACTCACAGAGATCCACCTGGCTCTGCCTCCCGAGTGCTAGGATTAAAGGCGTGCGCCACCACCACCCGGCAAGCACTATCTATTCTTATTGGCTGGTGCACACATTAATTATGCAGAATATTGCCACCACAATGCCAGACGTTGAGTCATTATAAGGTCAGGTATGGTACATGTCTTTAATCTCAGCACTTAGTAGGTGGAGGCAGGAAGATCAGGAGGTCAAGGCCAGCCTCAGCAATAGAGTAAGTATGAGGTCATTCTGGGCTACAAAAAAAAGTAAATAAAACAAATGAATAGATGGGCATGGGATTAAGCACACATCTTAATCCCAGCACTGGGAAACAGAGGCAGACAGATCTTTGTGGGTTTGAAGCCAACCTGGTCTACAAAGAGAGTTCTGGACAAATACACAGTGAGATCCTGTGTCTAAATAAATAAATAAATACTTTTAATTCATGACAGGGGTATTGGTTCAGGAATATACTAACTCATAAAACAGGATATGAAACCCAGTAAAGGGCTAATCTATATACAGACACTGAAATAATCAGAGGTTACATTGAAAATTAGCATGGGACTTCTAATTCTTTTTGTTTGTTTGTTTGTTTGTTTGTTTGTTTGTTTGTTTGTTGTTTGAGACAGGGTTTCTCTGTGTAGCTTTGGAGCCTGTCCTGGAACTCACTTTGTAGACAAGGCTGGCCTCGAACTCACAGAGATCTGCCTGCCTCTGCCTCCCAAGTGCTGGGATTAAAGGCGTATGCCACCAATGCTCAGCTTCTTTCTGATTCTTATGAAATAATGTTAGAAACCATCCTTTAATCTTGTACAACACACACACACACACACACACACACACACACACACACACACACTAAAAAACTCTCTACTCAAAAGTCCCAGCTAAAGAGTGAGTTGGAAATAGATCACTGGCTCTGGAGACTACAGCTCAGCTTTGAATCATCTTTTAATCACTAAAATTAGTTTGATTATCTCAAATTGATAAGAGATTCTGGATGCTTTCCAGAAACAAATGTAAGTTCATTCTGGAGAAGAAAATACTAACCTCCCCCAACCTCCAATTATTTCTAAAAATATTTTTCCAACACAATGCCTATCACATAATCAGAATCATCCAGGCACATAAAGAGAATATTAATGAGGTAATAATGATAAAGAATGTCCCAAAATTAGTGACAGACAACAAATCGAAGATTCAGGAATCCTGACAAGGGCCCAGCAGCATAAACGCTAGGTAATAAACAACCCTCATATAAGCATATCATATTCAAACTGCAGAAAACCAAAAACATGAAGAACTAGGGTCAGGAGATGAGCCAGAGGAAATATCCCATCCACCTACAGAGGAGCAAAGATTAGAATGGTGTGACATACTTAAGAAAGAAAAAATTATACCCACCACTTTTGAATGAAGAAATGAAAAAGAGGCACATAAATGGAGATGTCTTGTGTTTGTGAAGACAAAGAGTCAATATTGTTACAGTAACATTTTTAAATATTTAGTGTGTGTGTGTGTGTGTGTGTGTGTGTGTGTGTGTGTGTGCACATGGGTACGTGCCACCATTGCATGTGTGTGGAGGGCAGAGGACAACTTGTGGGACTTGGTTCTAGGGATTGAATTCAGACTGTCAGACTTGGTGGCAAGTGCCTTTATCCACTGAGCCATTTCCTTTAAGGGCCACAATATCAGTTTTGTTTCATTTTTTCTTCCCAATGTGGTCTGTATCGATGCAAACCCAGAGTTCCAGGAAGCTATTTTATGGGTTTAGTGATTGTCAACTTAACACAAACTAGAGTCACCTGGGAAGAGATAACCTCAATTTAATTTCTTCCAGCAGATTGGTCATTTCTGTGAAGTGGGAGGGTCCAGCCCATTGTAGAAGGTGTCTTCTTCCCTAGGCAGGTGGGCCTGGGCTGCATAAAAAGCTTGCTAAGCAAGCAGCTGGAGCAAGCCAGTCAACAGTATTCTCCCAGGGTTCCTGCTCTGACTTCCTTCAGTGATTGATGGATAGTGACCTAGGATCTGTAAGTAGAAATAAACCCTCTTCTCAGCAGAGGCAGGTAGATCTCTGTGAGTTCGAGACTAGCCTGGGCTACAGAGTGAGTACCAGGAAAGGTGCAAAGCTACACAGCGAAACCCTGTCTCGAAAAAAATAAATAAATAAAATAAATAAATAAATAAATAAGCCCTCTTCTCCTGAAGTTGTTTTGGATCATGGAGTTCACCTTGACATCAGAAAGCAAACTAACACAATGAGTACTGACAAGCTGACTCTAAAATTTGTATAGAAAGAAAAAAAAAAAGAGTACATAACATATCAAAAGAGAGCAATTGGCCGGGTGGTGGTAGCGCACGCCTTTAATCCTAGCACTCGGGAGGCAGAGCCAGGCGGATCTCTGTGAGTTTGAGGCCAGCCTGGATTACCAAGTGAGTTCCAGGAAAGGTGCAAAGCTACACAGAGAAACCCTGTCTCAAAAAAACCGAGAGAGAGAGAGAGAGAGAGAGAGAGAGAGAGAGAGAGAGAGAGAGCAATTGACTATTTAATTTTCAATTTGTCACAGAACAAATAAAACATTTTTAAATTAAAAAGACCCAATTAGTCAGGCAGTGGTGGTGCATGCCTTCAATCCCAGCACTTGGGAGGCAGAGGCAGGAGGATCTCTGTGAGTTCAAGGCCAGCCTGGTTTACAGAGTGAGTTCCAGGACAGGCTCCAAAGCTACACAGAGAAACCCTGTCTCGAAAAATATAAAAAGACCCAACTATACACACTTTTAAAGTTACCTGCTTTAAATGTAGCTATGGTGCTGGGGGGTACACCTCGGTGGTCTGGTACTCGCCTCCTTGCAACGATCAGTTCAAGGCTGGGCATGGTAGTGCATGCCTGCATTTCCAGCACTGGGAAGGTTGCCCCCAGAGAGAACCATAAGTTTGAGGCTACCCTGGACTAGGTAACAAGATCTTGTCAAAAAAGAAAGAGAAAAAAAAAAACAACAACTGCTCCACCAAGAAAAAAACAGTTTGAAAAGTAGATGTACCCCAAACAAACTACTAAATATGTGATGCATACATAAACTAAGAAATCTTAAGCCTAGCACGAGAGTAAATGCCTGTGACCTCAGAACTCGGAAAGTGGAAGCAGGGAGCTCGGGAGTTCAAAGGTTCTACTCAACTCTATAATGAGTTAGTGACCAGCCTGGATGACAAGAGACCCTGTTTCAAAAACAATAACATGGAGCTGGAGCTGAAGAGATGGCTCAGCAATTAGAGTCCTGGCTGCTCTTGTAAAGGACCTGGGTTCGATTCCCAGCACCGACAGGTAGGCTTATACCCATCTATAACTCCAGTTCCAGGGGATCTGACACCTTCTTCTGACCTCAGCAGGTACCAGGCACACATGTGCTGCACATACATACATGCATGCTGACCAAATTCTCATATACACAATAATAAAAATGTTTACAAATTTACTCTTTCTGTGTGTGTGTGTGTGTGTGTGTGTGTGTGTGTGTGTGTGTGTGTGAAGGAGAAAAAATACATATGTGGTGGCATGCTTGTTGAGATCAGAGGACAACTTTCAGGAGTGGGTTCTCTCATTCCACCTTGTTGAGGGTCCCTTTTGTTTCTGTCCCTCTGCTACCTGGTCCTCATGGTTCTCGCTTCCTCCTCCCATCTTGCCACAGAAGTGCTGGGATTACAGATGCAAGGCTCAGCAACTGGCTTTTCCATGCAGGTTCTGGGTATCCAACTCGGCTTATCAAGCTTGTTCATTAAGAGCCTGCTTGGCTATCTCGCTGTTCCTTCATCTTTATGAATGTGCGCTTGTGAAAGGGGAGGTAAACAGTTCAGCTTTGTGATTTTACAGATAGCTTTTAGATATTAACACGCACGATGTATCAGTTTCCGTTTCTTCTTTTGCCCTCTGCTCTGCAAATGCCAGGGGCCCCTACGCCCTAACTTCTTTGACCCACGGCATCCTTTTCAGGAAAAGGAGATAGCACCCCTAAGTTAGAATAGGGAGGAACCAGGCACGAGTGCTGAGTAAATATGGCTACATAAGTTCTCTCGCTCTCCTGAGGAAGAAATCAGCGCTTGGGGGCTTGTTTTAGGATGCAAGAGACGGGAGTGTGTTTGAGGCTCAGGAGCAAGGAAGTGGTTGAAGATACCAAAGAGGTGTGTGATGGAACCCGGTAGGATGGGTTCCATAGGACTGGCTTCGGTAGTAGGGATAAAGAGGTGGAAGCCCCATCTGCCCCGCAGAAAACCGTCTCGCTGTTGGAGGTGTGCAGGAAGGGATCGGCTCTGACTCCCGCAGACATCGCCACGCATGACGAAGCTACTTCCCATCCACTGCCACGCCCGCACACCCTCCACATACAGGGCAGCTGAGGGTCCGGTTGCCATGGAGAGCGGGAGCGCGTGAGCCCAGCCGCTCCTCCCGCGCCCCCCACCCCCGCCCCAGCTCAGCCAACTCCCACTCTGATTGGCCACCGCTATCTTATTATGCAAATCACTTGCGTAGACTGGCCCGGCTAGCTGTCTGACGTCACTAAACTCGGGGGGGCGGGTAGAGGGGCTGGGGCTCGGGGCTGGGCTTGGCGAGCTAGGGCGGGAGCCCAGAGAGCTCCGAGGGGGACTCCGGCCGGACCCAGGCGCCCCGCCCTAGACCACGCCCCTTCTTAATCCGCCCCGCCCCTCGCTCTCGGCCGGGCCCCGCCCCTCGCTCTCGGCCGGGAGCCGCCCCCTGGTTAGCCCCCCGCCCTCGCAGCCGGGCCCCGCCCCCTCCCCCAGGCCCTCGCCAGCAGTCCAGGGAAGGGACGGCGGGACAAGCCGGACGCGCGGGAGGGCGGACGGGGCGGGGACATGGCCGCGGCGCCCGGAGGGTCTGCGCCGCCCGCCGGCCCCGGCCCGCGCCTGGCTTTCAGCACCGCGGACAGCGGCGTCGGCATGAGCGGGCTGAACCCAGGTCCCGCGGTGCCCATGAAGGACCACGACGCCATCAAGCTCTTCGTGGGGCAGATCCCGCGGGGCTTGGACGAGCAGGACCTCAAGCCGCTGTTCGAGGAGTTCGGCCGCATCTACGAGCTGACGGTGCTGAAGGACCGGCTCACCGGCCTCCACAAAGGTGCGCGGGGTCAGCCCAGCCCAGCCCAGCCCAGCCCCAATCCAATTAGAGCGCAGCCCAACCCAACCCTGGCCCCAAACGCAGGCCCAACCCCAGCCCTACCGAGAGCCAGCCCAGTACCTGCCCCACCTCAGCTCTGTCCCCTCCCCAGGTCACAGAGCCCCAGACCCAGAATTTTCTCTGTGACATCCTCCTGAGCGCCACTCCGATTCCCTAGCAGGTTCTTCACTCTAACCTCCAAATCCCTTGTTACTTCTCACATCCCAGCCATTCCCACCTCCCAGCTGGACCTCTCCACCATCCCTCCCATCAGACACCCCAAACCCTGGAATTTGGAAACTTATTCTACCTCCCAGCTCTGGAGTAGCCGGTCTCCTGATCCCTGGACCCATGTATTTCCAGAGCCCTCTGGTGCCACCCTACTCAGGCCTAGCCGCTCACACACATCTTGGGTTTGCACCCCTCCTGGCCTCCAACCCCAGCCAGCCCCAAAAGCCTCCAATTAACTCTTGTGTCTGACAGCTTTAAACATCCCATGCCCAAATTCCTCTTCTCCTTCAGAATTCAAACCTGTCTAATCTATACAGTCCAATTCACCTCCCAGGAGACTGACTCTCAGAGACAAATGCCCTCTCACATTTGACAATAACCCTGATATCTCATATATTTTTCCAGAACCCCAACACTCTTTACCTCTTCTGATTTGAATCCAGAATCCCAGCCTCAGCTGGGAACATCCACCTTCCTGCGTCCCCTTCATCTTAGGTCCTCCCTTAGATGAATACACTTTTTTTCACCACTCATCCCCACTCCTGTCTGCTCCCTCTCAATCCTCCTGGTGGCCTCCTCTTTTCCTTTCTTTGCTGCCTAGTCCCAGACCAGAGCACTCGAGGGGTGGGGTCAGTCTAATGAGGAAGATGGAGATGGTGCCCCTTCTCCCTGCCTTTCCTAGGAAGACAGAGGCACCATGGTCCTGTCCAGCCACACCCCTTTCTTCCTGTAGAGAAGGGAGGAGACTTGTTTACATGCAGAAAAGTCTGTCCAGGCTGGGCTGGAATAGCAGAGCCGGAATCATATAATAATAATTTGAAGGGAAACGTGCTTATTTCTCCACTGGGAAATAATGTGGCTTCAAGATTTTGGTGGGGGAAGGGTCACCAACTCTCCTCCACGGTCTTCCTAAGAGAAAAGTGACAGGTCTTGCAGGGCAGGTCCACTCTGAAGGCTTGTGAGCTAGCATCAGACTGCTACTTCTTTCCTGCCGGAGACCCCAGAGCATTCCTTGGCATGCTAACGTAGGGGGCTTTGAGAAAATGTTCATGAAAGACCTAGGCCATTTGAGTAGGGGGACCTTTTGGTGAGGTTATGTTAAAGTGCCACAAGGACAAGTTCACATCATCCAGACTCCTTGCAGGGCAGCCCAGCTGCCTGTCTATCTTCCTGCCCATCCACTTACAGCACTTTTCTCTAGACATTGATTTCAGTAGGCAAGCATAAAACTAATCTTTGTAGATGATCTGTAGAATAAAGCATGGAATAGCTGCAATTCTCACTTAAACACTCAAACACTCAGAGTCTCTGAACTGTTCCCTCATTCACTGTTCCTTCCCATTAAGCACTAATTCTTCCTGTTCCTCCCCATACTCATGTGTCCCTTTAAGCCATGCTTCTCTGTATTTCCATCATGTCATTCTTCCACCTTCTAACCCAAGCAATCTACATGTTTTTTTTGTGGTAACACCTGGGCTCCTAAGCCTTTCATAAAGTACCTTCCAGTCTGACGTCAGATGTTATGGCTCAGTGGCAGAACTGATAAGTATGAGACCCAGGGTTAGGTGAGTTAGTCCCAAAACAGTCTACAGCTCTCCAAGGAAAGTGTGGCCTTGTGTGATATAGAGGCAGCCTGGAGGGTCTTCAAGTCAACATTCCAACTTTCTCCCCAGCAACCATGATGTCTAAATGCTAGAGTGACTCATTTTCATTCTGATGGCTGAGTATTGAGGGAGAAAAAGCCACCATGCTTTGAAAACAACCATAGCCTAGGAATTCCAAAATCCCAAACCCTGACCTATGACTGACATAATCTCTGGCTTCAGTTACCCTACTGATATGAGAACACTTTAGCTAAGAGTTCTCAATAAACCACAGGCAATCCTTCCATCCTAAGGAGGCAGTTCCATAGAAGGTGCCACTGAAATAATAAGAAATGAAACATTTCCCATTTGCTTTTCTAGTCAGCTGTCTGAGCAGAAAACTACACCAGCTCCTAATGGCTTCCCACATGCATGTGCCCTTCCTTGGTCCTTCTCCTTCCTCTACTCAAAAGGTTTGTTCTGAAAATGTAGATTTTTATCATGTCACAACCCCAGTGAAAACCCTTTAGTGGTTCTCCACTGCTCTAAAGGATGAGTACAAATTTATTGGGGTCTCTAAGGCTGTCTGTAACCCAATCCCTGCATACCTCACTAGGCACTCAGCTCCGACTCCTAAGTCTTCACCCACACTAGCTTTCTCTCCATTTCTCCAACACACCACATTTTGACTCAGTTTTCATTCCTCCCACCTGAAATAATCACACCCCTCTTCTTACCTGGTTCTAAAGGACTCATTATTCCTGTTCTTGAGAACTCAAAATCTTCTATTTTATCTTCATCATTATTTGCTGGGGTTTGAACCTAAGATCTCATGTATGCTAGGCAAGAACTCTACCACTGAGTTACATCACCACCCTCAGTGTCTTCTTGTAGACAGTCCTCAACACTTGGAAACAGACTCAGGCACTCCTCATGACATCCAGTCTCCAAGAACTCCTCTCCATTTTTAACCCATCCTAATGCCCAACCAAATAAGTAAGTATTGGATATTTTCTGGATGAATGAATTCTCAGTGAATATTGGAAAGGAGGACACCTACTTCAGTGTTTTCCAGCATCCTGCAGATTTTGAAGCTGAACACAGTGGCATAGTGTTTACTCTTTAGCTCAACCTGGACTCATTCCCTGATCCAAAAACTAGGCTTCTTTTACAGGAGTCCAGGTTGGGTCACAAATAACTCTTTAAGGGCCCTGTCTTGACAGACCAAGGTCCTTGGATAGGGTTAGGGAGTTTCTAGAATTTCCTACTTACAGAAAGCCCTCAGACCTGAACCAAGGCTGAAATCAAATCCATTCCTAAACTTCAAACTTGGGGAAGGAAGTGTTGGGAAGTAGCTGGCCTTCAACCCCTCATCTTCCTCTTTTTCTTTCTGCCACTGGATTAGGAAGGAGTTGAGGCTGATCCTTGGAGACTACTGCGAGTCTATATCTAAAATAGATGGGCGCTGTGGGGTGGGTACTGCGTTGAAGAAGGCAAAGCCGCTTAGGAAGGTTTAACCCTGACAGGACTTATGGATGGACTGAGGAAGGAAGCTGTGGGATTGAGTGAGCACATGACTGGGTGCATGGGTACACATGTTTCTTGGACAGAAGACCAGGAGAAAATGAGAGGTAGCCAGAGTTTAGGACATAGGTTCCCAAGCAGGTGAAGACTCTCCCATCACAGAACACTTCACAGGGCAGTATTCATGTTTCCAGGATAGTGACCCTAAGTTTGTTAACTTATTTGGATCTTACCAAGAAGAATGTTGAGGGGTTTCAGAAAACCCCCTGAGCCAGGCTCTTCCTCCTCAGGCTGTGCCTTCCTCACCTACTGCGCCCGGGACTCTGCTCTCAAGGCCCAGAGTGCACTGCATGAACAGAAGACCCTGCCAGGGGTAAGTCAACCAAGGTTGAGGGCGGGATGGGTGAGAATCACTTCAATGGAACAATGCTCTGCATGCATGCCAAAGCAGTATACAGGGTTAAGTTGGTACCAGCAGCTAGAAACAGGGTCATCTACCCAGGAAAGGGTTTATGTGTTCCTTGAACAACTCAAGCCCCATGTTACACTCAGTCTTCCGGCTCAGAGAAATGGGCTCACAACACTTGAGCCAAGTGTTCGAACTTATTTTTTAGAAGAGACATGGTGATATAAGCTAAGTTAGAATTTTTCCACTTTGGCTAAAATCATGGTTTCAGGTGTTACTTGTCACTACTGTGAGCATGTATGTAGTGATGTAGGGGAGAGGCTCTGCAGAGTCACTATCCTGTGTTCTCCAATCTTGTGCTCCTAGATGATGCTTTCCTGCGGTCTTCTTCCTGTAACACGTTTGGGGTACCTTGACTCACCAAAATCGTCTTCTTTCCATGTTACAAAACACAGCTAAAGTTAAAAGGGACTTCTTGGTTTTATAGACACCCAGGATTATATGATCTGGTCTCAACTAATGGATGGTCACAAGTAAAAGAAAATTGGAATCTCCCATCCATGTGGTAGTGACAATTAGGATCTAGCATAGGTTTCCAAAAGGAAAACATACTTCCCAGCCTCATTTTTTCCTATCTGAAGAGTGTTGTGTCTGGAAAAAGAGCAATATTCAAATGTCATGTGTAGGCAAAGTCTGGAACAATGTCCATTTTAGACTTAAGAAGGTCACTGGCCTATTAGAAAGAGACCAGGATAGAATTAAGGCACAAAGACACAAAATAGATCATGAGATATGTTCAAAGGAATTGCAGATAAGTATGTCTGGAGAAAAAAAAGAATTTAATGGGATTTTAATATGAACACATCATAGCATGATAATTAAAAATACTTGGTTTCACATTGTTCAGACTTAGATTTGAACCTCACCTCTGTCACTTACCATGGTGTTCTGTTTCCTTCACTCAGGCTTTAGTTTTCTCACTTCTAGGGAATGGGTTGTACTAACAATGTAGCTCCTTGGGCTGTAGTAAGGAAGTCCCAGTAAATATGACTGTTGCCTTAAGATCTTGACAAAGGACTTGATTTTCTTTCTTTCTTTCTTTCTTTCTTTCTTTCTTTCTTTCTTTCTTTCTTTCTTTCTCTTTTTTTTGGGGGGGAGGGGTTTTGAGACACAGTTTCTCTGTAGCTTTGGAGCCTGTCCTGGACTAGCTCTGTAGACCAGGCTGGCCTCGAACTCACAGAGATACACCTGCCTCTGCCTCCTCACTGCTGGGATTAAAGGTGTGCACCACCACCGCCCGGCTCTCTGAGCAAGTTTAAAACCTAATTTTTTCTGGGCATTCCTTTAATCCCAGCACTTCAGAGGCAGAGACAGGTAGAGCTCTGTGAGTTTGAGACCAACCTGATCTATATCGTGAGTTCCAGGACAACCAGGGCTACATAGTGAGACCCTGTCTCAAAAAAAAAAAAAAAATACAATAAAACCTGAATTTCTTCATCTATAAGACTGAATTTGTGGGCAGATGGGCTAAGTCATGTGAAGTACAGAGAACAGAAGAAAGTGAGCCTACGGTGTGGCGTAGCCAGCGGTAGTAGGAGCAGTCATTGAAAGAGTAACGTTAGTAGGAGCAGTTGTAGAAAGCATCATTCATCTAACCGTGGGAGCAAACGGTTCCTGCTGCTAGAACAGGCGTCAAGACGAGCTGGAACACCCGTGCAGGAAGCAGCGTGGTACAAATTCAGAGTTGCAAGAAACAGGTGGGTGTGAGGTGGATGGGCCTAATGGTGGGAGGGGGAACCCCAAGAGAGTCTGGGCCAGGCTGAGGGCAGGGTCCTACAGAGGGCTGCAGTTGAAGGGGAAACAAGTGGGAGATTTGGAGATTTGGACTTTACCTGGAAAGCCCTGAGCAAATCAAGAGGGCTTGGGAGAAAAAGCTTCTGAAGAAGTGGTGAGCAGTCCCTGTGGGGTTTCATAAGAATGGGTGCTCCTTGGAAAAGCACACTGAAGCCCCAGAGACCTGGGAGGATTGACTCTAAGGGAGAAAAGCAAAATAGTAATAACCAACAGTTCTCAGCACCAATATTCAGGGCATTTTACGTGTTCAAGTCATGTAATCCTTTGTGAAGACAGTATTGTTACTGCCCCTACCCCCATCTTACAGATGAAGAGACTGAGTCTTCAAGGGAGGTGCCCAAGCTCATGTATGAGAAGCTCTGGTCATTGAGCCCGGTTAGTCTATTCACTTAATTGCTCCACTGTTACATGAGCTAACTTGGTGGCAGATGTGGCTTAGTTTCTTTCTTAGTTTCTGAAGAGTGTGGCACTCGAGGACCTCTGCCTTCTTCCTCTCCTCCATCGGCAGACCTCCAGTGTGGACTGGTTTCCTCTGTTACTGCCAGGATTGACTTTATTCACCCTTCTCAACTTAACAAAGTGAAAATTAATATTTAATTAGCCTCTTAAATGAAAATCAATGGCACTGTTGGCTAGCCCCGGCAACATCCATGCCATCAATCTTTCCTTTGAGCTTGCCAGGGGCAGCAGCAACTTTTATGAGAGAGGACCGGGCACCCAGCCTTCTGTAGATACTAGGTCCTGGGTGTAGCTGCCATCTGCTGGAGAGACAGGGATAAGACTTCAGTCTGTATTTTTGCTGGAATGTGGCAAAACTGAAGGGTAGAAAGCCTGGAAAGGCTGAGTGAAGCCCCCAAAAGAAAGCCTGAATCTTCACGGGAAACAGCATAGTTTGTTGGAGTGTCTGGAGTGAGACCTCCTCTTGGATCCTCTCCATTTACCCATTGCCAGTCTCTGCCAGCTATTGAAGCTCGGCTCCCTACTCAGAGCTTCCTTCAAACTGCAGCCAACTGCCTCCTGGCGAAGCTACTGCTGTTTCTTTGAGCCTCGCTCTAGGTCTAGAATCCACATGAAGAGAATGAAGCCAACTTGGTCCCTACTTCTGGGATTGAGAGGGTGTCCGTTATTGGTCTATCTCCCTGTCCATGACCTCCCTTCTTTGGAAGAGCCTATCCCTTCAGACACTACGAAGAGGCAGATGCAACCAAGTAGAGGAAGGCATTTGCTTGACAAGCTGTGTCCTGTGCAAAACAACTCGGGAGGAGAGAGAAAACCCAAGTTAAATCCCACTATACTCTATAGACCAAGCCACGCCCTCAAGAAGCTCCCGGTTCACAGGTAACTCAGTGCACTGCATTGGAGTTACACCTGGACATGCAAAAGAGGCCTCAGGAGTGGAGAGGAAGGAGAGTGCTACCAGATGCTTTCTCCATATCTGAGGGTCTGAGAAGCTAAACGCCAAAGGCCACTTCTGAAATCTGAGGATACTATGAGAACTGACAGAAATGTCTCCCAGCAAAGATGACTGGCTGTGAATGGGTGGAGTGTGCTATGCATGTTGGGTAGAGGAGACAGGACACACAAGTTCTGACAGTCAGTCTTGGGCGGATTTAAGAAGAGTTAGGGATGAAGTTTTGAAGATTACCCTGGCTACAGCATGGAGACCGACTGAAGCGGGAGAAATAGCGGAGGCAAGACAGTGGGACAACGTCGCTTCTGAATAAGCCGGTGGTGAAGCGAGCTGCCCTGGAGCTGGGATGGTGCAGGAGTGGAGAGGAAAGGATGGGCTCATGGCATGCCTATGTGCTCTAGAGCTCATGGGATTTCATAGTGAGCTGGGTTGGAGGAAGCATGGTAAGCCGAGCAGTGGTAGCTCACGCTTTTAATCTCAGCACTCGGGAGGCAGAGGCAGGTGAATCTCTGTGAGTTTGAGGCCAGCCTGGGCTACAGAGAGAGTTCCAGGACAACTAGGGCTACACAGGGAAACCCCTATCTCAAAAAAACAAAACTAACAACAAAAACAGTGAGGATGTGTGGTAGAACCAAGTCTTGAAAATGTTGATGTTGAGGGTTGCCATACTCTTCTCTGACCCTCGCGACACCTCCCCTAGACTCACCAACAGTCCTTCTCAGGGGAGTACTGATAAAACCCTTCCTGTGGGGAGGGAATGCTGAGTGAGGGACAGAAGGCAGCACAGGGCGATGACTAGCCCAAAGACAGGTGTTTCAGACAAGTCTGTAGGAGAGGTGGGACACACCTTGCTTCCCTTCTGCTTACTGGCTCAAGAGAACAGGGCCTTGTACAGGTCTGGTTGCCTCTAACCTTCCTCACCCCACTTCGTGGAGTAGATTGTTCTCTTCTCTCCGATATTCTCTACCTTGATTTCCCCTTCAGGGCCCCGACACAGACATGGGCCTGGGAAACTCTTGGAGGAACAGGTGATCAGTCCAGGCGAAGGCTCACCTGAAATCTCACGAGAAGTTCGTGGTTGGGGAGTCAATGCCCCCATTTCCTTAGTGCACCCCAGACCCTTCCCCTGCTTATGGCAGGACTGAAACAGGCAGGGTTGCCCAGTAGCTCTCATGAGCAGCGTTCCCCTCCAGCCATGAGTAGCACGCCTAAACCTCAGGTGTTCCCCATAATCCCTGCCTGTGGCGCTGAGGCTCAGAGCCTGGGAAGCAATATTCTGCCAGTTTATGAGCTGTAATCCTGAGTCAGCCCACATGCCCTCCTTTCCCTCGGCCCCACCCTCAACAGAACTACGGTTTAGTTCACTTGTCCCGAACATCTTTTGAGTCTGTCCATTTCCTTTTACAATGGTCCCAGTCACTTTCACCTCCCACCTACATCACCGACCTTCCTATCTCTTCTCACTCCCTTTCCAATCCTCTCTCTGCACTGTAACAACTTATGAGATACTTTCTAAGACTTAACAGACCAGATCATCACCTGTCCTCCTTTTTAAAATCCATCCCTACATCCTTATAGCATTTAAAATATATTCACGTCAAAATCCTTGACGTGCTTTTTACAGCCTGCCCTAATCTGGTTCCTGCCTGCCTTTCAGTTTCACCCTGTTTCACCAAAACAAAATAAAATAAAAAAAAAAAGCAAAAATTTGTAAAGCCCAAAAGACACACAGAAGCACACAAAAAGACAAACAAAACCTATCATATCTAATATACCTACTAAGATCTGGTTCTTGTTATTTCCACCACAAACCCTCAAGCATAGGAATGATTCCACCTCTTATGAGTGGGGATACTGAGGCTCAAAGACCTTAGAGAAGTTGCCAGCGATGTAACCAGGACTGAAGTTCCCATCTGTCTCGTAAGCAGTTTATCTTCAGGAGCTGGAGCCCTTGCTCTTTCAGGCTTGACGTTCTCTGTCTCTACTCTAGCTGTCTAGAATACTCAGCTGCTTGCCCTGCCTCTCTCATTATCTCTACCCACTCTGACCTACAAGGCCCAGAGCAAACACTATTTCTTCATGGATTGTTTCCTGTGTCATCCTTTCCAGATGCAGCCAGCCTCACTAATAGCTCCTCACCTTGCGTTGTCTCCAAGGCCCTGGTACCTCTGTGTCTCATTATTTGTATTCATGTCTTAAGAATGGGCTGGAGATATGGCTCAGTCAGTAAAGTGCCTGCTGTGCAAGCCTGGGGACCTGGGTTTGCCCCACCCCCACCCCCGCCCAGAACCCACATACAAAGCCAATGGCAATGATACATTCCTGTAATTCCAGGATTGCGGGAAGTCCCCAGGTTTGCTGGCCAACCAGTCTAGCTGAATTACAGAACTCCAGGTTTAGTAAGAGATCCTGTCCGAAAAAAAACAAAAACAAAAACAAAACAAGATAGAGGGGACTCATGATTAAGAGCACTGGATGCTCTACCAGAGAACACAGACTCAATGGAAGTTTACAAACATCTGTAACTACAGTTCCGGGGCATCTTCTAGTCTCTGTGTGTACCACTGCACACATGTGATGCACAGATATACATGCAGACAAAACACCCATACACATAAAATAAAAACAAATAAGTCTTTTTATAGATTGTGGAAGAGACCTGATATTAACTCTGACCTTCACACACACACACACACACACACACACACACACACACACACACTTGAATGAATGCACAGTGAATTTGAGCGGGGGGGTGATGATACTGTTACCCAGCGGTCAGGAGGCTGAGGTAGGAGGATCATGAGTTTGTGGCTAGCTTAGGCTATTAGCAAGTTCTAGGGCAGTATGAGCTACATAGTAAAACTACCTTAAAAACAAAAACACTAACAAATGAAAAACAAGAAGTTGAGCAGTAGGATGCAAAAAAGCAGGAGCTTTACCATCAGTCAGACATGGGGTGAATCTCCAAGTACCCACAATGTAATCCTAGACAAATAACTCTCCCTGAGCCTCAGCTTTCTCATCCATAGTATGGGGACAGTAGACCTCTTGAAGTGGTTAGAAAGATTTGGAGACAACATATATAAATAGTCCCAGGGGAAGGCTTGGCATCTTGTGGGCTCTCAGAAAATGGGGGCCTTATCTTCTCTGTGAGCCTGTGAGGGGAGTCTCCTTCCAAGCATCACTAGGGCTCATCACAGAGTTCCATAAATGTTGGCAGCATGCCCGACTGGCAGACGGTGTAGACCTTGAGTCTCTTGAGGACTGGACCCTGGCAGGCCCATGTAAGAATTCATACATACCACCCAATTTCCACTCTCCATCAAAAGGTCAGGTGGTTTGGAAGAGGGAAGGGAGCGTCCCCCCAGAGCACCAGTGAGCACCATCTCCCAGGAAACCCAGCCAAGAGCTACCATGGAAACCGCTGCTGTCACATGCGCTCGTCACCCTAGGCTCCAGAGAAAAATTCTCAGGATCTATTTAAGAACTAATAAAATAATGATGGTTTTGCTCACTCTCACTGACCCCCCAGCTCAGGCTTCTGCCCCTCTCCTTCTTTCTACCAGGCTCTCCTGACTCCCCCAGACCTGCTTTCCGCCCAGCCCCCCTTTCCTTCCCTTTTCCCACCAGTAATTCTATTTCCTTGCCCTTTTCTAGGTCTGTCTCTTACTTTCTCCCATAATTTCTGTCTTGCTGTGTTTCCTCATCATTCCCTATGTCTCTGCTCTCCATAGCTCTGTCTCTCGGTTTCTCCTCCACACTCACAGGTGGCCATGCCTAGGGACTGGTCCTGTCCTCCTGGTCCCTGGTCCAGGCCAGTCCAGACCTGTCCAGCTCGCCCTGATCTGCTTGGATTGATCTGTCATCCCCTCTAGACTACAACCTGAGTCCTGTCGGTGTCTCGGCCCCCACCCACAGCCTGGTACACTGCAGGTGCTCCACTACCAGAGGGTGGGTGTGTCAGAGCCTTGGGTGGGAGGGAGGATTACAATGGTTCAGGCTTGGCCTGTTTTCCCTTTCCTTTTTTTTTTTTTTTTCAAATGAGTCTTCCTCACCCCTCCCACCCCAAAATTTGATCCAAAGAAATTGCTCAGCTGTGACTGCCAGGGTGTTACCATGGTTACTGGGTAGCACTTGTGGCTATGGTAACAGGAAGCTGCCTGTTGTCTCGGCAACGAGCACATTGGAAGGGATGGAGTGGTCCCTGATTGGTGCAGAAGCAGTACGTTTCCTGAGGGGAGGGGGTCAGATCATCACCTTCTCAGGCCAGATGGGCATCAGTTACCCCTTCCTCCAGGAACAGGAAGGCCGCTGTTCCTTCCTCCCGGCACTCAGCTGTCTGCCCCCAACATCAATCCCTCACATCCCACGCACCAAGCTCTTGGCAGTTTACCAAGACCTTCTGCACCCCCATTACCTCATGTGATCCCCACAACACCTATGAGAGGAAGGTGAGATGGGGATTCAATCATGAATTCACTTAGGGTGGTTGGGGGATGGGAAGGTGGGGGTGTATATTGAATCACCTAGGAGCTCGTTCAGGTTATACAGTCCCCCACCTTAAGAATCTAATATGGTTCCCAGGTGATTTTTAACCACGTCTAATCAGGGAACCCTTGAATTAAAAGGTAAAGCTGGCTGGAGGAGGGAAGGGTTGGAGGGAAAAGTTAAGTTGCTTTCTAGGTTTATAACCTGAGTGATGGAGGATTGAGTTGGGGTGAGGAGATGAGCCCGGGTTCTGGTGTGTTGAGTGGAAGTGCCAGCGGGCCTTTCTAGCCAGGATGCCCAGCGTGCAGCTGGAAACATGGGTCTGAGGCTCAGGAGAGATGTGGGCTGGAGACGCAGAGGTCTGAGTCATCCCTCTGTGGATAGCTGCTGGGGCTGTGGGTGTGGGTGAAGCGATTCAAGAAGAATTGGAAGAGAGAGATGAGCAGGGAGAAAATGGTGCCTCGAGAACCCTAGCACTGTCAGGGAAAGGGGCACTCAGGAGGGATGGAGGGGTGAGTGCAGAGACTAGCATGGCACAGACAGCTGGGAATGTTTTCCCAGATTAGTAAACTGGATTTGAGAGATAGTGGCTCACTTAAAATCGTACAACGAAGAAATGGCAGCGTTAGGGGTGTATAGCACTAAGTCTGAGTCCCAGACTGTTTAATCTAAATAACACACAGCTATATTCTCAGTTTTAGACATAAACCACAAATGTGCTATAGCAATTACACCCTCCCACCCAATTCCTCTCACTCAAAGCCTTTATGTAAGTCCAGGAGCCTAAGAAACAGGCTCCACATGGAGCTACCCCGAATCCAAGACAGAAAATCTCGTTAGCCACTACATCCACCCTATGCTTGCCACAGAGCTTCTTGCTATCCACTCCTTCAGGTTCCAGCACTTTCTAAACATCTGGGTTTAAGGAAGCAATGTTGGAGAGAATCTGTAATCCCAATGGGAGCGGAGGGGTTCAGAGTGTAAGGAGGGCTGGGACTCAGAGCCCGAGGAGCTCATTGGGAAGAAAGAATGAGGCCTTGGGACCAGGTAGTCATGCTAAATGGGTGTGTTGGTCCCATGTCTTTCAGATGAATCGTCCGATCCAAGTGAAGCCGGCTGCCAGTGAGGGCCGAGGAGGTAACTTCCCTGTCTGGTAAACCTCGGAGTGGTACCGGAGTAGAGGATGGGTGGGCCCATTCCTGGAGTTAGTCCTGTGCCAGGGCTTATGACTAGACCCAGCCCAGGTTAGTGGAGTCTAGAATTGTGCATCTCAAGAAATAGCTCAGCCATCTCAACTCAGACTGAGAAGGGATAGGTTCTAGAAAGCTCAGACCCAGAAGTGGCAGAAAGGGCAGAAGCAGAGGAAGAAAGCTCTTGCTGTCTTACTCCTGGAGAATGGCCATTACTGCCTTGCCAGGTGGAATTTACAGGTGCATATAAAGAAGCAAGCTGGGGTGGTTCTCCTTTTTCAGATTCCTCTGGGTCCACAGAAGGGACCTCTCATTCTTTCCCATCATGGCCTGATTAATCACCATAAAAGATGAGCTGGCACAACAGGTATTGTGAACCATAGTAAGGAACGTAGCTGTGAACTGAGGCTCTCAGAAGTCTTTAGACATTCTTAGCTGCACTGTTTTATAGTAGAGAGAGCACTGCTTCTTAAGAAGAGTGGTAAGGAGCTCTCATAGCTGTGTTCTGGTCAGCTCCCCTGCTAGAAAGGCAACGCTGACTTCTAGAATCAGTACTTGATATCTTTCTTGTCCTTGGGTCTTAGATTACCCCAAAGTATCTGCCTACAGCCCTCCTTGGTGTCTGCTAGTTCTCCCACTCTGATAAGATAGACTTTCCCTGTCTATCTTATCCAAGATCAGCCATTGCTTCCTTATGTGAGAGTCTAAGATTTAGGAGAGAATGCGACTCATTGATAGAGACATGTATTAACATCCTACTAATTCCTTCACACTCTCCCTTGATTTCCTGTCTACATTCACTGGGCACTTTGGTGGCATCAGGGTTCTGTTTGGTCCCAATAAATATTCCTTCCTCCCTTTAGATTCTCTGACATCTGTCTTTGATTCTTAATCTCTGGTCAAGATATTATCAGCCCCACATTGCCTTGGAGAGATATGTCTAGGTTCCTTTTCTCTTTCCGTCTTTTTTTATCTCAATCTTTTCCAGACAGGCTTTTCTGATGTGCCAACTGCATACAAAACATGTTCAAGAATCTCTTCTCATTGGGAAGCTCTGTTAGGGATCACAGCCATTGTTGGCCATATTCTAAAACCTTCCCTAGCCCACATACGTGAGACAGACCCACAAGTAAGTCACCTATGAGTACATGAGTGAGCCGAGAAACAAATAGAATGTGCTGTATAGTTCATTCAACTATCCAATCAATATGTTCTAGGCTACTCCACATTAGGAACACAGAAGCCTGGCAGATTATGAGGGGACAGATGGGAAAACAAATAAGGGGTCACTCTTCAGTGTGAACAGTGTTTCTCAAGGAAAAGTCTAGGATGGCACTGTGGGGACACAAATAAGGGGGAGCTAACCTAGATTAGGAGGTCAAAGTGAGTTCTCAGAGGCAGTAACATTGAACAGGAGACCTCAAAGGGTACCAGAAAGTAGTCAGAGAAAGGAGGAAAGAGGAAGGATATTCCTCAGGCAGGGGGAATGGCATGTTCTGAGACCCCAGAGCTCAGCAGGACATGGTACAATTTGGAATCTTATTCGGGAATTGGTCCATGTGCCAAGGGACGCCTGCTACACATGGTCCTGCACATCCCACCAGAATTCACAGGTGGCTGCTCAGCAACGCTTCTGCTAGGCTTCGTGGCATCCGCTTGGGTGTTAACATTTTCTTCCTCCTTTTTCTGTACAGACCTTGCAGGTGTCACATCACTGACAAATTCTATACATGAAGCACTTCACCTGTTCACCTGTTCATGTTCAGGGTAGTTCAGGGGCAGGACAAGAAATCTGGCTGAAAAGAGGGCTGCCTAACAGCCCAATTTATTACTTCAGAAGTTTTGTGTTACACAGATTTTTCTTGACAACGGATGGTTTTCAAGGGCTGTGCACTCTGAGCACTTGCTTGAATAACCCTTGCAGATACGCAGGACCAGATCTTCCAGTGCCTTCTTGCTACATACTCAGGAAAGGAGTAAACGTAGTAAGTCTCGCAAAGAAGTTGGGCCTTTGTCATTTATAAATATTTTATTTACTGACTGATCTGTGTTCTGCAATCTCGTGTCTAGTCAAAATGAGTTGCTTTTCTTCAGGGCTATCACATCTCTTCTAGATTAAAAAAATGATTTATGTGTGTGTGTCTATGTGCAGATATACGGGTGCCTGCAGAGGTCAGAAGTGGGCACTGGATCCCTTGGAGCAGGAGTTATAGGTATTTGTGAGCTCCAGGATAGGTGCTAGGACCTGCCTTCTGGGCCTCTGATAAAGTTGTAAGCCCTTGTAATGGCTGAGCCATCTTTTCGGTCCCCCCACACCTCTCCTAGGGTTTGATTGCTGAATTTTAATGCTGTCTAAAATGTGAGAAGCTCGATTTTGTTGTTGATTTTGTTTGTTTTTTGTTTTGTTTTGTTTTGGTTTTTTGAAACAGGGTTTCTCTGTATAGCTTTGGAGCCTGGAGCCTGTTCTGGAACTTGCTCTGTAGCCCAGGCTGGCCTCGAATCCTCTGCCTCCCAAGTGCTGGGATTAAAGGCCTTGTTTGCTTGTTTTTGAGACAAGGTCTCACTATGTAGCTTTGGCTGTCTTTGAATTCAATGATCCACCAGCTTCTGCCTTCCAAGTGCTGGTAGTAAAGGTGTGCAGCAGCGCACCTGGCTGAGAGCTCAATTTTTTAAAGATGATTTTTAATGTCTTGCCTCTGAAATGTAATAAACACCACCAACATGGAACAATTTTTCCCATTAAAGTCTTTTTTTTTTTTTTTCAGTGACTTCAAGCATTCTATAACCCTGATTACAAATGTTCTTGTATTCCAAGCTGGTGAGCCTGTATATTTTTATTATTGCTTCAGTTGAAGCCTTTAGTTTACAGCTGATTTCTAATAGTTTCTGTGTCTTAAAAGACACTTGTGTCAATTAAATCTTAATTTAAAGGATATCAAAGCTGCTGATGCCTATAATCCCAGAATTTGGGAGGCTAAGGCAGGAGAATCGCTGTGGGTTTGAGGCCACCATGTGCTATACAGTAAGATTCAAGCCAGCTTGGGCTATAGTGTGAGGTCCTGTTTCAAAAACAAATCCAAACTTTTTTTTAAAGACGTTGACTTAGGTGAGGTAATTCAACAAGTAAAGACCCTTGTTGTTAAGCCTGATGTCCTGAGATCAATCCCTAGGACCTACATGGTGGAAAAGACAAATATCTCTCACAAATTGTCCTCTTATCTCACATCCATGCCACGGCATGTGATTTCACACACACACACACACACACACACACACACACACACACACACACACACACACAAATAAATAATAGAATGCAACTTACAAAAGAAATCAAGGCAAATGTAACCTAAAGGTCTCCCATTTATCTTCTGGAAGGAATCATTGTGTGATTTTTTTTTCTCATAAAATGGGGGTCAGAAACTAACTTCAGGAACCCAGGAAACTTAATATAAAATTTACGTCTTAATTATTAAAACAGAAGCTGCTTCAGCTTTTGTTAAGTGTACTGTGAGAACACAGATAAACACATCGGGTTGACTTCTTTGGCACCTGAGCTGCAGTTCTCCCATCATCCATGCGGAAATACAAAATGAGCCTTTTGACAAAAATAGTTAGTGTTCTCGTTTTGAAGTTTGACGACAATGCAATGTGTTCTTTTAATCAATAAACATGTAGTTTGTGGTAGTAATAATCAATGTACATACTAATGTCCTTTTAGATGTTAGTTCTAATACTGGAGATTTCATGCTTCTGTGGGGTGTGTGTGTGTGTGTGTGTGTGTGTGTGTGTGTGTGTGTGTGCGCGCGCGTGCATGCTGCATATGCGTATGCATATATGTGGAAAGGCGTGTGGAGTCCAGAGGTCCATCTCAAGTGTCATTTTCAGGAGCTGTCCACCTTGTTTCTTTGAGACAGTTCTCTCTCTGGGACCTGGGGTTCACCCCATTTGGCTAGGCTAACTGGCCAGTGAGCCCCAGGGATTTCTCCATCTCTGCCTCCCCAGTACAGGGATTACAAGTACACATCACCACGCCCGGCTTCTCACGTGGGTTCTGAGGATGGATCTCAGGTCCTCATGCTTGCAGAGCAAGTGCTATCCCGACTGAGCATCTCCCCAGCCCCAGAACTCGGGATTTCAATCCCTACAGCACAATAACGATAGCAATACAGCAGGATCTATCTGCTAGGATCCTCTTCTTCCATGGCTGCCCCCTTTAAGTTTGGGGACACTTTTCTCAAAGATACGCATCCACACCTGCATAGACTATATTATTTTAATGTATCCTGGCTAGGTCTTATGAATTCTGAAGTTAAGTTCCATGGTGTTCATAGAGTCCATACCCTGGGTCTCTACTTTTCATCCAGTGGCAATTATACATCAAACAGTAAACTATTAAAGAAAAATGAACTGAATTTCCTAGAGGGAAGCCATCACCTATCAAATAAACAATATTTATTTCTGCGTTGGCCAAACATGTCATCAAAAACTTCTCCTCCGGCATTTGGATTTATTTTTTTAACTTATTTATTTTTATTTTATGTGCATTGGTGTTTTGCCTACTTGTATGTCTGTGTGAGGATGCCAGATCCCCTAGAAACGGAGTTACAGACAGTTGGGAGCTGCCATATGGGTGCTGGGAATTGAACCCTGGTCCTCTGGAAGAACAGTCAGTGCTCCCAACCTCTGAGCCATCTCTCCATCCCCGAATTTGATTTTTTTAGGTGAGCATTACAATGTTTTCTGAAACCGGATGCAGTGGTACATATGAATAGTCCCAGATACTTGGCATGCTAGGTAAAAGGATCCCTTGAGCTCAAGAGTTTGAGGCTAGTCTTGTCAGCATAGCAAGACCCTATCCCAATAAAAAAGTAGAGAAAGTTTCCTGAGATAAAATCCCAAGGTTTTTCAGAATGGAAAATGTTATCAGAGGTAAGGATCCTAAGTTGATCGAACAATGATTACTACATAAATGGGCATTATTTGTTATTCAGCATGAGGACCACTATGGATTTTTCTTATTTATGTTTTCTCTACTTTTGAAACATTAATACTAAGTTAAACTGTAAGTATAGTCTGATAGGAAAATAATTTTTAGTCACGATGAAACCTCTAAAATCAGTGGAACACTAAATTTATATTTTTCCTTCCTTTTCAATTTTATAATATAGTCAATAAATTAATAAATCACATTGGCGATTATTCTGTTCGTTTTCCTTCCCAACTTGGCTGCATTTCTTTAAGCTACACAAATCTTTACACATCCAAGATACCTAAGGTACAGAAATAGATTAAAGTAATCAATACACCCAATCAATACACTCTTTCTACTTTTTAATTAAGTAATTAATTAATTCAAAACTTGAACTTGTAATCTTCCTGCTTCAGACCCAGAGTGATAGAATTACAGGTGTGCACTACAACACTCTGGTTTAACTTGTTAAAATTGTCTTATTTATATGTGTGCCTACTTGGCATGTTGTCCATGAGTGTGCAGTTTCTGCAGAGGCCAGAAAAGAGTGTTGGATCCCCTGGCACTGGAGTCACAGATGGTTGTGAGACACATGTGGCTGCTGAGAATCAAAACGAGCCCTCTGGAAGAGTAGCCAATGCTCTTAACCATTGAGCCATCCCTCCAGCTTCTTAATATTTAAATTTTTTTAGATTAAAATATAATTACATCATTTTCCCTTCCTTTTTCTCTCCCCAAACCTTCCTATATGCCCTCCTTTTCTTCTCTTCTCTTTTCTTCTTCTTCTTCTTCTTCTTCTTCTTCTTCTTCTTCTTCTTCTTCTTCTTTTTTTTAATTTTGATTTTTTGAAACAGGATTTTTCTTTGTAGCCTGAAACTTGCTCTGTACACCAGGTTGGCCTCGAATTTACAGAGATCTGCCTGCCTCGGCCTCCTGAGTGCTGGGATTAAAAGTGTGCGCTGCTACAGCTGGCTGTGTATCACTGTTTTAAATCAGATACATACTTTAGCAACAACTGTTGTAATACAGTCAGTGATGGTTATTCCTATCTTTGGTCGGCAGGCTTCTTATTCTAGAAAAATACTCCCTCTCTTCCCTACAAGTCTAACTCTTTAGGTTTACAGAGAGCACTTGAGAGTTGCCTCAAGTTAACGCTTTGCTTCCTGCAATGTGTTCTGACTCTGAAGGTAAAGAAAGCTGCTTGTCAGCATCTTGGCCGAGAGCAGATCATGCTAATCGGATGTTATAACACTCTAGGGCCTTGGCTGTGGTGGAACCCAAGGCAAGCCCCCATCACAAGTGATGCTTTTCAGACACAGGCATGCAACCCACCAAGGAAAATGCACCCCTGAAGTGTCTTCTCACTCTAGAGCCTGGCTCGCCTTTCTAAACTTAGCCCTGGCTCTCTTGGATCATAATGAAGGCCAGCAGCATCTTGTTTCCATTTCTTGCTCTAAGTCTCTTTGTTGCCATCTTCTTTAAAGTTCTTGTTTATGTTTTAATAATAAAATGCAAATAATAGGGTCCTGATAGACGGATCAGTAGTTAGGAATACTAGAGGACTTGGGTTCGATTCCGAGCACCCAGATTGCTTTGCAACCATCTGTAATTCCAGTTCCAAGGGATCTGATGCCCTCTTCTAGCATTGGAGAGCACCAAGAACACTTGTGGTGAACATACACACATGTAGGCAAAACACATATACACACAAAATAATGTGAATTTTTAAAAAAATGTATCATCTTAACCATTTTAGTGTTACACTTACTAGTGTTAAGTATATTCACAAGTTTGTGTAACCAAACCCCCAAAGATTTTAATCTTCAAAATGTAAACAGCCTGGAGAGGACTCAGTAAGTTAAGTATTTGCCATGCAAGCCTGAGGACCTGAGTTCCATCCCAGCCTTCATGTAAAAGCCTGCCCAACCGTGTGTCTCCCAGTACTGGAAGGTAGAGACAAGGAGATTACTAGGTCTTTCTGGCCAGCTAGTCTAGTGAGCACCAGGTTCAGTGATAGAGCTTGTGTCAAAAACTAGAATGGAAAGTGATTGAGGAAGACCCCCAGTGTCCACCTCTGGCTTCCACATCCACTCTATACATGTGCAGTGCCCTCCCCACCCCAACATGTGCACACACACAAAACCAGAACCCTGAAACTTGACACCATTAAACTTTTCCCCGTCTCTGTAGCCTCTGGCAAACACCATTCTGCTCTCCGTTTCTAGCAGTCAGACTACTGATAACTCATGGAAGGGAAAATGGGCAGCATCAGTCTTTTGGTGACCGTCCTACTTTGCTCAGCATACAGTGTCCTAAAGGTTCATCCCTCGAGGTGGGAAATGTCAGAATGCTTCTCCTTTTTAAGACTGAACAGCAGCCCACTGGATACATATGCTTCATCTTATTTATCCATTGATCTGTTGGTGAGTGTTCGGGTTACTTTTACCTTTTGGCCATGGTGATAAATAGCATTATAACTGAGTATGCAGACATGTCCTTAGGATCCTGCTTTCTCAGAGGACAAATGCCACATGATCTCACTCGTGTAAAATGTAAAGAGGAACTCACAGAAGCAGAATGGAATGGTGGCTCACAGTGGCTGATGGGAGAAGGGGATGGAGGAAGGAGAGACGTTACCCAAAGGCTCCGGGTTCCTGTTAAGCAGAGGAACATGTTTTAGTGGGTTGTTACAGAGCATGGCAGCTAGAGTTAATAATAATTTGTAAAAATGGCTCAGCTCACATACTGCTTCTGCAGAAGGACGGCATTCAGTCTCCAGCATCCTTGTCAGGTGACTTACAGCCATCCATAACTCCAGCTCCAGGGAATCGAATGCCTTTCTGTGGGGCTGGAGAGTGGACTCGGCAGTTAAGTGCACTTGCTGCTCTTGCAGAGGATCCAAGTTCAGTTCCCAGCACCCATATCCAAATGATGCCCTCTTCTGGCTTCCAGTGATTCTGCGAGAACATGGTGTGCATACTTATAGAAAGCAGGCACCCATATATACATAAATTAAAAAAGTGAATAACCAAAAAATCCACAAAGCCAGGTGTGGTGGCACACACCTTTAATCCCAGCACTCTGGAGGCAGAGGCAGGTGGATCTCTGTGTATCTGAAGCCAGCCTCATCTATATAGTGAGTTCCAGGACAGCTAGGACTATATATAGCACCCTGTCTCAAAAACAAATAAATGAAATTTTAAGAAATGAAGTAAATATTTAAAAAGAAATTTAAGAATTTACCATGAAAAGTCAAGTAGTTAAGGTGATGGATATGTTAATTAGCTTAATTTAGTCATTCCACAATGCATACATATATCAAAACATGAAATTGTATCCCATGAATAGGCAAAATTATTAATGATAAATTAAAAAGAAAAATAATTTTGGAAAAAAGGTGCAACAAAGCTTTTAATACTTTGGTGTAAATACTTCAAAAGAGATACTGCTGGGTCATATGGTAATTCTGTTTTTATTTTTGGGGGCTGCCATTACATCTTTTGAGGAAGGGCAGTGAGACAGGGTCTTATTGTGAGGCCCTGACTGGCTTGGAGCTCTCTTTGTAGACAGGTTTGCCTTGATCTCACAGAGATCCACCTGCTTCTGTTCCCAGGTGCTGGGGTCAAAGGCATGTGCCACCAAACCGGATACTATTTGTACCATGGCAACTGTGCCCTTTTATCTTCCTTCTTGGCACCAACGTTCCAGTCTCTCCACACCCTCAGTAACATTTGTGATTCGTGTGTGTGTGTGTGTGTGTGTGTGTGTGTGTGTGTGTGTGTGTCTTTGACAGCAGTCATTTCAATAGGTGGGAGGTGATGCCTCCTTGTAGTTTGGACTTCCATTTCCCTAATGATGACTAATATTAAAATTTTTTTCATATGCTTCTTGCTCATTGGTATGTTTTTGTAGAAATATCAATTTAAGATCTTTGCCTATTGTTTGGTTTTGATGGTGTGTTTAGTTGATTAGCTGGTTTGTTTGTTTTGATTTTTAAGACAGTGTCTCGTTACATAGCCCAGGTTGGCATCCAGCTGGCCGTTCTGCCCCCACCTACCATAACACCACCCAGTTCTTTGCCCACTGAAGACAAAACTTGTTTTTGGCAGTATCTCACTATGTAGCCCTGGCTGGCCTGGAACTCACTTCGTAGACCAGGCTGGCCTTGAGTTCACAGAGATCTTCCTGCCTCTGCCTTCCGAGTGCAGATTAAAGGTGAGCACCATAACTGGTTAAGCCTTTTATTTTTGACGTAGAGTCTCAGGTAGCCCAGGCTTGCCTCTATGTAACTGAGGATGACCTTGAATGCCTAATTCTCCTGCTTGGCCTCCTGAGTGCTGAGATCACAAGTGTGTGCCCCAATGCCTGATTTATGAAGTGCTAGAGATCAGACCCATACTGAGCAAGCATCCTGCCAAGTAAGCTGCATGCCAGGCCTTTTAAGTTTCTTGATGTTTGTCTGTCCAGGAGGTTTTGCCTACTTGTTAAGTCTTCCTTGGCTTCTTCCACTGCAGCGTAACACCAAGGGAGAGAGGCTTTGCGGCAGCCACTGCTCCAGCAGGACTAGACTGATTCTGGGCTCTCAAACCTATCATTGGTTACATTAGAATTCCTGACCTATATAACCAGATACACAAAGTAACTTCATGGAGATGAACATGTGAGAGCCTAAGTCACTTGCTTGGAGTTCAAAAACATCGGATAGAATAACAAGGAGTATACATTAGTTGCCAATAGGAAAATGCAATCACACTATGGACTATGTGGCTTTCCAATTACGTCTCAACTCCCCACTGATGTTACCTCCCTTTTTCTTCCACTCCAGGAAGGTAGAAGTCCACAACTGATATTCTGTCTTTAGGGACAAACCCACCTTCCATGAGATACTCTATGTGTTATTTTTTTTAATGGGTATGGGTATTTTGTCTGCGTGTATGTTTATGCACCATGTGTGTGCCTGAGGCCTACAGAGACCTGAGGAAGATATTGAATCCCTTGGAACTGTAGTTAGATGATTGTCAACCATCCACCATGTGGATGCTGGGAATCAAACACAGGTCTTCTGGAAGAGCAGTCGCTGCCCTTAACAGCTTAGTGACCTCTCGAGCCCCCGCTGGATACTCTTACTCAGATGGTTTTAAGTACTGGGACTGAACTCCAGGTTTTGTCATGCTATACAAGTGTTCTACCATTGAGCTACATCCTCAGACCTCACTCAGACATTTATTCCTAGCTCTTGTAGAATCCTTTTTTAAAATAAACTAGTAGAATTTGATTTAGAGGAAACTGATATATCTGGGCTGTTAGCACCATCCTTTCTATCTGAAGGAGAATCAATAAGCCTTAGAGTCTTAGTGTTGGAGGCGGCACTAAAGGACCCAGGCTTGCCTTTGATCAAGTCTCTTAAAATTATCCCACCATTTCTGGATTGCCTGAAGTTCATAGTCACCGTGGCCTAGCTGATTATCCTGTGAAACATTAAATCCTCGTAAGTAGCAAAGAAAGTTCCAAGATTCAAGTGATAACCTTGGAAACAGTTAGAGAACACAGCCCACAAGGAATGCTCTTTTCAAAGATGGCTTTTTTACATCCTGGTGGTAGTCCAGAACCATAGGCTCAATGCCCTGATGGAAATGACTAAATCAAGAGGATCTTACTGAGACAGGAGGATCAAAGGTGCCTGTGATAGCTATGCTGAGGCCACCTTTGTCCCACACTCCACCATGGGCAGAAAGGGGCAACATAAAGTTTAAATGAAGGATGGGAAGGCCACCGTCCACACAAACCTCTTTACTGTGTTAGGAGCTTCATCTAAGCTTGTCTTCTCTCTTCTCACACAGGGCTACCTGGCTGCTGGCCCAGGAGGCATGATAGCTTCCAGACCCTATCAGTGACACAGCTCTACTATAAATTAGAGCACTGTGAAGCTCCCTTGGGACTGTGGAGGTTCTGGGATCTTCTCCAGACACTTCCAGACCTTTTGTAGACATGGGCATATTTTAATGTCAAAGCTCAGAACAATAGCACAGACTTCTTGACGTTTGATGTTGGACATTTCCCTGACCACTTGAGGCCTGTTCTTCAATGTTAGGGCAAAGCCATGAATTTCATAATATTTGTACAAGACTCAAATCTACACTGATGCTGCCTTCCACCTCCTCCCATTCCTGGAAGGTTGAGCCCCATCTTTGATATTGCTTAGTGACTTACTTGCCCCCTTGTTCTTTCCAGTCTTCTTGGGTTATCCAGAACTCTACCCTGTATCTTTTATTGGTTTTGAAGAGCTTTCCTTGGATTGCACAGGGAAGATTTCAGCTCCCTTTTCTGGCTTCAGTCCAGACATTTCTGATTTTCTCTTACATCTTTATTTTTATCCTAATACTTTATTACATTGATTTATTGATTGATTGATTTGTGTGTGTGTGTGTGTGTGTGTGTGTGTGTGTGTGTGTGTGTGAGAGAGAGAGAGAGAGAGAGAGAGAGAGAGAGAGAGAGAGAGAGAGAGAGATGGCATACATGTGGAGTTCAGAGACAACTTGTGGGAGTCAGTACTCTCCTTTCACTATGTGGGTTTCAGGGATAGAACTCAGGCTCATCAGATGATAGATAGATAGATAGATAGATAGATAGATAGATAGATAGATAGATAGATAATCAGGTTCATCATTGTCAGCAAGTGCTTCTACCCACTGAGCCATCTCACCAGCACCATCTTAATATTTTTGCTGAAACGATATACTTCGCCACTTTTTTAAGAGGTTGGGAAACCAGGGATCTGTTCCATGGGTTCAATTCTCCCACTAACACCTGTAGAAGCAAAAAGAAACCATTCACAGGGTTGAACTCTAACCCCACAGGCTTGTGAAGTAGTAAAGGGGTTTAGGAGCTGGATTTTTCTGAGCTCTGGGATCTTAAAGATAAAACCTGAAGCCTGATTCCCAACCAACCCTTCTTTCCCAATGTTCTTCATGCCCTACACTGGCAAGCCCCACCCCTAATTCAGAGGCTTACGTTAGAAAGAATCCAGACTATAACAGTGAGTCCACTGGACCCTACCCTTCAATCTCAGCTTCCTAGACAGTGCTGCAGAGGTCCGACTTGGAAGATGCATAGCTAATCCCTAATTCAAATCCAAGCCCTCTAACTTTCCTCATGGGACAGAGACTCCATTTACAATCCCGTCCCTTTCTCTGCCACTCCCACAGGCAATGAGGGTGCATGGAGAGATGCCTTGTTTTTTGATAATCATCTAGATTACAGACAGAATGTGTTCTTCCAAGGCGTTACCACACCAGAGGAGGGATCAGGGCATGAGTGCATGAGACGTCAAAGAGGAGGTCACAGGGCTCGGGGAGGGCCCTGGAAGCTAGACAAGGAGATGGGAGAGGGCCAAGTCTGGGAATTAGGAAAGGGGCTCAGGGGCTCAGCAGACACAGTGGGGAAAATGCTAATGTCAGAAGCTCAGAAAACCAAACTTTCTCTGTAGGTCTTTGGCTAGATTTGGTACTGGGGCTAAGGATTCACCATTCCAGTGCTGAGTGTCTAAGGCTAAAACAGTAGAGCAGGATAGCTGTGTTCTGTGCTGGTGTTTGTTTGTTTGTTTCTTTAACAGAGCCCTCCTTAATTTAAGCAAGAAAGGGCAGTGATTTGGCCATTGCCACCAGGCTGACCAGTAAGGTCACAGTCAAGCATCCCTTCCTCCAGCGTTTTGAGTCTCCAGCAACATTGCACAAGTCTAACAATAAAAAAGGTCAAAGTATAACATGATGTGTCTAGGGCTCTGCCCCCCAAAGGCATCAAAACTGGGTAACTTTCCGCAAGAGCAGCAATGAGTCTCTGTGAGCTTCTGCAGGATCCAGGTTTCGTGATGGAAATCTCAGCTGAGTTTCTTCCCTCTGCATCTGCCTGTAGGTCACTCTGCCCCTCAAAGAGACCCAGCTTTAGGGCCCCACGGCCTTCTCACTCCCTACACGTCTTCCTAGAGTTAGACTGGTGAGCCACCTTCCCAAGCTCCACAGGCGACTCTGGGGAGTCTAGGAACACTTGGGGTCCCCAGGTCATTCCTGGCTTTGTCCCCAGAGGACCGGAAGCTGTTTGTGGGGATGTTGGGCAAGCAGCAGGGTGAGGAGGATGTCAGACGTCTGTTCCAGCCCTTCGGCCATATCGAGGAGTGCACTGTCCTGCGGAGTCCTGATGGTACCAGTAAAGGTGACCTGATCTACCCCTGGGTTTTCCCGGTGACCTTTTCTTACCCTTTGACTCCTGTAGCCTGAGTCATTCCGTTCTTCTTTCCTGCACCAGGCTGTGCCTTTGTGAAATTCGGGAGTCAAGGGGAAGCTCAAGCTGCCATCCAGGGACTGCATGGTAGCAGGACAATGTCGGTGAGAGCGGGGACCTGGGCTGAGGGTGAAGCCAGCAGGGTGGGGGACCTGTCCCTTCACCTAACTTTGCCTGCTGGGGAAGGCGCTGGGCTCAGAGCTCAGTCAGGGTCAGTACAGGTCATTATCCTTCCTCTGCCCAGGGCGCCTCATCCAGCCTGGTGGTGAAGCTGGCAGACACCGACCGCGAGCGCGCACTACGGAGAATGCAGCAAATGGCTGGCCAGCTGGGCGCCTTCCATCCAGCGCCACTGCCTCTCGGAGCCTGTGGCGCCTACACCACTGCGGTAGGTGCCTGCCTCGGGCCCACCTGGATCCGGGTCGGGAGATAAGGCAGTTACCAGCCGCTGAGGCCTCTACAGTCGCCCTTCTTCCTTCCCCAAGATCCTGCAACACCAGGCAGCATTGCTGGCGGCGGCGCAGGGTCCCGGGTTAGGCCAGGTGGCCGCGGTGGCCGCCCAGATGCAGCACGTAGCGGCCTTCAGCCTGGTGGCTGCACCGCTATTGCCTACAGCAGGTAAGGGACCCAAGAGACTGAAGCTATGGTTGAGAGGGCCCATGAAGTCTCACTTCCTGACTCTCTTACCTCCATCTACAGCTAACACATCACCTGGTGGCAGCGGCCCTGGTGCACTCCCCGGCCTTCCAGCACCCATGGGGGTCAATGGATTCGGCTCCTTGACCCCCCAGACCAACGGACAGCCAGGCTCCGATACGCTCTATAACAACGGGCTTTCCCCTTACCCAGGTGGGTCGCCCTACCCTGCTGACTCAAACCTGGAAATGGAGTGGAAGCGAGGCATTTCAGGCAAGGTCCTGCTTGGGGGGAAGGGATTCCCCCATCTTCCCTGCTGCCTTTCATAGCGGTCCTCCACCTCCCACACTCCCACCCAGGGTCTCTCCCCTGGCCCCTGGCCTCTAACCCCTGCCCACCTACCTTCATCGTGGGCCTTGGGCCCCCTCTCTCTCCAGCCCAGAGCCCCGGTGTGGCTGACCCCCTGCAGCAGGCCTACGCTGGGATACACCACTATGCAGGTTTCACTCGGTGCTGCCCAGCCCGGGGGTGGGGATGTGGGGGTGTTAAATGGCCTCAGGAAGGAATAGGGAGATTTGTGGGGGGTTAGGCTCTGTTCGAGGAGTCAATTCTTCCATCCTGTTCAGTTCCCAGCCCCAGCGACCTGTCTTGGGACAAGGGTTATGGTGAACTGGGTTGAACCTGTCAGAGGTGGCCAGGCACATAGGGATCTGTTTGGGAAATGGCTCCTGTGGGTCACTGCCCGCTCCCACCTCTGTCTCCAGCAGCCTATCCCTCGGCCTACGGCCCAGTGAGCACAGCTTTTCCCCAGCAGCCTTCAGCTCTGCCTCAACAGCAAAGAGAAGGTGAGGGCCTGGGGGCTGGAGAGCAGCGGTTTGTGAATGTGGGGGTACCCCTCGGGGTCCTTCCCCTGAACAAGCCTGCTCCTGTTCCTGCAGGCCCCGAAGGCTGTAACCTCTTCATCTATCACCTGCCTCAGGAGTTTGGGGATGCAGAACTCATACAGACATTCCTGCCCTTCGGAGCCGTTGTCTCTGCCAAAGTCTTTGTGGATCGTGCCACCAACCAGAGCAAGTGTTTTGGTGAGCTGATCCATCCCTGCGCCTCAGGATTCCCTAGGGACCATACATAAGGCTTCCAGAGACTGAATGTTATGGGACAAAGTATGGGCACAGCAAGCCTTATTTCAGATCACCTGAGAATCTTGGGTAACTAGAGTGTGTGAAATCAGGAAGGTTGCAGTTTTGGAGTTTGTCCAGAGCGGGATGAGTCTAGGTTTGGAATCATGATTTGCCTTCAGACCCCAACTGCTGATCTGAAGCCAGATTGGGAGGAGTGGAGTAAAGCAGCCCACCCAAATCAGGGAAATACTCTGACCAACACCCGGTCCCTTCCCCGACCAGACTTACTTCCCATCTTTCTGGAAATCACACCTTTAGGGATGATTTGCCTCTATTAAGCGTGTGTCTATGCTTATGTAGGCACACATGCTCACATAGTTAAGCAATGGAAAGGGACATATGTGATGGACTTAGCCTGGAAATTAGAGAAAGGAGACCCTGGCAAGCTGGATTCCCAGCTAACCTGTCTGCCCACACCCTCCAGGGTTTGTTAGTTTTGACAATCCAACCAGTGCCCAGACTGCCATCCAAGCCATGAATGGCTTTCAAATCGGCATGAAGAGGCTCAAGGTCCAGCTAAAGAGACCTAAGGATGCCAACAGGCCTTACTGATCTGCACTCACTGATCAGTCACAGACAGGTGAGTCTTTGATGGATGTCAGGCAAATGGGACCCAGGTCCCAAGACCCTGCCAGCTTTATGACATTGGGGTACTACCCTCTGAGAAATCCAGGAATAAAGAGAAGAGGCAGGGACAAGGGGAACAGAGACTGGGATTTTCTTTCAACCCGAAGTTCAAGATGAATTAGACAACCTTGGTGTTTCCAGCCTTGGAGAGGCGATTTTTAGGAAAATTCAGCCCAATATATTCTGGCAACAGCTGTAGGAGGCCACAGAAGCAGTGAGCTCATATAGGAGGGCTGTGGTAAATGGGGTTTGGTTCAGTTCATGAGGAGCTCATGGACCGTAAGTCCTGACTTTATGGTGAAGGGGAAGGAACCACTGGACAGTCTGAATGAAGAACAGAGCAGCTAATGTGGAGAAGAAGGGAGAGGGGTAAAGATCCTCAGTAGACCTGCAGGGCTTCGTGGACAATGAGCGGTGAGGTGACAAGGGCCAGTCTGGAAGGGCCGTAGGAGGCTGCCTGCAACTTGGAGAGTTGTGCTGTCCTTGCAGGTCCACTTGGCCTCAGCCCACTCAAGCTGCCCCAGAAACTTCCTGCAGGACATTGACCACAGTGATCTGCCTATGATCCAGGCAGGGACTGGCTTCTGTGGCCAGGATGCTGCCAGGAAGAGAAACCCAGACACTTAGCTAAGATGTCACAGAGGGGACAGGCTGCTCTTATCTTACCCTCAGTGACCTTTGCCTCCTCCCGGCCCTGTCTCCTTATCAATTAATACCCAACAACAGAAACTGAAGAGTGAGAAAGAAGGAAGAAGAAAAGCACAGGAACGCTGGAGTGGCCCTACCGGAAGGAGTGGCAGCAGACGGAGGTGGACCGGACCCAGGGCTGGCGCCTGGGGCTCAGGCCACTCATCATGTGGGTTGTTCCACGGAGCACTCAAGCTGGCAGGGCAACCAGTGCTGGCTGAGGATCGACTGATCTAAGGGAACCAGCAGAGGGCCTCGGGGGTGCCATGGGCTTCTCAACAAGGGAAGCCCAAACTTACTTCGTTCAAAATCATATCATTCCTTAGTGTTTAGGGACCAAAGGACTATTGCTTTTTTTAAGAATATATATATATATATATATATATATATCTATATAAATTAAAACAAAGAAGAAAAAACAGAAGAGAGACAAAAAAAGACAGTATAGAGTCTCATAAAAGCGGCCTTTAAATACCCCTAGGAGACAGGGTGAAGGAGACCCTTGATAGCCCAGCCTAGGCAGAGGAGGCTGTGGAAAGATTGTCCTGTGTCTCGTTCCTTCTGAAGCTACTTCCTTACCCTGCCCTTTTTAAAAAATGGAAAAGGATGTGAAGTCTAGACTCATATTCCAGCAAGAAGAGGGTTATGGAAGCAGTGAACCCACAATCCCCAAGCTCAGATAGCATCCCTGACGAGGCCTCAGGAGGGGCTCAGGCCTGCTCTGCCTTCTGCTCTCCTGGGAGGGCCCCAGCCATCAGAATGGGAACCTGCCTTTCCTTCCCGACGCCCTTTCCTGCGGAGCCCCAGCCTCCCCAGGCCGGAAAAAAGAGGGAACCTTTGCCTTCCCAGTCCAGGCAGACTGAGGCCGCGCCTCGGCTGAGCTGAGACACCTCCTGTTTCCCCTCCTCTTGCGACTTGTTTCCCCAGTGTCCCCTAGCTCCAGGCCACCTTCTGTCTCTTAGTCTAAGTTTGCCCACCTGTAAAGTAGACTCAAGATATATGTAGAGGGCTGTGACAACAGATGTGGAAGGTTTGCTGCTGTAAATACTGCCTTTGAGAAGGGGATAATTTTCACTATGTAGAAGCTTCAGAATTAGAGGTCCCTCTTTACCCAGGACCCCGGAGGGAAGTAGATGTTTTGCCAAAATACTAATTCATTCCTTTAAAAAGTACATCTTTCCTATGCAAGTGTGTCTCACGTGTGCTTACCCAAGGTGCTTTTAGATGGTGAGCAGTGTTCAGCTTAGAAGTGGTGTGTGCTCTGTCTGTCTGTCCTTGTCTGTCTGTTGTATACAGTGGGTGCCATATAAAGCTGATCAACAGTGGTGCTTCCTGCCTGCTTCTGTGAGATGGGCAAAGATTCAGCTTAGAACACCACAGTTCACCTTGCCTTGGCCAGCCCTTCCTGGGCCTGCAGGGCCTGGGACACATTTTTTTCCCTGAGGGAATAATTTACACTCCCACCCCTAAGTCATGGATCAACCTAGTTCGAAGCCCCACAGAATGGGGGCTACTCTGGTCCAACACTGGAGGCCTGCCATCTGATAACATTGGGACAGTGAAGGATGTGGGTGGGAAAGAGGATAATGCCCTCCAGGCACTTTCTAAGAAAACCTGTTTCCACCTGGTCCTCTGTCTTTGACTGGTTTTTGGAAGTAATGAGAATTAAAACTAGATTTGTCAACCACATTACCAGGTTAGCTGTGGTTTACATCCACAAATAATTGCCAGCTGGGAGAGGAGCTGATGTGGAGGCACATATACACCAGCATAGTGCTAACCCACAGACGAGCGCCTCGGGTACAGATGGAGATATACAACATCTGCCCATTCAAACAAAGACATATTCATGGGCCTAGGGACACAGCTCAGACAATACAGTGTTTACCTTGTGAGCCCGAGGACCTGAGGTCAATTCCTCAGAACTCACATTCAGACAAACAAACAAACAAAACAGGCATGCACACGTAACCTCAGCACTTCAACAGAGACAAGTGGATCTGTGAGGTCCACTGGTCAGCCATCCTAGCCAAATTGGTGAGTTCAAGGACAATGAGAGACCCTATCTCAAAAAAGCTAAGGAATGATAGCTGAAGTTGTACTCTGGTCTCTGCATATATGTGCACATGCACGGGCACACACAGAAACACACTTCAGGTGTTCACCTAGAAGCAGAGTGGTCTCTCAGTGGTAGGTGCTAAGTACTGTTCTAGGGCTCGGGCTACTACCAAGTAGCAGGAGTTAAGGGGAAACCCAGACTATGAAAGCACATACGATAGAGGGACGCATATGGTCTATAGCAAGAAAACTACTAACCCAGCCTGAACGTTGGGAGATCCAAGAAAGTCTTCCTGAAGATTAAGGTGAAGAGTCATCAAGAAGGAACTGAGATATTCAAACAAAGTCTTTGAGCAAATGCATAATTTTGAAAAAGTGTTTATAGCCAAGAAATAATAATCACTTATTTCAGATTCTATTACTTTATAAATAAGTCAAGACCCTTTTACCATTTCTAAATCTACCCTGAACTTTAACTCAGTACTGAGTCATGTCAAGGCATTTGAAACAATATGGAACTTATTTTATTTCATACAGTAGGGTATGAGTGAGGGATTGGAAAGCTCTAGATCCCCAAGCCGCAGGGGTTGGTGCGATTTAGATCAAGGGTTGGCAAACTATGGTCTATCAGCCAGATCTGACCTGTGACATATTTTTGTATGTCCTACACATTAAGGATGATTTTTTTTAAGAATGATTTTTTTTAAAATGTTTTCAAGGATTTTTTTTTTCATTATGTGTACATGTCTCTCTGTGGGGAAGTGCCCATGAGTGCAGGTGCCCATAGAGGCCAGCAGAGGGCATTGGAGTTCCTGGGACTGGAGTTACAGTGTTTGTCAGTGGCCTAAAGAGGGCATTACAAACTGAACTTGGTCCTCTGCAAGAGCAGTCCATTCTTAACTACTGAGCCCTATCTCCAGTCCCCATTTTATATTTTTAAAGAGTGGTCAAAACAAAATGATGATACAGAACCATATGTGGCTCACAAAGCTTTAAGCATTTATCCGGTCCCTTAGACCCTTGGTAAGGTAATGGAAGATTTGTAGAATGTTTGAGTTTGAGCAACATGGTGTTGTGTCTTTGTTTGTGTGTTCTTGTAATAGTCTGGCCCTTTTCAATTGCAAGTACCAAAACATAAACACAAGCATCTTTAGGTCATTAGGAAATTAAATAGTTTGCATAAACAATTGGTCAAAGGATAAATCCCTGCCTTTAGGAAATTAAATAGCTTGCATAAACAATTGGTCAAAGGATAAATCCCTGCCTTTAGGCATTGCTGGGTCTAGGGGTTTAAATGATGATGTCTCTACCTCTTTATTCCACTTCCTTTTATATGTTGATCTCACTACTTCTAGCTCTAAAATCCTAGGGAAGACTTTCCTCAGCCTTGAGCATGTTTCTAAGATAGAAAACTGGGCCATTTTTCCACGTCTGTGAGGAAGAGGAGAAACAGCTCGGCAAAGGGAAAGATAATCGACGGCAAAGGGAAAGATAATCGACACATAGCACATTTTACCTTTTATTGTACCTAAACTTTTATTGACAAACATACAATTCCAAAACTGTGTCTGGCTAACAGTGTAATAATCCTGGGCCCAACCGAAGCATACACAGCTGTTTTCTGTGTATGTGAGAGACAAAGCAGTTGTGGACACAATTGCTTTATTCAATCTTTTTTTTTGTTTTGTTTTGTTTTGTTTTTTTCGAGGCAGGGTTTCTCTGTGTAGCTTTGCACCTCTCCTGGAACTCGCTTTGTAGACCAGGCTGGCCTCGAACTCACAGAAATCCGCCTGCCTCTGCCTCCCCAGTGCTGGGATTAAAGGTGTGTGCCACCACCGCCCGGCGTTCTTTACCCAGTCTTAATCCCCGAGTGATGTCTGATTCTTGATCAGGTCCAGATGTGTCCTGAAGATTTTGCAGTATGTGGCCAAAAGGCCCGATTTTTCACTCCTACAATAACTAATATAAAATAGTGGAGGGAGACAGCTGAGCGGTAGTGGCGCATGCCTTTAATCCCAGCACTCAGGAGGCAGAAGCAGGAGGATCTCTGTGAGTTTGAGGCCAGCATGGTCTACAGAGTGAGTTCCAGGACAGGCTCCAAAGCTACACAGAGAAACCCTGTCTAGAAAAAAAAGAAGTGGAGGGAGATTAGACCATTATTTTTAAAAACTCTTCCATTTCAAATAAGACAAAAGAGAAAACAATGGACTCCAATCTATAGTACTTCCTTCTAGATAGCGGGATGACTGTTCCAGATACTTTCCATTGGGAAATATCTCCTTTCTTGACCTTTTGTGGACATCCCTAAGAAGATGACTTTTCTAGAATCAAAGCATCTCTCACCCAGTTCTTCATGGACTTGGATCTAAAGATTGCCTTAGCAATTCAGCATTCCTGGGTCTATTTGCTGGCTGTGAGGATTAGCTGATCCCTGGACTCTCTGTAGGCTAGTAAAACTCCCCTGGTTTCCAGACCTCTGCTGAGTGTTCATCCTTGAGTCTTGATCTGGCCCTCCAAAATTATACCTCTTAGCAACTGTTCTAGGTTCATTTCTGTTGTTGTGATAAAAAAAAATACCTTGGCAAAAAGCAACTTAGGAGAGATAGGGACTTATTTCATTTTACAGTTCCAGGGTATAGTCCATCATTGTGGGGACATCAAACAGGAGTTTCAGAGCGCTAGGCATATTACATCCATAGGCAAGAGCAGAGAGAACTGGGTGCAGACCTGCTCAATGGCTTACTTGCTTATACTCAGCTTGGTTTCTCTACTTTTACACAGTTCATGACCCTTTGCCTAGGGACTGGTGCAAAGACCCACTGTGGGATGCTTCCTACATCAGTTAAGACAATCCCTCACAGATATGCTCACAGGCCAATTCAGTAATATACAATTCCTCATTAAGACTCTTCTTCCATGTGATTCTGGGTTGTGTCAAGCTGACAGAGATAACCATAATGGCAACAGGTCACAATTTGAGCCTTCCTCTACTCGTCAGCTTCCTGGTTCAATAACAGACCATCTATCTTGCTGCCCCTACAGAGACAACTCCCATTCTGTTCTTGTATGGCTCATATTCCAGCATCCTTGGCCTTCAATGAATAGTCAAAATTCCTGACTTCTAGGCCTCAGCCTCAAGAAGATGCTTAATGCAGGACTGAGGCAATCACACAAGTACTCATCCGGCCATCAGTCTGCAGCTTCCTGAATGCCTCTGCCTCCAGCCTTAGCCAGTTTTTACATGGAGGCTATATCAACAAGGACTTGAGGAGGCTCGGTCAGCTAATCCTGAATCTGGAACCCTTTGACAACTCAAATAGCTTGGAGACTGTGGGCAGAGTCTTCAGCCCTCAACAAGACCCCTGGGGCAGATTTCTTTCCCTAGATGCAACCCAGGTATCCCGAATGCAGAGGGAAAAGGCGTTTGGTCTGAGATGAGCATGGTTACCTCTGACTTCAAAAACAGTTCTGAGAGCTGGAGAGATGACTCAGCAGTTAAGAGTACTGGCTGCTCTTCCAGAGGTTCTGGGTTCAATTTCAGCAACCACATAGTGACTCACAACCATCTATAATAGGATCTGATGCTCTCTTCTGGCATGCAGGTATGCATGCAGAGCACTCACACATAAAAAAAATAGTGTATATGGCTGGAGAGATGGCTCCGTGGTTAAGAACACATACTGCTCTTCCTGAGGACCTGAGTTCGATTCCCAATACCCATGTCAGGCAGCTTACAGCTGCCTGTAACCCCAGCTCCAGGATCTCACATCTCTGATCTTTGTGAGCACTTGTATTCATGTGTACATACCCCCATGCACATAATAAAAATTAAAAAAGAAAACTATATATATATGTACACACAGAGCTGGGCGATGGTAGTGCACACCTTTAATCCCAGCACTTGGGAGGCAGAGGCAGGTGGATTTCTGTGTGTTCGAGGCCAGCCTGGTCTACAAAGTGAGTTCCAGGACAGCCAAGGCTGTTACACAGAGAAACCCTGTCTCGAAAAACCAATATATATTATATATGTATGTGTGTGTGTGTGTGTGTGTGTGTGTGTGTGTATATATATACATATACATATATATATACATATACATATACACTATATGTACCTGTATTGTACATATACATATATGCTGAGCCAGAAACAACTCTGGCTATGCCACTATGTGCTCTGCTCATATCTGGAGGCTCACTCCTACCTCAGAGCAACAGAGCACCCATGGGATACTCTCCCAAAGAAAGCATTAGAGTCACAGAGACTCAGGGTTCTCCTTGCTCCATTCCAGCTTCAGTCATAGACTTTGGGCACCCATTGTCCTGAGGCTGTAGCATCATCCATCATGACAAAGCCAAGCTAAGCAGGAACTCAATAGTCTGCTTGTGGCCTCTGGACCTCCTCCATGACCACTATGTTTGTATATGACACAGCCTGGTATTCTTTGGGCTTAATAAGCTCAGAGCCAGGGCATGCCAGGTCGCTGGCTCCCAGCCTGCAGCTTGGATCTGGATCTGTACTTCCAGCTTTTGCTTCTGTCCTTCTCTGAGTTGACACTTGCCACACATTCGGTCACATTTTTACAGACCTTACTTACGCAGGTTATCACGATAGACTGAAAACTGAGTCTAGTGTTCCCCATAGATGCCTTTGGTGCTCAACAAGAAATTCAGGGACTCGGGAAGAAAGCCTTTGGAATGAGCCCTCATCTTCCAGGTAAGTAATCCACAAATGGCCTGACATAGCCACCTTGGCTCCTGGCCCCCGACAGAAAGCCAGCTTCCCAGGCTAGATTAATTGTAGTTGAATAGGAAAATCAGCTACTCATGGTTAGGCCCCAGTGCTGAGATGAGGACTTTATTATATCTCTATATCTTAACTCAGGTCCTCCGGAAAGCAGACTCCGGGCAAAGATGAAAATGACTTGAGTGTGGAAACCCAGGATGGTGGGGTGGGGTGGTGGGTGGAGAGAGACAGGAGGCAATCGGAGGATGATGTAGCACTGTGCTGGCAACTGCTCTACATAAGCGGTGAAGAAAGGGACGGTCACAGGGAGTGCCAGCCTTGCTCCTAAGCATTCGGTATTGCAAGGAGAAGCTGCATTGTGGAGTAGTTCACCAAGGGGATTTCCAACGGGATTTTCCATCTACACCCCCTCCTCATCCGTTATTTTCCACTGGCCAAGGCACACCCCACAAAGCAACTCTCAGGTACTTACCAGGTGCATCTTTTGCCCCCTGGGTGTTGGGAAGGCCAAAGATGGAGAAGTAGAGATGCTATTTGGCATAGTCAGGCGCCTCCCACCAAGAAAGAGGGAGGTAGCTATGGGATCCAAGAAGGTACATGAAGTTTGTGCCCAGTGCCTTACACAGGGTTGACAGCCAAGCACCAGAACCCTAGTATTGAGTTCCAAGCCAAACGCATCTTAACTTGGAAGAGGAAAAGAAGTACTTAAGTGTGGTTTTGACTATCAGGATTATCTCTTTTTTTTTTTTTTCTGGAAATTCCAGCATTTCCTGGATTTCCCATTTCAGTCTGTGTGTTCTCGCTGACTTTAGATGTGGGGAAAGAAGGCTGGGGAGGTGGCTCAGTGGTTAAAGCGCTTGCTGCACAGGCATGAGGAGCAGAGTTCGGATCCCCAGAACCTACCATAAAAAGCCAGGTGGTGGACTGCTGTAATTTCAGCCTCAGGATAGAGTCAGAAGATCTCCTGAGCAAGCTGCCTGGGGAGCCTGGCCACACCATCAAGCTTTGAGTTTGATTGAGAGACGTTGCCTCAGTGTGGGGACATGGGCACCCCAAGGTGTGACTGAGGAGAAGGTTTTCAATGTAGAGATCAGGGTGAGTACAGCCAGGGGCATCTGGAAGAGTCCAGAGCAGGGAGACAAAGTAGTAGACTAAACATGACCATGAACATGAGAGAGAGGCGGGGAGAGAGGAGGACCAAGAGAGAAGGGCAAGAGAGCCAAAATGAGAGAGGGCAAAAGAGGGCCCATGGCCCAAATGGCACAGTTACCCAGCAATGAGAAGCAGGGGGTGGGGAGAGCCTGTGACCTGGAGAAGTTTAGGATAGGAGGTGGGCGAGAGGGACTGCGGGAGCCAGGGTGCCAGGATGCTAGGACCAGGCACTTGCTGAGAGAGCCTAGAGGCCAGCATGTGCTTTGGTGCTCATGGGCACCACCATTAGCCATTTGTCCCGGGTTTCTTTTAGACCTGACAGAAGAGATATAGTGGAGAATTCACAGCATTAACCTCTGGCATCCTCATGTACAAGTATACATGTGTACCCCTACACATACAAATGTTCATATACACACACTTCATAACACACATATGAAAGTGAAAAAAGATTAGGAAAGAGAATTTGACTTTCATAATTAATAACATGCACAATTATTTTAGTCTTGGCAGTCTAGATTGATGGCTTAAGGCAGCAAAATTATACTATTTGGGTTCTGTTGGAAATCCTAGGATTTTCATGCTCCAACCTCCAGACATCTTCCTTTCTTGTGCAGCAAAAACCAATAGTGTATGAGATTAAAACTGGGTTCTAATTTATTTATTTTTCATTGTTTACTTTTTTGAGACAGGGCCTTACTCTATAGACCAGGCTGGCCTCAAACTCATGGTGATCATTCTGCCTCAGCTTCCAAGTGTTGAGATTATAGGCATGAGCACCTGGCTAAAATTGAATTTTTTTTAAAAAAGACTGGATTAGGGAGCTGGAGCTGGCCGCTCTTTCAAAGGAGCATCCATGACAAGTAGTTCACAACCATCCGGAACTTCAGTTCTAGGTATCTTATACTCTCTTCTGGCTTTCATGAGCACACACACACACACACACACACACACACACACACACACACTCATTCACATACACACTCACACACACTTTTTTTTATAAATACTGAACTAGTTTATCATATTTATGTGCTGAGATCAAAGAGTAGGGGAGAAGAAAAAGTTGAATTTACATAAAGGAGAAGGAACAAGTGAAGGAGCAAAGTTCCCGATGTGGTAAAAACGAGTGAAATACAGGATACAGTGAAAGGATAGCCTGGGCTTACAAGGGAGTCTCTGCCCCAGCTCAAATGGAAGGATGAGAGAGAATGACCATTTGGGTGTAAGCACAAAATTGAAGCAGCTCCCCTCCTGGCCTTCCTTTTCTCTGCTGTGAAGCAGAATGGGGGTAGGTGGGAAAAGCTGACAGGCAGAAGGACAGCTGGATCCAAAGATTCTGTTGAAAAGACTGTGAGGGCAGGGGCTGGAGTTCATTTGTTAGAGTGCTTGCCTAGTGTGCATAAAGCCTTTGGGTTTGGTCCCTAGCACTACACAAAACAGATGTGATGGCATATGCCTGTAATCCCAGAACTCAGGAAATGGAGGCAGAAAGATCAGAAGTTCTGGGGCTACGTAGGGAGTTCAAGGCCAGCTGGGGCTACCTGAAACCCTATCTTAAGAGAGAGGGTGGCTGTGAATTTGTAGTAAGTGTATTGTGTATGAGGTAAGTAAGCACAAACAATTTAGTCTAGATAGAGTGATTCATAGACACCCCCTTCCAGGTCAGAGTTCAGAGGTTTTCAGAAAGGGCAGGGAAGCTGCCAGGAACTTGAGAATAGTATCCCCATTTCTCTGCCTCTCTTCTTTCATTCTCTTTGGTAGTTTGTCTTTGTCCATTCTCATTCCTTAGAGTAGATCGGATGATGTCCAATTAGAATCTTAATCTCTCAGCTCTAATCTCACAATCCCCAAACAATCTGTTTAACACAGCAGTGTTGTGACATATTATTTTAACTGGGCAAAGATGTGTCACATTTGTTTATGCTGTGGACTATTACTTTAACTGTGTAAAGATGTGTTACATTTATTTATCCTGTATTTGTTTAATGATGTAAGGATGTGTGTTTAATTATGTAAAAATGTGTTGCATTTATTTCACCTTGCCTGCCTAAGGCTCCTGATTAGCCTAATAAAGAGCTGAATGGCCGGTAGCTAGGCAGAAGAGGGATAGGCGAGGCTGGCTGGCAGAGAGAACAAGTAGGAGGAGAAATCTCGGTTCAAGAGAAGGGGGATGAGGGAAGGAGGAGGAAAAGAGGGAGGCACCTGGGGCCATAAGCCAAGCAGTCAACCAGACATAGAGACAGCAAGAAAGTAAGAAAAGGTAAAAAGTCCCAAGGCAAAATATAGATAAAGAGAAACAGGTTTATTTGAATTAAAAGAGCTAGCCAAAAACATGCCTAAGCTAGGCCGAGCATTCAAGACTAATAATAAGTCTCTGTGTCCTGATTTGGGAGCTGGTTGGTGGCCCAAAAGAGAAAGCCTGGTCCACAGCTTGGACTAGGAATCCACTCACGGTTCAGTTAATTGCAATTTAGGCACCATTCGTCTCAGGAAACATGTAGGGAGCCTGCGGATTTCAAGCACAGCTATGGAAAACATAATTCCCAAAGAATGGGCTCAGGAGCTGGACTGACCGAAAATGATGTCTACGCACAAGCTCAAGTCTGTAGAACTGGGTGATGTCCTTCACCAGTGGATGAGTCACTTTTCTCGAAGCTATGCTAAAATACCTGACAGAAACGACACCTGGAAGAAGAGGTTTATGTCTGGCTCATGATTTCAGAGAAGTTTCCAGTCCATAGTGGCTGAGAAGGCATGGTGCTGGAGGGAGGCACAAGAGGAAATGTCTGGACTCTCCAGTGAGGGTCGAATGGCCCGCCTCACTCCCTCTTTCTATGAAGAGACATCGTCAGACCCAATCTTGTGAGGGTCACTTTTGGTAACCACTGTGATCGCGCTGACCGATGTGGTCCTGGAGAGATGACTGGGTAAAAGATTGCCATGAGAGCATGAAGATTCAAGTTCAGATCCTCAGGACCCATGTACAAAGCGAGGTGCGTTGTACCCTGTGCAATCCCAGCACGGAGACAGGAGGATCCCTGGGGCTCACTGGCCAACCAGTCTACCCAAATGAAGAGCTTCACTTTCAATGAGAGACCTTGTCTCAACAAGTAGAGTGCACACACGCACGGGCACACACACACACACACACACACACACACACACACACACACGCACACGGAGGAGGGGTAACTGACAAGGATATGTGTGCATAGGAAGCCAGGAAGACCATAATAATCTATAAAGCAGTTGATATTCACCGTGAGTACGTAAGCATGAGAGGGAAGGGGTTAGAGAAGGAATCCTGGGGGCTGTAGGGTTTGGGAGTTTGACATTTTATTCACGGGACCAAACTCTTGTGTTATTTTAAAACACTATGGTGAGCACATTTCCACAGTACGTGGCTCTCAGAAGACTATGTGACCCTTGGTCATGAGCAGGGCAAACCCCTTTCTGAACTACTATGAACCTTTGCACTCTAAAACTGAAACATAGCCCTCGGGTTTTTTTGGTTTTTTTTTTTTTTTTTTCAGTTATTACAGTGTAACAAATATCGAAGCTTGTTAGCAGCCAGCTACCTGGGGGCCTTTTGCTATATCCACACAGGAATCATGAGTAGGCGAGGAGAAAATCTAGAACCCAGTGAAAAATCCCAAGTGCTCAAACCAAGCTTTTCTCTCACATAAATCACTTAATTTTTTTAAAGATTTATTTTATTTTATATGAATGAGTGTTTGTGTGTGCACCACACTGGTTCTTCGTGCCCATAATGCCCAAAAGAGGGTGTCAGATCCCCTGGAACTGGAGTTACAGATTACTGTGAGCAGCTACGTAGGTGCTGGGAATTGAACCCAGGTCCTAGGCAAGTGAAACCACGGCTCTTAACTGCTGAGGCATCTCTTCCACCCCCATTAAAATCTTCATTTAATTAATTTTTGAGATGCTCTCATATATCCCAGGCTGGCCTTGAATTTGTTATGGAGCTGAGGATAACTTAATTTTTCTGCCTCAACTTCCTGAACGCTGAGATTACAGGCCTGCCGCATCACACAGGATTTACATGGGTGTGCATAAACCAAGGCTCTGTGCATGCTGGGCAAGCACTCTACGAAGTGAGCTGTGCCCCGAGCCTCCCAAGGGTGTTTGTCCCGTAGGCCAGGCAGATTCCAGCACACAGAGGAAGTGTGCATGAGGGCGAGTCAGATTGAAGAATCTGAATTTTTGATTCCTTTTTTTAATTGCCTGGCTTCAACCTGCACCAAGGGGACGCCTCAGTATCTCTATATAGACAATCTAGATTGCTGTCCTTCCGCAGTCCTCCCAACCACACGAGGCGACAAAGAAAAACATGATTTTTTGGCGAACCCGGAGAGCCTCTTTCTCACTAGCCCTCAGGGACCCAAGGAACAGGCGCCACCCACTCGCTCCCTCACGCCTTCATCTATCGTTCACTGCGCACGCGCGCCCAGGCTGGCATCCTGGGGCGGGGACACGCCCAGGTTCAGCTTGCACGGCGGTTGGTCGGAAGCCAGGCACGTGACCGCAGTCTCTTCGCCCGAGCGTGCGCAGAGGGTCCCAGCGTGCCCGGGACGGCACGCTGAGGCGTGGGTGCGCGACCTCGCCCGCCCGCCTCGGTCCCCGCCCCTTGGCCTGCCGCTCCGCCCCCGCGGGGCGTCCCGGGCCGCTCGTCCCCTCCGCGGCGGCCGCGCGCGGCCCGGGGTCGCCGTGAGTACTCTGTAGGCTGGCGTGTGGGGAGGTTTGCGCGGGATGGGGCGGGGTGGGCCGGGCGGCGGGCGGGGTCCGCCCTGCTTGAGGGACCGAGTGAGGGGCGATGACAGGCTTCGCTCGCCGGGGCGGCTGGCGGCGGTGAGCCACAGACGGCTTCTTCACGGGGAAGGCCGGGGCTGGGGGCCTACGGGGGACGTCTGGAGCAGAGGCCTCAGGCGCAGCCCTGCCCGCGCAGGGGTCCCCGCGAGCATCCCAGTCCTCTCCCTCCGCAGGTGCCCGGGTTAGCGCTGGCCCTCAGGAAGCGCCCCTCCGCGCCCGGCTGCGCCCTTTGTTTAGCTTAGTCCTTCTGACACTCCTGTTGGAGTTTTCCTCTCCTAGCACACAGAGCTGGGAGTCAAGCCCAGCGTGTAGACGTTGAGAGCAGAGGCTTCTCTGGCTTGGTAGATGTCAAACGGTCACTCTGAAAAGTGCCTGTGGACCTAGAGAAGAAGACCTTTTGGGAGTCGTCCTGAGGATTATTTATTTACCTTTGGCAGAATCTCGTAGAAATAGATCAAGCGTGTGTGCAAGCTGCCATCACCCAAAATAAACACTGAGCGTAACAGCACTCTTCTCTGGTCACTCTGATAAGTCTCTCTTTGGCCCAGCTCCTCTTGAAAGGTTCCAGCTCTTTTTTTCTTCTCTTAGTGCATTAACCCCTGCATTAGTTACTGCCTCATCACATGAAAAATGGATATATTTAGGACCTATCAAATGTTCGAGTTCCCTGTGCAAGTTATGTGACTTCCCTAGGTCGGAGTATTAAATATATAACATGAAAACTTTGAACTAGGTCATCTTTCGCCCACCCCTCTTCTTTAGTGTCTGTGAATTCCATGATCCGCCACCTGCCCCTTTCCACTCTCCGGCTTTTAAATCTGCTCTCCATCCCTAAGGGAAGAGTATTTAGTGTCTAGGGTTCAAGTCTCTTTCACTAAAACATCCTGGTTTGAAAAATTAGTCATTTTATAACCGTCTTTTCCTTGGAAAAACTGATTTTTTTTTCTCCTTTTAATAGCAGAAGCCAAACAGCAAACCTTGAAAAGATGCTCACTTTTTCTTGACTTCTGCGGTGAAAGACCTTTGAAAAAGTTGGCACTTGTAGCCTCAGCTGCCATCGGTCTCCTACTCACCCCAGGACAACCCAGGCTGGACAGTAGTGCTTCCTTCCCTCTGTATTCCTCCATGGTCGTCCATAGCAGCACTTGACTGTTTATTTTCAAATCTCAAAAAAAAAACAAAAAAAAAAAAACCTCCAGTCCCCAGAACTTCATAATTTGCTTCTCGGCTGCTCTTGAAGGTGAAGGAAGGCTTGACTTTTAAAAAGCATTTTGTGGTGGTTGTTGATGTATAGAAGCAGTGATAAGTTCTTATGTTTATCTCCTATTTAGCTTAGGTACATAGCTGAGGGATCATTCACTAATTCAGTAAATGTGTTATAGAGGCTGAGAACAGTGAAAACAGTAAAAATCTTTGCTTTTAGAGCTTTACTCTGGCAAGAGACAAGTGTGTGTTAGAGTAGTCAGAGTGTGGGGAAGAAAATAATTGGAGAGGGATAGGGAATGCTGGTATAGGTATTATTATTACTGTAATTATTTTTTAGTGGATTTTTTTGTTTGTTTGTTTTTCCCCCGAGACAGGGTTTCTTCATGTTGTTTTGGAGCCTGTCCTGGATCTTGCTCTGTAGCCCAGGCTGACCTCAAACTCACAGAGATCAGCCTGGCTCTGCCTCTCAAGTGCTGGGATCAAAGGTGTGTGCCACTGCCGCCTGGCTAGTGCAGGTATTTTATATAGGGTATTTAAGATGACCTTTGACCAGAGTGTGGATATCTAAAAGGCATCCTAAAAGGGGAGAACAGGAAAGACAAGGCTGTGTAGTGGGACTATGCTTGCTGTGTCTGAAGAACAGCAGGGAGACCAGGGGAATCTCCCTGGTAATGTGTAGAGTTGATTTTCTAGGGAGAACCTTTGATTTTAAATTGCAGTTTTCCAACTGTATACCAAAAACCAAGAAGTGTAAGAAACCCTTGTGTGGTGATATTTTGTTTGTGCTTTAACAAATAAAGCTTGCCTGAAAAGATCAGAGGGCGGAGCTAGCCACTAGGTAACCATCTCGGCCAGGCAGTGGTGGTATATACCTTTAATCCCAGCATTCCTCAGCATCATCAGTTACCAACTTTTTATTTTTTGAGACATAGCACCAGACTGGCTGAGAACTCAAAGAGATCCATTTGCCTCTGGAATGCTGGGATTAAAGACATGTGCCACCATGTCTGACTCAAAGTTATCAACATTTTGCAAAATTTATTTCATCTGTTTTCCCACTTATTTTATTTGGAACTGGGGTAGTACTTAATTTCTAAAATTAAAAATAAAATTCTAGTTGACCTACAAAACACTGAGTTTTTTCATACATATAATTGTACTCTGCTCATACTCATCCCCTCAGTAGATTTCAAAGCACTTACCAGATACCAGGTTATCTCGTCTGTATGAACTTCAGTTGTAATTGACTTTTGCATATTGTTTTTTAATCAGTGAGGTAGTACTGTCAGCTCAAGGACTGCTATGTAGAGTTTGCTTTGGTATTGTGTTTTATAGCCACACACTGGACCAATTACTAGGTTTAACTTGGTATCTGAATGTAGAGTTTGCTTTGGTATTGTGTTTTATAGCCACACACTGGACCAATTACTAGGGTTAACTTGGTATCTGAGAAGAAATGACAGACCCTTGAAAGATGCAGTGACCTGGTTTTCACATTTTATCATGCAGCATAATAACTTTAGGGCTTGTTAAAACATCACTGAGTGCCAGCCCTGGTTTTTCTACTTCACTAAATCTCAGGGGGTGAGGGTTAAGAATTGGCATTTTAACAAGTTCCCAGGTAATACTGATGCTGTAGGCACACCAGCCTACTTAGAACCAATGATGTAGAAAAGTACGGTTTGGTAGAATCAGAATAAGGACCAAGAATACCCCAGAGTAGTGTGGAGTAGGTTAGATTGAGGTGTATGTGGAGCCAGGAAGGACTAGAATAGTGATTCCTAGTTTTGGCTTAATAGTAGAGAGCATTTAACTGATTTAACTTTTATGATTAATTCCTATGAAATTGTACGCGTTGGTTATGGGATAGGGCTGTGTGTGGTCTAAGCTGAAAGCTCCCCAGGCGATTGCAGTGTATAGGTAATGTTTGTGGCCTACTGATCTAGAGAGCAGCAGAAAGCTTTAAAAGCCTACTATTATAGTAGCTTTGACATCCTTTACCATTCAAGCCTTCATAATTTCATAGCTGAGTGTTTTTTCCTGATATGTTGCAAGTGAAGGCTTCAGTGGGGCTAAAAATAACCTGTTATAGGATGAAGGACTTCTAGAAGTGGGGGAGGAGCTTAGTGCTCTTCTGAGTGCCTGTTTGGCCATTACTATAACTGTGTGGAGGTTAGGTTCCAAGACAACCGTGATAATTCAGACAGTGTTTACCAGAGCATCATCAGTGTTACTGAGAACTAACTCCATACATTAGATGGTTGTCATAGAGTGGCTTCTAGTAATATTGCTTTTATTTTTCAAAGATTTATTTTTAATTTTTTGAATATGTGTATTCAGTCCCCTGGAGCTAGAGTTATAGGCAGTTATGAGCTGCCTGGTGTGAGTGCTGGAAACCCAACTCAGGGCCTTTGTGAGAGCACTATTAACCACTAAGCCATCTCTCCAGCCCCCTTGAATTAATTTATTTTTGAGACAGAGTCCTCAATGTAGCCCAGGCCAACCTCAAACATGTTATCATCCTGACACTAGATCCCCCTCCTTATTGCTGGGACTACGGGTGTGCACTACCAAGCTTAACTAAAGCTGATGTTTTAAAAGCAATAATGAGGGATTAGGGATATGGCTTGTTGGTTAAAATGCCTGCCATGCAAGTGTGAGGACTAGAGTTTGGATCTCCAGAACCTACATAAATGTCAGGTGGGCACAGTGGCTATGTGAATGTGGGGATAGGATCTCAGCAAGCCTGCTAGCTAGACTGAGATCTTGTCTCAGTCAGGCAGAAAATGAATGAGAAAGACTCCAAGAGTCAGCCATGGGAGCCTACACACACGCACATGCACACGTACTTGCATATACATTTGCCTGCACACACATACACATGCAAAGAAATAAAAAGTGATAATGGCCCTTTATGGGAAAATAGGAACAAAGAGTCTAAGAAGAATCTGGTTCTGGTTCATAAGGCTGGTGAGGATTGGTATTGTGAAAGCTATTCATAAATGAAATAATTGGACACAGAAGCATAAGCAATTGGTTCTGCCACTGTTACTTTTTGCCTTAATCTGATTGTAACCTTATAGACTAGAGCAGATAGTTACTCCAGTCCCAACTTTCAACTTTCAGTGGATTAGACAAATGTATATTCTATTTGTAGTGCTTTCAGCTTGGATAAGAACTACCAAAGTATGTGTGTTTGCATGCATTATGCCTCTTTATATGTGACTATATTTGGATAAAATATACCTGTGTATATACTACCCAGCTAATAAATGGTGAACCCAATTGTTAATCTACTTTCCACAGGACAGTGACTTACTACCACAACAGCAGAGCCTGCCATCCCCAGCAGATCGACAGTACCTATGACATCATCACCTCCTTTTTCTCATCCTGTGATCTCCTAAATGCTCATCTTGTTGGCCTGGGTTCAGTTGGTGGTATGGAGGGGTGCTGCCTAGCACAGACCTGAGAGTGTGTGTGAGACCCACTGACCCAATGGTGAGGACTGACTCCTCATGTCTCCTAACTAATCATCTAAGGGGCAGATAAGACAAAAAGCTGACCTCACCTTTTCCTGGTATTTCCCCTCTCTTGCCCTTTTGGAAATATCTATTTGAAGTTAAAGGAAGGAGGAGTGTGGAAACAGTGTTACTTGAACTGTGTAGGGCTGTTGTCTTCAAAAGGAAAGGGAGAGGTAAACACTTGGAGATAGAAGAGTAGGAGTGAGCGTTGGCTGTGGTGGCTTGTACCTGTAGTCCCAGCACTTGGGAAGCTGAGGCAGGTGAATTGCTGCAAGGTCCGGGCTAGCCAGGGCTACATAGTGAGACCCTGCCTCAAAGACAAAACATAAAGTGAGAGAGATGAGGAAGTGATGATGGAGAGCTTAGGTATGTTTTCCTCTGTCCCACTGAGTCAGAGCTAGACCATAGATAATATTGGACTCAGTAAGAGTGAAGTGAAAGGTGTAAGAGGATTAAGTTATTAAGGCTTCAGTTATTCTATCCCAAGAAATGTGAGGGTCTGTTTCCCATCCTGTTACCCTACACTAGTCCATGTTGTTGTTTATCTCCAGGACATCAAAGGCCAGTTCTGGAATGATGATGATTCAGAAGGAGATAATGAATCAGAGGAGTTCCTATATGGAGTTCAGGTGAGGTTGTATTCCCCCAAACTCATGTTGGATGATTTAGACTTTATATGCTGGGTACATCAAGAAGGAAAGAAGTTCTGCTGAACAGAGATGAAGTAAGAGAAAATGTTAGTGGGATCTGATCTGATGGGAATCTTTGAGAACTGATGTGTTGTCCTTGCTCATGCCTGGGACTTTTCATTGTCCCATAGTAAACTACATCCTCTACATGAAGGTGACCCTTGTGTTAGAAATTATTTTCTTCTCATTTCGTCATTAGGATCAAATCTTAAGTGGCTCCTAGAGAGTGCTCATTATCATTGCTAGATAGAAAAATGCAGTTGCTACCAATTGCAATCCTAAGCCAAACTGTTCAGACTCTCAGGACACTCTTCATTTAGAACTCATCTAAATTTTCATAAAAGGCAAAATTTGGGAAGGAAAGCTAAAGATTGAGAATATGAACTTTTTAAGAAAGCCTGCTTGGAGCCGGGTGGTGGTGGCGCATGCCTTTGATCCCAGCACTCAAGAGGCAGAGGCAGGTGGATCTCTGTGAGTTCGAGGCCAGCCTGGGATACAGAGTGAGTTCCAGGAAAGGTGCAAAGCTACACAGAGAAACTCTGTCTCCAAAAACCAAAAAAAAAAAAAAAAAAAAAAAAAAAGAAAGAAAGAAAGAAAGCCTGCTTGTTGGCCTACTGAAACCTTCTTAGACTGCAGTAGAAAGACTTGTTCCATGGAATTTGTGCTAGGGTTACAACCAAGAGCCTATGTGCTGCACTTTGGTTTTTCCTGTTCCTGGTGTATCTTTGTATTCTTTTTACTCTCTTTCTTACTTTCCCTTTGTTTATCTCTTTCTACCCCTGCTACCTCACTATTTTCACTGATGCACCAGGGGAGCTGTGCTGCTGACCTGTATAGACACCCACAGCTTGATGCAGACATTGAAGCAGTGAAGGAGATCTACAGTGAGAACTCTGTGTCTATCAGGTGGGACTCCACTTCAGGATGACAAGGATCTTTAAAAGGCTAGAGTTTCCTTTTGATGGTGTGATGGACTGATAAATTTATGAGTTTAGCAATAGAAGGTTGCTCAGAGTATTTAAACATCGTTGACTATGGGGTATAGGAGTTAAAACTACTTTTCTTAGCTATTCCCTCTCATCCTAAATACCTCTAGGCCACTAGTTCCCTTTGATGTAAGAAGGGCTATGGTCGCCGGGCGGTGATGGCGCACGCCTTCAATCCCAGCAGTCGGGAGGCAGAGGCAGGCAGATCTCTGTGAGTTCGAGGCTAGCCTGGGCTACCAAGTGAGTTCCAGGAAAGGCGCAAAGCTACACAGAGAAACCCTGTCTCAAAAAACCAAAAAAATAAGAATAAAATAAAAAAAAAAAAAAAAAAAAAGAAGGGCTATGGTCATAAGTGGTCTGATACACAGCTAAGATCTTAAGTATGGAGCTACCTTCCACCCTTCTCCTGTTTCCAGGGTTAGTTCTTCTTTACCTCTCTATTCCCTCCTCTCTTAATGAGCCTCACCTGTGGTTGCCTGTGTCCCTGTAGAGAATATGGAACTATCGATGATGTGGACATTGACCTCCATATTAACATCAGCTTCCTCGATGTAAGTGGTGCCAACAGCATGTGTAGCTTGCCTTACCGATTTTTTTCATGTAGGCTTTGCGTCTTGTTCTTGAGTGCTATATTTGGAGCATATATTCTTCACCTCTGTCTTTCCTAGACCATCAACAGACACTGGTGTGTACTGTTAGGTGCATGTGTGTGTGTCATATAGAGGAAATTTGTAGTCTGTTCCTCTCTGTGGTAAATCAAAAGCTATTTCTCTTACTCTCTTAGGAGGAAGTATCTACAGCTTGGAAGGTCCTTCGAACGGAACCTATTGTGTTGAGGCTACGGTTTTCTCTCTCCCAGTACCTTGATGGACCAGGTAAAGGCAGTGACTTTGGGCAAGTGAATAATCTTATGTGTGGTCTGATCCAAAGTCCTAAGTTAACTGAAGTAGAAATGAAATTGGAAATAAGACCTTTGTGCTTACCCTTTGTTTTCCATTTCTTGTCATTAGTATCCTCGTCCACAGTCATCTGATAGCCTTCTTCTTGACTCGTGAAATTGTTTTCTCTGATTTGAAGATATTTATTCTTCTCCAAACCTCTCAACTTCCCACTGAAAATATTTGAAATTTAACAAATAGCTTCTAGAGTCTACTGCTGTCTCAGGTTTTCTTCCTCCACTATGCAGGCATGTCCAACTTGTTGACATTCCAACACATTGTCCTTTTCAGAATCCACACTCAAGAACTGAGCAATTGGCATACCAAAAATAAATAAATAAATAAATAAATAAATAAATAAATAAATAAATAAATAAATAAATAAAATTTACAAAATTCTCATAATGTTTTAAGTAAGTTACAATTTTGTATTCAGCCACATTCATAGCTATCCTTAACTGCAAGTTGGATATGCCTGAGAGTATGTAACAACTACTGTGTCTAGAGTCTGAGGAAGCTATCCTACTAAACTGTGACTTGGACTTTGTGGAGATGAGAGGTATGCACATATTGGAAACTTTCTCTTTTCTTTGCAGAACCATCAATTGAGGTTTTCCAGCCATCGAATAAAGAAGGGTTTGGGCTAGGTCTTCAGTTAAAAAAGTAAGAACTTTTTTTTGTTCATGGACATATGAGGGAAAAGGATTGAGATATATGTATCTTAGCCAGCTTTCCATTTTTGTTACAGAATAACTGAACTGTTCAACTTAGAAGATAGAACATTTTATTTTAGCTCACAATTTGGAGATTTCAGCCCACAGTAGCTTGACCCTATGCATATCTGACAGCACAGTACATCATTGTGGAAGCATGTGGTAGAAGGGGTCTGTTCAACTTACAGTGTGGTTGGCAAACACGGACAGACAAAGACAGATACACATACACATGAGGGATCAAGGTACCAATATCCCCTGCAAGGATATGCTCCCAATGACTTAACTTTCTCCCACCAAGTCCTACCTCTTAAATATTCCACCACTTCCCAATAGTGTCACAGATTGGGGGCCAAGCCTTCAGCAGGTTAACCTTTTGGGGACAGTCACAATCCAGACTATAACAACAAATGTGTCAAAGCCTTGAACGTCATATTTTCTTCCAAAAATGTCCTTCTCAAATATTCCTAGGAAAAGTTAAAATAAATTTGGGAATCCCGGTCTACAGAGCAAGTTCCAGGACAGCCAGGGTACACAGAGAAACTCTGTCTTGAAAAACCACCACCATCAATGATACAAATTTAGGAAGCCAGATTTGTGGCTTCTTAGGATGGGAAGCCTATTTTTTTGGGTGTCTGACATGACACTTCCTGGAAATTCAGAGAAAGGCTCACTATTACCTAGCATTTAAAGAAAAGTGGGGTCAGCAGCCTAGAATCAGAGCTCCACTACTCTTGTTCTCTCTTATGGTTTAAAGGGTTCCGGAGGCTTAGTCAAGTTTAGGGTATTGATGTATTAAGATGTTTGTGCTGAAGTTTTGAAATTTGAGTGTTTGATACACAAAGAGAGCTGAAGCACATTTTCTGTCAGAGTTCAGTCAGGTTTAACAGTTTAGAAGGACCTAGAGGAAGGAGTGGCTCAGTCTGTGGGCAGGGGAGGGCCGAGAGTGAAAGAACAAAAAGAAGATGATAATGGGTTTGAAGTGTGGCTGAGAATTACCCACATAGACAGACTCAGAGTACATAACACTTGCAGGGACATAGTCAAACAAAGTAGCCTGTGTGTAGGGAGATGTTGATGGTAAAGCCCAAGCAATGAAAGCAAGAAAGCCAGAAAAGAAAGCTTCAAATCCAGGAAGATGCTGAGCTTTTGGCTCAGGCAGTGGGGACACTGAAATGTGGTTTGTTGGTTCGTTTTGCTTTATTTTTTTATTTTTATTTTTGTTGTTTTTGAGACAGGGTTTCTCTGTGTAGCTTTGTGCCTTTCCTGGAACTCACTCTGTATCCCAGGCTGGGATCCACCTGCCTCTGCCTCCAGAGTGCTGGGATCAAAGGTGTGCCCCACCACCGCCCAGCGCTTTGTTTATATTTAACATAATTTCTTTATTGAATCTTTGGGAATTTCACATCATGTACCCCAATTCTGCTCACCTCCAAGTTTCTTCATATCCTCTCCTTCCCACTGCAACAGCCCCCTAAAATGAAAATAAAAAAAAAAAAAAATCAGACCAAACCAAAACAAGCAAACAGAAACAAAAAAGAAGCCAAAAAACAAAACAAAAAAACTTCTTCCCTCCTCCATCCTTCCTGCCTCTCCAACACCTCTTCATTCATCCTGGTGGCATTGGGAGCCTCAGTACCTCACACAGTCTACCCTTTTGTCCAATCAGCTTTATGTGCAAATATTCATTGCAATGAGTCATTGGTCTGATTCAAGGCCTCTGGTTTCTGGTACATGCTTGTTTGTTTTTTAAAGTTATATATTTATTAATTTTGTGGGCATGTTTGTGTCATGGTGCATGTGTCACAGTGTGTATATGGAGATCAGAGGAGAATTTGTGGGAGTTAGTTCTCTTTTTCCATCATGTGGGTCCCTGGAATCAAACTCACTCAAGTCTTTATTTACTAAGCCATTTTGTTGGCTTCTATTGAAAGGCTTTTTTTAAAAAAGATTTATTTATTTTTATTTTATATGTCTTAGTGTCTTGTCTATATGTATATAAGTGTGGTAGTGTCCATGGAGGCCAGAAGATGTTGCTGGATCCCTTGGAATTGGCGTTAAGAGTAGTTGTAGCCGGGCGGTAGTGGCCGCGCGGTGGTGGCGCACGCCTTCAATCCCAGCACTCGGGAGGCAGAGGCAGGTGGATCTCTGTGAGTTCGAGGCCAGCCTGGGCTACCAAGTGAGTTCCAGGAAAGGCACAAAGCTACACAGAGAGAACCTGTCTTAAAAAACCAAAAAAAAAAAAAAAAAGGGGCTGGAGAGATGGCTCAGAGGTTAAGAGCACTGACTGCTCTTCCAGAGGTCCTGAGTTCAATTCCCAGCAACCACATGGTGGCTCACAACCATCTGTAATGAGGTCTGGTGCCCTCTCCTGACCTGCAGTCATACATGCTGTATACATAATAAATAAATCTTTGAAAAAAAAAAAAAAGATAAAAAAAAAAAAAAAAAAGAGTAGTTGTAAACTTCCATGTGGGTTCTAGAAATTGAACCCTGATCCTTGGGAAGAGCAGCCATCACTCAAAACCATGGAGCCATCTCTAGCCCTCATGAAAGGTTTTTAGCAAAGAAAGGACATGGTCTGATTTACTTTTAGAAAACTACTCTGGTAGCATGCAAAATACTAGAAATTTTTTTATTGCCAGGCAGTGGTGGTACACACCTTTAATCCCAACACTCAGGGACAGAAGCAGGTAGATCTCTGAGTTAAGGCCAGCTTTGTCTACAGAATGAGTTCCAGGACAGCTAGAGCTACACAGAGAAACCCTGTCTCAAAAAAAAACAAACATTGAGTTACTCATATTATATGCGAATGTTTTCCCTACATGTATGTAGACAAAAGATTTATATGTTATAAACTTAGTAATATTTGACTGATTTGGATATATTGAATGTTCTAAGAATCCAGAAATATTGGAAAATTCCTCTTGGGTTTCTAGCCCCAATATCTGGGTAATCTTATACTACCAAAAAGAACATAAGAGGAACAAGTTTGTAGGATAAGAATTTTAAACATGCTGTTTAAAGGCAACTTTGGAATATGCAATGTGTTCGGTATACAGTATATCAACTTGATTTGTACAGGAGAAGTTAGGGTTGGAGAAATGTTCTGGCCCATTGGTTAGGTAATGAGAGTGAATGTTTATTCCTAGGATAAAGATGGTGCTTTAGGACAGATGGTATTCCCATATGCCAGTGTCATATCAAGGGAGGCTTTAGGCATGCATTGTTCGATCGTAACTAGCTTTATAGTGTATGAGTCTGTAGATTAGTTGCCTTTCTTTGTCCCTTTCTGCCTGATCTTGCCTCTTGATCTTGATCTCCTAGGATCCTGGGTATGTTTACATCCCAACAATGGAAACATCTGAGCAATGATTTCCTGAAGACCCAGCAGGAGAAGAGGCACAGTTGGTTCAAAGCAAGTGGTACCATCAAGAAGTTCCGAGCTGGCCTCAGCATCTTCTCACCCATTCCCAAGTAAATAATTCCCTAGAGTTGATCACTTCCAAATAACTGTCTTTTCATCTTTTTAAATGCCTAAGTTGATTTCTTCTCTCTTTAATAAGAGTCTGGTAAATTCTGTACCTTTTACTACTAATAATAGCACATGGTCCTGATCTCCTTTGTATCCTTACCTTTCTACTCTGATTCTATTTATTTATTTATTTATCTATCTATCTATCTATCTATCTATTTATTTATTTATTTAGTGTGTATGCAGTGTTCTGCCTGCAGGCCAGAAGAGGGCACCAGCAACCATGTGGTTGCTCGGAATTGAACTCAGGACCTTTGGAAGAGCAGCCAGATGCTCTTAACCACCGAGTCATCTCTCCAGCCCCTTGAGTCAATATCTGTAACTAATTCCTTATGTAAAACATAATACCTAGCTTTTGGAGATGCGTATTATTTTTCCGTCGTTTTAGAAAATTATTTTTATGTTTATAGGTGTTTTGCTTGCACTATGTGTGTGCCTGGTGCCCTCAGAGGCCAAAGGAGGGTGTTGAATCCCTGGAACTGGAGTTACAGATGGCTGTAAGCTGCCATGTGGGTCCTGGGAATCAAACCCAGGTCCTCTGCAAGAACTCCTTAACTTTTACAGCCCTTTATCTTTCCATCTTACTTCAGCTCTCATCCTTATTTCTTGTCATAAAGAAGCAGAGTAATGGACACTAACTTCTTGCTCTAATGTAGGATGTACTGATACATAGGCTCTGTAAATAAATATTGCTCCATTCTTTGACACTGGTTCTACTTTTCTACACTTTGGTGTCTTCTGATTCTCCAAAGGTGGACCCAAAGGTATATTTGTAGTGTCCCACAGACCACCTTTGATGGTTAAATAGTTGACGTTAGGCAAGCTTTAGGATCAACTACTTGCCTAGCAGAGTGTTGAATGCTTAGTCCTTTTCTCTCACAACATAGAATAATCATATCATCTTTAAGGAGTATACTTAGTCATACTTGGTCTTAATGACATGGCGGCCTAGGCTCTGCCTCTGCCTTTTCTGTGCCACAACCTGAAGAACATACAGATAATGATAGCAGAAGTCAAATTTGTGATTTATTATTCTCTTTTGACATTATTTAAGATAACAATAGACTATTCCCTTGAATTTATGATCATCACTGGCCTACGATGTTCTTTTCTCTAATTCTCTTCTAGAACTCATAATGAATTCCCAGTTTTATTACTTTTTCTTTGTTCTTTCTCTGCAGATCTCCCAGTTTTCCTATCATACAGGACTCCATGCTAAAAGGCAAACTGGGTGTACCAGAGCTTCGAGTTGGGCGCCTTATGAACCGTTCCATTTCTTGTACCATGAAGAACCCCAAAGTAGAGGTGTTTGGCTATCCCCCGAGCCCCCAGGCAGGTCTCCTGTGCCCCCAGCACGTGGGCCTCCCTCCCCCAGCACGGACTTCTCCTTTGGTACATGGGCTGGGGATGGTGTGATGTGGGCATCAGGAGGGTGGGGGTGGAAATGTAGGGGAATAACTTTTCAAAGGGGTGAGGAGTAGAGCTGTCCAGCCAAGTCCAGACATAATATCATGAATGTATAGAATGGAATAGTTTTTAATTATTAAAAGCTTGTATCTAAATATATATAATTAAATAATGATTTAATTATTAAGTGCTTGTATCATGTCTGACAGGCCTGTCTGATAGTAGTTTATAAAGCAGAGTCTGGAGATTGGCATGCCAAGGAGAAGTCATGTATAATATAGTTAGGTTATGGTTACAACTTGGTACTCAGCTGCTGTGCCAACCTATTCTAACTTTGAAGGGAGTTAAAGACAGGTGAACCTTTCCAGAACCTTTAACAAAAACTTCTAAAGGTCTCTCCGTTTTGTGATTACTTAGGCTGATCTGAGCTAAGGCTTAGCTATTTTAGGAGAATCCTGGATGAGGGTGTGAATGAGGGTGTGTGTTGGGCCCCACTCTATAGGAGACTCATAGGATCTGTCTTGAACTCTTACTAGGTCAGTGGTCACTGCAAGAACATCCCCACTCTGGAGTATGGATTCCTTGTGCAGGTAATCAAGTCCAGAGCTTTTTTCCAAAGCTCTTCCCTGTTGCTTACCCATGTAACTGCCTAACCCACAGCTCTTGAGTTAGTTACTTCTTGAGTTGATTTGTTTGCAGAACTATATTGAGTGGACAAAAGGAAAGAAGGCATAGATTCCATCCTTAAGGTCAGAGTATTATCAAGAACACTTAATGCAGTGGTTCTCAACCTTCCTAATACTGCAACCCCTTAATACAGTTCCTCATGTTGTGGTGACCCCCAACCATAAAATTATTATCCTTGCTACTTCATAGCTATAATTTTGCTACTGTTATAAATCATAAGGTAAAATATCTGCTTTGTAGGATATCTGATATGCTATCCCTGTGAAAGGGTCGTTCGACCCCCAGGTTTAGAACCACTGACTTACAGTCTTATTAACCAACCCATAAACTTGTGAACAGCCTGATTTATACACAGGAACAAGTTAAGTCAGTGTTAAGTAAATAAAAATTTAAAACCAAATAGTTTAAGATATTGTTGCAAGAGCTCTGGATTTGTGCCATCTTTCTTCCATAGAGTGTGCGCTTGTGTGTGTGTGTGTGTGTGTGTGTGTGTGTGTGTGTGTGTGTGTATGAATGTGTGTGTTTGACTAAGAGATGGGTTAATTGTCCTAGGTGGTAGACATGACTTAAGTCCTGCCTTCCAGCATCTAATCTTGGATTGAATACTCACGTGCCACAAATAGAAAGTCTGTAACGACTATAGCTACTATAACTGATTAGTTAGTACCTATGTATAAAATACTTTCATGAGAACCTGTGAAATGGCTTGGCTGGTAAAAGCACTTGCTGTGTAAATCTGACAACTTGAGTTCACTCCCTAGAATGCCTGTGAAGGCTCAAGGAGAGAACTGATTCCATAAAGTTGTCCCCCATGTCTCCTCCTCTCATCAAATACATAATGATGAAGGCTAAAACCAAAATTTTAGTTTTCAAATATAATTAATTGAGGAGAGAGAGAGAGTATGTACGTGTTTGTGTGTGTGTATGCATGCATGCATGCACATGCATAGCATAGCACTTGTGTGAATGTCAAAAGACAGCTTGTGGGAGTTAGTTGGTTTTCTCTTTCTATATATGTGTCTCAGGAACTCAGGTTGACAGGCTTGATACCACCTCCCCAAATTTAAATACTTTCGTGGACAGATCTCATTTCTTGCAGTATACTTATGAGCTGCATAATGTCCTGCTTTATAAATGAAGAAAACAAGGCTAAATGTATCTGACTTGCCTAGTTATATTTGATAGTAAATAATAGATGTGAAATGTTAACTCAAGACTTCTATGTCGGCCGGGCGGTGGTGGCGCATGCCTTCAATCCCAGCACTTGGGAGGCAGAGCCAGGCGGATCTCTGTGAGTTCGAGGCCAGCCTAGGCTACCAAGTGAGTTCCAGGAGAGGCGCAAAGCTACACAGAGAAACCCTGTCTCGAAAAACCAAAAAAAAAAAAAAAAAAAAAAAGACTTCTATGTCAAAGATCCTGCTGGTCTACTTATATAGTATCATACAGGGTTAGTAGTGTAGTGAGGGCATCAGTTTAAGTTCAGAATCTAAGCTAGATTCAGTTGTTTCCATTATCTCTAAAACAACATGAAAAACTTTTATACTTCCAAAAGATATGGAATCTGTTCTCTCTCCAGATCATGAAGTATGCAGAGCAGAGGATTCCAACATTGAATGAGTACTGTGTGGTGTGTGATGAGCAGCATGTCTTCCAGAATGGGTCCATGCTTAAGGTATAGGCCCTTGCTCTGACCCTCTTACTTAGCCAAGGCCTTTTGCTTCCTATCTTTTCTTTCTTCCTATGCCTTTAGAAAAGGGTACATTCTGTTCACAATCCTATAGACTCTAGAAAGAACTGTTTTCTCAGAAAACAAATTTCAGTAATCCTCTCTGGAGAGATAAGGGTATAAAAATAATTTTGAAGACACTATTCCCACCTAACATTTTTAAACAGGGATCTGGTATTGACCAGGGTGTATTTGGCTGTTCCCAAATCTAGGTGGGTAGGCAGAACACTTAGCTGTAAATTATAATCTGTGTGTATATATTTAAGAGCAAAGAACACCGTTCTGGAAACTCAGAAGAGAGAACATCCAACTACCTTAATGACCAGAGAGAATTTTGTAGGTAGATAAGATCACTCAAACTTACTAGTGAGGTATTTAAATTTTTGATTGATAGTCCCCCTCAACACACACACACATATCTTCTCAACACACAACTCATCTCTCCTTATATCTTCTCCATACATAACCCATACCTCTCCTGTCTGTTTAATATGTCTCTTTAGCCAGCTGTCTGTACTCGTGAACTATGCGTCTTCTCCTTCTACACACTGGGAGTCATGTCTGGAGCTGCAGAGGAGGTGGCTACTGGAGCAGAGGTATGAGAGAGGAAAAGGACACTGGGGAATTGGGATAAGAAAAGCGAAAGAGGCCAGGTATGGTGTCAGTGCCTTTAACCTCAGGATTTGGGAAGCAGATACAGGAGGATCTCTTGAGTTCGAGGTCAGCTTGGTCTACACAGTGAGTTCTAGTACAGCTAGAATTACATAGTAAGGCCCTATCTCAAAACAAACAAACAAAAGCAAAGGAAGCCAGCTATTTCATTCCTTAGAATTTAACCTCCAAATATGCTTTCATGCTTAATGGTGCTCACTAAAGTATAAAGTTTATAATAAAGCTAAAATGGATAATGAACTCTGTAGGAGGTCCATCCAAATTATGGCATATCCTTACATTGGCATATCCATACTGACAAAAGCTGGGCGGCACTTTGATCCCAGCCCTCGGCAGGCAGAGCCAGGCAGATCTCCATGAGTTCGAGGCCAGCCTGGTCTACAGAGCGAGATCCAGGACAGGCACCAAAACTACACAGAGAAACTCTACCTTGAAAAACTATTAAAAAACAAAAACAAAAACAAAAAACCTGTAATATGTAGTTATGTCCAAAATCAAATACCAAGCCAGGCTTGTGGTGGGCATGTTCCTTTATCTTCCTAGCTGCTTGGAGGGCTGAAGCAGGAGGATTACTTGAGTTAAAGAGTCGCAAATGCACTTGGGAGGCAGAGGCAGGCAGATCTTTGTGAGTTCGAGGCCAGCCTGGTCTACAGAGTGAAATCCAGGAAAGGCACAAAACTACACAGAGAAACCCTGTCTCGAAAAACCAAAAAAAAAGAGTCGCAAATGCTTAGCCTAGATGTGGTCTTCAGTTCATTTTCCGCCCCCTTTGCCCAAGAAAGAAAGAACAGATAACTTTGTATATCAAAATATCTGGAAGGATATTCATCAAATTTTGTAGTTACTTGGGAGCAAATGAATTTGTTTGGTGGATTGGAGATGGTATCTCTGTTCTTTAATTATTTTGCTAGTATTTGAACTTTAAAGATTTATTTTTATTTTTATGTGTATAAGTGTTTTTCCTGCATGTATGTATGTGTACCATGTGGGTGTCTGATGTTCATAGAGGTCAGAAAGGGTTTCAGATTCTCTAGAATTGAAACTGCAGACTGTTGTGAGCTGTCATATGGGTGCTAGGAACTGAACCCTGGTCTTCTGCAAGAGCATCAAGTATTCTTACCCACTGAGCCATCTCTCTAGCCCTATTATTGAATTTTTATAATTTTGTGTTTTTGACTTAGAAAGCATTGAAAACATTTGCAATAAAAGGGATGGGGGGACATTCTGGAGACCACTTGACTGCCAGAACTGGGCAATCATTTAGTTCTTCCCTCTCTTTTCTCCTAAGGTGGTAGATCTGCTGGTGGCCATGTGTAGAGCAGCTTTGGAGTCCCCTAGAAAGAGCATCATCTTCGAGCCTTATCCCTCTGTGGTGGACCCCACTGATCCTAAGACTCTGGCCTTTAACCCTAAGGTATAGTTGTTTGGGAGGAAAGGGCTAAAGGACAGAAATGTTAATGGTGGGAGGTGGGGTTGCCATTCCAGTACACACAACAGATTGAGTAAAGGACAGAAGAAATGGAACACTTGTTTCTCGGGTACTCTTGAACACTGGGGTTAATCTGATGAAATAGCTGAGCTTGTCAAAAGAAAGGAAGAAAAATTAGTACCTGTTACAACATGATGGAAAGAATATAGGCTTGGGCTAGATGTGGTTGCTCATACCTATAATCCCAGCACTTAGAAAACTGAGACAGGAGAATGGCTTAGGGTTTAAGGCCAGCCTGGACTACATTGTAAATTTCAAGCTAGCTTACTCTAAGAATGGGATTATGACTGGTAGGAAAATAAAACAAAACAACAATGACAGGATATAGGCTTGATGGGAGTCAGCCAGACTGAATTCCACCAGAGGGTCTTTGGCTTCATTGTTGAATGATGCTAGGGAAAGTAACTTAATCTTTCTCAGTTTCAACTGCCCTGCCTGTAAAAGGGGGTAGTGGTTATTTTGTGGACTGTAACAAAATGAGAGATAATATATAAAATACCCTGTGGGGATTCTCTGGAAAAACAGCTAATAGGCTGTGGATAACTATAAATATATTCCATTCATTTCCATATATATTATAGAGGGAGGATTTTGTTATGAGGAATGGTCCCACCTAATTAGGGAGGCTGAGGAGTCCCCACATCTACAGTCAGCAAGCTGGAAATTCTAGAAAGTCTGTGATGAATGATGTTCTAGTTCCAGTTCAGAAGCCTGAGAACCATGTAGGCTCAAGACCCAAAAGGGCCAGTTTTGTAATTCATTCAAATCTAAAGCCAGGAAAAGGCTGATACCCCAACTTGTGAAGAATACCTTTTTATTCAATGGCCAGGATTGGGAAAGATTAGCTTTCTTACTCTATTTCGGTCTTTATTTGGCTAGATGAGATCCTTATTAAGAAGGGCAATTGGCTTTGCCTAGTCTACTCATTCAGCTGTTAATCTGAACCCCAAAATACCTTCACAGACAAACCCAGAAACCATGTTTGACCAAATATGTAGGTACCCTATAACCTATTCAAATTGACTTTTTGCAGCAGTAGCAGCGGGGGTGGGGTGGGGGTGAGGTGTTCAAGGGTTTCTCTGTGTAGCCTTGACTGTCCTGGAACTTGCTCTGTAGACCAGGCTGGCCTTGACTACAGAGATCTGCCTGCCTCTGCCTCCCAAGTGCTGGGATTAAAGGCATGCACCACCAGCTTTCAAATTGACTTCTAAAATTAACCATCACTGCATATCACAGTGCCTCATTGTTATCTGTCAGTACTATGTGTTGGGCACAGTGCTAGATTTATACATTTATTTAATTCTGAGAACATCTCTGAGGATGGCCACAGAAATATTTTTAGTTACAAACGGGCTGGAGTATAAGTCAATGTAGAGCACTTACCAGCATGTGTGAGGCCATAGACTCAACCCCTAGCATCACCAAAATCCTGACATGAAAAAAATCAAACAAGCAGAATACCCCCTGTCATTTGTAAACAGGGCATGTAATACTTGAAGGTGTTCTGTGACTTAATTAATTTCAACTGGTAAAAAGACTAGTATACAACTCTAACGTTTCCTCATAAAGTTTGTTTTTTCCATGGCATACTTGAGTCTAGACTTAAACTGACCTCCTTTTTTTTTTTTTTTAATCATCATATCTTTGTATCTACTATTTTTCTTCTTCTAATTCTTTTCTCCCCATTGATTATCAACAGAAAAAGAATTATGAGCGGCTTCAGAAAGCTCTGGATAGTGTGATGTCCATCCGGGAAATGACCCAGGTATTTTGCCCTCTCTTTGCCTATCTCAGTGCCCTTTCCTGCGTGTAGTTCACAGGACTAGGGTAAAGATTTAGAGAAGCTACTCAAATTCTTATGTTTTCTTTGTTTCCTTTGTAACCTTCCCAGTTCTTGTTCTCTGTTTTCTTAGCTTTCTTACCCTAAGTCTCCTAGTGTCTCTCTCAACCTTTATCTTTGCTGCATATTTTTTCACAAGTTGTTCATGTTTTAACTGTTTTTCATAGTTCTTGGGGAATTAGAGAAACTAGGGAAAGACCTCTGCCCAAGGTTGGGAGGGTGAAGAGGGCGCTTGGAGATAAGGAGCTAGATCCAGGGGCTGCGTCTTCTGTCCTTCTAGGGGTGGGGCAGCCACACGGAGCAGTGACCATCCTCTGACTCAAGGCTGTCCCTCACCAGATTTCCCCACCCCTCGTCTGCAGTCTCTGCATGAATAGACATTCATTTGTACTCACATTTACAGGTGGGCCTCTTCTCAGCAAATCCTATATATCACAGTGCAGATTAACACAGAAGGTACACCTAGAAGGGATGTTTACTATTAGAAAGACTGTTTTATGTGAAGATTTGCCACAGGATTCTTTAGCCTAATCTTTGGGGGACATTGATTTTATTTATTTTTTGATTTATAAGCAGCATTTTTAGAGCTGTAGGAGTTGCATAAAATGAGGGAGACCCACCTGCATGTTGTTTTGTAAGCATCTTCAGTCATTTTCATATTTATAAGTCTTGCAAACCTGACTGAGCCTCTTTAAGGGTGGGAACCCCCTTGTCTTCGTTCTTCCAATCGCCTATCTTGCCTTGGGTCCCAGTAGTCTGTTGAGAGTGGGAGGGGTCCTTCCTCTCCTGGGAGATAATCTTATGGCCATTGTCTTGCAGGGCTCATATTTGGAAATCAAGAAACAGATGGACAAGCTGGATCCCTTGGCCCATCCTCTTCTGCAGTGGTATGGATAGAATGGCTCAGGCTTTACAGGGGGTGGAGAAGGAAAGAGTTGTAGGCATGGATCTATACTTTCTCCTAGAGGCATTCAGCATTCTTTACAAGGTTCTGTATTATGACTACTCTCTCTTGGTGTTTTTCTGACAAGTCTCAACTTGACAGTAACTACAAAGCGCTCACAAATTCTGACGTGATTTCTCAAGTTCTCTTTAAGTATTCCATATTTCCCCAAATGTTTGTTTCCTTACTTAATTCTTTAATTATAAGATTTGTAAAAAGTGTGTGTATTTGTCATGTACAACATGCATTATATAATGGTTCATTAGAGTTTTTTCAGTGCTTGAATATTGTCCATGATGGCTCAGCAGTTTTCAAACATTTATTGTTATTAACTATAGTTGCCATTAGGAAGTTTTGAGTTTTTCTTATACAGTTCATTTCAATTTAGTTTTCTGTGTGTCCAAAGAAATTCATCTCCACCTCCTCTCTCCTTCCCTGATGAAGAGCAGCTAGAGCCAGATGCACTGTTGTTTCCTGCTGCTAGCAAGAGGATTGGACTGTTCCATTCCTCTCCCTCCCTCCTGCTGCTTTCTCCTGTTTTCCCGACAGCTTCTCTTTCTAGTTTGCCTCCGTCCAAGTCAGCCCCTGACACTAAGAGCCAGTGCAGTAGATTATCCCCACATAGCATGAGTAATTACAGACATAGACTTCTAAAGTAGCATCATAAGTTATGGCGAGATTGCTTAGTTGGTGAAATATTTACCATATAAGCACAAGGACCTGAGTTTGATCCCTGGCACTCACAAAAAAAAACTCAGGGATGATGGCATATACTTGTAATCGCAGCCCCGGGAAGCAAAGATAGGCAGGTTCCTGGGGCTCACTGACCAGCCAGTGAGCCCCAGATCCCAGTCAAAGACTTGTTTCAAAAAACAAGGAGGCAGAGGCAGGTGGATCCCTGTGAGTTTGAGGCCAGCCTGGTCTACAGAGTGAGTTCCAGGAAAAGCGCAAAGCTACACAGAGAAACCCTGTCTCAAAAAAACTAAAAAAAAAAAAAACAAGAAAAAAAAAAAAAAAAAACCCAAGGCGGACATGTCCTAAGGAACAACACCTGCGGTTGACTGTGGCCTCCACAGACCTTCCCAATGCACACTTGCTTATACATACACAAAAATTTAAACAACCACAAAATAAGTACATAGATGATGTACAGAGAGTACTGTATCCACTGCAGGAGATAGTGCTCTTGCTGAACCCTCAGTGTTTTATGCCTTTGTTCTCCTACCCTTATGTTTAAGCTGTATATAGCCTAGTCTGTCCTTGACTCCTCAGAAAGTTCTTCTAATTTCTTTTGGGTTTTTACCCCTAATTTATACAGTGTTTTTCTATTTTCCCATCCCTGAGATCCTTTAGGATTCCTTTGAGGTTACACAGGTTGGCTCCTGAGCCTCAGTTTTAAGACTTTAAACCCAAACACAAGTTTAACCATTTTTGATTCAGACCTCTCTCTCTAATTGGTAACTTCTGATACTCTTTTTGTTTGTTTGTTTGTGGTTCTTTTTTGGTTTTTCAAAACAGGGTTTCTTTGTGTAGCCCTGACTGTCTTGGAACTCAACTCTGTAGACCAGGCTGGCCTCGAACTCAGAGATCCACCTGGCTCTGCCTCCTGAGTGCTGGGATCAAAGGCGTGCGCCACCCTGCCGCCACCCCCAGCTTCTGATATTCTTTTTGTTCCATGCTTTTCTCTCCCTATAGATGTAGCAGCCTTCCCTCTGACTCTTTTTTATCCGTTATTTAATTCCTTGATAAGTAACTGGTCTGGTTGGTAGCTTCCCTCTAAAATCTATATAATTATATGTGTAATTTCTATGTAAGCATTATCACTTAAAAGAAATATCAACTATGACCTGGAAATAATCGCACAATTCAGACATTGGAATCTTATTTGCATACCTAGATCAGAGGAAAGTTGCCTTTTCAGGATAGCCTCACCACATACTTTTTCTGTCCCTTCCCCTTTTTCTGTTTCTTCCCAGGATAATTTCTAGCAACAGGTCACACATTGTCAAACTACCTCTCAGCAGGGTAAGTAATTATTCTCCCTCTGTAAGCTTCAGACTTAACAGTGAGAGGCAAGGAGGGGCTCTGGCCCACTACCTGTATTGGTCCCTAATTAGCTTGGTTGGTACTGTCTGTCCATCAGCATAGTCTTTGAGCCTAAACAGATTTCCCTTGATTGGGGTTAGTGTAAATCTGATTTGTTTCCTGTTTCCAGCCTTTCCCTCCCTGATCTCTATTTCTCTTCTGTTTTTTTATCCCACCCCCACCCTGGGCAGCAGCTGAAGTTCATGCACACCTCACACCAATTCCTCCTGCTGAGCAGCCCTCCTGCCAAGGAGGCTCGGTTCCGGACCGCCAAGAAGCTGTACGGAAGCACCTTTGCCTTCCAGTAAGGCTGGTGGAGCTGGGCGGCAGTAGGTGGGATAGGATGGTAGGGCCTTGAGATATATGAGTTTTGTTTTTTCGTGATTGTCAACTAGTCAGCAGCTATTTATTAAATGCCACTGTGGTAGGTGCTCTATAAAGGATAAAGTGCTATGTATGACATGGTCTTTATCTTTAAATTACTTATGATGTAGTTGAATGGAAAGAATATTTACATGCAAATAGATATGAAGGAACAGATTGGAAGGATAGATTTGAAAGTTTGGAGAAGAAATCCACAATTTATATCTAACTGTGGGAGAGAAGAAAGAGAAAAGTATGAAGGATAATTTAGAGGGAGTCTTAGTGCTTCTTTAAAAAATACAACGTGGCTGGGCGGTGGTGGCACATGCCTTTAATCCCACCACTGGGATTAAAGGAGGCAGGTGGATCTCTGTGAGTTCGAGGACAGCCTGGTCTACAGAGCGAGTTCCAGGCCAGGCTCTAAAGCTACACAGAAAAACCCTGTCTCGAAAAAACAAACAAAGAAAACAACAACAACAACAACAAAAAATACGATGTGACCTCTAGACTAGAAGCTATATTTGAGATCAGTGATAAGTTTATTGAATTTGAAATTAACTTATTGAATTTGAAGCATCAGGAAAATAGGCAAATGAAAATCCAGGTTTAGGATGTGGTTAGTTGAACAACAGGAGATGTAAGATTTAAACACACACACACACACACACACACACACACACACACACACACACACACACCTTGCTGCCTGTGACTGTGTCTGTGAATATATCAGTCATTAGGTGTGTCTGCTGCTCATCTGCATGTACTGTGTGGGTAAGGGGGAGGGGTGGTAATGGCAGTCTTGAAAGTACTCCCAGGAATCTCCTACCATGAGGGGACTTACATTCTGTCCTGCCTTACAGTGGGTCCCACATTGAGAACTGGCATTCCATCCTGCGCAATGGGCTGGTCAATGCGTCCTACACCAAACTGCAGGTGAGGCAGTGTCCTCTTCCCTTTCTTTCCACTCCCTGCCTCACTCAGCTTGTGGTAGTCTGCTCTAAAATGCTTGAATATCTGTTCATGCCTCAGCATCATCATGCCCAGCCTATCTTGAGAAAGATAGAGCCTCTCTACAGAGAAAGTTGGCACTGTAAATATAGAATGAATGTGGCTGTTGTATATTTTAAGTTGAGCTCTGTTTTTTGGTTTAGTGAATAGAAATTAACCTATTATGACAGAGACTTTCCATTTTGTGACTATTGAAGTTGTTGTTACAAAGACTTATTTTATTGCCCTGAGAAACTACTGGGAGTGGTTTTTGTTCCTCTTCCTGCTACTTCTTCCATAGTTCTTTGTTTGAGAATCTGAAAATGTATGAAGGCTTGAGGTCCTAATTATGAATGCTGAGGCAGGGACTCAGTGGCTCTGCTACTCCCCGTTCTCCAAGGCATTAATCTTTAGTATTTTGTAAGCAAGCAGTTTAATCTGATCCCCTTTTCAACCAATCATCTTTTCAAGAGTTAGGTGCCTAGAGTTATTTGAATGAGTGAGAAGGTAGATAAATGAAGGGACAAAGGACTGTATAAGTGTTGTGGATGCCTAATATACAGCCATGGGGAGCCCAGGCTCATATATTCATCCTGGTGTTTCCCTGCAAGCTGCATGGAGCAGCCTATGGCAAAGGCATCTACCTGAGCCCCATCTCCAGTATTTCCTTTGGATACTCAGGTAAGCAATATTCTTTGGCCACCTTGACTCTTTATATTGCATCCATTTGTGAACACATGATCTGTGCTGTCTCCTCTCCCATTGTGGATACTTGGTCTTTGTCAGAGCCCTCCTCAATCATGGATACATATTCTGTCTCTTTCTATTTTTCTCTCATTAGAAATTTAGATTATTTATGAGGCAAGGGTAGTTATTATGAAAAATGATAGTTTTATACATTGTAGGAACTAGGCCCTGGGGATGGGTTAATGAATAAATAGAAAGAAAAAGGGCTTTGTGTAGACCAGATTTGTTTTCTTTTTTTAAGACTGACTTGTGTAGTTCATGTTGTCCTTGAACTCAGTGTGTATCCTAAGATGACTTTGAACTCCTGATCCTCCTAAGTACTGGAATTACAAGCATGTGCCATCATGCCTACGTAAACCACATTTTTTATATAAGCAATTACAAATTATGTGCATACATGTGAATTCATGTGTGAATATTCTTGAATGTTGGGGTCTTAGAATTTGCTTATATTTTTGGAGATAATGTTCTTCTCTCCCTCCACCACCTTTTAAAATTTAAATGGTGTATAATCACACTATTGTAATAGTTAACATTGAGTGAAAGAGAAAGTGCTTCATTCTAGAGACATGAATGAGGTCCAGATTGTAAGGAGATAATTCTAGCATTATTTAGCTTAGGAAAAGAATTGAAGTTGGAACTCTTTCAGTCTTCCAGGTTCCTGTTCCTCTTTGGTCTGCTTTTGTTCTTGTTGAATGGAGTCTCTGTCTAAGCAACAGCAAACCATGCAGTTGCATGCCCACTATAGGAAGGCAGTTATACTAGTTTTGTTTCGTTTTTTTTTTTTTTTTTTTTTTTTTTTTTTTTTTTTTTTTTTGGTTTTTCGAGACAGGGTTTCTCTGTGTAGCTTTGCGCCTTTCCTGGAACTCACTTGGTAGCCCAGGCTGGCCTCGAACTCACAGAGATCCGCCTGGCTCTGCCTCCCGAGTGCTGGGATTAAAGGCGTGCGCCACCACCGCCCGGCTATTGTTTCGTTTTTTTAATAGATTATTGTTTAGTATTTTTAGTAATTATAGCCATTATAGAAATAAAATTAAAAAAAAAAATCTAGAATCACAGAACTAAGACAGGCAGTAGTGACGCACGTCTTTAATCCTCACACTTGAGAGGCAGAGGCAGGCAGAATTCTGTGAGTTAGGAGCCAGCCTATTTTACAGAGTGCGTTGCATTCCAGGACAGCCAGCCAAGGATATACAAAGAAAACCTGTCTCGAAAAGCAAAAAAAAAAAAAAAAAAAAAGGCAAAACTAATAAGTGTGTGTGTGTGTGTGTGTGTGTGTGTGTATGTATATATGTATGTATGTATGTGTAATCCCAGATATTCAGGAGGCTGAGGCAAGAGGATCATGAATTTAAGGTCAAGCTGGGCTACTTATTGAGATCTTGTCTCAAAATAAATTCATAAGATGCCTAGAAATGTAGGTTGATAGTGGAGTGTTTCTTAGCATACGTGAAGCCTTAAGGACAATCTGCACTAATACAAAAAAACAAACAAGGGGCCTGGAGAGATGGCTTAGCGGTTAAGAGCACTGGCTGCTCTTCCAGAGGTCCTGAGTTCAATTCCCAGCACCCACATGGTGGTTCACAGCCATCCGTAATGAGATATGTTCCCCTCTTCTGGCACACAGGCAGAACACTGTATACATAATAAATAAATAAGTTTTAAAAATCTAGAACCCTTTTTAATGATAGAACAGAGGAATCAAAAAAGAAGAGATGATGATAAGTAGGAAGGAAAACCAGTGTGCTAATACAGACACTATAGGGAAGGACTGAAAAAGCCAGGTGATTCAGCTGGGTATAGTGACTAATGCCTTTAATCCCAGACCTCAGGAGGCAGACAGGAGGGTCCCCAAGAGTTCAAGGGCAATCTGAATTACATAGTAATTTCCAGGCCACTCTTGATTACAAAATGAAACCCTGTTTCAAAAACTAAACAAAATGAGAGACCAAGAGGTAGCTTAGTGTTGCAGTCCTTGCCGAGCATGTCAGTGAGGCAACAAAACAAAAATAACTGGTCGATAGATTGTGGTTAGTTTAAGAAGAATGAGTACAAACGTGAACAAAAACACTAGCATAACTATAGATGTGCCAAATGTTTAGAAGAAAAGTCTGTGAATTTCTATCAATAATTTGAAACCTTTTGGTAAAATGCCTGGAAAAATGTAACTTGATAAAACTAAGAGAAATTAAAAACATGAATGACGACCAAGTCCAAATACTATTTGGGGGTTTTGTTCGTTTGTTTCTTTGGCTGGGGAACCCAGGGCTTTGAGCATGATAGATAAACACTCTACCTCTGAGATATCCCTCTCTAGTCTTTAGAGTCTTAAACTGTCAAGGAGCGGATTGTTTTTAATCTTAGACAAAAATCTAGAGAATGGAAAAAGGCAAACAACTAATAAAAGTTTGGCAGAATCTGATTGAAACTAAGCATTCCATTCATCAGAGCATATCTTAAAGAAATGTAAAGACAGGCTACAGACTTGGAGAAGATAGTTGTAAGATGCATAAAATCATAAGATTAATCATAAAATGTATTTAAAAGGTGCTGGAGAAATGGCTCAGTGGTTAAGAGCACTGTCTGCTTTTCCAGAGAACCCAGGTCCAGTTCCCAGCACCCACACAGCAGCTCACAACCATCTGTAACTCTAATTTCAGGAGATTCAACATCCTCTTCTGGCCTCTGAGGATATGCACATGGTGCACAGTTATATACTTAATACTTTATGTATGTATTTATTAATAAAGAATTTAAAGTGTATCTTAAAATTTCTTAGCCAGGTGTGGTGGCATACAGTTGTATCTTGGGGAACTGAGAAAAAAAGGACCACAAGTTCACGGACTTCCTGGGCTAAACAGCAAGTTCAAGGATAGCATGGGCAACTTAGTGAGACCTTATTTCAGTTGTTAAAAGAAGGACCAGGCTGGGCCAGTTGTGGCACACACCTTTAATCCCAGTACTGGCCAGCCTAGTCTACAAAGCAAGTTCCAGGACAGCCAGAGCTGTTACACAGAGAAACCCTGACTTGAAAAACCAACTCTCCCCCCCCCAAAAAAAAAAGTCCTGTATACACCTATGTGGTAGATCATGCACCAAGTCCTGAGTCCAATCTCAGGTGATATTAAAAAAAGAGTATGGATCAGTACAAAGCCTATTTGAAAAAGCAAGCAAATAATATAAATGGTGATTCCATTGAAGAAATGCCCCTCCCACCCCCATGAAAGCTGTTTCTAGAGGGAAGTAAAATAAAAAACCAAAGTGACTTATACCCATGTGGATCAACAAAAAACCAGAAATCTGATAATCCCTAATTATTCCAAAGGCTATAAAATCCACAGGATCTCCTTTGATTGATACAGCATGTTAGGAAACAGTTTTCTTTTTCTTTTTTTCTTTTGTTTTTGTTTTTCAAGACAGGGTTTCTCTGTGTAGCTTTGGAGCCTGTCCTGAAACTTGCTTTGTAGACCAGGCTAACCTCGAATTCACAGAGATCCTCCTGCCTCTGCCTCCGGAGTGCTGGAGTTAAAGACGTGCACCACCACAGCCCGGCCTAGCCAAATAAGAGTGAAAATATGAAAGTCTTCTAACTCTGGGCTGGGCATGTCAGTCATGGTAGAACACTTGCCCAGCATGTTGGGCCCTAGCTTCAGTTCCCAGTGCTGCAGAATAAGTGCTACCTGAGTTTCAGAGCAACAGTTCTCTTAGATGTGTCACTTAGAGTCAGAATGTCTTGAAGTACCATCCTGAAAGTGTAAATGAATCCTCGGCTGTGTTTCAGGTTCACAGTGGGAGTGGGTTGACTTAGTCTTTTGGGCTTCTTTGTCAGGATTTTCAGTTTTTATCTTTGTTTCAGCCTGAGCGTTCCTCTGGTTAAGTTGTTATTTTCCAGGTAATCAGATTCTCCCGTCTTTCAGTTCCCATATTCTTTCCCTTTCTTTTCCTCATCTCTTACGAAACTTTTCCTTTTCTTCAAATAAGAAGTAAGTACTTGAATATCTTCAGTTACCAGGGTAGAGCCAGGAATCTTTATAGATTTCTTGTCTTTCCTTAGCACTTTACTAACTACATTAAAACATCTTATCACACTGCCCTTTCCAAACCGTAGGATTATAGATCCAAACTATCATAGGATTTTAATAAGAATTTGCTGTTGGAGTTATTGATCATCTAGTCTAATTCCATATTATTTTATGAATAAGCTGATACATAGAAAAGCCAAACACAGCTGGGTGTTGGTGGCGCACGCCTTTAATCCCAGCACTCGGGAGGCAGAGGCAGGCAGATCTCTGTGAGTTCGAGGCCAGCCTGGTCTACAAAGCGAGTTCCAGAAAAGGTGCAAAGCTACATAGAGAAACCCTGTCTCGAAAAACCATTAAAAAAAGAAAAGCCAAACACTTTCTTTAGATCATACAGCTTTGAGTAGCAGAGATATGACTGAAATCCGAGTCTCCTGACTTGTAGGCCATTGTTCTCATTTTTTTTTTAAAGATTTATTTATTTATTATGTATACAGCATGTTTGCCTGCAGGCCAGAAGAGGGCACCAGATCTCATTATAGATGGTTCTGAGCCACCATGTGGGTGCTGGGAATTGAACTCGGGACCTCTGGAAGAGCAGCCAGTGCTCCTAACCTCTGAGCCATCTCTCCAGCCCCTGTTCTCATTATTATATTGACTGACAAGGGGAGGCTTTGTTTGAATCACTGGGTTGTTGGGGTCCCAGAAGATAAATAGAATCTTTGCAACACTGGGTGGGATGTATGCAAATGCCCCAGTTATTATTTTTATTCTGGCATTTGACCAACTCTCTCGCGTGTTTCCTTCTCCTTAGTCTCCTCTGGTTTTCTGTTTCTTTTTCCTCAGGGTACCTTTGGGTTGGTGGCATGGAGTGTGCTTAGAGAGCATGCATTTGACCAATGGCACTGCTAATAACTTGGCCATGAATGTGAGAAGAAATTAGGGACAGTGAATGGAGTTGGAAATTTTCTTTGTTTAGTCCTGTTTAATTCTTGGGGGCTGAAGAGAAGATTCAGAGGTTAAGAGCACAGGCTCCTCTCCCAGAAGTCCTGAGTACAATTCCCAGCAACCACATGGTAGCTCACAACCATCTATAGTGAGATCTGGTGCCCTCTTCGGGTGTGCAGGTGTGCATGCCAGCAGAACATTATATACATAAATAAATAAATGCACCATTAAATTTTTTTAATTAAAAAAAGAAATTAATTCTGACCAGGCAATGTTGGCATACGCCTTTAATTCCAGCACTTGGGAAGCAGAGACAGGGAGATCTCTCTGAGGCTGAGGCCAGCCTGGTCTACAAAGAGAGCTCCAGGACAGCCAGGGATACACAGAGAAACCCTGTCTCGAAAAGCCAATAATAATAATAATAATAATAATAATAATAATAATAATAATTCTGTACACAAAAGTGTCCAGACATTATTCTAGACATCAAGTAGTATAGTCTGAGCACAGGAGTGGAATAATCACTGGGTCAGTAAGAATGGGACAGTGCCATAGTTACTTTAGTTACTTAAAGTGCTGCCTCTAAGGCTACCAAAGAAATCAAATTATTCTTTCTTCTTCTCCTGGCTGCTTTCTCTGGAATTGAACCAGAATGGGAATTTCTCTTAGAAACTTGGCAATGAAATGTCTTGGCTGAGATCATGATGTTTGGATGCAGAGTTGAGCCTTGTTAAGAATGATGGAGAAGTTGTCCTACAGGAAGAAGGGATTGGGAGTTCAAGCTGAGTTTTGTTCAGGCCATGAATTTACCATGAGGTTATAGTGTAAGTGTGTGTTGGGTTGACAGTCGGCTTGCTCAGTGAAGAATTTCAGTCCAGTGGTTATCAACTCCCTCTTCTACACCGTGGCCATTATAAAACCAAGATAAACTGGTGAGATAGTTCAACCAGTAAAAATGCTTGATGCCCAAGCCTCGTGGCCTGAGTTTGGTCCCTACCCTCTTTTAAAAGTAGTCTTCTGGCCGGGCGGTGGTGGTGCATGCCTTTAATCCCAACTTTCGGGAGGCAGAGCCAGGTGGATCTCTGTGAGTTCGAGGGCAGCCTGGACTACCAAGTGAGTTCCAGGAAAGGCGCAAAGCTACACAGGGAAACCCTGTCTCAAAAAACCAAAAAAAAAAAAAAAAAAAAAGAAAAGAAAAAAAAAGTAGTCTTCTGAGCTGGGCATGGTAACACACATTGTCTTTAATCCCAGCACTTGCAGAGGCAGGTGCTCTTTATGAGTTCAAGGCCAGCTTGGTCTATATAGTGAATTCTAGGTCAGCTAAGACTGGAAAATCAAAACTCAAGCAAAAGAAAACAAAAACAAATCCCAAACAAATAAAAACAAAACAATAATACCCAAAAAGTTGTCTTCTGATCTCCATATGCACCTGCACTCACGTCACATACACATAATAATAAAATTTAAGTTAAAATTTTGATATAAAGACAGTGGCAAAACAAAGAATTAAAGCAGAGTGAAGTTGTAATAAAGTAGAATAGTGAGGCTGGAGCCCTGTTTATGGCTTGTAATGATAGCAGCATCTTCATAGTTGTCCCATTTCCTTGGTTACCAACCCCTGACTGATAAGGCTGTGATTATGGTAAGCCTGGAGACAGACTGAAATCCTGTCCTTAGGCCAAAAAAGGGGGCATATAGGTATTATTTGATTCGTAAGTAAAAATCCTATTTCAGTTTTTACAAACAAGGCCTCTTCTATAATTGCTAAGAATGGTAGAGGGAAAAAAAGAATTTTTTGATTAAAAAAGCCAGGCATGGTGGCACATACCTTTAATCTCAGCACTTGGGACACAGAGGCAGATTGATCTCTGTGAGTTTGAGGTCTACAAAGAGAGTTCCAGGACAGTCAGGGCTACACAGAGAGACCCTGTCTCGAAAACCACTCCCCATAAAAACAAAAACAAAAAACTAAAAATAAAAGGGGGGAGTGGTAGAGAATTTATGCCCTGAGATACACTGAGATAATGTAGAAGTGAGAGGCAGTTGGCACTTTTTCTAAAGGTAGGACTCTTAGTGCTTGCCATTGTGAATATCTGTGGAGAATCAATATGGAAGGGTTCTGCTTTCTCCTTTTATCCTGAGTGGTCAATCTTTTGTGTAACTTTAAAACTACAGCATATTGAGGTTCCTCTGCTTGCTTTCTCCCAACTCATGTCTCTGGCTTGCCATTTGATTCTGAGGCATTGGTATCCTACTCTGCTGGGCCCTTCTTTCCTGACTCGTGTGTTACTTCCCTGCGTTAGAACCCTTCTGTGGTTTCCTGGTGTTCTTAGAGGATCAACTCCAGTGGGCTAAACAGCTAAACATAGGCCTGCTTGAGCTAGCTCTAGTTTACATCTTTTACATCATTTTTTTGCCATTCATTATACTGTATGCAAACGAAGTCTTGTGGGTCTACCTGTCTTTATGCTTTCTGTATTCTATTATACTAACTCTTCCTAATTCTGAGGTCCTGATCTTACTGCACCAGGACATCTTCAAACCTCTGGGCTAAGCTAGTTCCCGTACTCTGGTTCACACGGTGCTCTGTAAGCTCACCATCACAACCCTCACCATACTGTGTTGTAATTACTTATTCCTTGCCTGTAGTCTCCACCAGACTAAATTCTGTGTGGGGAAAATAGCTTGTGTATTCACCACTGTGTCACCAAGTGTCTCTAGTTGGTATCTGGTGTATAGTAAGTACTTCTATAAATACTTAAGAAATGGATGAATTAACTGAGTTTGTTGTTCTGTGACAGGAATGGGCAAAGGACAGCACAGAATGCCTTCCAAGGATGAGCTGGTCCAGAGATATAACAGGATGAACACCATCCCCCAGGTATTGTTTGCTGGTTCTGCATGAGTTAGGACCCTTCCCTGGATCCTGCTAAAAATAACGGATGGGAGAACAGTGGAGCTGGGGCCATTGTAGGTCATTTAAAGGCATTAGGTATGTTGTAAAATGATCTTACTTCAGTCATATGTTATCTGAAAGCAAGGACACATGAAAGCAAAGGCAGGTTAAATGAAAAGATGAGGGGCTGGAGAGATGGCTCAGAGGTTGAGAGCACCAACTGCTCTTCCAGAGGTCCTGAGTTCAATTCCAAGCAACCACATGGTGGCTCACAACCACTTGTAATGAGATCTGGTGCCCTCTTCTGGCCTGCAGGGATACATGCAGGCAGAATACTGTATACATAATAAAGAAATAAATCTTTAGAAAAAAAAAAATGAAAAGATGAACATGGAAGCTGTGGACCCATCAGGGTAATTATATGTAAGCAAACATTTGGAGGGTGGCTGGGAGCTCAGGAGACCCAGCTCCTATCCCTGTCATCTCCATCATCAATAACTAACCAGCCTCTTGAGAGCAAGCTCTAACATTTTACCTTGTTCTGCTTTCCTCTGCTGCTTTCTCTTTCAGACCCGATCCATTCAGTCAAGGTTCCTGCAGAGTCGGAATCTAAACTGTATAGCACTTTGTGAAGGTATGTACTTCACCCAGTTCATGTCCTTTGAGATCCCAGCCTGTATTTCTGTTGCTCCCTTGGCACCTGATTCAGCCAAAAGTTAGGTTGAAGCATCATATCCTTCTTCCCTACCTGGACTGCCTTAAGCTTTCTGTCTGTGACTTCTGGCCCCTCTTCTCCAGTGATTACATCTAAGGACCTTCAGAAGCATGGAAACATTTGGGTGTGCCCTGTGTCCGACCATGTCTGCACAAGGTTCTTCTTTGTGTGAGTCTAAAAGAAGCCCTTGGGATTACTTGAAGGGTGAGGGTGGTAGATGGTGTGTGACTGCTGAGGATGCCCATTTTTGTTGTCTGAGTTCTGTCCCTTGCTATCTAATTTAGCTGGCACTGGGACTTTGCCCTTAGGGATAAGGACAGATCATTGGGGTCTGTGTAGAGAAAAACTGCTGAGCTGATTGATCTCTTCATCCTGAAGAGCAGCGATAAAATCTTTAACTTTGGGGCTGGAGAGATGGCTCAGAGGTTAAGAGCACTGCCTGTTCTTCCAGAGGTCCTGAGTTCAATTCCCAGCAACCACATGGTGGCTCACAACCATCTGTAATGTGATCTGGTGCCCTCTTCTGGCGTGCAGGCATGCATGCAGATAGAACACTGTATACATAAATAAATAAATCTTTAAAAAAAAAAAAAAAAAAAAAAATCTTTAACTTTGGGATGAAATGGTCGCATCTTGAAACACTTCTGCTGGTAGACATGGTTTGGTATTCTGCTCCCCTTGTGCTCACACTTCTTCTGTCTTTGGCAGATATGAGGATGGGCAGGTGGGCGATGCCAACATTAATACTCAGGACCCCAAGATACAGAAGGAAATCATGCGTGTGATCGGAACTCAGGTTTACACAAACTGAGGGGGCCCAGCCCTCGTACCACTCTGTTCCCCCAGGATCCATCTGCCCTTGAAAAAGGGCTCAGGAGCGGCAGGTGAGGCTGCCCTGAGAAATTTCAAGGGGCAAAGAAAGGATGGAAGAGGCGGCCTTCCTGGTGGAGACTGACCCGGGAACCACTCCACATCTGGATGGCCCTGACTGACTCCCACCCCGGTTTGCCCAGTTGACTTCACCCTGTTTGTAAATAAAACAATAAAATGGAAGGTGCTGTGGACTGGATCTGATCACTGTGGTCTGCCTAGCCTCGGCCCAGCACCTCACCGTGGCCCTGGATAGGGCTGTGTGCTGTGGGATAGACTATCTAAAAGTTGGGTCTGTTGGTGTTTCCTGAAGTAAAAGACATATCCATTTAGTTTCAGTTTTGTATTCTATAGATTTGTCAGTATTTTTAGTCAAAAGATTAAAGAGGGGAATTTATCAGTTATGCAGCTGAAACAAACAGGAAGAAAACACCCTGACGATGGCGGTTACTGAAGATTTAAAAGGGTCTCTGAGGCCGAGCAGCTCTGATTTTTTTTTTAACCTTCAGGACCAGCTGCTTTCTTACACAAAACCAGCCCTGCCAGTCATCCTCTCTTTGTGTCTTAGAGGCTGGGTCCTTAGTCTTTCTCCTGCCTGGCTTTTAGTTGGGATAAGTGAGGTGAAGGGTTAAGTTGGCAGGTGCAGGAAGCTGGCTTCTCTAACCTGAAGTCCTTTAAGAAAGGCTAGTCTAGGCTGTGGGTATAGCTCAGTGGTAAAGTGCTTGCTTAGTATGCATGAGGCCGCAAGGAGGCCAGCGGCTGTCAGGGTTTGGAGTGGGAACTCACCAGAAGTTGGAGCTCCCAGAATAGGTAGGTGTTCTGAAACCACTGCCTTTCTTTGACACTGGCCAGCCTGGGAGGATTGGGTTTGTCTTATTAAGAAAATTTCTGGCCTTTCAGACTTGTTCTATATACCCAAAACTCTTACTTAATTTTTAAGACAGGGTCTCACTATGTAACCCTGGCTGGCCTGAAACTCACTATGTATAAACCAAGCTGGTCTTGAACTCAGAAAGCACCACCTGCCCTTGTCTGTCCTGGGATTAAAGGTATTGCCACCATGTTGGTTCCCTTAGTCAATTTTTTTTTTTTTGTTTTTTGTTTTTCAAGAGGTTTTATCTGTAGCTTTGGAGCCTGTCCTGGAACTCACTTTGTAGACCAGGCTGGCCTCGAACTCACAGAGATCCACCTGCCTCTGCCTCCCAAGTGCCGGGACTAAAGGCATATACCACCACTGCCCGGCCCCTTAGTCAATTCTAATCATAGCTGAGACATGTTGAACATTTTCAAATATTTTATGAAATATTAATGAAAAATAAAAATGTAAACACAGAAAACACCACAAAGCTCTTTTAAAAGCCTAGCTTTTCAATATGATTTCAAAATCTGCTATAGTTCTTGTTTCCAAAGCCAGCTCTAGACTAGCTCTTGTCTTCTGTGACCTTCAGCACCACTCTTAAAGACCCTTCGCCAGAGAAACTGATTTCTTCATTGTATTACAAGCCCTTTATGACTAGAACATTATAAATGAGTATGGTAGTATACACCTGCAGTCCTAGCTGATCTCCTGGGTGCCAAGACAGGAGAATCAGTTGAGCCCAGAATGTCAAGACCAACCTGAGGAACTTAGCAAGACCCCCCATCTTAAAAAGAAAATAACTAGTATATCCCAACACTCCCAACTCTGTAAGACTCAGGCCTAAGACAAATAACGTTTCCTAAATAAATGACTGCCAGTAGACACATGCAACTGAAAATCCTGCCTCCTAGAAAGACTTTGTAACCCATAATATGGTATCAGAGACAGCTAACATAATTCAATTCTTATAAATTAGTTTCCAGGTAGTGTGCAAACCACCCTAATAATTTGCTAACATTTTATATTATTGTATAGGTATATATTATATATATTGTTGCAAGCTCCCTACATATATTGGCTCATAATTCTCACAAAAGCCTCAGAAATAGATGCTATTATCCCCATTTTGGAGACGGGAAAATAATCTCACATGGTGAATAATTTGCTGTATTCCACAGCTAATTGTAGCAAACTGACTCCAGAATTCCTGTTCTGGTTCTGATTATAGCCTCTGACAGCAAACCTGGGAGACATGTTTTCTTCATCTTAAATGTGTCTAGGACTGGTTCTCAACCTTCCTAATGCTGTGACCCTTTAGTGACCCCAACCATAAAATTATTTTTATTGCTACTTCATAAATAATTTTGCTACTGTTATGAATTGTAAATATCTGACATGCAGATGGTCTCAGGCAACCCTGTCCGAGGGTCACAGTCGGACAGGTTGAGAACTACTGGTCTAGGGTCTCACAGCTGACTGCCTGGTGACAATGCTGGATTTTTACCAGGTCCCTCCAACTCCAGAACCTGAGCTCTTGCCTTCCTACATCCTAGAGGGTTTACTATATAGCCCTGCTGGCCTGTAACTCGCTGTGTAGACCAGGCTGGCTCCCAACTCAGAAATCTCCTGTCTCTACCTCCAGAGTGCTGGGATTAAAGACGTGCCCTACCACACTGGGCACCTAGAGCTTCTCAATCAGCTGATGCCCTGCTTGGACCTAGGTATGTGGCTGCTCACATGTTATAAAACATTTTTGGCAATTTCAGAAATTAAGAAATTTTCCTACATGTAAACATTTCAACACCTGCCATGCAAATGCTAGCAAATGGTGGAATGAGAAGGAGTGTAAAACTAGTTTATATTGCCCCCAAAGCTCAGATAGCTGAGCTAGTCTTGTGGTATCATTTCGTTTTGTTTTTTGAAAATTAGCACAACAGGCTGGATGGTGGTGGTGCACGCCTTTAATCCCAGCACTCAGGAGGCAGAGCCAGGCAGATCTCTGTGAGTTCGAGGCCAGTCTGGTCTACAGATCGAATTCCAGAACAGCCGGGGCTCCACAGAGAAAGTCTGGAGGGGCGGGGGGAGATAAAACAGCACAACATTATAATGATTATAATGATCTTTTTACATCAATGTAATTATATGTATCATTTTATAGTTCTCTACTAAAAAGCTGATCTCAGAAGTTCATAAAGCCTGATAATTCAAAACACGAGTTTAAAATATCATAAAAAAAAAAAAAAAAAGCTGGACCTGTGGTTCAGCCTTTAGCGCCTCTGCTCAACATGTACAAAGCTCTGGGTTTATTCCTCAGCACTGTAAGGAAGAAGAAAAAGCCTTATCTGACAGAAGAATGCCCTCATTGCAGAGAAACTTGCTTAGCAGGGTCCTCTGTTTCTGGAGAGGTATGCTCTCACAGCTTGGAGGGAGAATTGAGGGCCCTGCTACTTTGAAGGTGAGAGGACTGAGGTCCATGAAGACATGTTTGAGCTGCAAGACAGCATTCTTCACGGAGGCCAGGGCTCTTATTGCACACACAGTGACAGCCCACCTTCCGCTTATCTGAGTGTAAGCTTCACTTAGCTCTAGACATGCTTGAAGAGGGGTAGGGCCAGGAGACGGAACTGTTTTCAATTAGTGCCAGGTAGAGAGTATGTGGCTGGGATTTTGGACTCAAAACTCAAATACTCCTTGAACTTCACCTTCCCTCCTTTCCTGGTAGTTTTCCATACAGGCTGGGTGTGGCCATGACTCAGTTTGTGGTGAGGATGTGGCCATCAGCTGGAGAGGAGCTTGCTTCTGCCTTTAGTTCTAGCTGGGAAGGAGCAGAGTCTGGTGCTGAGTCATTACTGGTTCTTACCAACTCACAGCATTATTCTGCGTAGGCATCGAGGAATATCTTGGCTTCTTATAGAGGCAGAGGCAGTTCTGTGGGTCACAAAATTCCACTGGAGCCCCCCAACCCCAGGAATGAGAAGAAGGTTGGCTTCAGTTCATTAGAAGAGGCAGTAGCCTCTGGAGTTGAAGACCACCCACCCTCTCCCTCTCACCACCATAGGGCCAGAGATGCTGCGGTTTTATACAGGAGAGAGCCTACATTCTCTTTAGTTCTAGTTGACCTTGGGATGAGTGAGTGAGGTAGCTGGCAGCCAGTCTTTAAGAACAGACATAGGTGAACATATCTAAGGAGAAGGTAGGACTTCTTGGGAGGAGGGCATTTGATCCATTGTTTCTGGTCTTTCCTCCCACCCCCCAGAATATTAAGATTGCTAAATAAACAATTTTTTACTTCCCTTTTTTTTTTTTCTTTTCTTTTTGGTTTTTCGAGACAGGGTTTCTCTGTGTAGTTTTGGTGCCTGTCCTGGATCTCTGTAGACCAGGCTAGCCTCGAACTCACAGAGATCCACCTGGCTCTGCCTCCCAGTGCTGGGATTAAAGGTGTGTGCCACCACCACCGGGCTCACTTGTCATTTTGAAAGTCCCTTACTGGAAAGGTAATTCTGTCTGATGACGGACAGCAGTCACAGTGATCATTCTGGAATTCCACATTTCTGTTTCTTCTTGAGACATAGGTTCTTATTATTTCTGCAGTGTCTGATGGCCCCTGACCTAGCAGCCCATCTGGGGCTATACTTACTTTAGAATGATATGAAATTATAGAAGGGAGAAGGAAGTTCTGTAGTCTCACAGCTTCTGAGGCACTGAGTTTAGAATTGTCTCTTCTGAATGGGAGCCTTACTGATAGACCATGTGGATTCACTACTTGGATGACTTTGCTGGTGGATACCATCTTGCCCATCATGCCCCCTTGGTCTTCCAAATCTTGACACCCCATCCCCAGTCTCATCACACAGCTGTTGAGTCAGGATCTTTCCCTTCCTGTCCTCCTTGGGATGGAAAGTGGCAGACTATATGCCCAGAAGGACTTGTCCAGGTTTGCACACTAGGGAGCTTGAGCTACAAACATAGGGAGAAAGGGGAGCACAAGACCTCCAGGAAATAGTTGGGTGGGTAGATTACACCACTCAGTCCTGGCAGTTCTGGGATAGAAAAAAAAATTGGAGGTCATGTCGGGTGACAAAGGCCGCCTTGGCTGAGATAGTGCTTTACAGAGTAAGTAAGGACTCCATGCTTATCTCTGGCTGCTTTTCATTGCTGATGCAGCATTTGCAAGATGCTGGGAGAGACCAGACATAGTTGCACTCAGAAAACTTGTATTTTCAGTATTTACTGAAATTACATTCATTTACTGAATACTGAACATTTTGGAGAGGTGCTTCATACCTAAGATGACTTTCCATGTGAAGCTCAAATGTTTTCCCCTACATGAAGCCATCTTTCCCACAGAGACAACTCTTTTTCTCTTTATCCCTAACTCCAAAAATCCATCATTTTCTCCTTTCCAGGGTTCCTCTCTGGGAAACTTTGCTCTACCATTGTGATAGAAGAATATTTTAGGTCTGAAGAAGGCATAGTTAAAAAGGCTACTGGGAAGGGTGGTAAACACTTATAATCTATGAATTCAAGATCATTGTGAGCTATAGAGTGAGATCCTATCTCAAAAATAAGTCCAACGGGTATAGTTTTAGGGGCAGGTAGGGCTGAAGTGTTAAGTTCTGCTTTAAACCTGATGTTCAAGCCTTGTGGGCAGCTCTGGTAGTCTGTCTTGTCCTCAGAAATAACACTACCATTTCCAGAGACCAATAGGTCAATATGGGACACCTTATAATCTCACCATTTCAGCAGGGCCAAAGTTTATTTTGCAGTTCCTGGGTTGGAGTATGATTTTTTTTTTTTAAACTTACCCTTGCCCAAGAATGCCCATTGAATTTTAAGAACTTTTAAGCCATTAAAACATTCTGTGGTCTTTTGGCCAAAAATCTGCAGTACAGTGAATCTCAAAACTCACTCTCCCATCCTGATCGAGTCAGTGAACACAAAGGAAAGGCTTACTTTAGGCTGGATGAAGAGGCTATGTCCTTCAACCTGGTTTCCTGTAGTCTTGGAGTTGCTGTAGATCAAAGGAATGCAGATTCAGAGGGATGGCTCAGAGAAGGCAAGTCTGACTTCAGAAAGTTGTTCTGCCCGAGTCACCAGAAAGCCTCTAAGGCTAGGCAGTAACCAAAGGAAGGTGCCTGGTGGACACTGTTGGACTCATCCACCTTTAATTAACTGATCAAACTCCACCCTGCGAAGTAGGGATTGTCCTCAAGTTACTTTTAACGGACTGTACTTGTTAAATTACAGGTATAGTCATAGGGCTAGTGATTAAAACTAGAACAGAGATAAGATACAACCTAACCTTACTCTTCTATATCATGTGGACCTCTCAGCAAAAGCAAGACAGTAACCTCTAGGAAGCCACTCTGACACATTTTGTCATCTAACAAGACAGGCTGTAGTCTGCCACTTCCCATGAACCCCATTTGTGTAACTGTCACATCACTGAAACCTGCAGATGAAGGGCAATTCTTAGCTGCCACCAATTCTCCAGTTTAATGGATATTCATGTTAATCTTGGAACCATACCCAGATTGGCCTCCAGTCCTGCCTGTCTCTTAAGTGCCAAGATCACAGACTTGGGCACACATAGCTTTTTTTCTAGATTTGTGGTGTGTGTGTGTGTGTGTGTGTGTGTGTGTGTGTGAGAGAGAGAGAGAGAGAGAGAGAGAGAGAGAGAGAGAGAGACAGCAGAGAGAGACAGAGAGAGAGAGGAGAGAGAGAGAGAGAGAGAGAGAGAGAGAGAGAGAGAGAGAGAGAGAGAGAGAGCGCACCTGGGATCGCCTAGAGCTCACTGTGTAGCTCAGGCTGAGCCTGGACTGAGCAGTTTCTCCTGACTCGGCCACTATGCCTGACTTCCAGTTAGATTTAGAACTTTGGGTCGCAGTATGCACAGTAGACCTCAGCATGAGTAGATAGCTGTACCGTGTACATATGGTTCTTAGTTTTTTTCCTACCCCTCTCTGGACAGAAAGAAATTCAATTCTCCGCATAGCTGTGACTTCAGGTGTTCTCTTTCCACCTTAACACCCAAGCATTTACTTCTCCTAAACTAAGGGGACCATAAAAGGCTTACAGAGGAAATTAAAAGACATTATTTCACTACAAATTACATTTCTGCTGTCATCCTCCGCTAATCTAAACTGACAGGAAGTGGAATGAAGGCCTGTGATTCAGTCACAAAGAAGGTGTCTGTTTGAGTTGGTCGCACCCATCTTTTTCCAAGAAAAAACAAAAAACCAAACCTAACCTAAGAGACAGTCTTCACATTTAGAATGTGGCAACATTGTATCTGCTTTCAAAACTTTGCTGAATGAGGACCGGTGTTAACAGATTAAGCCCGATAAGTACTCTATTTAAGACTAGAATTGGGAAATTAGAAAATACCTTGTAGGAAAAAAATTAAGGAAGGCTCCTATCCTACAGATTTAAATACATGACTGAATCGAAAACCAGTGCTGACTCCTGCATAGATATTCGCTGCGTGATGGTCAGTTCTGCACTGATGACCTTGGATTGGTTTTCTGCTCCAAGGCGCTTAGTGCAGGATTGGAGACTTTACCGAAAGTATTAAGATGGCCCCAACCTGTCCTTTCTTGTTATGAGGCCGCGCTCACGCTCCAGGAACAGGCTCCCAAGTTCCCCCTACCCGGCCTCTAAGGCTGGAACTTTCTGGCCTAGACCTCCGACCATCCTCTGCTCACATCACCCCAGCTTCCCGTTCCGCTCAACCTCGGAGGGTGCGCTGGGGCGTGCACCGGGAGGGTGGAGAGTCCCCGGGCGGGGCTGGAGGAATGTTCGGGGACCTATAAATCTGGGCACCGCCCTGGTAGTCCAGGGCAGATGGGGCGACCTGGGCAGAGGGCCAAAAAGGGAGCCCTATACAGCAGCCCAAGTCCTAAGGCAACAGGTGGCCGAGGCGCCTGGGGATCTGGGGGCAGTGGTGACCGTGACTCCGAGGGCGGGCCCTGCCTCCTCGCCACTTCCCCATTGGCCATCAGAAAAACCGAAGCGCAATTTTGGACTGCTGTGTCCTTCCGCCACAGAGGGTAGTTCTCAAAAGGGCAACCTGCCTGTCCCGCCTCCACCGCGCTTCTCTGAGAAGGTGCGGACGCCGGGCGAGACGCGAGAGGCGGGGCGCGGCTGGCTGCGGCGGGGATTGGGCGAGGGGCGGGGCTGCGGAGGGATTGCGGCGGCCCGCAGCGGGGATAACCTTGAGGCCCAGGAGGCGCAGTCCCGCACAGCAGCGACGCGACCTGAGCGTCCAGACGTCCGACTTTGCGATCGTTGCAGCATCCGGAGTACGCCCGAGGTGAGCGGGGAGAGCCTACACCCTCTGTGCCCAGGGCCGACGCCTGCGTCTGTGGAACGCAGGCCTGCCTGCCCACGCGGGACCCAGGCTCCTGGCATCGTGCATCCCAGTCCGGGTTGGGGGAGAAGCTGCACTCGAGCCCAGGTCCTGAGCTTCCAAAGTCAGGGGGGCCAGCCAGCCTCTTCCCCACGCGCTAGTTCTGGTCCCTCTTCCTTCTCAATCTGGTTCCACCCTCTTATCTTGCTCCTGCCATCCTCTCCACCCTGTTCCCTCCCACTCTTCTCCGATGCTCATCCTCCTCCAGCATTCACTAGTAGTTCTTGCGCCCTTCATCTTGGCTCTGTGCCCTCCCTCTTTCGGTGCCCGCCTTGTAATCTCTCCTTGAAATAACTCTGCTGCTGGGCTGCTCCCCCCTTCTGGCCCGTCATTCATCCCCCATTCAGGTCAGCGTGCTCTTCCCGCGCCCGTGCTCGCTGCTCCCGGTCGCCCCTCCCCCTCCATTCTGGTCACGTCCGCGCCGCTTCATCCTTTCAGCATCCGGATCCTCGCCCCTCCCCCTCCGCGCAGCTTCCCCCTCCCCCCGCATTCTGGTCACGTCCGCGCGGCTCCCCGCCGGCCCTCGTGGTCCGGGGCGAGTAGGTAGGATGCAGTCAGTCGCGGTCCCGGGAGATGTAGCCACGGGTTATGTAACGTCAGTCTTCCCGGTGGCGGGGCAAGAAGGGTTGGCCGCTATTCCTTCCTATTTTCTGCCACCGCAGATTCTTCTGGTTGCCGGCGAGGCCTGCGGGGCGCCTGCAAGAGCTCGCGCGCTCCATCCCACGGTGGCGGGGTTGCACGTACCGCAGGGTGCCTGGACCAGCCGGTCGCGCTGCTCCCACGTGCTGGCGGGGGACGGGGGGTGGCGGGGGGAAGTGGGCGATCAACCAGGAGCGGTTTCCAAATGAAGCTGGAGCCCGACGACCATAGCCCACAGAGCTCAGTCTAAATAAGGAAGCAAAATTTGTCAAATCAGTGCTGTGGGGAAGATGGGGCTACACAGGGTGGTCCGCCACTGGGTTTGAAGAAGCAGGAAAGCACCTAGTCTGAAGGTTACTTAAAAACCCAGGAGATTGATAGGAAAAAGTGAGCCTCATAATGAAGGTCCAGTCCTGCGTGCAGGCAGCGGGGGATAGAAACAGGTTTTTGGAGGTGGTTCCGCCTCTGATCTCCTGTGTCCCGAGTAGACATTTGCTCCAGGCTGCTGAAGTTACTGGTCTCCGTGTAAGTACGGGGCATACCTAATGCAGTGAGTAGTCTCGGGTGAAATGCCCAGAAGGGCATGCATAGGCCCTCTTTTTGTCAATGAATGAAACACAGTTACGTTGAAGGCCGCGAAATTGAGTCTTTGTCTTCCTGCTATTCCTATACACATTAGTGTTAAGCTTGGGGAGGCAGGAAAGCTCTGAATACCCGGTATCCCCCTGGAAACAAATTCTCTCTGGAATCCGTCGGTGTTTACAATGTAACTATGTAAGTTACATTGCAACTCTCCTGAGAAAGGAGCCTGCCATCTAAAGAGAGAAATGCGGGCAGCCTTTGTCTTCGTCTGTAAGGGTAGAAACAAAGAAGGTACCCAAATCGACGCCTTCCGATTCTCATCCCTTATTGTTCATGTGAGACCTTACTGCATGCTGGCTTGTAGGAAGTTAGGTTTGGAGGCTGTTGCCACAATACTCAGGGTGTGGCTACTTTCTAGGGTACAGAAGGGAGGGCCTTGGGTCAGGATTCAAGGTACCATTGTTAGCAAACAATTTACACTCTGGTGGCCTGAGGATGCTATTGGTAAGACGGTGAGGCTGTTCTGTGGGAAAGTGTAGTCCAAACCACCACCGGGTCTGTGGGCAAGATGACTCAGCCTTTCAACTTAGCGGCATTTGAGAGGATTCTCATCCTTGGGTGAGTAGGGAAACCTGGTTCTCCCAGATGTAGTAAGGTCTCCTATTTAGTGAGTCAAATGCTGAACTGGTGTGCATTTCCCTAAGTTAAACAATGTCTCATCCAGGCTGAGTGTGGTGGTGAATATAACTTTAATCCCAGCGCTGGAAAGGCAAGGCCAGGCTGTGAAACCTTGTCTCCGGTGTGTGTGTGTGTGTGTGTGTTGGGAGGGGGGGTAGCAAAATGCAGGTGACTAGGCCCGTTGTGCTACCCTAAGAGCGTAAGTATGGAGTGGCTGGTCCTACTCTGTATACCTTCATTCTTAACTGATAGGTACAGCAGCTGCTTATGGAACAACCTGTATCCAGAATGGCAATTTCTGTGAACTCATTTCTGAGTTCCTCCCTAAGCCAAATTGTATGGATGCTAATCACTTACTTTTTTTTTAGTACACAGCTATTTTCATTTTAAACATTATATTGAAAATTGTTATCTAATTCATAGGGAAATTTGTTTTACAAAGAGTTATTATTAAGAGCCGTGTTCTAGCCAGTTGTAATGGCCCAAGACTCCTTTATTCCTAGCAGTCTGGAGACAAACTCAGGCAGGTGGCTATGAGTTCAGGCCAGCCTGTGCTGTATATAGTTTAGGCTTGCCTAGGCTACATAGTGAAACGTCTCAAGAAAACCATATCCCCAGTGAGTGACTTGGCACATTTCATAGCCGACTCCAAACAACTCAGATCTCATGGGGGTTGGATATGCCATCTGTGTTGTGACATGAAGGTGTTGGTCACAGGAAAGGACATCTTATTTCTTAAAACTGTTGATTTCTTAATATTGAGTAGAAGAAATGAGGAAACAGCCGTGGACAGGAAGGTAGAAAAAAATGTCTCTTGCATTAAACTCACTTTACTTGGGTTTTAGTGTCTTGCTGTAGCTCTTCTGCAGGAAGTCAAGATGAGTTGGCCAAGAACTAAGGTGGAGATTTGAGGGAGGGAAAATGACTCACTTGACTTTCAGTTTCTGAATCATCCCAAATACCCACAGCCAAGTTAACTGGTAAACTGCAAGAATGAGTTGATGGCTGTAAAATTACTGCTTTTCTGGTAAGAGTACTTAAGGACTGAATCATCCTTGTAAACTTCACTCTGGTACAGATAGGAATAAACCACAGACTGTGATGTCCATTCTTCCTGCCTTGATACTTTCTTGGATCTTGGAATTTTTAGACTGGATGTGGAGTATTCAGATAGGAGAGGTGAGCCCACGTGGGTAGGGACCTGCAAACCCCTGCTGGCTCTTAAGGCCTGGAGTAACAGCTCAGCCCAGGGCTGGGGGTGGTCTTAGAGCCACCAAGCTGTGCAGTGAGGCCACACCCCTGCCTAGTTTGTGCCTGTCTGCACGTAGGAGGGACAACTGAACTGCAATACCTCCAGTGGCCTCTGAGACGCCCCCTGCTTCCCCACTGAGGTCTGAGGAGGGAGCTCTGAGTCTCTTTCCCAAAGCTAAGTCTAGAGGAAGCCGCATTCCTTCCAAACATTTTTTATTAACCCACCGGTCATATTTTGTTTTTAAACTGCTGGTGTTTCCAGTCATGAATGTAAAAGATTTTACCCTATGACATGCTCATTTTGGAGGAGTCCAAACTTCTGATTAAGAAGTAGGGAAGAACTGGGTGGGGTGGTGCACGCTTTTAGTCTTAGCACTCAGGAGGCAGAGGCAGGCAGATCTTGAGTTTGAGGACAACTCCAGATTCTGTAGAGACACTGTCTCAAAAAGCAAAAAAAAAAAAAAAAAGAAGGCTCTGGTAACAGCACTGTTAACATAGTAGCAGATGCCTGTAATCCCAACATTCAAGAGGTAGAGGCAGGAGAATCTGAAGTTAATAGTCATCCTCAGCTGCTCAATGAATTCAAGGCCAGTCCGAGGTACATGAGACCCTGTATCAAACAAAGCCAACAACAGGATTGGGTGTCCAAAATCCAGGGTAGGGGGTGGGGACAAAGGAATGTGGGAGAGTTAAGAGGAGTCAGGGGTTATTTATGGATTGAATAAAATCAGAATAATTTTATTTTGGGGAAGTCTAAAAATACAGGTCAGCATTGATGCTGAGTTCTGGGTGGTAGAAATAATGGGGTTTGGGGCTCCACTCCCCCTTGGGAAGAAAGGCAGTAGTTGTAATCCTATAAAGGTCACTGTAGGCAGGCACGCACAGTAAGTAGGTCAGTGCTCTGGGGCAGCTGCCTCCCCACTTTAATCCCCCCGCAGACTGGTTCAGGGCACTCCTTTAAATGCCGAGCCTGTGCTCCAGTTGTGGAGACCGTTGTGCATTCTGCTTACACCTGGTTCCCTAGGCTCCTAAGCCAGGGTCCAGAGTGTGGGCATCATTCCCAGAAAGAAACACTGGCCGCTTAAACCTGCTAAGAGGCACCGTGTGCCAGCAGAACAGAAACTTCTCCCAAATCACCTCCTTCTGGCTCAAACTGGTTCTCTGCTCAGCAAAGCTGAGATAGAGGCCAGGAGACCTTGGTACTGAGGACTGGAGAATTTCTTTTCTGTCCTAAAGTAGAATGGTCTTTCTGGGGGGAGGGGAGGCCCCCCATAATTCCACAAGAGTTTAAAGTAGGACTGTGAAGGGTAAGATTAAATAAATGACAGCTGGTTTTTGCTTGTTTCTCCTATTTTTTTTTTAAACCACAGGAATTTTAACTCCAAAAGGTAGACTCATGTTCTGAATAGCCTGGTAACACCAGACCTTTCTGATAGAGAATTTGCTGGGCTTAAAAGATAGACCTCCCACTGGGTATGGTAGCAAATGCCTTTAATTCCAGCATTCAAGGGGCAGAGGCAGATGGATCTCTTGAGTTTTAGAGTAGCCAGGGTTATATAGTAAGACCATGTCTTAAAAAATAAATAAGCCAGGCAGTGATGGTACATGCCTTTAACTGGGAGGCAGAGGCAGGCAGAGCTCAGTGTTCTCGGCCAGGCTGGTCCATAGAGCAAGTTCTAGGATATCTAAGGTTACACAGAGAAACCCTGTCTCCGTCCACCAGGAATGTTTATTGGCCACAATGATTTGGACCTACATGAAGATCTAATAGGTAGACTGAGGCATGGAACTTTTCAGCATGACCCGACAGGAATGCCAGCTCTAGGGTTGCATTGGGCATTTTTTTTGTTATTTGTTTTTATGACCTTTGTGCCTGACATGAGGGAAACATGTGAAGGGCCAGGAACTGCCTGAGATGGTAAAGGGCAGCGCCGAGCCGAGCCGAGCTGAGCTGAGCTGGGCCTGTGCATGCCTCAGCCTGCAGCCCACACTGAAGCCTGGGCTGGTGTCTCCTTTCTCACAGAGGGGCAATGGCTCTGAGGAAGATACTGCTGCGGGGGCTCAGGCTCAAGAGTAAGGCCCCTGCCCCTGAGCACGGTGTTGGCTGCTGTCATTGGACATGCCAGGCTTCTGCTGCTGACTGGAGGTTGGCTGTGCATGTGGGTGCCTCCTGAGGAGGATGCTGGCGTGGGTGGGGCCATATGTCCTGGCAGGCACTACTATGCAAGTAGCTAGCCAGTAGGGCAAGCCCTTCACAGAGGTCCACCATGCCCTAAGAAACCAAGGCTGGGGCTGCTTTCTTGGGCCAGAGAAGACCTCAGAAAGGGTACCGTATAGATACTATAGATAGGTAGTTGGTTTGAGTTGTGGGGCTCCATGGGGGCTGTGGGATAGGCAGAGGAGCCCTGGTTGGGGGTGGGGAGGGGGGACCCCAGGTCAGAGGCTGGGAAGAGAAACAGCCAGTGAGCTGGGCTCTAGATTGGCAAGGAACTTGAAACACTTGGAAGTTTGTTGGAGTCTATTTAATTGTATCAAACTATTGATTGTTACATATTTCCATTTGTCACTTTGTATCTGATGGCAAGATACTCCAGTCTGCAAACTTCAAGTTAATTCTAGATGGGTTAATGGGTTGTGTATTTGGAGGACAATGAAGTTTTTGAAATTTTACCTGCTAAGTTGCATTTCCGGGCCCTGAAGGCAGCAGCCCTTGTCTATCAGAACATGGTTGTCAGTATAACAAAGGTTGTACTGTCAAGTCTGAGAGCAGTCTAAACAGGGAAAGAAAACTGCTGAACTCTGGCATGGTGCTGACAGGTTTGGGTCATGAAAGTTTTCCATGGATTATATTAGGTACTTTTTTCTTTTGGCTTTGGGGGTCAGTGGATCAAGGTGCCCTTCCCAGGTCAGTGAACCTGCCCTGAGAGGCACACTTGTGACTGAGGGCATAGAGGACCCACAGCTTTCACTCCATTTTAGCAGAGTAATCCTGAAGGGCGTAGGGCTGATGTGTAGAGCTTCACCTCAGATTTATTTACACTTAGTTTCTCTTAAAGCATTTCACATCAATAATTTTATTAGTAAAGGCTATGATGCTGGGTACGGTGACACATACCTTTAATCCCAGCATCAGAAAGGCAGAAGCAGGCGGATTTCTGAGCTGGAGTCAGTCTTGTCTATATAGCACCTGCAGCGAGTCAGGGATACTTAGTGAGACCCTGTCTCAGAAAGGGAGCAGGGAAGGAGAGTTTTCATGAATACTACCGCCCAGGCAACAAGATGATAATTTTGACATTTGTCCTCTTAAGCCTTTTTTTCCTTTTATCTTGAGGTGGAGGGAACCAGGTTTTTTATATAAACTGGAGAATATGGTGGTGCACACCTGTAATCTCAAATCAGTAGGAATGATAGTAAATTACAGGTTTAAAGACACTTCAGGGGGTGTCAGTCATAGTGACTCACTCCTGTACTTTTTTTTTTTCCCCAGAGCTGAGGCCCAAACCCAGGGCCTTGCAAGCGCTCTACCACTGAGCTAAATCCCCAACCCCCCCTTTTTTTTTTTAAGGATTTATTTTTTATTATTATGTATACAGTGTTCTGTCTGCATGTATATCTGCAGGCCAGAAGAAAGAGGGCACCAGATCTCATTACAGATGGTTGTGAGCCACCATGTGGTTGCTGGGATTGAACTCAGGACCTCTGGAAAAGCAGTCAGTGCTCTTAACCACTGAGCCACCTCTCCAGCCCCCCACTCCTGTACTCTTAACACTTGGGAAGTTGAGGTAGGAGGAGATAGCTCAGTGGATGAAGGAACTTGTTTCCCATGACCCTACTTCTGTTCCCAGGACCTCACTGGTAGGAGGAGGAGAAAGCAGACTTGTCTTCTGATCTCAGCACAGTGCCCACCATGCACCCCCTAAAACTAAATAGCCATTTTTGGGTGTTAGGCGATAAAGTACCACAGGGGAGCCAGTAGGGGGTCACATTTACCTCCAGAGTTTCATTAATCATGTCTTCTCCCGTGTGTGTTTAACGTAGCTGAATCTCTAAGAGCAACTTCTACCTGGTTATTAAGGTAACTCCCACAAAGACCTTCAGTTACACTCAGCTTTTACCTTAATCCTTGTACAGCTCTCCAGAGCAGACTATACTCAGCTCTGAGCGGTCTCTCCAAGTGGGGCCGAGGAGTCATCCTGAGTCAAAAAAAGAGCAATATGTCACCGGAAGCCCATGCCCAGAAAACCAAAGGTATGACCTGATCATCAGTGGCCTCAGGCAGGAGTTTGCAAGGAGATACAATGTCTCAGATGGAGAGAAGAACCACCTGGTGACTTTTCAGTAAAGTGGGTTCAGAGTCTGTTCTATTCATGCTGACTTTAAGTGAGATCTGAGCTTACTTTACACAGCAGGGCTGCATAAGGGGGTGGATTGACCACAAGCGTGGTTACCAGGTGTTTGGAAGGGTCTGCACTTGGCTGTGCTGGGGGGAGGTCTTTGCTCTACCACTTGGCATTTCTATAAATAGCCCCTTAGAAGAGATAGAAGGGGCTGGTGGGTTTTGATCCAGCTTCCCCCTCCCCCCAGGCTATCCTGTGTTTCTTGTCTCTCCCCTCTATATTTCTATCTGAATATTTCTCACCTCTTTCAACTCAAGAGTACCCTGAGGGAAAAAAGTAGGGGAGGGTCTCCCCACAATGTACTATCCATACTGGTCCCTCAGCATGGCTGAGGAGCTGTGGGAGTTTGTCAGCCATGTTTGTTTCAACGATGGGTAGACAAAGAAGCTGACTGCCTGGGGACATCCTGTGTGAGGACTTCCTAAGATCTGGGCAAGGGGAAGAGGGAGAACTGATCTTGGCAGAGAGGCCTTAATGAGACTGAGCGCATTTAACAAACACTTCAAGGTGCTTGGGGTAAAACCCAAGTAGACCTCGAGGAGAGGTTGACTGTCTTGGGGAGTTAGGGATGAACAGTGTTGGCCACCAACAATAGCTCACCCCTCCTTAAAAAGTTTTCAATTCTTACAGTGAATATAGTGGTGCACCCCTGTAAGCCCAGCACCCAGGAGGCTGGAACATGAGGACTGCCGTGAGTTCAAGACCAGCCTGGGCTACATACAACGAGAACTTGTCCCCTGAGAAGTTTTCAATTTCTGTGGTTGAAGACTTATAGGCCTCCATTTTCTTTGGATCACTTGTAGGTTGCAGAGGTCTCTGGCTATTGCCAGGTCTCAGGTAGCAGAGTTTTAGATGAATATTCTTCAGGCGCCCAAAAAATACATTCGTCGAGTGAGGGTCCTTGACTGGCAGGGCAGAGCAATGGCAAAGAGCGGCTTGTTATAGAACTCAGGCTGAAGACTTTAGGCTCTGGAGTTTTAGAGTGTGGTCTGAGAACTCAGGAGAAGGACGGCCAGCTTTATTCAAGCCTCTCAACGTCTGTCGATGCAGCCCAGAGCTTCTCCAGAGTTCTGTCTCTAACCAGCTCAGTGAGCATTTAATTGTCAGTCAGTCATAAAGTTAAAGCAAAGGTCAGGGCAGCTGTTAGGATTGTGACCTGGGTGGTTAATTACCTGGAACAGATGTTCACACTACTGAGAGTGTGCTACCTATCAGACATGGATAGGGAATCCAGATGGTCGGAAATGTGGCTGGGGAAGCCAGGTCTAAGGTCAGCACTTGGGAAGATCAAGGATAGTGAACTGAGTTCAAGGTCAGCCTAGGTTACGGAGTGGATTCCAGGCCATCAGGGACCAGCAACTGTGTGCAGTTGTGTTTCCGAGGTTAGTGATGACTCCTTAGTGAGGTCGTAATGACTTTGGAGCTGTTCCAGAGCTCTTGTGTCTAGTCTTGTAGATGTTGCTGGTGGTTTTTGCTAAAGAATTCTGGGATTTTACTTCCTAACCAGAAAAGCTACATTTTTGTTGCCTGTCAGATCTTAATTCTCATGGCTAATAGAAGCTAAAAAATAAACTTGGACGATGAAGTCAGTGAAAACCTAGAGCTCTGGAGCTGAAAAGGACTTGACGTTTATCTCCCTGGTCAGCGGGGCCATTTTGGGTTTGAATGAACGTGGTAAAGAGGCCGTATGGTTCTTCCAAAGCACATACTTGGAGATTTGACACCTCCTCATGGTAGACTTCCCAAGACACTAAAAGAGGCGCCGGGTGTTTGTGTGCAGAAGAGATGTTCCTTACAACTTGTTTGGGGGTGTTTCTTATTACAACTTTTGAGGAAGTTTCTTCATGTGTCTAAAGTGATGTTCTTTCTAGGGTGGGTGAGAAAGTTATCAAAGTAAACAGTAGCTCACACTAGAATCCTGCCTGCTCTGTCCTTGGGACTATATGAGTTGGATGGGAAGTTGCTTTTGTTCATCAAGGTCTCTGCTGTTTGCTCACAATCACAATGAGCCCTTTGCCCAATTTGAGGAGCACCCACAGAACCAGCACGTGCCAGGCCTCCCGTGTAAACTGTGCACAGAGCAATCATCGAGTTAATGTGTAAGCAGGAGTCAGCTGCCCCTGCCAAGTGGCTCATTAAGCACTGTCTAGTCTAATTGCACTCTTCAACTCTCTGGGACCCAGGACCCCAGCAGCCATGCCGAAACCACACAGCGAAGCGGGGACTGCCTTCATTCAGACCCAGCAGCTCCATGCAGCCATGGCTGACACCTTCCTGGAACACATGTGCCGCTTGGACATTGACTCCGCACCCATTACGGCCCGCAACACTGGCATCATTTGTACCATTGGTGAGTGTGGCCCTGCCCTAAATGGAGGCTTTGTAACTGATTATCTCCTGAAGAGCGTAACAGTTGAAAAGCTAACCTAGGTTCTGACTGAGGCCCTTTATACGTTTATAGGGAGTGGCCACAAAGAGTTACACTTAGTTTTCTACAGTAGATGATGTTCAGGAGGTCTTCCTTAGCGATTCTTTGTAGGAGTATTTCAGAGACCTAAGATCTTTTCCATATGGTCTGCGTCACCCACATCCAGTAGTTGGACATCTTGAAGGCAAAGAAAACTGCCTAAATCTTCCCTCTATCTTCCTGATTATGTGGGGCCCTGAAGACTTTGAGAAAATGGCAGTGTTTCCCCCTCATAAAAATTGAGAACTTTGACTAGTACAATTCTTTCTGTTGATTTCTGGAGTTAATGATTGAAAAGCAATTAAAGGATGAAGAGTTTTGATGTTGAAGAGATTTCACACATTTTCCTGAGTATCATGGTTTTTTTCCTGTGACTTTAAATGTGTATTATTAATAGGTCCTGCTTCCCGATCTGTGGAGTTGCTGAAGGAGATGATCAAGTCTGGGATGAATGTGGCTCGGCTCAATTTCTCTCATGGATCTCACGAGGTGGGCCTCAGCTAGACTGCTGGGACAGGAGGGGTCATATTCATTAACGATGATAATCCTGGCAGGTGTGAGTCTGGGTTTCTCAGTGAATGGGACATTGTCCTAGCCCATCCCAGATTCCTTCTTCCCTTCCTGCCACCTTCATTGGCCTAGACAAACAAGGTCTGCTTTGTCAAGGACCAGGGCCGTCTCCACCCTGAACCTTCACACAGAAGACAGGAAGGGTTTAGCTGGAAACCCCTCTAGGCCATCATGTGTCTTGGCTCTGCGCTTGGCACCCATGCCTCAGGGTTTCAACAGTGGCTCCTGTGGGTCTGGTGACCAAAAGGTCATACAGAAGATTGATTCTGACTTAGTTCAGTTCCGAGATGGTTAGGGAGGTCCAGAGGGGTTTCCATTTGAGTCGAGTCTAATGCACAGACTACAACAGGTCATATCCCCGTCTGCATGGTCTTCCCAGCATCGGTGCCCTTCGTAAGAGTGAGGTGGGAATGCATTTCAGCTGGGGCTGTTCATTAGATGTTCTCACTGAACATGAACACATGCAGGAAGCAGATGGCAGCTGTTAGAAAAGCCCCTTTGTGCCAGTGCTCAAGTTGAGAACAACCCTTTCTAGCAGTTGGGCTGATGGGCCTCTAAAGAGCTACCTTTTGAATACTTTGTCAAACTTGACTGGATTTCCTACTGGCATTGATGGAGGAGGAGACAGTCCTCTCCTGCTTCTTGGTTCAGAGTAAAAGTATTACCCTGTGCTCTGTTTGCCCTCTGACCTTTGGAAAGTTGTTTGAACTAAAAATAGACATGGAGGAGCAGTCCAAGAATTGAACCCCTCCTTCCCAGAACATGAGACTCTTCACCATAGATCCCTGAACCCATATTCCATAAATAGCCTGATGGAGGCTAGCCCCCAAATGTCATGGGGCCTAGGATAGTCCAGTGGGCACCCAAGCAGTATATGGCACATCCTTGCTTGGTGTGATGGTACAGAATTTGAAGCAGAATTGTGAGTTCAAAGCCAGGTTGGGATACATGGCGAGTTGGAGGCTAATTTCAGGAACATAGTAAGATCCTACTGCAAACCGAAAAGCAAGGTGGTTGCTTTCCAAGCTCTGCTGCTCTCGGCAGGAGCAACCAGGAGTAAACACGAGGGTGAGCCTAACTCAGAGGCAGAATTAGAATTAGATCCACTTGCTGTGGTCCTTGCAAGTAGAGTCTCTGTGGACTCTTTGCAGGACAGTCAAAAATAAATTTGGGGACATGACCTTTAGGCTTTTCATTGGCTCTTGAATCCAGTAAAATAATACCATGCAGCTCTAAGATGGCAGTGGCCAGTGAGATCATCCAGACCAGCTGGGAAGGGGTCAGCTCCAGCTTGAGTTTTTAAACTGTAAGAGGCATTTGGAGATTATCTGTACTTTGAATCTTATTCCTAGATCAGGCTTGGGCTTTATTTATTTATTTATTGCCCTTGTGAGTTTATTTTTAGGTTTTAGACTGAGATGAGGAAAACTCCAGAAGGTTTGGGGAGCTGATCTGAAGGCGTTCTGTGATGTCATGTAATGCAAACAGTTTGGCCGAGTGTCGGGTCTCTTATTTCATGTGCTCCTTCGATGAGGAGCTAGCTGGGGTGCATTTTTTTGCTGGTCTTGGTGTTTTAAGTACTCCTGGAGATGCTAGACCTGTACCCCCTCCCTTGGACAGGAACATCTGCTGCTGCATCTGCTCCTTTGACAGCTCTGGCAGTCTCCTGATTGCACCTCATGCTGTTCACGTGGGCAGAATGTGTCACTTCTTGCTGAACAGGCAGTGCTGGACCGCCACGCTGACTTTTAAATGGCCTAAATTTAGCGCCTCTGCCAGGATGGCGCTGGTGGATACCAGTCTGCACCATTTGGTAATGAGCCAGCAGAACCATAGCTGTGATGGTGGAGGACACGATCCACCTCCCAGAAGTGTACCGAGGGCTAGCCATACAGAGAATTTTAGTGATGGACCACCCAGGGTTCTGATTATTAAGATTATAATGCGGTTTTATATACATAACCTCAAAATACCTATTTGTGTAGAACACTTGTGAATGGGCTGAGGTGTGTAACTCAGCAAGAGCAAATCCCTGGGTTTAATCTCACTCATACTTAAAAAATTTGTTAGGCCAGGGGGAGAGATTTTAAGTCTAATAAAGTAGAAATTATACAACAATAGTTCTTCCGTGGAAATTAACGGCAAAATCTAAGACTATTGTAAGGACCTCTCTAAAACAAACCACGGCAGCTTTCAGGCATCTTTGGTCCTTGAAGATAAAGGACTGGTTCCAACCCTCCTGTCTCCTGTAGATAACAAACAGGCTTGCGAGTGTCCTTCCGGCACACAGTGGTCAAAGGACAATGAATAACGTGATGAATTCAATGGCCCGTTATCAATGATGTCACATGGATCTGCACTATCTACAACTTCTTCAGCTGTCTTGGCTCTGAGTCCACGATTGAGAGAGGAAAAGGCCTTTGGGAGGACTATATATTGTAGCAAAGGACAGTTCTATCAGATGGGCCACTCGTCACCTGTCCCACTTCCCTTTCTAATCAGATCTGAGAAAGTGATTGGGAAAGGAAATGTCTGTGTGACTGAGCAATGAGCTGTTTAGCTTGGGCCATTGTTGACCTACCTAGGTCAACAACTTTGAGTTTGAATTGAAGTTGGGATCGATTGTGAAAACAGACTGACACAGACTGCCAGGCAGACTTCAGACACAAATCCTGGGTCCTTTACCTACCCTGCTTGTTAGCCTTCTTTGAGTCCTAGGCACACTAGAGCAACTGAGGGGACACATAGCTACTTTACTTGTAGGGCGGGTTCATGATCCTGCCTTTAATGGATTTTAGTGGTAGAGTTCTAGAATGTTCTAAGATTTGCTACTGGAGATGATTCTGTGGTAAATGGGGGACACTGTCGTTTAGAGAGAAGAATGGAAATTGGTAAGATGAGGGGATAGGAGTGAGGATTAGAACTCAGACACTTTTCTTCCATAAGTGATCAACTTTGGCTCCCAGGTAAGGAAAGGAACTGGAGTCAGGTGTGGTGGGGGCACCTGTCAATCAATCTTCCTCCTTTCTCCAGTACCATGCAGAAACCATCAAGAATGTGCGTGCGGCCACAGAGAGCTTTGCTTCTGACCCTATTCTCTACCGGCCTGTTGCCGTGGCTCTGGACACAAAGGGACCTGAGATCCGTACTGGGCTCATCAAAGGCGTAAGTATCTCAGGAAGCTAGGAGTGCTCTGAGAGCAGGCAGGCCTCCCTCCTGGTCATCTTCTCTAGTTTCTGTCTGTCTTTAGGTAAGTATTTTAGAGTTTAGGCCTACAAATGATAGGGCCTTTTGGTATGGATATGGGTGTTCTGTATGGCTGTGCACCACATGCATACAGTATACTGCAGGCCAAAAATATATATCCCCTGGAGCTGGAGTTAGAGATGACTGTGAGACACCATAAGGGTGATGAGAATTGAACCTAGGTTTTTACATGGACAATAAGTGCTCTTCACCACTGCATCATCTCTCCAGCCCCCAAATGAGAATATTTTATTTGTTGCTGTTTTCATCTGCATAGCTAGGAAATACTATGTGTGTGTGGGGGTCACTTTTTTACTATGGTTTTTTTTTAAAGCCTAAAGTCTCACTGGTGAACAGGGTTTTTTCTCCCCATTTCCAAAGACAGACTAAGACTTTATTCCCAGGAGGAAGGTGTCTTGGTACTTTGGGCCAGGCTTTGCACATCCCTGTCAAGGGGGCTGGCCCTGCAGCGCACACACTGCATGCTGTCTTAAATCTGCAGAGCGGCACTGCAGAAGTGGAGCTGAAGAAGGGAGCCACCCTGAAGATCACCCTGGACAACGCCTACATGGACAAGTGTGATGAGAACACCCTGTGGCTGGACTACAAGAACATCTGTAAGGTGGTGGAGGTGGGCAGCAAGATCTACGTGGACGACGGACTCATTTCACTGCTGGTGAAGGAGAAAGGTATGCATGGTCCGTGACCAGTTCCCATCTCCAGAGCTCTGAGATTGAATGTATCATAGCTCCTTTGGTAAAGTATTTATTTGCCTAGTGTGTATGAAGGCCTAGGTTCAGTCCCCTGAGGATCAGAAGTTTAAGGTTATTCTTAGTCTGCATCCCTGTTCTGTTTGAAACACTGCCTCAAAAAACCAAAACGCCCACAAAGGGCCAGGTGGGTGGTGCGTGCCTTGAACATTTGGTAATAGCACTTGGGAGTTGATGAGGGGACGGTTCTCTCTCAATATGGCATGTATAATACACCTATGTGCCTTTGAATGCTAGATAAAATTTACCCATTCTAAACAGTTTGTGGAAATTTATTTAAATGGTTTATGTATTCGTTGTTGCATTTGGTTTTAAGAGGTTTCCTGCAGCCTAGGGTGGGCTTTATTTATGTAACTGAGGCTGGCCTTGAACTCCTGATTCACCATGTCTGGCTATTTATTTGGGGACAAGATCTCGCTTTGTAGCCCTGGATGGCTTGCAATTCATTGTATAGACTATGTTAGTCTTGAACTCAGAGGTCTATCTGCATCTACCTCTTGAGTGCTGCAGTAAAAAAACCTGTGCTACCACAGCCAGGCAGTGGTAGCGCACTCCTTCAATCCCAGCACTCGGGAGACAGAGCCAGGTGGTGAGTTCGAGGCCAGCCTGGTGTACAGAGAAAGATCCAGGACAGGCGGCAAAACTGCACAGAGAAACCTTGTCTCAAAAACTTAAAAAAAAATGAAAATGAAAAAAAGAAAAAAAAACAAACAAAAACTTGTGCTACCACACCCAAAACTCAAATTTCTGTGCGTGGTGAGGAAACTGACTTAATGAGTCCAATTGCCTTGCCTGAAGTGTTGGAGTCTTGCTTGATTGTGGCTCTGGTGTCCTCGGTGTGAAGTAGCATGTAATTCACAGAACTCAGAAAGGGCAGGGGACCCTGCTGCTGGCCTCCTGTGCGATGAGACAGACCCTCATCACTGATCCTCCACACCTACCTTTTACACAGGTGCTGACTTCCTGGTGACAGAGGTGGAGAACGGCGGCTCCCTGGGCAGCAAGAAGGGGGTGAACCTCCCGGGAGCTGCTGTGGACCTCCCCGCTGTGTCAGAGAAGGACATCCAGGACCTGAAGTTTGGAGTGGAGCAGGATGTAGACATGGTGTTTGCATCTTTCATCCGCAAGGCAGCCGATGTGCATGAAGTTAGGAAGGTCCTGGGAGAGAAGGGCAAGAACATCAAGATTATCAGCAAGATCGAGAACCATGAAGGCGTCCGCAGGTGAGTCCTGCAGCCCTTGGCATAGCCCAGTCCTCTGTGTCGGGGGGTGTTCTGGATACCTGCCCACCAGAACATAGCCTGTCAGAGTCAGATCATCTTAGGAGCCTGATATTTGGCCTGCGTTTTGGGACGCATCTGGAAACTCAGGGCCTGGTCTCCATGCTGAAGCTTGTAGCTTTGTGGTCTTTATTTAGAACACATAATGACTGATGAAGAGTGGTCTTTTAGCTTCCCATAGGAAAGAAAGCACATGATGCTTTAGTTAAGTTGGTATTCATAAGGATGAGGCAAAATAGGGTGACTAATTTGACTGTCTTGATAAGCCATAGGGGCTGGTGGACCTATGGGAGGTAGAGAAGAACTATACAAGGGTGTAAGACCCAGGCAGAAGAGAAGAGAGTCCACGTGACTAAACCTCATCCCCCTCACCACCTTTCTTCTGCTCAATGAAGTATTCTTAGTGGTGTTGAAGAAGCCCAGCGGGCAAGATGGTTAGCCTAGTCTCCTGGTCAAGGTTGCCTGGGTGCCCGCTGGCTTCTGAGTGTCCGAGGGTGTGGCCCTCGTGGGACATTCCAAGTCAGAGACCTCAGGAAAGCGTCTGTCCTCCCTTTGTGTTTTCTGCTTCCTGTTTCTTTATTATCTTGCTCTTCTGCGTCAGGTTTGATGAGATTTTGGAGGCCAGTGATGGGATCATGGTGGCTCGTGGTGACCTCGGCATTGAGATTCCTGCAGAGAAGGTCTTCCTGGCTCAGAAGATGATGATTGGCCGATGCAACCGAGCAGGGAAGCCTGTCATCTGCGCCACACAGGCACGTGCTGCTTCCTTCCGTGTGCTGTGCTTAGGAGACCTGGGCCTTGTCCCCTGGTCCCTGTTCTCCAGACATGTGCACCTATACACTATCCAGGGAGTCATCTTGGCAATTACTTATCACTGAACATGGCCCAGAGTGTCACCTTATCTCACCAGATGCTCTTGTCTGTCCCTTCACAGATGCTGGAGAGCATGATCAAGAAACCCCGCCCCACACGTGCTGAGGGCAGTGATGTGGCCAATGCAGTCCTCGATGGAGCGGACTGCATCATGCTGTCAGGAGAGACAGCCAAAGGGGACTACCCTCTGGAGGCTGTTCGCATGCAGCACCTGGTAAGTCCAGACTGCCTGCGGTAGAAGCAAGCTCTCCCGCAGAGGCTTCTGCATCCTCTCCCATGGTCTCTTGCCTTCCTCCATGGCACAGCAACAAGAGTGAGGTTGGTGTGTGTGGAGTGCTTGTTTTTTTGTGTGTGCGTTTTTCCTGTTATACATTCATTGCCTCTACCCCACAAACCACCCCTTTCTCCTGCTCTGGAGGATGCCGCTTTCATTACATAGGCCACATCTGGCAAGAGATTTAAGCCCTAGGATGCAATCAAAGGGTGCCTTGGACCTTCTCCTGGATGGTTCAAAGGGCCTGGTACCTCTGCTCAAGAAGCCAAGAGTTCCCAGCTGGTCTCTTGGTTTGGTTTCCAACTTGATCCCTGCTAGTCCCTTGGACAGATGCTTCTCCACTGTAGGCTGTACCCGCACTGAGCTGTTCTGAGCTGGCCTTGCATGGTGCCTGTGTCCTGGGACTGCCTCCCCTCTGTGCCAGACCCAAAGCAGGGCTATAAATAGAGCTGGGCATGGAGGGAAGGGTGCTGAACTCCACAGGCTCTGGACTAGGAATTTGGAGGAAGTGTGAAGACTTTTCTCTGGAGTATGTTCTTTTAATACTTTGGTCAGATACGGTGAAGTCTGGCATTCAGAAGATGAGGCAGGAAGATAGCTAAGAGTTTGAACTGAATCACCTCCTTCTGCTGACTGCTTCTCAGGGGTGGAGACCCAGGTCCTTGGCCCTATGTTCTTCCCTGGAACTTCTGAAGAGGCAGTTATCGGGCTGCTTACTTTTGCCTGATGAAAGAGTACTGTGAAGTAACTTTTGAGCTTTTCTGTTCCATTTTCACCCAGCAAAGGACCCCTGTCCTTTTTGTGACCTTAGTTTCCCACCAGCCCCCAGATTTAAGACAACTGAAAAAAGAAAGAACAGCCCGCTGAATTAGCCATCTTGCCTTTCTTCCCTGCACATGTGTCTGATTATTGAGTTTGTGCAGATTCCAGGGTGACCTGAATTCTTGGCTCTGTGACCTTTTCCGTGGTTTATTATCTGTGCCTATGTTGGAACTGACAGACCAGCCCTGTCCTAGACAGGCTGTATATAGCTTGGACACCATCACTGCTTGTGTGATGCAGTTACTGTTACGACTGTTAACGTGGCGTCACATAGCTGCCCATAGCAGGAAGGTCTTGTCCTCCCAGGAAACCATGTGCCTTTGATCACCTCCAGTCGCTGCCTTCCTGGTTTTACACCACATACCCCTTTCCTAGCTACCTGCTTAGTTGTGTGATCTGCCCACAGAGTGGTCAGGACAAGTTAAGGTTGGCATTGACCAGGTATTCTAGTATGTATAGCTGTGGGTGAGTTATGTGATCTCAGGACCTTGCCCTAAGATGGGTTGGATGAGATATTAATTATAGCCTTGGCATTAAACATTTATTGCCGTCATTAAATGTTAGATAAGCCTCTGAACACGTTGATGTAATCTTCATGGCCTCAATTTGTAAATGAGAATCACATGGTGTGGTAAAATGTGGGTTCCAGCCCAGGTTTGCTGTCCATTTGCTGCACCATGCTGGAGCAGCAGGTGTGGACAGGTCTCCACTAGAGTCGGGGTTAGTTCTGATGTCCATGTTCTTTCTTCCACGCCCTCCCTGGGCTTTCCTATGAACAGACTCCTCGAGGCTGGGATTGCATGGTGCTGCTCAGAAGATGAGTCACAGAGTCTGGGTTAGACTGTGGCTGCCCCTTCATGGGGTGCAAGCCTCTCCCTCTGCCATCGGTTAACACTGAACAGCTTCTCCCCTTACCTGTCTGCTGTTTCTGCCTGTGTCTAACTGATGCAGTTCCTGACTTGTAATTAAGAGCTAGGCATCCCAGCTACGGCTGTCCTTTGTGCTGCATGCATTCCATTCTTAACCAAAAGAGTGCTTTCCGCTTGTGAATCTGCTTATATCAAATCAATGAGATGATTTGCTGGTTCTTTCTCATCCCTCCCATACTAAGATGCTGATGGTTTTAATTCTCTGAAACTTAACATTTCCTTTCTAATGCCTGGTCTTACCTGAACAGGTAGTCTGTAATGTAACACACTTGCTATCTTGCAAGGTTTTAATTAGTAAGTTTTAATCAGTGTCTTGAGGGACATGCCCGCATGCTTTCACAGGCATGGGTCTCTTCACATGGCTGTTCAGTGTACTGCTCTTAAGTGAGCCAGAGTTTCCACTGTTATGTTTAGAACTGGTACACTGTGCAGCTTTGGCTCTTTTGACCCTTGACCCCAGCTTCCAGAGCTGCCCCAATGTTTCCACTGTAAACACTGGGCAAACCCTCCGGTGTCTGTGTAAACTAGGCTGGAAGCCCTGCTGTAGTCAGGCAGCCATGTGAAGAGGAAAGGGCCTATTCCTTCCTGTAAGCAGTATCAGGAGGCAGTGTGGTCAGATGGAAGTGATGTGGCCTCCACCTTGGCATCTTTCCATGTCAAGGTCCTAGGGCCTAATACCACTTTGTCCCTTTCTTAGCTTCAATCGAAAGAAAAACCAAACTTCTAACCCACATTGATGGTGCATGCCCATTATCCCAGCCCTGGAAGGCTGAGCTGGGCAAAGAATGATTTCGACTCCAGCCGTGGCAAGTTTAAAGCCAGTAAGGGCCACGGAGTAAGATCTGATCTTAAAAACTCCAGTGGGGTTAGGGGAGGGTTAAAAAAAGAAAGGAGACGATCCTAAGGTGGGTAAATGAAGTCTTTCAAGAATGAAAGACTTTTCAAAAGTAAGCAGTGGAAATCAGCACAGGGCTTTGACCACCCTGCCTCTGTGTCTGCCCAAAGGACAGATGTAACTACCTTCCTCTCTGATTAACTCCCTCTGTCTTTCCATGTGTTGTCTCCTGTGTTTCCCTCCTTCGTCCCTCTTCCTGATCCCTCCTACCCTAACCCTTACAGATAGCTCGGGAGGCTGAGGCCGCCATGTTCCACCGCCTGCTGTTTGAAGAACTTGTGCGAGCCTCCAGTCACTCCACAGACCTCATGGAGGCCATGGCCATGGGCAGCGTGGAGGCTTCTTTTAAGTGTTTAGCGGCAGCTTTGATAGTTCTGACGGAGTCTGGCAGGTAGGGCCCTGAGGGCAGGTATTGCTATAGGATAACCACTTCTCACACCAGCCGCTTCAGGAAAAGGCAGCTAAGCCAGCCTTGTGCCTGAGCTTGGGCACAGCCTCTCTCCTTCAGGAAGGCAGCCAAGGAGGTCATGATAGGGCAGAACCAAAGGATCCCCTCATGGGCACAGTGGAAGTCACAGGCACCGGTGCAGGATGGTTCCTGGGGAGTTTGTGTCGTGCTCAGTTCAGAACTTGCAGTGACGGCTCCTCCTGGCATTTTTGTGCCCAGGGACATTTTCCTTCCCAGTTGTCTGTGACTCCTCCCCCCGCTTCCGTTTGTGACAAAGCTCTGACAAAGCCCTGTCCCTCCTTCCCTTCGTCCCTCTGGACGGATGTTGCTCCCCTAGATTGCCCGAGAGGCAGAGGCCGCCATCTACCACTTGCAGTTATTCGAGGAACTCCGCCGTCTGGCACCTATTACCAACGACCCCACAGAAGCTGCCGCCGTGGGTGCCGTGGAGGCCTCTTTCAAGTGCTGCAGTGGGGCTATAATCGTGCTCACCAAGTCTGGCAGGTAGGAGGCGGCAGGGGCTCCCTGGGGATGCCCTGCTCAATTGGCACCCCTCCTTGGGGATCCCAAGAGTGGCTTTGGGCCAAGTTTGGCTGCCACCAAAGGACTCCAGGCAGCACTCACAGGTATCCCAAACCCGTTTGGCCCCAATATAAGTTCACAGCCCGCCTCACAATGAATTGGAAGCAAATACCAGTTTAACTTTAGTTTAGTTACCATGTGGCCTTTAAAAGTCCCGTTTGGAGGCCTGGTGAGATGGCTTAGTTGGTAAAATTGCTTGCTATGCAAGCCTGACCTGGTTTGGTTCCCAGAAACCATGGAGGAGGAGCAAACTGACTCCTGATCTCACATACGTGCCGGCAGATACAAACACTAATAATGAGCATTTTAAAATCCCACTTGGAGGGTTTGGAGATAACGTCTCAGTGAGTATTTGTTGCACAAACATGAAGACCTGAATTTGGATCTAGCACCTGTGGTAAGGTGAATGCAGACAGCAGGGTGCTGGGGGCTTCCCAGCGAGCCAAGTGAGAGATCCTGTCTCCAAAAATGAGATGAGAGGTGGCTTGGCCTTTGAGGGCACTGGCTGCTCTTCCAGAGGCCCAGCATCTACATGGCAGCTCACGACTGTCTACCTCTAGTCCCAGAGGAATCCGTGCCCTCCTGTAAACCCCACAGGTATTACATGTACGTGGTGCACCGATGCACGTATGGGCAAAATCCCGTTCCACGTAAGTGAAAAAGGAAACGGTGGAGAGTGGTAGAGGAAGATGCCCAATGTCAGCTGCTGGCTGTGCACATGGGCACACAGAGGCACGCACCTGTGTGCACCACACACTCCACAATAGTGGAAAATACCCAGGTGTGATATCCCATGCCTGTAATCCCACTGCTCATGAGGCAGAGTCTAACCTGGGCTAAGGCTGTGCACATGGACTGAGTAGCAGCAGGTGGGTTCTCAGGAGCTCCAGGATAAAAGATCTATGCTAATCTTGTACCTCAGCCCTGCACCTTGGCTATTAGCACTAGACCTCTGGAGCTTCACTGAGGAGTTCCTGATTCCAGCAACTACCTCCTTCAAAGCCTGTGGGTGCAGGCCAGCAGGAAGATGAGTATTTTCTGCTGTGCTTTGTCTGGCCCCCCCAATACATCTTGTGTGTCTTCAGAGCTTGTTCAGTTAATTCAGCAAGCCTGAAACACATCTGCTAGAAATGGACACTATCATTTGTCATAGGTTGTTTAAGGAGGGGTCCCTAGAAAGATCTAGATGGGCCAAGCATTCCTATACCGTGCCTGGTTACCACCCAGATTTTTTTTTTTTTTTAAACCAAGTATATTTGGGCCTCTGGAGTTCAGTTGCTGAGACTGCCATAGTGCTGCAGTCTTAATACTGTTGGCTCCCAGGGACTGGTCACTCTGCTGCTGCTACTGTTTGCAGAGACCAGAAGTCCAGAACTGGGCATGTGCTGCTTGATTTGTGAGTGTTGCTGGCAGCTGTGGGTGCTGGTGAGGTTGCTGCCTTGCTACATGGAAGGGTTCACGATATGGGAGGGATTCTAGCCACAGTCCTGTGGGACTGCCCATACTGTCAGTTTAGGAAGGGCAGGAGACAGGATGGAGGGGCTGGCTGTCCTTGGAACAGAGTAAGCTCTCCCTGGGCAAGGCCTGTGGCTCAGAGTTGATATTAGAGAGTGAGCTGTACTGAAGGTGCTTCCCGTCTCCTGGGTCTTGTGACATGTGTTTAATGCTCGGTCTGTCCAACCTGTTCCCTCCCCATCTCAGGAGTGCTCACCAGGTGGCCAGGTACCGCCCACGTGCTCCCATCATCGCTGTGACTCGCAATCCCCAGACAGCCCGCCAGGCCCATCTGTACCGAGGCATCTTCCCTGTGCTGTGTAAGGATGCGGTACTGGATGCCTGGGCTGAGGATGTAGACCTCCGCGTGAATTTGGCCATGAATGTTGGTATGTAGCTGGAAGCAAGAAGATGGGGTGTAGCTAGAGTTTTCCTGCCTGGCCCACAGTCAGGACAAATCTCTCTCACCTGCCAGTCCCACAGCCGCTCAGACCCAACCAAGTAAACACAGAGACTTATATTGCTTACAAACTGTATGGCCGTGGCAGGCTTCTTGCTAACTGTTCTTACAGCTTAAATTAATCCATTTCCATAAATCTAAACCTTGCCACGTGGCTCGTGGCGGCTGGCAGTGTCTCTGACTCAGCCTTCCACTTCCCAGCTTTATTCTCCTCCTTGTCCCGCCTATACTTCCTGCCTGGCCACTGGCCAATCAGTGATTTATTTATTGACCAATCAGCAACACACTTGACATACAGACCATCTCACAGCAATGGAGTGCTGAGCAGTGGCTTTTCTAGGGGTCCCGAAACTGTCCTCTGAAGAGCTGAGCCCCTCTGTCCTTACCCTCCCAGATTAGGGCCTGAGGCAAAATTAATTGTCTCTACTCATTACTGAGGTTCTCTTAAGACTGGCTGAGCTACTACTGTACTGTGTGTAGGGCACACACATTACTACGTACTGCTGATGTGGCCTTTATTCCTGTAAAAGGTTGGATATCCAGGGGCAAGAGAAGCCACCTGGCTCTGACCTTGGGCAAGGCTGACCACACTGGAGTAAACTGATCTCCAAAGGTCCCTGCAGTCTGAGCTCAGCCCTTTTTTAGGCTAGGAGGCTTGTACCTTGTGGTAGGAAGAATTGGTTGGGCAGCCTGGTCCCCTACCAACATTGGGATTATAGGTACTCTTTGGAATGTACTTGCCTGGCTTGTGTCTGGGCTAGGAGGAAAGCGCCACCTTGTGGTAGGGGAGAGTAATGGTTGTTTATTTAGGACTGGGTGGGACTTTGGGGCAATTACCTCTGCTCACCAACCTTTCTGCTCTTTCAGGCAAGGCCCGAGGCTTCTTCAAAAAGGGAGATGTGGTCATTGTGCTGACCGGGTGGCGCCCTGGCTCCGGTTTCACCAACACCATGCGTGTAGTGCCTGTGCCTTGATGGCCCTCTGGAGCCCCTCTTCCTGACCCTTTCCCATCCCCTCCCCCATCCCATCCATTAGGCCAGCAACGCTTGTAGTGCTCACTCTGGGCCATAGTGTGGCGCTGGTGGGCTGGGACACCCGAGAAAATTAATGCCTCTCTGAACCGTGGACTAAAGCCCAGCTGTCTATCATGTGGCCCTACCCAAGCCAGGGGTGAAGGAGGAATGCAGAACTGGAAACCCTCTGGCCTTACCACAAAAGGGCAGCGACATCTCTGTGTGCTTTGCTCCTGTAGAAAGTTGCCCAGAGAATTCCCAGCTCTGGCCTGGAGTCGGGAGACCGCAAGAGTAGGGGCTTAGGGTACGGGGCCCAGGTTCCTGTGTAGATAGCCTTTGGCCCTGGCCCTGACTTGCTTTCCCAACAGCCTTGGCCTCCCCTCTCCTCCTTGTGCACTCCTCAGCTGTTACTGCAGACACACACACTCCGCTCTGCACCTTCCATTCTACCGCAGCATCTCCAGGCCTGTTGCTATAGTGCCCACCTGAATGTCAATAAACAGCAGCTGAAGCACCTGTGTCCTGTTCTTTTCTGCTGGGGAGTGGTTGAGCCCTGCCCTCTGAGCAGGTGAAAATGACAACGGCCTTGTACCCAGCTTTGGGTGCCATGGTCCCACCAGATCACCTGCAAGGCATAGAAATGGAAAAGCCGCCGCTGAATACTATATATGTACCGAGTATATAAATGGCCTCCTCCAGCACCAAGGCTAAGTGTGTTGGGAAGCCCATTGTTCTGTTTATCGCGACAAAGATGGGAAAGGCTGGGACATGTTCAGCTAGCACCTATGATGGTAGATAGACTCAGGTCCCCCTTGTGCTGGTGGGCTGACCCCTGCAGTAGAGGACCCTTGAGGGTGCTGTAGGATGAATCCCTGCTTGACACCTGAGACCCTCAGGGCCCTTATTACTTCAGCACAAAGGGCCTTTTCCTGTTACCCTCTGGAATAAGGTACAGCAAGAACAAGGTGGGATCCTTAGATTCTCCTGGCCGCTGTTGGGAGAGCCAAGTGGTCCAGTGGGGACACTGAGGCCTGTGAAATTGAGAAGTTGAAGCACAAACAGCTCAGGGACAAGTGGTGGAACGGAACTAGAATAGAACAAAACTAAAGGACCCTGAGGATGCTGATCACCGGATGTGAGGACCACATTCCTTTTTTTTTTTTTTTTTTTTTGGTTTTTCGAGACAGGGTTTCTCTGTGTAGCTTTGCGCCTTTCCTGGAACTCACTTGGTAGCCCAGGCTGGCCTCGAACTCACAGAGATCCGCCTGGCTCTGCCTCCCGAGTGCTGGGATTAAAGGCGTGCGCCACCAACGCCCGGTGAGGACCACATTCTTTGGCTTCTGGGACCTTGCAATTTTGAGACCCAAGGAAGACCTGTCAGCTGCTGGGCCCCACGAGGGCGGTCTGGGAGCGGGGAAGGCTCCACCAGTGAGCTGAGCTCATCCCCAGCAGGCGGCCAATGGGCGGGCGGGGGTGGGTCTTTCCCCTGGGTGGGCGGGGCCCGGAGGGCACTGGGTCTGGCGCGCAGCCCTAGGCTCCAGGAGAAGGCGCTGCGATGACTGCCCTGAGCCGTAGCGAGCCTGTCGAGGCGGGCAGGTAAGGGCGGCGTCCTTGGGCTCCGGATTCCGGAGGCTGCGGCGAGGGGCAGGGCGGCTCTGGGAGCGCAGCGCCTGGGCGTCTTCTGCCTGCGGGCCGGACACTTCCTGGCCGCGGGAATTCCGGCTCGGGTCAAGCTGCGCGGCTGGGACCCCCGTGCCGCCTCCTTGCTGCGAGGTGTCCGAGGGTCGGTCTTGGCGGCTTCGGGCGAGCGGAAGGCACGCTCCTGGACTCACCTCCTGTCGGCCACCTTCGCGGTCCATTCATTTGCGTTTTCATTCATTTCTCACCGTAACGACTCCCCAATCCCGGTTGCCTCCATCCCCAGGCTGGTGCTTCCCTGCGGGCCCCTGCAAAATCCTCTCCTCTCCCAGCGAGATCTAGGAGCACACGCGGCTGCCCCGGAGGCAGCGTGGAGCTGTCCCAGCACGACTCGGCCGCACCCCGTTCGCCAGGCCCGGGCGGGCTGGGGCCGGTCTCCAAGCCCGGAGAGCTGGTCCAAAGTCGACCTGGGAGGAAAGGAAAGTTCTTGTAGCTGGAGGAGAGTAAGGGGGCAGGGAAGACACGAGGTGGCATCAAGAATGGGAGCTGTGAATGTAATGTTTACCTAGCATGCACAAGGCCTTGGGTTCGATCCTCAGCATGGTATAAACCAGGCGTTGGTGATGCACACCTACATTCCCAGCACGGTATCCAAGATGGTTTACGCTTGCAGACCTCTGGGAAGCTCTTACGTGAGCTGAGATTCAGGGTCGTCCAGGATCACATAATGAATTCAGGACCAGCCCTGCGAAGTGTGGGATTTAACTCTTGAAGTCTTGAGGGCATGTGGATGAGATTATTTGAGGGAAGACGCAGCTTACGGATGAAACTGTAAATTCCTGCTCCCACCCAGTCCCAAGCCTACACAGCTGGACATCCCTGCTAGTCAGGATGGATCTAGGTAGAACAAATGTGATCTTGTGCCTACATCAACCCTGGATACATAGGGCTGTGGATTTAGCGGCTCAGCCCTCTAAGGATTTGAGGAGGTGAGGTGTCCAGCTAGCTGTTATCTGCCCTTGTCTCTGTGCGTGCTGCCTCCCTCAACATACATGATTGTGCCCCTCCTTGCAGAGACCTGACAAGCTGGATGTCCACCCCACTTGTTAGCTCTGAACTCCACTCCTGATGCAGTAAAGACAAAGTATTGCCAGAAGAGATGGGTAGATGGTTCTCTCACCCTCTAGGCTGCTCTGCAGTCTCCTCATAAGGCCACTTGGAGTCCAGCACAGTGGGGACACTCTTGAGTAGAGGTTATAGTTTGGAAGTCATTAAAAGTGTCCTCAGTGGGTACCTTGGGGCAAGTGAGCAGGTCTGGAGGGCAAAGCTGACTGGCGTCTGCTGAACATTCAGGAGGTTTCTGCTGGGGCAACCTGGAAGTTTTCCCCAACTTCTCGCAGGGCAAGGATATTCTAAATAGCATGGAGAGGTCAGCCTGGACCCCATCCAGGCCTTCCCGTTGGTGTTGCTTTCAAATTGCTGAACTCAGGTGGGTCTCAAAGCTCTATTTGGGACTAGAACTACCTGTATGCTTATTCATTCACTGGGGATGTTCTGGTGACCCACTGAGGGTGAGGACGACAGCATTCAAGATGGCTTATGCCTGCTCCCCTCCAGGGAGCTAACTCTTCCATGATCAGCTAGTGCCTGTCAAGGTGACTCCACCCAGCACTTAAGCTGGCTAAGCTGTGGCTTTGGCTGTTGAGAGACACGGTCCCTATTTATAAGACTGACATGAAGAGCTTCACTCTGAGAGTCAGATTCAGTCAAATGCTGCTCCCATTTTGCTGTGACTTGGAACAAATCACTTCCTTCTCGGGGCCTACTTTACCATGAAGTAAGGAGAGATGTGGCTTAGACTCCCTAAAGGCCCCTCCACACAGTCAGTGCGCTAACATGTGTCCTCCTCCATTTCTGAAGGTGTCTCATTTCTTTTCATACTCTGCCCTTTGCTATGACATGCCTTGGAAACCTATCCAGCCAGGAAGAGTGCAGTGTGCCACTTCCACGTCTAGTATCTGAGTCTGGAGACGGGAAAATAAGGTGTTTGTCCTCCTCTGAGAAGGGAAGACAAGTCTCCTTTAATTCTGTATCCATCTCTGACGCAGCTCTAAGCTTGACGGAGGTCAGGCTTGGCCTCTGTACCTCTTCACCTGGGCTGTAGGGCGCCGATCTCTCTCATCACCGATTTTCTAACCTGGAAGCTATGATTAATTCTCCTCCCTGTTTACTAATGTAGGGGAGGAAGGGGATCCGGGCAGAGAGCCGGAAGGAGGAGTTTCCTGAAGCTGGGAGGCGGCTCAAAAGATAGCAACAGTGTTGCTTTGAGGGTGAGGGCCTGAGCTCCAGCTGGGTATGGCCACTTGCACCTGTAACCTAGCACTAACAAAGGAAAAGGTAGAGACATCATTGAGACTTGCTGGCTGCCAGCCTAGCTCCAGGTTCAGTGAGAGACCCTGTCTCAAGGGACAGAGAGTGATAGAGCAGGACACCCTCCTCTGGCCCCTTTGAATGTACACAGGTACTCACCTACAACACACATACGCGAATGAGCTTCCCCCAAGGTGTAGCTGCCTGCCGTGGCAGAGTGCATTATTCTTAAGCAGATACACTTCAAAGGGACAAACTGTCGTGTCCCGTCCCCTCCCCCCCCCCCCCCGCCCCCCAGCTTCTCACATCTGCTTATTTTTGTTAGTTGAGAAATGCTTGGGTAGAATTTAGAGTTAGTTTGAATAACTAACTGAATCAATCTTTTTTTTAAAGATTTATTTATTTATTATGTATTCAGAAGAGGGTGCCAGATCTCATTACAGATAGTTGTGAGCCACCATGTGGGTGCTGGGAATTGAACTCAGGACCTCTGGAAGAGCAGTCGGTGCTCTTAACCTCTGAGCCATCTCTCCAGCTCCTGAATCAATCTTTAAATCAGCGGTTCTCAACCAATGGGTCATGGCTCAGTTTTTTTTTTCTGGGGGGGGGGGGGTCCGAATATCAGATATTTACATTACAATTCATAAGTTATGAAGTAGCAGCAAAATAATTTTGTGATTGGGGGTTACCACGAGGAACTGTAATAAAGTGTCGCACGCAACATTAGGAAGATTGAGAACCATTGCTTTAAATCCTTGTCCTAAAATAATATTTCCTCAATGATGTTTACAATTACATTAGGCTATCTACCTACCTACCTGCCTACCTACCTACCTACCTACCTACTTACCTACTTACCAACTGGCCGACCTACCTGTCTTTCAGTACCAGGGATTGGCTGCAGGGTAGGCAAGTGCTCTACCACTAAGCTACACCCCAACTCTTTCCTTTTTTTTTTTTTTTTTTTTTTTTTTGGTTTTTGGAGACAGGGTTTCTCTGTGTGGTTTTGGTGCCTGTCCAGGATCTCTCTCTGTAAACCAGGCTGGCCTCGAACTCACAGAGATCCACCTACCTCTGTCTCCCGAGTGCTGGGATTTAAGGTGTGTACCATCACCACCAATTTTTTTTTATTTATTATTTATTATTCATTTTTTTTCCAGAAGGTTCTCGTGTCACCCAGGCTAGTTTCATACTTAATCTGTAGCTGAAAATAACCTCGGACTCTTCTTATTTATTTCTTAGTCTCAGGCTCATGAGTGCCATGGCACAGGTGTCGAAGTCCAAGGACAACTTTTTTTGTTTTGTTTGTGTTTCTGTTTTTTGTTTGGGGGTCAGGGTCTCATTGTGTAGCCTTAACTAGCCTGGAACTCACAGAGTCCACCCACCTCTGCTTCCAGAGTGCTCGGATTAAAGGTGTGCACCACCACACCTGGCAAAGGAAAACTTTTGGGGAGTTGCTCTCTCCTTCCCACCATAAATTCTAGGGATTGAACTTAGGTGGTCAGGCTTGCCAGCCAAGCGTCTATACCTTCTGCGCTGTCTCACCGGTCTGACCTTGAACTCTTAGATCCTCCACCTCAAAAGGGCTGGGATTACAGGCTTACACCACTAAGACCAGCTCGGAACTCTTTTTTTTTTTTTTTTTTTTTTTTTTTTTAGTGGAAATAAAAAGCACTTAAAGAGTTTAAGTCTCGAGTCTTGCTTTCCTTCTTTACGTGCTGACACAGCACATCAAAGGTTTATTAAATAGTTGTCAGAATCCTTCTGGTATTTCATTTCCTCAGCCCCCTGTTCTCTCTGACTGAGGGGCAGTGGCAACCTTGGTTTGTCTGGGCAAACAACTGTCTCTGGTCACAGAACTGCCCCTTCACCTTTCCAACTTGCGTTCGAATTGACCAAATGACTCAAAGCTTGCCAATAATCTGGCCACACAAAACATTGTTGACATCATTTATCACTGTTGAAGCCTTTGTGTTTTTCTTTGGTGGTGCTGGAGAATCTAACACAGGGGTGCATGCACACTCAACATTCACTCCATGCTAAACTGTGTCCCAAGCTCCAAAAATAACTTTTGAAGGGCTATTCAGAAATTGAATTTTATGGTAAGTCATTGGCATTCAGAATCATAAGGCTTCCTTGTTAACAAACAAATGGAAAAATCTTTTTGTATAACTTTTAAATTTTTTCATTTAAGTGTGTGTATGGGGGGGGGGGTGGTATCACTGTAGCACAGGCTGCCCTGAAATGGATTTTGTAGGGTTCCTCTTCTCTTGGCCTCTGAAATATTGAGATTACAGGAATGAGCCACAGTGCCTGACTCCCAGTTGGTGGTGGTTAAAATGTTGGAGCTGAGGATTGGGCTCAGCAGTTAAGAGCACTGGCTGTTCTTCCAAAGGACTCAGGCTTGTTCCCAGCACCCAAGGGGTGGCTCACAACCATCTGTTAACTCCAGTTGCAGAAGATTTGATGGCCTCCTCTGGCTTCAGACTTGCAAGGAATGCAGACAGACAAATACATATGCAAGCAAAATACCCATGCACATGAATTAAAATTTAAATATATATATTCCTTAGACTCCTAAATTTCATATAAATTAGAAGTTGGATATAGATCCCTGGCCAAGTAGGGAGGGTATTTTACCCTCCAAGAAACGTCCAACGTCTGGTTCTGTCCCTTTGGGGCATGTATGTAGTCCCCGATGGTTATGTCATCTAGACCCATTTCATTAGAGACAAAAGGAATATGAATCTAATTCTGCAAGTCTTTCTTCATTTAGCAGGTGGACTCTTTCTGTTTAAAGGGTCCCTTTTGATTATGCGGCTACTCTGAGGACAGCTAGTACTAGGCAGGCAGAATAAATACTTGGCTCGTTCTTTTCATTTCCTAGTTTTCAGGGCTGGAGATGGTAGCTGGGCAGCTGAGAGCACTGGCCGCTCTTCCAGAGGCTTACCCACCAAGCCATCTCCTCAGCTCTGAACTTTTTTTCTTGGCCCTAAGTTCTTTGATATGGATAACGTTGAAAAGGGTGTTTTGTGTTGCTTTTTTCTCTTGGTCTTTTATGTCATTTCTAGGTAGGTAGTCAATGTGGTATAATACATAGTCCGTGTTTTCAGAAAGATCTGGTTCTGAGGTCCTGCTCGACAAGTTTCACCTCTGAGCTCCCTATTCTGTCTGTAAGACGTTCGTCTCTGGCCTTGTCAGAGATCCCCGGGCTATTCGGTCTATGCAGTCGTACAGAGTACGTGCTCACCCAGAGGTATCTTCTTCAAAGTGCCTCCAGCTTGGAGACTCTCGGGTGATTCAGCACCAGCTCTCAGTACTTCCTCTGTATTCCGTTTTAAGGTGTACAGTTCACTCTACTTTAAGTTTGGGAGTGCAGAGGAGAAACCTAAGGCACTGCACAAGCTAGACAAACACCCTGCAGTTGAACCACATCCTCGGGTGTCTTAATTAGGGTTTCTGTGGCTGTGATGAAACACTGACCAAAAACAACGTGGAGAGAAAAGGCTTTGTTTCAGCTCACAGCTCTCTGGTCACACCCCATTACTGAGGGAAGTCAGGGCAGAAACTCTGGAGGAACACTGCTTACTGACTTGCTCCTCATGGCTTGTTCAGCCCGTTTTCTTATAGAACCCAGGGCTACCTGCCCCGGGGTAGCCCCACCTAAAAGGGCCTGGACCCTCCTGCTTCAATCACTAATTAAGGAAATGCTCCACAGGTTTGCCCACAGTCTTCTGGAGGCATTTTCTCAACTGTAATTCCCTCTCTCAGATAACCCTAGCTCTCTAGTTTGTATAAAGTAAAAACAAAAACAAAAACAAGCAAAAACCAACCAGGGCACCAGATCAGATTTCATTCATTCATTCATTCATTTTGAAACTAGTGTATCTCTTTATACACTCCTGGCTGTCCTGGAACTCAGTGTAGACCAGGCTGGCTTTGAACACAGAAATCCTCCTGCCTCTGCCTCCCAAGTCCTGGGATTAAAGGCATGTTCCCACGCCCAGCCAAAGTTCATTTTTTCAAAGTGTGTGTGTGTGTGAATGTGCACTTGTGTGTAGGTGCTTTCCAAGGCTAGAGACTTTGGATGCCCCTTGAGCTGGCGTTACAGGTGTTACATGTGTGAGCGAGCAAACTGATATGGGCTCTGGAAACCGAGCTCTGCAACTCTTAACTGCTAAGTCGTCTCTTCGGCCCAAAGTTAATTCTTTTTTTTTTTCTTTTTTTGATTTTTCCGAGACGGGGTTGGGTTTCTCTGTGTAGCTTATGAAGCCTGTCCTGGATCTCTCTCTGTAGACCAGGCTGGCCTTGAACTCACAGAGGTCCACCTGGCTCTGTCTCCCTGCTAGGATTAAAGGCCTGTGCCACCACCACTTTGTGCTCAAAGTTAATTCTTAAAAGTAAACTTCTTATTGGTAAAAATATTTATAAATTCAACTTCTACATATCTGTAGATTCAAATCCCATTTTATTGATTTTGTATTTTTAAAGTGTTAGGTATCGTGTGTGTGTGTGTGTGTGTGTGTGTGTGTGTGTGTGTGTGTGTGTTGTGAGTGCATGTCGGTACCACCGCATGCATGCAGGGGTCAGGTGACCACTTTCAGGGGTCACCTCCTTTGGCAGCGTGTTCCAAGGGTTGGACTCAGGCCGTCAGGCTTGTATGGTTTACCAGCACTGTTCCTTGTTTTTGTTTTTGAGACAGGATTGGTCTGAAACTCCTTATGTACCCCAGGCCAGCCTAGAATGCCCCACAGTTTTGGCTCAGCCTCCTTAGTTCTGAGGTTACAAGAACGTACCTCTACAGTAGCTTTGTTCATTTTTTTCTATTAGGTTACTTACTGTCTCCGTAATGATTTGGATGTATTCATTGTATATTAGAGACAGAAATCATTTCTATAAATGTTTTTAAAAAATCCCCACCATGTTGCCCGGTTGCCTGCTTCAGCCTCAGCATACTAAGATGATGGGCAGCGTTTCACTTACCCTTAGATTTCATTTGTACGTCAGTATTTAAATTTTGAGCCAGGTGATGGTGGTGCATGCCTTTAATCCTAGCACTCAGGGCAGAGGGACCCACGTGGATCTCTGAGTTTGAGGCCAGCCTGGTCAAAAGAGAGAGTTCCAGGATACCCAACGCTACACAGAGAAACCCTGTGTAGCTCAAAAAAACCAAAATAAATGAATAAACAAATAAAAATTAAATTTTGATGTACAAAAGCTTAAAATTTTTATGCAATTAAAAACTTTTAAAATCTATGTTTAGGTGTGTGTATCTGTGTGTGTGTGTGTGTGTGTGTGTGTGTGTGTGTGTGTACCTGTGAGTACAAGTGTCCAAGGAGGCCAGAGGTATAGGCTCCCTTGGGGCTGGGGTTACATATAGTTGTGACCCAGCATATGGGTGCTGGGAATAGAACCTGGGTCCTCTGGCAGAGCAGCCAGTGAGCTTAACCACTGAGCCAACTCTCTAGCTTCTTCTTATACACTTAAATCTTTGTTTTCTGGATTTTATACCTTACTTGGGAAACTTCTAATATTAAAAAAATTGTTTCTGTTTTATCCTAGATCTTTGTAGAGTTAAATTTATAGGTGTGCCTGTAATCCCAGTACTCAGGAGGCTGAGGCAGGAGGCTTGCCTTGAGTTTAAGGCCCTGTCTCAAATAAAATAAAAGTTAGAGATACGTAGATGTTTACTGTACCTGGACTATATTTTTGTGAGTGATCTGAGATAGGTTTTGTCCTACCATCTTTATTAGACAACTCATTTTCTCTTTCTCAGAATATTTTCATTATATACTCGGTTTTCTTATATCCAAAGATCATTTGCTGGACTCTCTGTGTCCCATTGATCTACAATTCTATTAATCTTGTAAGCCAGTAATACCTTTGTAATTTGTTCTGATATTTGGTTGGGTAAAGCCTCCACATTTTCTTTTCAAAAGAAAAATTCTATTCTCATGCATATAGTCTTCCAGATCAAATATAATGTAGGGCCATTTAGAGTCATCTTACTAAGTATTCATCTCTCCATCCACCCTCCCCTTATGTAACCTAGGCTGACCTCCAACTCAGTATCCTCCTGCTTCAGCCTCATGAATGCTGTGATTCCAGGCATGGGCCACTACACCCACACCCAGCTCAACTATAGATTTTTGTGTTGATTTTGTAACAATTAGAATAGTAATGAACTGGGGTTTTGTTTGTTTGTTTGTTTGTTTTTGTTTTTCAAAACAGGGTTTCTCTGTGTAGCTTTGGAGCCTGTCCTGGAACTCACTCTGTAGACCAGGCTGGCCTCAAACTCACAGAGATCCACCTGGCTCTGCTTCCCGAGTGCTGGGATTAAAGGCGTGTGCCACCACCAACTGGCAGTAATGAACTCTTAGGGTTGGGGATGTAGTTGGGTAGGATGGTAGAATCCTTCCGTAGTATGCGTGAGCATCCCCAGTGGGCCCGGGGCATCTCATATTGTATTAGTTATTTGTCTATCTGCTAGCACAGTGTCCAACAGAAAAACACTAAAGCCACTTTCTTATGGTTTATCAAGTAGTTATGCGTGGTCAGGGTATTATAGTTTCTCTCTGCCCGGCAATCTTTTTCTTTTCCTTTTCTTTTTGTTTTTTCGACACAGAGTTTCTCTGTGTAGCCCTGGCTGTCCTGGAACTCACTCTGTAGACTAGGCTGGCCTTGAACTCAGAGTGCTGGGATTAAAAGCTTGCACCACCACCACGGGGCAACAGTGGTTTCTTTCAATTACATAAATCTGTATTTTTCTCACCTTTTTACAGTGGCTACAACCTCCGTGGTTGAATAACAGTAGAAAGAGAGCTGGCACTCCCTAGGGGTTTTTGTCAATTACACAGTCGGTGGTGCTCCCTGGGGACCCAGAAAGCTGCTCAAGACTGGATCATCGGTCAGGAATCTGCCTGGGGAGCCACGTTGGCGAGAGCCTGCCGCAGGGTGCGGACTCTAGCCCCGCCAAGGGCGTGCACAGCCGCGGCCAGCTGCCAGCTCTGGTGCTGGGCACAGTTCCAGGAGCCAGGCACGGATGGGGTGCAGGCTCAGCATCCCAGGAAGCCGGTTGGTGGGGGCGCTGCTCCTGTCCTCACGTCAGGTCTCCCGATCTGCGCTAAGCGCTACCTTTGGGCCAACGCTCCAGCTCGACTCACCAGCTGGCAGAAGGCTGGGCCGCGCCACGCTGACGTGATCAGTGTCGCTGCAGGCGCCGCCTTGGGAACCACTAAGTGTGGTACTGGAATTCTGGGTGTGGCTGCCACTAGGGACCGGAGGGACCTTGGTCTTCCCAGCTCTTTCTAGGGCAGGTTTAGAAAATAGCCTTGTGGTTGGTGCGTCCTTGGGGTGGAGGAGAGTGGCTGGAGAGTGGGGAGATGTCATAAGGCAGTGAGGCAGCACCTGATCTCAACTGCCTTTTCGGACCTGAGAGAAGCATACAGCCCTGCCCAACCCCAGCAACCATGTGGTCTTTTACTGGAAGTGAGGAGAGGCAGGCGATCATTCCAGGCTGTTGGGCTGAGTTGGCTCACGGCATAGTTTCCTCACATGTGGTCAGAGGCTCACTGTCCCTCCTAGTCGCCAGTCTGGGAGGAAGGAAGGAGCCGGGCCCATCACAGCACCAAAGTGTCCTTGCTAAGGTTACCCGTCCATGTGTCCAAATTCAAGGTCTGTCCTTCACTTCTCCTTTTACTTACCTTCAGCAAACCAGGACACTGTTGGCCCTGGTGCTTGCCCAGTCCTCCTTAGGAAATGCTTGTTTCCATGGCAACCTACAGACCTGGAATTTTTTTATCTTTTCTATTTGTTTCTTTTTTTGCGGGGAGGGGGTTTCAAGACAAGATTTCCCTGTGTAGTTCTGGCTGTTCTGGATCTCGCTCTGTAGACCAGGCTGGCCTTGAACTCAGAGAGCCACCTGCCTCTGCCTCCCAGGTGCTGGGATTAAAGTTGGGCTCCACCACTGACCAGCTTTTTTTTTCTATTTCTTAGGCCACTCTTTATAACCTAATTTTGGGGGACTGCCCCTCTCTTTTTCTTCCATACGTTCTTTAAGCCCTGGGTCTCTTCTCCCTCTGTCCTTCCCTCCTCCTTTGCACTGAGATAGAATTCATACACCAATGAAATTCATGTTTGTTTGTTTGTATCCAGTGCTGGAGATGGAACCAGGATCTTATACATGCTAAGCACATGTATAAACAACTTGCTGCCTGTCCAATTCTGTGATGTTTATAATAGTCATACAGTTGAGTAACCAAGACCACTGCCTAATTCCAGAACATTTGCCCTGCACAGAAACTAAGTGTACTATTAGACGCCACTCCCCATTTGCCTTTTCCTTGCCCCGGGGAGCTACCAGTCTACTTTCTGTCTGTATACATGTGCTGATTTTGTGTATTCCTTACACGGGTGTACATGGAGTAAGTGGTCTTCTGTGACTGGCTTCTTTCAGTTAACCATATTTTAAAGGTCCCTTCATGGGGGCTGGAGAGATGGCTCAGTAATTAAGAGCAGCTAGTTTGGGTTCCCACCCTGCTTCAGCTGGCTCCCAGCTGCTGGTTACTCCAGCTCCAGGGCATCGGACATCCTCTTCTGGCCTCTGCAGGCCCTACACTCAAAAACCACTTCCTACTCCACCACCCATGATTCTCAGCTCTCTCTCTCTCTCTCTCTCTCTCTGTCTCTCTCTGTCTCTCTGTCTCTCTGTCTCTCTGTCTCTCTGTCTCTGTCTCTCTCGCTCTCGCTCTCGCTCTCGCTCTCGCTCTCGCTCTCGCTCTCTCCCTCGTTTGTTTTTTGTTTTTCTAGAAACACAGGGTTTCCGGAACTAGCTCTGTAGACCAGGCTAGCCTCGGACTCACAGAAGTCCGCCTGCCTCTGCCTCCCCAGTGCTGGAAATAAAGGTGTGTGCCACTACCGCCCAGCTAATTCCTTTTTGTTTTTGTTTTTGTTTTTTGAGACAGGATTTCCTGGCTGTCCTGGTAGAGCAGGCTGGCCTTGAAGTCATAGAGATCTACCTACTTCTGCTGAGTGCTGAGATTAAAGGAGTGTACTATCACCACTCAGTTAATTCTTTTTATTTTTTAACTTTTTTGTATGTTTTTTATGAGTTTGAGTGCTCTATCTGCATGTATGCCTGCATGCCAGAAGAGGGCATCAGACCACACTATAGACAGTTGTGAGCTGCCATGTGGTTGAACTTGAACTCAGGAAGAGCAGCCTGTGCTCTTAACCACTGAGCCATCTCTCCAGCCTTTGGCTAATTCTTAAAAAAAAAAAAAAAAAAAAAGATTGATTTATGATTGGCATGTGTCAGTGTTTTTTTGTTTTGTTTTGATGGCTGAAGAGAAATACTTTGTTTATTGCTGGGCGTTTAGTCTGTTTGCACTTTTTGATTTTTCTGAATAAATGCTGCTGTGAGCAATCATGCATAGTATTTTGTGTAGACAAGCATTTCTGTTTATTTGTTTTATTATTTTGAATTATGTGTCTGTGTCTGTGTGTGGGTGTGTGCATGTTAAGTGCCCACAGAGGCCTAGAGGTGTCAGGTAACCCTGGAGCTGAACTTACAGATGGTTGTGAGCTGGGGAGTGTGGGTACTGGAAATCCAACGCTGGTCCTCTGGAAGAGCAGTACATGCTCTTAACCACTGAGCCATCTCTCCAGTGTCTGGACATGCATTTTAAATTCTCTTTTGTACGTGCTAGGAGTGTTTGCTTAGCTCTATAGTAACTGCAGCAGTTTGAAGAATCACCAAGTTGTTTTCCAAAGCACCGGCCCCATTTCACATTCCTACCAGGTGGAGAGAAGGGTCCCAGTCTCTCCACAGCCTCACCCACACCCGTCATTGATGACAGTCTTGGGGGAGTAGTAGAGTATGCTTTGTGGGTTTGATTCTCTTCCCTCATGACTAATGATGTTTATGTACTTGTACTTGCTGGACACTTAATATCTTCTTTTGAGAAATACTGATTCAAATATGTGCTTTTTTTTTTTTTGGTGTTTTCGAGACATGGTTTCTCTGTGTAGTTTTGGTGCCTGTCCTGGATCTCGCTCTGTAGACCAGGCTGGCGTCGAACTCAGAGAGATCTGCCTGGCTCTGCCTCCCAAGTGCTGGGATTAAAGGCGTGCACCACCACTGCCCGGCATGTGCCACTCTTTAATAGAGCTATTTGTCTTTTCATTGTTGAGTTGTCAGGGTTCTTTTTAAATTGTTGAGCTTGGTGTGGTAGTATACTCATTCATTTAATCCCAGCACTCGGGAGGCACAGCCAGGCTTATCTCTGTGAGTTCGAGGCCAGCCTGGGCTACAGAGTGAGTTCCAGGAAAGGCACAAAGCGACACAGAGAAACCCTGTCTCCAAAAAACCTGGTCTTCATAGTGAGACCCTGCCTCAAAATGAATGAATGAATAAATATAAGTGAATAAACTGTGATTCAAGAAATCCATATAACATGGCATCTTAATCATTTTAAAGATGCAGTTTAGTGTTAAGATCTAGCATGATGGTTCAGCAAGCCTGAAGACCAGAATGCAGTTCCTGGAAACCACACGGTGGGAAGAAAGAACCAACCCTCTGACTGCCACAGGCACACGTACACCCACATCTATACACATACGTAATTTAATAAAAAATACTTCTATTTAGCCGGGCAATGGTAGTGCACGCCTTTAATCCCAGCACTCGGGAGGCAGAGACAGGCGGATCTCTGTGAGTTCGAGACCAGCCTGGTCTACAGAGCGAGATCCAGCAAAAGCACAAAGCGACACAGAGAAACCCTGTCTCGAAAAATTTAAAAAAAAAATTTCTATTTAAAAATACAAAGTTGATAGTATCCTTCCTTTCATTTAAATCCCTTCTCTGGGTCCCCGTTGCTTGTAAGGGAGTGACTCCTGTCGGGGCTCACATGTAGCTTTGGCCACCTCTCCGAACTCACTGCTCACCACTTGACTGTTCACCAGTACCCTCCAGACACAGGGCTCCTGTTATGTGCCTCATACAGTCCCATACCTCTGGCCGCCCACCCTTTGACCTCTCTAATGACCCCTGTGCAGCCACCAGCTCCCTTCTCCATCCAGTGAGCGTCCAGTGGAGCTCAGCTGCAGGGTCTCTGTTGCTTTAGGAGAGTCGTCCTTGCCCTCCACAGGTGAGCCCGGCCTCTCTGAGAGAATGTCTCCTGACCCCCTTGCTTTTCCGCATACATTACAGAGTTGTAATTATGTACTGGTTTATGTAAGTCTTTGCCTCATTGTCTGCCTCCCTGGGCAGGCAGGCTGTTGCAGGTAGTGCCTGGCCTTCCTTCCTGGAGCACACAGCGCTTACCCAGAGCTGAGGGAATAGCAAGCATTTTCAGTTGGCATTTGTAGAAGGCAGGCAGGATGGAGGGGAGCTGGCCGTCCTCTGAGCATACTGCCAGCTCCTCCTGGGACGGGAGTCCTGACACAGAGGATCGGTGGCTGTCTGTAGGTCACCTAGCTTCCTGGCCTCCGCTTTTTACCTTCTGAGTGGAGACTTTCTTGTCCCAGAAAGCAGCGGTGACTTCCTCAAAGGCCCCAACATAAGTTGGAGGGGCCTGCCTCTACCCCCTACCCAGTCTCTCAGGACCCTGGGGCCTCACAGTTGCCTTTGGTTCTTTTGTTTGTTTGTTTGTTTTTTGTTTTTTTGTTTTTCGAGACAGAGTTTCTCTGTGTAGCTTTGCGCCTTTCCTGGAACTCGCTTTGGAGACCAGGCTGGCCTCGAACTCACAGAGATCCGCCTGGCTCTGCCTCCCGAGTGCTGGGATTAAAGGCGTGCACCACCACTGCCCGGCCTGCCTTTGGTTCTAAGCAGAGTCTGGTGGGTCCATAGGGCCAAAGGGATTCTGAGGCGGGCATCCTCAGATGCTAGAGGGGGGGTCTGCTAGACAGTATTCATGGGTAAACAGAGCTGACTTGTCCTCAGAGAGTAGCCACACCCCTGGCAGCCTGGGTTGGGGCATTTGTGTGGCCAAGGTTGTCTGTGTACCTCCCTTCAGAAGAGTGGCCACTTGGAGTACAGGGGTGTTCTGTTTCTGACTGAATGCGAGTCTGTTTTTAGACCTGAATGACCAGCTTCTTGTGTGGAGATGGCCAAGTCCCAAGGGGCCTGCCAAGAAAAAGTGGTCTGTCATCAGGCCCAGGGGGGCCAGCTCGACAGATGCTGCCCCAGCTGTGGGCACTGCTGGCAAGGCCAGCAGCCAGCCAGGCAGTTTGTAGAACCCACTGCCTGCCCTGATGTGGCCCGGGCTCTGTGGGAAAGCCTGGGTGTCCCAGGAGGGGACATTCTGCATGTCTTTGAGCTCTGGGCAGGACAGAAGCAGGGATGGCTGTCCTCAAACTTCCAGCAGAGGGAGGAGCAGAGAGGATGGTGTCTGAGCGTGGCTGCTGGGTCTGGTGTAGTTGTATACCTCCTGGCCAGCAGGTGGGAGCCCTTTCCTGGTGCAGCCTAGGCACCAGAATGCCTTCTCCCGCGGGCTCCTGCTTTCTTGTGTTGTAGGCCAAAGAAAAGACTGAAGCACTTGTGGCATGTGTGGAGTTTTGTGAGTGCATGTGAGGCCCGGTTGTGCCCCCACATTGTTAATTCCTGTGGGGAGGGAGCTGTACCTCTAGGTGCCCTTCAAAGAGTGTGGTGGGACATGGGGCTACTGCTCTCAGTGCAGGTAAAGGATGGGAAGCCCAAAGGGCAGGGCTGTAGGACCCCCTTCACCTCCCCGGCTGCACTTTGGCCTCTTTCAGCTCATGACATAGCACATAAGCAAGAGGATTTTCTGTCCTGTTTTGTAGAGAGAGGCACAGGCTCTGAAGGAGGTGACAGGATCACCAGAGGTTCAAGGTACAACCAGAAGCTGCTGTCACTCAGGGCTTGTCTTTGTGCCTTAAGAGACCTCTGTTTCTGAACAAACTGCACACACATCTGGGATTATTACTGAGCACTTACTGTATGCATGAAACTGGGCAAGTCCCTGGAGTGTGAGAAACTGAGTGGTAAGACTCTGCCTGGAGCTGGTTCTCTAGGCAGGCTGTGCAGCCTAGGGCGTTTTCTAGGTAGAGTGGAGACCACGCCCATCCTTGGACACAGGTGCAGCTTCAGGGAGCAGAGATGCTGAGAACAAGGACAAGGGGATTCTGTCCTGGGCAGGAGCAGGCTGGCAGAGAATGGCCCAAGCAGAGTTGGGAGGGCAGCTTATCAGCACCCTCTTCCCACAGCCAGGCCAGCGGAACACCTTGCTGCGACCTCTATCTCACAAGGAACAGCGTCCCTTTGGCAGGCTGAGAGCCCAGACTTGGGTTCGAAGGTCAGGAAACAGGAGAAAAAGGTTTAGGGCTAATTAACTAGGGGTGGTTCAGCCACCCAAGCAGTGAAGGGCTTGGGGGACAGGGCAGATCTGGGCTGAGGCAAGAGACACAGGCAAATGTCTTGGCTGCCACAGTAGGAAGATGGAGTCAGCCTTGCTCTCCAAATCCACGGGGCAGAAAGACATACGGGTTCCCTGTAGGGAGGAGAAACCTGTGCTTGTTACAACTCATTCTCGTGTAGCCAGTGTTGACCTCCCAGGTGGCTAAGCCTGTACACACCTTCTCCTGAGCTGCTAGCTCTCCCAGCTTGTTTGGTGCTTTGAGTAAAGAGGAGAAGCTGCGTAGTGGTGACGCAGAGCCAGGCGGATCTCAGTGAGTTCGAGGCCAGCCTGGGCTACAGAGCGAGATCCAGGGCAGGCACCAAACTACACAGAGAAACCTGTCTCGAAAAACCAAAAAAAAAAAAAAAAAAAAAAAAGCCAGACACTGAGCATACACCTGCCTTGTGACCCAGCAACGCCGGTGCTGAGTGTTTACCCACAGGAGTGAATACTTGTGTTCACAAGGCTGCCCCTAGAGCTTTTTCATCAATTTCGTAACAAGCCGAACCTGGAACTGTCCAAGTCTGTCCTTAGTAAGAGGAAAGCAGTAAATTATAGTATATTCACACAAAGGAATTGCTAGTGAAAATGCAGTTTACAAATAGAACACCACATGCACTAGGGTTGTAACTCATTTGGAAGAGTGCTAGCCTAACATGCACAAGGTCTTGTGGTCAGTCCCTAAGAGTGCATAAACTGGGCATGGTGGCATAGACCCATAATCCCAGCATGTTGTAGGAGATGGAGGCAGGAGGATCAGAAGTTCAAGGTCATCCTCAGCTATTTAGTGAGTTCCAAGTCAGCCTTGGCTATACCAAAACCCTGTCTCAAAAACCAAGTCCTAAACAGATACGCGTACAGCACTGTGGATGTGCCTTGAGTCTTCCCCATGCACTGTGGACGTGCCTTGAGTCTTCCCCATGCACTGGGATGGATGATGGGATCGCATGCTTACAGAGAGGAAGCAGTCTGCTGTCAGATGTCAGGGTAATGGTTCTCCTTGGGATGGTGGAGGCGAAACTAGAAGGAGCTAGAAGGGTTCTGAGGGTTGGTTTCTGGGCGTGTGTTTTTGAAGTGTGATGAACTGCAAAGCAGTTCATCCCAGCACTCGGGAGGCAGAGGCAGGTAGATCTCTGTGAATTCAAGGCCAGCCTGATTTACATAGTGAGTTCCAGGACAGCCAGGGCTACATAAAGAGGTCCCGTCTTAAAAATAAATAAATAAATGAAATAAAAAGGGAAAGAAAGAAGAGTGTTGGACTGTACACCTCCTTGCATACGATTCCTTTGCAATGTGTAAATTATACTCCAGGCTGGGCGGCGGTGGCGCACGCCTTTAATCCCAGCACTTGGGAGGCAGAGCCAGGTGGATCTCTGTGAGTTTGAGGGCAGCCTGGTCTACAGAGCGAGATCCAGGAAAGGCATCAAAACTACATAGAGAAACCCTGTCTTGGAAAAACCAAAAAAAGAATAAAAATTATACTTCAATATCAACCTAAAAATAGTCATTTAAGTACAACTCGTAGACTCTGATATAACTGCTCTTAAACATGGCTTAGGCAGTCTCCTCTTTTTGCTTTTGTGTGTGCCTGTGCCATGTGTATGACATGTGTGTACATGTCGTGTGAGTGCACACATACGTGGACGTCAGAAGACAGGTTCCGAGGCAGCGCTGACCTCCCGGCTTGTTTGAGGCAGGCTCTTCTGTTGTGGGTCACTGCTGTTCTAAGCCAGGCCAGCTGGCCCTCCAGCGTCAGAGGATTCTCCTGTCTCAGCCTCTCAGAGCACTGGAGTTACTGTGAGCTCTGCTTGGGTCCTGAGGACTCGAACTCAGATTCCCATGCTTGCGTGGCAAACACTTTACTCATTGGGCTATCTCCTCACAGCATTTTTTTAAAAATTATTTTTATTTAAAAAATTTTTTTTTCCTCTGTGTAGCCCTGGCTGTCCTGGAACTTTCTATGTAGACCAGGCTGGCCTTGAATTCAGTGCTGGGATTAAAGGCATTTGTCACCACTGCCTGGCCTTCCCAGGCATTTTTATTTTTTTGAGATATAGCATAGGCTATCCTTAAACTCACTATATATTGTAGGATGGCCTTGAACTCACCACCCTCCTGTCTTAGCCTCTCAAGTACAGGAATTATGGACCTGTACAACCACAGCATTTTGGTTTTTTCTCATTCTAAAGCCCTGCTGGTGAGTCTAATGTGAATCCAATTAGTAGATAATAATGCTAACAGGAGGGTGTTAGGTGGGAGGTGAGCTGAGACATGAAGGTGGGGTGGGGAGGCCATCAAGGCAGAACCCCAAGCCCAGGATGCTGAGCCTTGGCTTTGAGGTTCTATCTAGGCCCGAAGTCTTCCCAGCTTCCTGTCCCTGTGGCTGCTTCCATGACTTTTGGATTTGTCTTGTCCGGAGCCTGCATGGTCATGTGGCCTTTGTCTAAGGAGAACAGTATTGTTGGCAACTCTCTCCTTGGAGACCACAGAGGCTTAGTGTCTTGGCTGGCTACAGAGGTGGTACTGGCACTGAGCCTGCCTTTGAGAAGAGTTGGCAGGACCCACAGGGAGCTCTAGTATCTCAAAAGTCCACAAGAAGTCCACCTGGGAGAGTATGGTCCCTTCCTAGGAAGAAGTCACCCAAGGGACCGCTCCACTGGGATCTGTGGGGAGGGCCCCACCTGTGACCACACAAGCCCTGCTGATTCAGGTGGGCAGGGCCTGGCTGAGATCTCAGCTTCGGCATCAACCTCAGGCATGGCTGCTGCCAGAGGCTCAGATGAGGCCTGGAGGGAGCTCTGCTCTGAGGTTCGGAAGGACTAGGGCAGGAAGGGGCTGGTAAACTCGGGGGATCATTGCCTGGGCATAGACAGCTCAGAGAAGTGCAGTCTAGTCAATTGGAGGCTGCAGAGTTCGCCTGTGCTTTCACCCAGTAGATATCCCATGCTGCCTTGAGATGGTCCTCCTCCTCCTCCTCCTCCTCCTTCTCCTCCTCCTTCTCCCCCTCCTTCTCTCCTCCTCTTCCAACTTGTCTGTCTCCTTTTTCTCTTCTTCCACCTCCTCTCCTCTTTATGCCCTCTCCTCCTCTCCTTTTTCCTTCTTTTTTAGAGACACTATCTCATGTCCTGGCTGGCCTGGAACTCAGATGTAGCCAAGGATGACCTTGAACTCTGATCCTGATGCCTCCACTTCCCTAGTGCTGGGATTGCAGGCATGCGCACCCTATCTGGCTGTCTAGTTCTCTTTATGCTTCCTTGTGCCTTCTGTGTCCCTCTTGATCAGTCAAGCAAGGTAGGTTGAGTGACTCCTGGTGCTAGGCCAAGACTGTCTGCCTCCCCCACAGGCCAGGGCTCCTGGAAGGAAGGATCCGGCCATGGTGACCTTCCCAGCTCCTGTCCATCCCTTGTCTTCCTTGCCACGAGGCATCACTCATTTTCTGACTTATTCTTACTGCTTTCCCCTCTTCTCCTCCCTTTTTTTTTTTTTTTGTTGTCAAGAAGCATTTATCTTCTCTCTCTGTCTATCCCCCCCCCCACATCCTCCCTTCAGCAAACACTGAGTGCTGATGTGTGCCGGGATGCAGACATACCTGGGTTGGAGCTCAGAGTCCACTGAGGAAGGAAGACATGTAAACAGAACAGCAAAAGAAGGGGTGAGGAGCACAGAGGGAGAGAGGGAGGGAGGGAGCCAGCGAGGGAAATGGGAATGTTCTACACAGGGGAGGCATTTGAACTGACGGTTCAAAGAAGACCCAGACCTCCCCAGGTAGACAAGCTGGGGAAGGGGTTCCACGGTGAGGGGCTGCTGTGGTGAAGAAAGTGGGGCACTCAGCTGAGCTTCACGGGGTACAGTAGCGAGTTGTGACGGTGGGAAGAGGAGCAGAGCTGGACATGGTGGTGGACTTCAATCCCAGAACTGGGGGGGGGGGGGGGAGGCAGAAGAAAGTGCATCTCTCTGAGATCAAGCTTGGTCTCCATAGTGCGTCAGTTCCATACCAGCCAGGGCTCCACAGTGAGACCCTGTCAAGAAACAACTAAACAAAAAAGAAGCAGGAAGATTAGGAGTGGCAGGCGCGGGGCCGGGGTGGGGTGGGAGCAGGGAACGGAGACTAAAGGGCATTCTGCAGAGAAAGGCAAGGGCAGAGCTGGGTTGCAGATGACTGTGAATGTAGGAGAGAGACAAGTATGTGAGGCCATGGCTCGGGCAGGTGTGGCTAGGAGAGGATGTCAGAATCCAAGAAAAAGGACAGTAGTGGCCCGGGCTTGCGTGCTGTAGCTATAGCGGAGAAACAGATATTTTGATGAAGCGTGTCAGGTTCCAAGGACTGTATGGGGCGGAAAGAAAATGACTTGAGATTCTGGCTGGGGGTCACTGTGGAGGGTGGAGCCTTTCGTGGATACTGGGTGCTTAGAGAGAAGTAGTCTTGGGATGGGAGTTGGGGTGGGGGGTGGGGTGGGGTGGGGTAGGCAATGAGTTGGGAGATTTGGGAGTATCTGTCTGGAGATGGCATCGACTCGTGGGGCCTGTCTCTGATGTCTGTGGGAGGGAGCTAGACTTGCTCCCTGGTTCCGACTCACTTGCCTCTCTCTCCTCTTATAACCACCTCTCTGGACATCTCCCTTTGCTGCTGCCCAGCTCACCCTGTTGCCCTAGGCCAAACCCCAGCTCAGCAGCAGTGATAACTTCAGGAAGGTTCCTGGAAGGAAGGAAGAAGGAGTGGGCAGGAGTTCTGCCCCTGCCAGGGAGGCTCCAGATCCCTGCTGGAACCTCCTCTACACTTACCTGCCCTTAGACCCAGCTCAGCTCAGGAGAGGAGCTTGCTTGAGGATTCCAATCTTTGATCTTCCCTTTACTGTGGAAAGATGTTGCTGTTTCCCTGTTCCATCCCTTTCATGGCAGTAGTTATTGTGGTTTATACAGATTTGGGGCCGGAGAGATGGCTCAGTGGTTAAGAGCATGTGTTGCTCTTGCAGAGGACCTGGGTTTGGTCCCCAGTACTCACATCAAACAGCTCACATCCACCTATAACTCCAGATCCAGGGGATCAACGTCTCAGGCTGCTGAGGGCTCTGCCCTAGTGCACAGACCATACAGGCATACACATATACACACAAAATAAAAATACATATTTAAAATCTAAAAGAAAAATTACAGATTTCAGTATCCTAGACCCTGATATTAACTCCATTGTGTGAACACAGGGACGGGTTAGGGCTAAGGGTTGTGGATATGACTTATGACCCTTGGGTTATGAGAAACTGCTCTCAGGAAAAATTGGTGGCAGGGGGATGGATATCAGTTGCCTGCAGAGTCAGGTAGAGGGCTGAGCTCCATGCTCTTAAAGTTCCCCTATGGCCCTCTGGGTCAAATCCAAGTAGTTATCAGATGCCCCATGGCCTGGCAGGTTCTAATGTGAGGGCTAGGTAACCACCCAGCCCAAAGGTCTTCATATGGCTTGGTTTCTACTATTTCTTTTTTTATTTTTATTTTTTGAGACAGGGTTCCTCTGTGTAACAGCCCTGGCTGTCCTGGAACTTGCTTTGTAGATCCAGCTGGCCTCGAACTCACAGAGATCCACCTGGCTCTGCCTCCCGAGTGCTGGGATTAAAGGCCTGCGCCACCAAGCGCAACTACAATACATTTATATAAAACATGCATTTATGCTTAAGATTAAGAAAATGAGTAAAGGACTTGAGTAGAATGTTTCTTTTCTCCTCCTTCTCTTTCTCTTCTTTGAAATAGGTTCACATTACAGAGTCCAGGCTGACCTCAAACTCAAGACCTCCTCCATGCTACTCCAAGACAAGCACACTACCAACCGATCCACATCCTCAGCTCCTTCTAGGGATTTGTTGTTGTTTTGGGGGTGTTTTGAGGCAGAGTTTCTCTGAATCCCTGGCTCTCCTGGAACTGCTCTGCAGACTAGGCTGGCCTCAAACTCTTAGAGACCCTCCTGCCTTTGACTCTCTGAGTGTTGGGATTAAAGGCGTGTGCCACCACCACCCCGCAACTTTTAGGGAATTTTTAGTGGAGGATTTCAATCATTCATAAATGGTTTATACTTACCATATTCTCTACAGCAAACATAAAAAAAGGTTAAGAGAAAACCCCTCTGTGAAGCGCGAAGTGATAAAACCAAACATATCCGGAAACTAACCTTAGGAGCCAGAGGGTCACATTGATAGACTAGTCTGGCACTTTCTTCAGTAAATCCAATCGTGTGTCATTTAGCCACAAAGAGACCTTCTGAGAATTGTGTCCTGAGTTGTGCAAACATGGCGGAGTGTGCTTATAGGAACAAGACAGCTCTGACATCGCTGGGCGGCATAGTCTTAGGGAGCCATGTCATAGATGAGTTGCCCATCATTGGCTGAAACAGCACGCAATGTATAACTGTGTATGATGACGTGTGTGCCAAACCCTATGTGAGGTCAAGGAGAGAGGTCACCAGGTCACACGTGGCTAATGGTATGAATGAGGTTGCCTGGATCTTCACGATGTGACACTGGACAGGGTTAACTTTTTCTGATCTGTACAACGTTGTGGTTCGAACCTGGATAAACTCTGAGGGTCCTGGAAGAATCTGGGCCAAGTCTGTAATTCTGTCTTAAAGAAGACAAAGTGTGTTGGTTTATTTGCATGTGCATGTGAAGGCACACGTGTGTTGCAGTTGTACATGCCCATGCGTGCACACACATGTGGGGGCTGAAGAGCAACCTTGGATGGTGTCCCTCTGGAGCTGACCTCCTTGTTTTTTTGAGACAGTCTCTCATTGGCCTGGAGCTGTCCCAGGAGATCTGGGGAGCTGCCCAGTGAGCCCCACTGCCTGTCTCTGCCTCCCCAGTACTGGGATCACACAGTGTGCTGTCATGCCTGGTATTTTTTTGTGGTTCTGAGGATTGAATTGGGATCTTTATGTTTGCAAAGAAGTACTTTGCAGACTGAGCTCTCTCTCCAGCCTGGAAAAGAGAATTTTGCCTTGGCCCAGTCACAGAACTGAGAGCAACTGAGCATTTGGGATTCTCGGCCTTATCTTTTTTATTCCAGTTATTTACATACAGAGGGACCAGCACCCAGGACCTTGTTACATATTCCAGACTTTGAACTGCCTGTCTTGACCCTGCTTCTTGGCCACCGCTCTTCCTTTGAGAACCCCCGAGTTCACTCAATTGGGGCTATTCTGACATCTCAGGCTTTACTGATGCCCAGAGAAGCAGGAATTGGGGGTCCTAGTCTGTGGAGGTGGTAGGTGGAGGCGGGACCTTAGAGGCTACTGGGAAGCCCCACCTGCCCAGGGGAAGAACACCTCCTTCCTCCTGGGACATTTTTTAAATAGTTTGGCTGTCAAGGCTGAGGTACTCCCACTGTCCGAAGGTGACTGAGGCCACCACTTCCTAGTCTGGGGCAGTCCCATCCCTCCCAGCCACACTCACTTGTAGGCCAACTGGAATCTACTTTCCACATCTCTAACAACGTTTGATAAAGGATCCTGTACACCGTGGCCTTTCCCAGAACCTGATAGTTTACAGTAACTGCTAGGGCACCTTAGAAACTTCTGCTTTCAGCAGGAACATGTCTGTGTCCGTCCTCCAGGGCGGGGCTGGAGGCCCAGCTCTTCCTGGACTAGCAAGCAGTTGCCTGGAAGTTAAAACAAGGTGAATAGACTGACTTTTTTTTTCTGGGCCAGGCATTAACCAAGCTTTCGGTTTCCAGGCAAGAAGCTGTGGGAGACACCTACCAGTAGACAAAATACAAACGAAGATGACATATTTTGACCTATCCAATTGGCAGAGGTGAATAGTGTTTGGATATGGGAAAATGAGTTTCCTCTCAGAAGGCTGGTCACTAGGCTAATGGGCATGACATTTGAAAGTGACTCCAGATTATGACAGCTTAAACTTTACCTTGTACATCAAGCAAGGGTAGGGGACAGAACAGCTGCCCTGGATGGACATAGTGAGGCTAATAGGAAAAGATACCCCCAAGCTCCCCTTTCTAACATGGATTCATTTCCCTCTAGCAACCAACAAATGCATGGAAAGACAGAGCCTATGAAGAGCTCTGTGCCTTGTGCAGAGAAACCAGAAAAGGTCCAGGAAACCCCAGATGACAGGTAAGGACCCTTTCCGATCAGACTAGGAAGGATGGGAATTATCGGGAGGTGACCTGCTAGTGAGGGGACCTTAAGGAACTGGAAAGATGCCGCTGTCATAAAACACTTGCCTTTCTAAGCGTGAGGACCCGAGTTCAATCCCCAGTGCCCATGTGAAAAGAAAAAGGCTGACTGTGGCCGTGTGTGCTTGTAATTCTGGTGCCAGGGAGGTAGAGACAGGAGGATCTGCGAGGCTCACTGGACAGCTGCCGGTCTAGCCTAACTGGAGGGCTCCCGACTGATGAGAGACACTGCCTCAAAAGAGGTGGATGGCTTTCTTCCTGAGAACGACTCTCAAGATTGTCCTCTGGCCTGTATGCACACGCGAGAATACACACGTTCACACTTGCACACGTACAAATATGAGAGGTTGAGGGGAACCTTAAGTCTGAGTCAGGCAAGACACCTTAGCATGCCTTGTAGGCTGGGCAAAGCCTGCTGAGGCCTCTTCCTCCTACCCTTCCAGCCTGTCCCAGTACATTGGGACCTCGCAGGGGCCAGGCTTCTCAGGTTACCAGTCTCCTCCCTGCCCACCTGTCCTTGGGCCAACCTGGCCAGAGCAAAGCTTTGTATTTCAGCACGTTCTTTCCTGCTCAGTAGCCTCAGTCAGTTGGTTGAACGTGCTGAGTGCCTCCATGAGGACCTGCAGGCTGCCCCAGGAGGCTGCAAGGGGAGCAGATCTGTTTGTATCATGGCCCTGGAGCTGTGAGTCTAATGCTTCCGTCTTGTACACCCCTAGACTGTGGTCCCTGGCACCACATTGCTTGTGTCTTTGCTTACTCCTTGGCTAGAGAAATCGGAGTGTCTTTGCTGTTCAGGGCTGAGCAGCCCCTCAGCATTGTGGGAGACTGAGGCTCAGGCCAAGCATACCTTTGTGAGTGTGGCACTCAAATCTGCTTGGGAAGGAGGCCTCATGAGTGCCCTTCCCCAGAGATGAGCGGGGCGCTTACAGTTCTTGTCATTTTACCGAGTTTCTCAGAGAAGGGTTTAGTCTCCAATCTCTGCTCCAATCTTCTGGCTCAAAGCCAGGGCAGAGTTGGCCCTGAGGATACATGGACAGGACTCAAAGGTTCCTTGTCCCTGGAATGGAATGTCTCCTTTGCAGTCTGCACTGGTCAGAAGGCTCGAAGGGTGAAGAGATAAAGAAGTATGGCCGGGAAGGGGTAAGTGTGTGGGATGCCCAAATTTTTGGACCCTTGGCCACCAGGCCTGTTAGCGGGAACCCAGGAGACCTGAGTGAGTGCCCTGACCTTGGTGGGAATGGTGTGTCCCCTCTAGTCACTGGCTGCCTGTAAGAACTTAACATTACCAGGAGATAAGCTAGGCTTGGGACTCAGCCCTTCACACCCTTGCTGCTTACCAGGGGGTTCCTGTGGCATTATCTCCTAGTGGCTGGAGCAGGGCCCTGTGGTGGTCTGATGGATGGCCTGTCAGAGCCGGGTCTTATGTTTGCAGGCACTAATGAGCAAATACAACCAGCAGTACCACAAGCTGTTTAAAGACATCCCCTTGGAGGAGATGGTTCTCAAAGGTGAGCTGTTTCCAGGGCAGGCTGGTGGGAACCAGGCCTTCTACTTGGGAGCCTTTATGCTTCATTTGCATGTGGGAACAATTTAGACGCAGTTGGCTCTTTTTTTCTTCAAAAGTGTGAGGAGACAGGGTGGTTTGGGATGTGCAGTTGAGTTATGCAGGTTTGCCTGAGGGGAGGTAAGATTACCAGCTCTTTCTGTTCTGTTCTCACCAGTGAGTGTTGTCCCCCGCCCAGGCCTCTCATTGAGCATGTAGGGACATTTGCACAAGCTAGACCCTCTTCTCAGGGCAGGGTAAAGCCTCTTCCTGAGCTAACAGAAATCCGGGGCTAGAGACCTGGACAGGAAGTTGCTTGGACCTTGTGGGTTCGAAAGAGGAAACAGGTAGCTGTCTGATGAGGTGGAATGGGATGCTCAGGATTTTCAGAGGACCCTTTGAGTGCTTGTGAGATAGATTGGAGGTGGGGACAGGAGAGTCTGAGGACGGGAGAAAAGGTAAGAGGCTCCAGGCCCTGGGGCTTCTCTGGGTTAACCTTACTCATGGCTGTCTTTTCTCCTGTGTCTGCTCAGTGTGTTCCTGTGCCCTCCAGAGAGACCTCCTTCTCCACGGGCGGCTCTATATCTCTCCCAACTGGCTTTGCTTCCATGCCAGCCTCTTCGGCAAGGATATCAAGGTAGCAATGAGTGGTGAGGGTCACTATGACCCTGTAAGGCCCCTGTCCGGGACCAGGGGAGGGACAGTCCCCTGTCCTGTGGGCATGCCCCAAGCCATGCCTGTCGTGCATGTGCTCAGTACAAGGTGAATGAAGCCTCTCACTGGTTGGATGAGGAGCACTGAGCTGTCTCATCCTGTGTTCAGGGAAGTAGTTCTTCTTCTAAAATGCAGGCCCCTTTCTTGATCCTACGTCTGGCCTGAACAATTGACAGCTAAATTATACTGGCTTCAGGCATCTCAGAAATTCTTTCAGGGTCAGAGTACGGTGTCATTTTTAGGGAGAGAGTCACTAGTGTGACTAAGGGCCAGCTCAGGGGTCTCTGAGTAGAGTATAGGATTCAGCAGAACAACCGTCTTTGTTAGTCTTGGATAACAGGGATCTTGCACAGCAGAGAATCTGAAGCAGCGTGGGTTATCAAGGCTGGGGCATGGAGGTAGGGATAGTTGGAAGGGGACCCTGAATGACAATGTGAAAGGTCTAGATGCCCCTGCTACCACACACACACACACACACACACACACACACACACACACACACACACACGGCTTCACTAGGGTGTGCATTCTTGCCTGAGTGACAGCTGTGCCTATCCTTTGCTCCAGTGCAGCAAACCAAGGCGCTGAGAGAAGCATGCCTCTCTTTCTCTCAGGTGGCCATTCCTGTGGTATCTGTGCAACTGATCAAAAAACACAAGATGGCGCGGCTCCTTCCCAATGGACTGGCCATCACCACAAACACCAGCCAGAAGGTCTGTGAGTCTCCGGGCCAGCCACTTCTCCTGTCCTCCCCGTCATAGCTCCAGAAGCTCACGGCCTGAGGCTGGCCTACTCCCAGAGGGTTACTTCTCCCTAACGAGCCAGAAGACCCAGGTGGAGGTCTTGGTGGTTCTCATGGCCCCATCCACCTCTGGGCTTGCCCCCAATCCATGGACATGGCCTGCTGGTACAGCAAGAAGTCCCATCTCACCCTAGTCCTTTCTGTTTTCTTTTCATGTCCCAGTATATCTTTGTGTCTCTGCTCTCCCGGGACAGTGTGTATGACATGCTGAGGAGGGTCTGCACTCACTTACAGGTATGGAACCCAGAGGCAAGGGTTGAGCTGGGAGACTGCACCCAGGTCTTGGGACAAGGCTGTTAGTGAAGATTAGCCTGTCTCTCTAACACAAGGAATGGGAGCAGAGAGAGGGGACTTGGTGTCCGGGTCAGTGCACCAGAGGCTGTATTTGAACTATGCATCACCGAGCATATCTTTTGGCTGGTCTTTGTGTGTCCTCATATGTACATTTGCCCTCACCTATGCCTCCTTAGTGTACAGATAGACAGGGGCATATGGCTGCTTCTCGGTATCCCCTCTGGCCAAGGTGAGGAGGGGGCCGGGCATAGGAAATGAGCTGCCTGGGATTTGCTCCTCTACAGTAGTACGAAACACCCCCAACCATCCACAGTGCACAAACTCTGACCTGGGCTTGGACTGACACAGGTTTGTGAGGGCCTCCTCAGGTTTAATCTTGCCTGTTCCCTTTCCTCCCCAGCCTTCCAGCAAGAAGAGTCTGAGTGTAAGGAAATTCCCCCAGGAAGCCAAGTGCGAGTCTCCGGTGAGTGCTGAGGCTGGGAGTGAGGGCCTGAGAGGGAGCAGGGCTCTGAAACTTTAGGGCCACCGTGTAGAAGCAGGACACAGGTTCTAGAGCCAGTGGCCACACTGTGTTATGGGTCTCCCAGACTGCATGCCATGCAGAGCACATAGGCCCTCAGCAGATTTACCGACTCTGAACAGAAGTATATGCCCCAAACACTGCCTGAGATGAGTCCCAAACCAAATGGATGCAAAGCCAGTCATCCATCCTCTTCCTTTTCTCAGAGGAAGGGGGACTTTCAAAGCCACAGACATATCCTTAGACAAGAACTCCAAAGCCAGGGGCTGGGGAGGTGGCTCTGTGGTTAAGAGCACTCTGGTTAAGAGCACTCTGGTTAAGAGCACTCTGTGGTTAAGAGCACTCTGTGGTTAAGAGTGGTGGTTGCTCTGGCAGAGGACCTGAGTTCAATTCCCAGCACATACATGGTGGTTCACAACCATCTGTAACTCCAGTCCCAGGAAATCCAACGCCCTCTTCTGGCCTCTCCTGAGCTAGCTCGATACATGTGGTTACACAGACATATAAGCAGGCAGAACACACACACACACACACACACACACACACACACACACACACACATTAAAAAAAAAAAAAAAAGAACCCCAGACTTACACTTCACTGAGACTCCAGCAATTTCCTCTGGGAACTGAGGCCCTGCAGAGGGACATGAGCTCTGAGGGCAGAGATGAAATGTCAGTGACCTCACAGTGGTTAGCGCTTCCTCCATAACTCTGACTAACTCTGAAGCATTTAGCTAATCACACAGCATACAGAATTCCATGCAAGAGGCAGAAGCCGTTGTCCCCTTTTGTATTGATAGGAACCATAAGTCACCTCTGCCATGGTCAGTGGCTCGTTCAGAGTTAGAATCTGGATTAAAAGAAGCCATCATTTGTACCGTCTGAGGCAGTTTTGAACTCAGATCTGAGCACGGACCCGGGTTGTCTGAGCCACTGTACTTCTTCACGGTGTTCTTCAGAGGGATTGTTTGGGGGGAGGGGCTCATTTTCTTCAGTGTTTTAGCTACTGGTAAGTTGCTCATGCTCATACAAGTAAGCAAATTAAGCGCAGTGGGTCAAAACCAACAAAGCAGGAGGTGTGAAAGGAGGCGGGGACCAGAGGTGAAGACAAAAAGGGTCAGCTGGGGTGAGAGGGAACGGTTATGATGCATTGTATATATATGTATGAAATCATTTCAAATGGTATCAAATTCAACCAGATGTCTTTTCAGTAATGATATTGAATGGTATGATTATAGTTAATAATACATAAAAGATGTTTTCTGACAGAGGGATGATACAGCCAGGGTGAGACGTGTTGTTGCTGTATTCCACTCCTGAATAGGCATCTGGATTGGTAATTTAAGCTGGAGAAAATCTTGATAACCCTGGAGCCTTCCTTAGAACAAAGGATATTCACCTTCTTCTGTCTTCTCCACAGGAAGTCCTTGTCCCTGAGATGAAGTGGAGAAAAGTGTGCCCAGCTTCCACATCCCTGTCACTCCCAGAGGACATCTCTTGTGTCTCTAGGATCCCCGCAGACTCCACAGATAGCTGCTTCTCCTCCGGGAAGCCTCCAGGGTCTGGTGAGTTCAGGATCCTGTTTGTGGCAATGACTGGATCTTAACCTTTTCTTAGAAGAGTCTTAACCTTTTCTCTTCCTTCTACGTGAGAGCCCAGTGTGGCTGGCCAGGCTTTTGAGAGCTCTTTCTTTCTTTCTCCAAACCCATGTGGAAAATCCAAGAGCCCAAACAGCCTCGGGACATGAAGGGAGGGGGAGCTGCCCCACTCTGGTTGGGGCCCCCAGTGAGTGCTCCCGGAAGATGCCTAGCTGCTCTCCCATTGCAGAGACCATCTGTGAGGAAGAGATGCTGGAAGAAGAGCCCACCGTGGACCAGGAACTGAGGCAGTGGGATTCCCGGCTCCTCAAAGTCATCTTTGTGATGTAGGTGTCTGTACTGAGGGAGGTCTCTAACCCGGAGTGCTGGTGGTCATGGTGATGAGGTGTTCGAAACCGTCGTTTTAGAGGGTTGACCGGTTATTACCTAGACCCAAGGGGATGTTCCCAGTCAGCTCCAAGCTCTTGGTGGTTCTGAAGACCTCATGGCTTATCCTTTATGTCCGAGTCCCGGTATTTAGACTTCTGGCAGTACAAGGGGCGGGGTAAACTGCTGAGAAAAGGTAAAGTTGCTGCCCAGGCTTGGGGAGCCATCAGATAACTGAGAGAAATACCAGCCAGAGAAACACATGTTTTCTCCACTGCCTACCATTAGGACAATATTCAGGACCCCTGGCTTTTCTGTATCCCTCTCTCTTTTTTTTCCTTCTAACATGCGTATATATGTATGCATGTTCAAATGTATGTGAGTGCATGTATATACCTGTGCACATACATGAAGGCCAAAGGTTAGCATTCTAAGTGTCTTTCCTGACTGTCTTCCAACTTACATACCAAGGCGGCATCTCTCATTTGAACCAGCCTGGGGAGAGAGAGGTTAGAGTCACTTCTCAGGTCATTACTGAGGGTCAGAGAGTGGCTGAAGGGATGAGCATCAGCAGGTGGCAAAAGCCGAGGAATTCCCAGAGTTCTGGAGAGGGCCTGGGTCTGGGGCACCTCCAGACATTAGCCAAGCCTTACTTTCCGGTGAGTTTGTGGTGCATGTAGTCCAGAAGACAACTGGCCAAGGGCCTCTGCTCCGGAGTAACGGGTGGGGGAGCAAAAGGAAGGCAGATGAGGGGAAAGGCCCAAACTGATTTACTTAGAGACTGAAAACTCAAAGGTTTGGAGTTGAGACTGTTGGCTGTTAAGCCTGAACAGTGGCCATGTGCTCTGTGTATGGTTCTCAGAAAAGAGACCAAGATGGGTAAGGGGAGATAGGAAAGGTCACCCAGAGGAGGGGGCCTGGGGTGTGGGACCTCAAAACATCTTCCCGGTTTTGGCACCAAATGTTAGATGGGATTGATGGAGGCAACACTGGAAGTAAAGGGTAGAAGACGGGCACCTCCCGAAACAGAATGTCCTTTAACCAGAACAATTCTGATTAAAGCGCTGCCGTTTCTCTGTGGAAGTGAGACTGTGCCTATGTGGCATGAGGTTCTTGGGGTCTAATAGGACAGAAAAGGGGGGACGTTGGGATGGAAGAGTCCATCTGCAGGTCAGTTCCCCTGAAGTCTGGAAGTGATAGATCCCACAGGTGTTATCAGTCAACTTTCCTGCCCAGAGCTTCTCAACCCACCCAAGGCTTTTAGATAATTAACCCTTCATCATCTACACCCTCTGTGTCGGCCGCCTAGGTTTGATTTTCAACCTCAGCCTCTCTAGGGGAATGGGCCTGCTGCCTTAGAGATTGACATCATCTTAATGGCCACTGGAGCGGGTGTAGGAGAAACCAAGGTGGTTAGGAAGAGGGGGAGTGGGGTGACAGTTTTGGTTGTCTGGCTTCCTCCGTGACTCGGCTATCGGGTCGGAATTCCTGCTAATTGTAAGGACTTTCCTGTGCTGACAAGTCTCAGGCCATCCCTAAGAACAGTGATGCTGGGACCTGTTTAATGAACAGGAGCAAAGTACTCTTTAAACCCCCCAGTTTGGGGAATGGGGTAGTTCTGCTATTTCTGGTGAACCTCCACCAATGCCTTTTTACCAGGAGAAAGGCTCAACTCCTAGCCTGGTACTTGATGGAGGTTCCTGTAATCCCATTCTGTAACTTGGAGGCTAAGGCAGGCAGTTCATGGATTAGAGGTCAGTCTGGACTACTTAGTGAGTTCCAGGCCAGCCTGGGCTATGTGTTCAGACCGTCTCCAAAACAAAACTAAGCTAAACCAAAAAAGGCATATGGAGATGTAACTCAACTGTAGAGTACTGGCCTGGCATGCACAAAGCCCTGGGTTTGATCCCCAGCACTGAGTAAACAAGGGATGTCGGCATGTGCCTGTAGTGCTAGCAATTGGGAGGTGGAAGCAGAAGGCTCAAGATTTCAAGGCCATCCTTGACCACATCTCACTTTTGAGGTCAGCCTGGACTGCATGTATTGTAACCTTGTCTCAACAAAACAAAACCTGGCTGGAGAGATGGTGCTTGCTTGCCTTTCCTGCACAGATGTTCTGTTTCCTAGCACCCATGTCAGACAGTTCACAAGCACCTGTAACTCCAGTTCTAGATGATCTTCTGGCTTCTGTGGACACACACACACACACACACACACACACACACACACACACCCCAAAACCAGAAAATCCAGAACCAGACTCAGCCCCTCGTGGCCCTGTTTCCCCAGGATCTGCTTCTTGGTCGTGTCCTCGTCCTATCTGGCATTCCGCATCTCCCGGCTGGAACAGCAGTTATGTTCCTTGAACTGGGGTGGTCCACTCCCAGGGGACAGGTGAGGCCCTTTCTCTTCCTAATGCCTTTAGGATTGAAGGTAGAAGGTCAGAGCCAGGCTGCTACAACCCTGATTGAGCTTGGCTCTGTTTGAACTGTTTGAACTGGCTTGATGGCCCTAAGCAGGCTTGGGTATATGTGCAGGGGACCAGATCTCACTCTGGCCCATTCTCGAGGGGAGTAGGGTCCCTGGGCCTTTCCTCTGATCTGAACGTCTTTCTTGTGTACAGGTAACAGTCGCTTGGTCTTCATGCCCACACCTTGTCCAAGGATGCTCTGGTGCTGTCTCTACAATGATTCCTGGGGTTTCTACTGCAGTTGTGCTGAGAATGAATATGAAGGAAAATATTCTAGATCCTTCCTCCAGCTCCCTCCCCCAACACTTCTTCCCTCAATGAGTGATCTGAAGTACCCGTTTACAGATTAACAGGCTCCTACAATTTTTGGACTGAAACAAAATGTTAGATCTTTTGTCTTTTAATCAGTTGAGGAGTTCTGTACACTAAGCTTCAGCGACCACTTAAATGATAGAAAACCTATTAACTTTGTTTTTTGTAAGCAATGGTTCTGGCACACCGACAAAGCCCTGGGGGCCTCCTCCAGGACAAAGGGCACGCTTTCATACCTGGATTGCTGCTTGCTGTCATGTGACACACTCCAGTGAGTGGAGGGGTGGGGGGCGGGGTCACAGAGGCACACATCGCCTCCGTGAGCTCTGCTGCCTCCCCACACTCTATGGTCTCACTTGGGCCTCTCAGAGTCTTTGTTCTGGAGCCTCAGGACTTCTCTGCAGGGAGCCAAGCACCTCAGGGCCTGTGAGAAGGCTAGGATGTAGAGAATAGAGCTCTATATAGAGAATATAGCAGGGGTTTAGCAAGAGACCAAACTTAGTGCTCTGAGTTGAGCTGGGGCTCTGGGGCTGGCCCTGAGCTTGGAAAGATGCTTTCTGCAGAGAGGAAGGGAGTGGGGCTGAGATTGGAGGTCCTAGAATCCCTCTTTGGTAGGACAGGTAGAATAGAGACTTTGGTATTTGGTACTAGGTCTATTCCCAGTGGTCACAGACATTTCCAAGGTCCTGAACATAAGCAACAGGAAGGTGGGAAATTTGATTTGAGGTTGAGCTGCTGGTGTACCCCCTGCATGGCCAACTGCACTTGTCAGGGTGGCTTGGCTGGACAGTGGGAACTGACAGTGTTAGGCCATTTCATGGCAGAGCTCCTTCATGTCACCTGCAGTCCATATGCTACAAGCCAGTCTGTAGGATCCAGTAATCATAAGTAAGAAGATAGAGGTGTCCGGGTGGGACAGGTTCAGTGCAGAGACTAGCTAAAGTTACTTCTCTGACTCGTTGGGGAGAAGATGGGGAGGCAATGAGATGGGTGTATACTGATGGTTTTGCCATAAAGAGCCTTCCCAATGTCTGCTTGTCTTCTAAATAGAACTCTGGTTCATCTCCTCAGGACTCTTCTTCTGCTAAGACAGTGCCTTCGAAGGTTCTAGAAGGGCCTGAGGGAGGAAGCCAGAGGTGTCAAGGAAAGGCACAGTGGTGGGTGGGGTGGCGCTAGGAACAGCCATGTTTCCCTCCCTTCCGATGCTGATAGGAAACACAGGTGGAAATCATTGCAGAGCTGTGACTGTCTCATTCAGGACAAATCCAGGAAGGACTGGAGAAAGGACAGTGGGTGATGACTCCCTGAACTCAGACTAGAGGCCTCTTCATCATCTCCTGTTCTGGTTTAGGACTGAACGTAGAGCGCAGCCTTGTATGTTGTTTGTACCAAATCTTTACATCTCAGGTGAAACCCGGCATCCACTTGGTTCTCCTCCCAGGACCACACCGTTCAATGTCCGTCCGTTCAATGTCCGTCCATTCAATGTCCGTCCGTCCGTCCGTCCTTCACTTCCTCTCCTTTGTTCTAAAACTCCCCATCACTCTTCTTCATCAAATTTTCATAGAAACAATCCCCATCGCCCCAGGACTTTCCCTCCTTGGTCCCTGCCAGAAGATAAGAGAACAAATCCATTCTCTGAGCCTCGCTAGGTTGAGCCAGGGTTCACGAGAGGTGCCAAGTCACACGTGGCTGTGCCAACATGCTGTGGAAAGCCTGGTCTCCAGCCAGACCAAGGCTCAGAGAGGGCAGGAGGCTGTAGGGTAGCTGGCTTTGGAGGTGCACTTGGGGCCAGGGCTTTGAGTGGTACATGTGTGTCCATCCCTCCGGAGGGTCCTCTCTCTGCTCCCCTTTGTCCCTCATCCAGCCCCTCTTGAGGAGCTGCGTGTCTGTTGTGATTGTTCATAGTCTATAAGTATTGATACATTCCCAACTGCATCGGCTAATCCTCCTCTGATTCTCTGAGGGTTTGGTGCAACAAAGGTAGCTTGTTCCAGGGTGGCATTAGCCTTTGAAATTAAAAAAAAAATTTTTTTGTTAAATCCCAGGTACTGGAAAAAATGTTTTTTAAAAAATAAAACCTTGATTTTTCTACTGTCCTGTGGTGTGAAAGTTCACTTTTATCATGTGTGTGTTTAAGGCGGAGGACAACTTTGGGTATTGTTCCTCAGGCACCAACCACCTTGAGACAGGGTCTCTCGGTGGGCTGTAGTTAGTTGACAGTAGACCAGACTGGCCTGGATAGCCCCAGTGGAGCTCCCGCTCCACCTCCCAGTGCTACCGTTATGAGCGTGCTCCACCATACCTGGTTTTTTCATATGGTGGGATTGACCTCAGGCCGTCACGCTCTTGTGGCAAGCGCTTCACTGAGCTGTCTCTCCAGTCCCCATTTTTATCTTAAAATCTTTTTTGAGATTTTATTTATTTTTATGTGTATGAGTGTTTTACCTGAATGTGTAACTATGAACCACTGGTGTGCAGTGTCCACAGAGGCCAGAAGAGGGCATTGGATCACCTGGGACTAGAGTCATAGACAGTTGTTAGCTGCCATGTGTATGCTGTGAACTGAACCTGGGTTTTTTTGCAACAACAGAGCCATCTCTCCCAATGTATGGAAGTTTAAGCCAGAAAATCCCGTGGTCTTTCCTATAAGTGACAGTCTAGAAAATCTAAATTCTGTTATAACACTTTTTAAAAATTTATTTATATGGGACTAGATGATGGGTTAATAGTTACGAGCACTAGTCTGCTCTTTCAAGGGATCTGGGTTCGAGTCCCAGAACCCACAAGGTGGCTCACAATCATCTGTAACTTCAATTGCAGGGCATCTAATACCCTCTTCTGATGTCCATAGGCAGGCAAAACACCAACACATGTAAATTTCTTGTTTGTTTGTTTTTCAAGACAGGGTTTCTCTGTGTAGCTTTTTCTGTTCTGGAATTCACACTTTAGACCAGGCTGGCCTTGAACTCACTGAGTGCTGGGATTAAAGGCGTGCGCCACCACTGCCTGGCTAAAGTAATTTTTTAATTATTTGTTTGAGTAGTAGGGATGGCTAAATCAGCACCGTGCCTGCCAGCAAACATGAGGCTCTGATGTTGGCGGAGGTGCTCCAGGATAGCCAGGGCTGCACAAAGAGAAACCCTGTCTCAAAAAACAAAAACAAGACAAAACAAACCACCACCAAAAACCCATGAGGATCTGAGTTCAGATCCTCAGAAGACATGTAAAAACTGGGGGCATGCATCTGGTAACCACCATTGAGGAGAACAGAGATAGGTAATCCCTGGGCCTCTCCAAACAGCCGGCCTAGCCAAATCAGTGAACTCTAGGTTTGCAGAGACCTCAGAAAATACGGCAGAGAGCTCAAGAGATGGTTCAGGGCCCGAAACCGCTTGCTCCTTCTGCAGAGGACCCAGGTTGGATTCCAGCATCCACAACAGACAGCTCACAACTATCTGTAACTCCAATTCCAGCAGGTCTGATATCCTTTCCTGGCCTCCAAGGCCACCAGGCACACACATGGTGCACATACATACATGTAGGCAAAACACATACACACAGAATAAAAATAAATACTTAAAAACAAAACAAGCTGGAGGGTCTGGAAAGATGACTCAGTGAGGGAAGATGCTTGCCGTCATGTCTGACAACCCACGTTTAATCCCTGGACCACAGTGGTGGAAGTAGAGAACCAACTCCAACAAGTTGTCCTTTGATTTCCAGACACACGTCACGGCATGTGTCTTCATGCACACACAAACATAGACACAATAAATAAGTGTTTTAAAAAGTTTTAAGGTGAAGAGGGGATGGAGAGATGGCTCAGTGGTTAAGAGAACTTGTTTTTGCACAGGGCCTGGGTTCACTTCCCAGCACCCACACGGTGGCTAACAACTGTCTGTAACTCTAGTTCCAAGGGGTATGATGTCTCTTCTGACTGCTGTAGGCTCCTGACTTCATGTGGTGTGCACGTGCACATGGTCCCAAACACACATACACATACATACACATATACACACACATACACACTATATATTTCTTTTTTTTTTTAACATGGAGAGTCATCAAGGAAGACACCTGATATTGATCTTTGTCCTTCATACACACATGCACCCAGGTATACTCACATGAACACATACATGCACATCCCTGTGCACATACATAAGAAATTAAATAAAAGTAAAAATGTATTTATCTTAAGATTTATATTTTCATTTATTTATTTCTATCTTTTTGAGGCAGGATTTTGCTGGCTAACTCAGACTGACCTAGAACTCATGTAGCCCAGGCTAGCTTTGAACTCACAGAAATCCTCCTGCCTTAGCCTCCTGGGTGCAGAGATTACAGATGTATGCCAACATGCCCAGTTTACTTTTTAAAATTAAAAATTTAAATTCTATTAAAAACGTTTTTGGGTATGTGCGTGCACGTGTGCACATTCGTGTGTATGAATGTGTGTGCACATGTGCACATTCGTGTGTATGAATGTGGGTGCACATGTGCACATTCGTGTGTATGAATGTGGGTGCACATGTGCACATTCGTGTGTATGAATGTGCGTGCACATTTGCAAATTTGTGTGTATGAATGTGTGTGCACATGTGCACATTCGTGTGTATGAATGTGTGTGAACATGTGCCATGAGGGGGATGGAGATGAGAGGACAGCCTCAGGGTCAGACCTTGCTTCCCATTTTCTTTAAAACAGGGTTTCTTGCAGGGTGGTGGTAGCTCACACCAGCACTTGGGAGGCAGAGCCAGGCGGATCTCTGTGAGTTCGAGGCCAGCCTGGGCTACAGAGTGAGTTCCAGGAAAGGCTCAAAACTACACAGAGAAACCCTGTCTTGAAAAAAACAAAACAAAACAAAACAAAACAAAACAAAACAAAAGGCAGGGTTTCTTTGTTGTTTCTCTGTTGCCTGTGCCAAGCTGGCCGGCCCACAGGCTTCTAGGGATCCTCCTGTGTCTGCCTCCCATCTTTTCGTGGGAGCGCTGGGATTACAGAGACTCGTGTTGCGGCATCTGCCTCTGACAGGGGTCTCAAGGATCTGAACTCAGGTCCTCACACGTGCACAGCAAGCGCTTCCGTCCACGGAGCCATCTTCCCACCCCACTTAACATTTCTTTCAATACAGGATCTGGCTGCACCGCCCGGGGGCCCTCGAACACTCAGTCTTCCTGTAATGGCCTCCTGGGTCCTGGGATTTCAGGTATGTGCCACCCTGCCTGACCCATAGCACATTTTTAACTTAATCAAAATGTTTTCTTATGGTGTGTGTGTCTGGAGATGGAACTCAGGCTGGCAGGCTTACGCAGCAAGCAGCTCACCCGCTGGCCCTCTCACTGGACCATATCAACTTTTTCTTTCTTCCAACAATGCCCCCTTCTAGTAGTGAATTCACTCAACGAATATTCCTGAGTCCAGACTATGTGCCAGCATGCTAGGCATTGGAGATACAGCGGCAACCATGCCAGGCAATGTCTGTGTTTTAAACACATTCAACTTAAATTTCACATAAAGGTGAGTTCTAATAAATATGCAAACAGCCAGGGTAACTACAGTTTGATGTTGGGTTCCATAAAGGAAAAACAGCCATGTAAGATAAGGGGGAACTGGCTTCAGACAGGGTAGTCAAGAAAGTCCTCTGAAGTGACACTTAGGCTGGCTGGTCCCCAAAAGATGTGAAGCCAGTCACAAGAGGAGCGGGGGCAAGAGCCATTTCTGGGAGAGGTTCAGTGACTGTGGAAGTTGGAAAAGAACATTGATGTCTAAGAAACAGAGAAACCATCTGCGTGCCTCTGGATACCAGCCAAGTGGGGGGGTGGGGGTGGGGGTGGAAGAGGCTGAAGGGCTGACTAGCTGGCTCAGTAGGTGGAGGTGCTTGCTGTATCAGCCCGAACCATTGGCATTTGAACTCTGGAACCCACAAAGGGTAGAAGAAGAGTATCTACTCCACAAAGTTGTGCCCAGAGTTTCAAGTGAGCAAAGGCATGTGCAACCACCCCCATGTCAAGTGCACTCACAGTAACAATAAGTCAATAAAATACTTTAAAAACAAGGCTGGGGGGGGGGCTGGGCGGATAACTCAGTTGGTAAACCATTTGTCACATGTCACCTGTCACATGTCAGGTGTTTAACTACCTGAGTTTGAGCCCCGGAACTGACTCAGTGACGCTGTCCTCTGGCCTCCACACACACATACCATGGCATTCATGTGCCCATTTGCACACACCACACACAACAGCAACAATAATACAATAATAAACTAAATTTAAAGAGGCTAGCTAGAGATATCAACAGAAAAAGCAAATGATCTAGTTGGAAAATAGACAAAAGATTTGCATAGATATTTCTCTTAATGGAATTTTAGAAAATAGTTATTAACCAATGAAAAACTGGTCAGCATTTTTACTCACATTAAAAAATCATGGAGAGGGGCTGGAGAGATGGCTTAGTGGTTAACAGCACTGGCTGTCATCCCAGAGGATCTGGGTTCATTTCCCAGCACCCACATGGCAGTTCACACCTGTCTGCAACTCAGTTCCAGGGAATCTGACACCCTCACACCAACACACATAAAATAAATAAATTATAGAAAGAAAAAAAAAAACCATGGAGAGGTTATCACAGGATGGCTGCTATCAAACAGAAAATCGCAAGTGTTGATGAGGCTATGGCACAATTGACCTCCATTATACTGAAGGGAATGAGGCCGTGTGGCTTGTGGCTAGGTTATAGCTCAGGGGGAGAGCAAATACTTGGCTTGCTCAAGGCCCTGCATTCAATCCCAGCACTAAGGGAAGGAAGGACAGTTGCTGTGATAAGATGAATGTTACTCAAACAAATAAAAATAGATAACTGAACCATTTCATTTTTGGATATGTACTCAAAAGACTTGAACGTTTGGGGTGGAAGGCCGTTTAGAGGTTGCTGGAGCCAGGTGCTTTGTGGAACCAGAAGAAATAAACATTTGGATGTAACAGGAAAATATGACTGACCAGTTGCAGACTTCTGAAAAACCCAGCGAAAGTCCAGGAAACTTCTTGAAACTACACTTCCATCTCTCATCTCCCAGACAGGGCACATAATTCCATCTTTCTCAGTTTTGTGTTGAAATGAGCTAATCGAATTGGCAGAAATCACGAGAAGTGTATCTGTCGTAGTGCTTGAACAGAAGGGGCGGGGCCTGGAGGGACGTGGCTTCTAGTGGAAAGCTGTAATTACGGAGTGAGGGGTGCGGCTCAGTCTACGCAAGACGTCCTGAGAATAAGAACCCCAGGTGCCCACGTAGCCAGCACGGCCCTCCCAACGGAGCTCCGTGTCACTGGGACCCCTGCCACATGGATGAGCTCCCCGCAGCGGCTGTCACAGAAGTTAGATCTGGATGAGGGACATTTCTTCCAGGAGGTTCTCTTGTTTGCCTCAAGACCACTCAACATTACTTGACTCTCTCAAGTTGCGACAGAGCAAAACTATCCCACTAGGTGGCAGCAAAGTCCAGCAAGAGGACTTCATCCCTTCAATGGTCCCTCCCGGCTTATCTCCTCGCTGGATAAAATCTGGCCCAGGCTCCTGGTTTGGTAATGGAAGAGCAGACTCTTCGGCCGGGCAGTGGGGCCATCTAACCCCTTAGGAATAGCTTAACCCTCTGCCCCTCATCGCCTCCTCCCTGCCCCCGGCCTGGCGAAAGGCGGGCAAACACTTCCAAGGACTCTCCAGAGCTTCTGGAATGTTTGGCTGCCTGGAAGGCGGGCTGGTTGGTGTGAAGAGAAGGTGTGTCTGGATTGACTGCACCGGTGGAGAGGCACGGGTGGCGAGCTGGATTTCTAAGGGCACGGAACCCAGGCTCCCTGCCCCCATCCTCTCTTGCTGTTCCTAACATCCTCTCTTTGGGCACAGAATGAAAGAAATCTGGCTCCAGTGGGGTGTGAACCGAGATGCCAACACTCTCCCTCTCCCCCTTTACTCAGAGGGGCTGCTTTGAAATGTGACTGTGACATATGCCGTGTCCACCGAGGGTGTGTGAGACAAGGAGGCATTTCAGCCTCTGAACCGATAACCAGAGAAACTGGAGTCCTTCCCCGTGCATGACTGATCTCCAGATGAGCAGCACCTGGTGCCCAGCGGGGGCCCTGCTTACTGGGCCCCTTCCTGTCGGCAGGGCTCCTTGCTTCCCAGGAATGTGTTCCTTCTTGTTTGGCACTCAGCACCTGGCTCGCAGCCAAACCTGGGGCTGCTTGGAATGTGATGCCCCCACTCACTTCTCTCCCGGGATCTCTGACAAGGCTCTCTCTTCTGCCTTGGGGAAAGGGCAGGCCTATGTGCAGACTCATCCTACTGGCGTGACTTCTTTCTAAGGACCTCAGACTTCTGTGACTGGACACAGAAACACTTGGGTGGGGGGAGAAGGGGAACACCACAGAGCTGCGTCCCCAGCCAAGCAGAGGCTGTGGCATATTGATATCTTATCCCCTTGGCAGCATTCTAAATTGGGCTGGAGTGGGCCAAGAGTTACTCACAAGCTGTTCATTAACTTGCTAAATGCAGAAAGGTTGGCTTGGGCACCGCTTTGGGAAAATGTGACACCCACTGCTCCTGGATTCAGTGGAGCATGAAGGCGTATTAATTGGTGTAGGATTTCTGATGGAAGATTTTCCTTGTTGCTAGTTCCAAATAGCAGGTTAATCCTGAATGCCATGCTCTCTCCAACACATAACTACTTGAGAGTGGTTTATTAAGTGTTTGCTATGAGCTCCTGAATGTACGCTTCCATAGAGACTAGGATACTACTATTTTCTGAACATTTAACAGCACACCAGGCCCTACACAATATGCTTTAATGCTCAGTATCTCATTTGACTCTCAATACAGCAACAGTTTTCACACTTGACTGTCAATACTGAGACAGATAAATCTGAGATATGATGCGGATCCCCTTTAGGGAGTTGAGTGAGGAGCAAGCCAGAAGCTTTAGCTATGTAACAATGTAGCACTCATGGGTAAGACTGACTAGGCGGATGGGCGTGCAGCATGCGTGGGCTTCAAAGACTGAGATCTGGATGAGAGGAGAGTCATGTGCTTGTGGGGTAACGTCAGCAAAAGGATGGTGTGGAGGAAGGTGCAGGTGAACCTTTCAGTGAGGCAGAGTTCCTGCCAACTCTCTTAGGATCCAATGCCAGGGTGAAAACGAGAGACTTGATCCTTCAGGGAAAGAGGGAGCTAGCGGAAGCTCTGCAGCTGAAGAGTGATGAATAAGCTCATGGTTTTAAAGTCTCATAGAATAGTCTGGATCAATCACTTATTGGTCTTTGGTCTAAGACCAAGCTAAGAGTCTAGATTATGTTCTCCAGTGTCTGTAGTCCTAGTATTTGGAGCTAGATAATTCTTCATTATAGGGGGTTGTCCTATGTCTGATACTTAGCCATACCTTTGGATTCGGCCCAGGTAATGCCAATGTACCCCATATCTCTGATTGTGACAACCCAAACTACCCCCAACATCGCCAAATACCTCCTATAGAGAGGGTAAAACTGTCTCCAACTGAGAATCACTTATATGATGGCAGGGAATTAAAGACTCACCTCAGAATATTGATAGGTTTTTAAAACTTGTCATTGCTATTTGTGTGTGGTGTGTGTGTGTGTGTGTGTGTGTGTGTGTGTGTGTGTGTGTGGTGCTGGGGAGTGAACCCAGGGCCTGTGCTATACTGTTGAACTATATATCCAGCCCCTGAGCTACAACCCCCAGCTCAGCATGTATTTTATTAGCACTCAGATCAAATCTATTGACTTCTGGAATAGCTGATAAAGTAAAAACTGTTTCCTTACCACAGGAAATGTTGATGCCAAAGAATTTCCTGGCCTAAGAGGCTTCAGAAGTAGATGGTTCTGCACATCCGAACCCTTCGGAACAGAGACCGATGCGTTCATAATGTCCTGGAAGCTCACCAACAGAAGAGTGGCTGATGGCAGGATTCTCTTCCTACCCAATCCCCCAAGGCCCTCATACCCAAGGGTCACTTTGGCTGAGGAGTGCCCAATCTAACTGGAAGTGAGATAGATGGGTGGAATGGGCTGATCTTGGGTATGTTCTGAGCTCAGAAGCAAGACCTCCTGTGAGACTGGAGATAGGGCACTGCGGAACTTAAGGATGACTCCATGATTTGTGGCTTGAAAGGATTTAGATATCCATAAGCAGTAGAGCTCTGGAGAGGAAGGTCAGAAGTGGAGCGTTGGAGGCAGGGGAGATGGCTCATGGTAAAGGCTCCACCTAATGAGCCGAGTTTAATCATGGGGATCCGCATGGTGGAAGAAGAGAACCCACTCCCTGGAGTTGTCGTCTGACAACAACCCACCCCCACCTAATAAATAAATAAATAAAATGGAAAAGAAATAACAGCATTGGACATGCTAAGTCTGAGGTAAGTTTTAGATAGCCAAGTGGGGAGTGTCATGTGAGTGATGGGCTAAGGAGCCTGAGTGTGGGAGAGACGCCTGGGAGAGATCTTTTGTGGTTGTTCGTTTTAGAGACAGTCTCGCTGTGTAGCTCTGACTGGCCCGGAACTCATAGAAGTCCATCTTCTTCTGCCTCTCAAGTGTTTTGGTTTTTTGAGACAAGGTTTCACTGTGTAGCTGGCTATCCTGAAACTCACCGTTGGGTTGCCTACATTATCTTGGGACTCATGGCAATTCCTCTGCCTCAGCCTTCCAAGTGAGCCACCATAACTGGCTATAGTAATACTTAAGAGGATGACACTGGATGAGATCACCATGGGAATGAGTATGTTGGTAGAGCAGAGACTGGAGGCCTGAGGACTGATGCACATGTCACTTAGAGATCAGGAAGAGGAGGAGGAAGTGGCGGAGGACACTGAGCAGCACCCAGTGAGGCGGGGGAAACCCAGGAGGGCTTGCTATCCTGACAGCTATTGTCAAACATTAGCGTACAGATGAGGACTAATGATAACAAGTTTAATTCATTTTACTCCGTGTCAACAAATGCCTTTTAAAAAAAAAGGCTCTTTTTCTGTAGCCCAGCTGTCCTGGAACTAACTCACTAACTATGTAGCCCAGGCTGGCCTCCAAGTTGTGCTGACAAGAGTTATAGGCATGTGCACAATACCAAGATTCACTCATAATCTTTTTGGACTTGGAAGTGACCAAGAAATTTCCAGTCTGGAACCTCAAATTTTTTTTTTTTTTTCGAGACACTTTCTCTGTGTAGCTTTGCGCCTCTCCTGGAACTCACTTGGTAGCCCAGGCTGGCCTCGAACTCACAGAGATCCGCCTGGCTCTGCCTCCCGAGTGCTGGGATTAAAGGCGTGCGCCACCACCGCCCGGCTGAACCTCAAATATTTTAATACTTATAGTCAGTCCTTCCTTCCTCCTTCCGTCCTCTCCTTCCCTCTTTCCCTCTTCTTCTCTTTGATTTTTGAGACAAAGTCTTGCTACATAGGCCAGACAGTCTTGAACTTCCAGTTTTCCTTCAGTGTCCTTGCCTGCTGGGATCACAGAAATGTGCCGCTACGTCCAGCCCTACACGCCATTCCTGGGACCCATTTCCTTTCATGGTGGGAAGCCCCGAGATCGCAGCCTAAGGCTTTCTAAGATTGCTTCTGATTTCCTGGGTCCGACCACGCTGGGCCACTGTCTCCTGTTCCTTTGGCTGTGGCTTCACGGTGCTTCTGTCACGCCTCACCCTTCACTTTCAAATGCTCCATGGAGTCACGCTGCAGGAAAGATTGAGGAGTGTTCACTCGTGGTCCTTGGGTCCCAGGCCACCACTTGCCACCAAGGAAAGCCTGAGTGCAGCTCAGCACAAAAACTGTAAATGTGCTTAAAACCAAATGAGCTTTGGTTTTGACAATTAAAATGAATTTGTTATGATTGGGGGGGGTGTGTGACGGCGCATGTGTGGCAGTCAGGAGACGTGGCACACACGTGGCGGTTGTCGTGGTCTCCCCACAGGTCTTCAGGCTTGCAGAGCAGGCACTCTACTTGTTGAGCCATCTCATAGTCGTCCCCCTCCCCCATCAACTCAGGGTTTGAAGTAACTCAATTGTGTAGTTCCCCACTGTGAACCTTGTTGACCATATCACAATGGCCAAAGGTTGGATGTGCCTGGTAGACTAAACAGAACACCACAGCAAGCCGGGTGGCACTGGCACACACCTTTAATCCCAGCGCTTGGGAGGCAGAGCCAGGCGGATCTCTGTGAGTTTGAGGCCAGCCTGGTCTACAGAGTGAGATCTAGAACAGGCACCAAAACTACACAGAGAAACCCTGTCTGGAAAAAACAACAACAAAACAACAACAACAACAAAGAATACCATAGCAAACAGAAGAAAGTTTCAAGTTCAGCGCGCAGATGTCTGATTCCAGAAACTGAATAGCCGTTTTCTACAATGGTAAGAAATTTCCCCATGACTGTGTGCTGTGTAGGCCCAATCTCCTGTCCTGCTTCTCATCTCACTGACCTCCACTGTGGCTTCTGTCTAAGATAGTCATTGAAAACTCCAAATTTCTTTTCTTTTGTTATTTTTATTTGTAATAATGGATCTCTCTTGTATCCTCCTGGTCCACATAAACATAAATCCTTTAAAAATTTTTTTTTGCTTTACATCTTGTAAGATTTCTTTATTGTTATATGTGTGTTTTGCTTGCATGCATACATGTTCACCACTTGCATGTGTGGTATCCATAACGATCAGAAGAGGCATAAGATACCCTGGAACTGGAGTAACAGATCGTTGTAAGCTCTCACGTGGGTGTTGGGTACCAAACGCAAGTCCTCTGCAAGAGTAGCAAGTGCTCTTAACTACTGAGTCATTGTTCTAACCCCTTCCTTCCTTCCTTCCTTCCTTCCTTCCTTCCTTCCTTCCTTCCTTCCTCCCTCCCTTCATTCCTTCCTTCCTTCCTTCCTTCCTTCCTTCCTTCCTTCCTTCCTTCCTTCCTTCCTCCCTTCCTCCCTCCCTCCCACCCTTCCTTCCTTCCTTTTGGTTTTTCAAGACATGGTTTCTCTGTACACAGCTGTCCTGAAACTCATTCTGTAGACCAGGCTGGCCCTCAAACTCAGAGAATCCTGCCTCTGCCTCCTGAGTGCTGGGATTAAAGATGTGCGCCACCGCCCCCTAGAAATCAGGGAGGCTCCATTTGGCTTTTGTGTCTAATAGTATTTCTTCCTCTCTACTGAATAAAACAGAAAAAGCACCACTACTACTAGCAATCAAGATACAGCAGCGTATGTTGGTTAAGAATGTAAGTTCTGGCTTCGCTTGGGGCCACACACCTACAAATCCTAGCACTTGAGGGGAAGGCAGGAGGACCAAGATCATTCTCAGCTAAAGTATGTTTAAAGCCAGCCTGGGCTGGGCTCCATGAGACAAGCTAACTGCCCTCCCTGTAACAACAACAATAGAAAAGGAATCCAGGGTTTGGAATCAGTATATCTACACTTAAACTTGTATTTACTTAACTTGGGAAACTCCAAGTCTCAGTGTCCTCTTTTTCAAAGGAAGGATGAAATTGTGCAAGTTGGGTCTGGAGAGATGGCTCAGTGGTTAAGAGCACTTGACATTGTTCCAGAGGACCCTCGCCCAGTTCCCAGCACTCACACCAGGCCGCTCACAACTGTCAATAACTACAGCTCCAGGGGATCTGATGCTTCTGGCACCCGTGGGCTGCCATGTGCACACACCCACGTACACACACCCTCACCCACACATAATTAAAGATAATAAAACATTGTACAGGTTGAGCCTCCCTAATCCAGAATCTAAAAAGTCGCTCAATCAGCCTTTTTGGGCACAGAACGAATGGACAATTGGAAAACTCTACAAGAGCTATCCAGCCCAATTTACCTTTCGGGTCGGTAGTGATTATCACACAGGACGATTCATGCCAAGTCCTCACAAGTTCCTGATCGGAGAAAGAACTAAGCAAACATTAGTTACCTGCTAAACTTCAGGAGGTAAGTGTAGAGTAGGCTGGTGCACACCTGTGACCCAGCACCCGGGAGGCAGGAGGGCTGACACAGGCTTAGAGACTACCCGGGTCTACACAGCAAGTTGCAGGGTCACCAGGGTTACCTAGTGTGTCTCAAAACAATCAACACGGAAGCAAATACAAAACTGGATGCCGGCAGAGCTAGATGGAGCCATATAGTTTTACATCATACAATATGGTGCTACATGTTGATTTTTAGACAGTGGTGGCAGTCTATATGAAAGAATGTAGGTTGTACATATACTTTGGTGCCTTTTGTGACGGGGTAGGGCTGGGACACCGAGACAAGATCTCATGGAGCTGAGACTGAGTCTAGAACTCCTGATCTTCCTGACTCAGCTTCCCAAGTGCTGGGATTATAGTCAATGTGTGAATATGCCCGGCTCTGCTATGCGTTTTAGTTGATACATCGTAATTATATCTATTTCTGGAGCGTTTCTTGGTTGTCTAAACCATGTTTTCTTATTCCTCAAGGAGAAATTTTGATTTTTAAATATTTTACTTACACGTACTTTATATATATATGTATATATATACATATATATATATTTTATGTGTAATGTAGAGATCAGAGAACAAACTTGTAGGAGCTGACTTTCTTCTTCCACTATGTAAGTCTCCAAGGTCTGAACTCAGGTGCTGGACTTGGCAGCAAATGCCTTTATCCACTGAGTCAGCTCTCTGGCCCCTTCGGGAGAAAATTGATATATAAGTTATTGAGGGATCTCTATAGCACTGGGGGTCCTAAAGCCTGAATAAGTCAGAACTCACTCCTTGTCCAACATGGGACAGCCATGCTTAGAAAATGAAACTCAATGAGCTTGCTATAACTCCTTGTCCCTTTTAAAATAGTGCTTGCAACATGCACTGCAACTAGGTAAAATGTGAAAACCCCCGAGAAAGCAGCAGGCCAGCTAAAAGGATGTCCCTGGCCAGACTGGCCAGTTTGGTGGGTTCCTCATTCTCTGTCAGGTTACTTGAGTTCACTGACCCTTCCCCCGTAACTTGGTCTTATGCAAGCAAGAAAATTCACATAGACTGGTGTAGCATTTTGATTCCTGGGGCTATGCCATGAAGGATGATGGTTTTCTTTTTTCTTTCTTTTTTTTTTTCCCTCTGATAAATAACTTCTTTATTCTTATTTATCCATTTAACAAAACTATAGTGTTTTTATGCTGGGTAGTGTGGTAAGCAGTGGCCTCTCTCTTACACCTTAGTGGAGGAGACACAATACCAAAAGTTATGTGAGTTGGACCCACTGAGAGGATTCCTGATTCTGGGAATAAACAAGGGAAGCAAACAGGTCTGGGGCATCCCTGAGGAGGACCAGTGGAGGCTGGTGCTCACTCTCCTCCTGGCCTCCCCCTCCCTGTCCTCGGGCCTTAAGTGTGTTAGGTAGGCAAGCATTCTACCACTGAACAAGATCGCTCAGTCCTATGTGATAGCTTTAGGGGAAGAACGTGTGTGTTGGAGGAAATAAGGACAGGGAGTCTAAGATAAGATTGAGGGGGCTGGTGAGGAGGCAACGGCAGTAGGGAGGACCAGATTATCTAGCTCTCTGTTGAAGACGCTGGCAGAAGACAGAGGGAGCAGAGCCTGGGGAGCACGAGAGCCTGGGAGACTACTGTAGAAGACACTCAGCCATCCAGACAGGAGAGCGGCTGTCTTCTGAGGTTCGTTTTGTCTTTTTGAGACAGGGTGTCATCACGTAGTTCAGGCTGGCCTGGGATTCACTGTGTAGACCAGGCTCCAGCTTGCAATAGTCTTTCTACCTCCGCTTTCCAAGTGTGTGGATGACAGGTGTTCATCACCATACCTGGTGTAGAGTGGTTGTTTGGAATGGAGGGAGAGAGAGAGAGAGAGACAGGGACAGAGACAGACAGAGACACACAAAGAGATAGACACAGAGAGACAGAAATACATGGACTAAAGCAGAGTTAATGTAGACTCAGCAGGACTAGAAGGCGGATGGCTGTGGAGTATATGAGAGAAAAAGTCAAGGATGATCCCAACGTTTCTGGCTAGAATGGGGAGGAATGGGTTGGATGGGGAAAGATGAGCGGGGCTCTGGGATTCAGTGCATGTGAGGGTGTCATGGCATCCCTAAGTCAAGACATGAAGCAGGCACGTGGACATACAGGCTGAAGCTTGGAAGAGGAGTACGGGTCTGATGTACCAAAATCTACCATTGGTCTTGGTAATGGAGAGCGCAGGAAGTGTGCAGTGAGAAGCGGGCTGTGGGACTAAACCTGAGGATACATGGTGTGAAGAAGAAACTGGCCATTAAGAGAGTGAGCAGAGGAGAGAAAACCGGGTCTTGCATCAGTTAAAGGAAGAGCCGTTTGAAAAGGAGGGTTTAATGCTACTTACTCTGCTCATAAAATAAGAACTACTAGTGATCTTATTAGGGGCATCTGGGGAGGAACTGGGACAGAATCCAGATTAAAGGGGGTGAGAACTGGGAGGCTGGAAGGCAGTTACCAAGCCCAGTGTAGACACCTTGGATGCGGCTGTGAAGAGGAGGAAGAGACAAGTCAGTATGTACAGGGAAACACGCTTTTATGGATTTTGAAAAATAGAGAGTTTGTACATTTAAACCAGTGAAGGGCAATGATGTGTGTCTGAAAGAACTGTCTGCACAAGGTCCCTGTCCACAGATGGAGATAAGCCTGGGCTCTGAGGACCGAAGGCTCTGAGATGCATACAGACACAGGGAGGTTTGAGGATTTGGTGTCAGGGAAGCTCCTTTCTGTTGGTTCCCATGCTTCTTTGAAGCAGGAGAGAGGGCCGAGGTGAGGGGCGTGGAGGGTGAAGGTGAGTGAGGTGCTGTGCAGAGCAGAGTGCAGGCTGACTGGGAAAGCGCAGCCTGGTTCAGAACTGGTTCCGAAGGCTTGTCTGAGCTTGCACTGTAGGGAAAGGGCCTGTCCTCCACACGGACTGCTAGGTGCTAGTATGTAGAAAATTGATCCTCAGAGCTGCCCTTCTCTTGTCTTTTAACACAAACCACAGGATTTAAGAGTAATTTTTTTTTTCCAGCATAAAAACTCACCCCTACTATGGGCCTCAAAGACTGCTGCCATGTCCTCTGACACACAGACATGTTAAGTGGCCTCTTACTCAAGAACATTTTTTTTCTCATGCCAGTATATATGTATATGTACCTCAGGTGTGTCTGGTGCCAGCAGAATTCTGAACAGAGTGCCAGACTCTTGGAACTGGAGTTACCGATGGTGGTGAGGCACCACGTGGATGCTGGGAACCAAACTCAGGTCCTCTGCAAGAAAGAGCAGTAAGTGCTTTTAACCCCTGGGCCATCTCTCTAGCCCCAGGAACATTTTATTTAAGTACATCTAACACTTCATTTTCCTTAGTGGAAATTCAGCCTCATGTTTGAACTTGGTGACTAATTTGCCCTATGTTGTGTAGAACCATTTTGTCTTTGCTTAGTCCTGATTGTTTGACATATTTATTCCCTATCTTTCATATATGAAAGGCCATTTAAACTAGGAAGTGCACTGTAGGGCGTTTTCAGAACCTCAGATCAGTACATCGACATCAGGAGTTGGTCCAAAGATGACCTAATGTATAAAATAAAGCCAGTTACTATTCAGGTTCTGCTGCTTAACGGTTATATGGCAGTTATTGCTGGCTTCTGCAGCACACCAGCAGAATTTGTCAGATCCAGAAGGAAAGCAGAATTGCATTGGAAAATGTTCAAGCAAGGCCTTCTCGCCACTGTTTTCTGGGGCGGGGAGGGACTGGTGCAAAGAATGTGAGGACACAGAGGCCACAAGACTGATGTTCTCTGAGTCTATTTCTTATTAGGAAATGGGAGTAACACCAACTAGAAAAGCCATGAGAATAAATGAGAATAGCCAGGAGTAGTGGCATGTCACCTGTAAACTCAGCCCTCCAGAGGTGGAGGCCTCAGGATCAGAAGTTCAAGGTGTGACTACTTATCAAGTTGGAGGCTGGCCTGGGCTAGTTGAGACAGTTTGAGAGACTACCCTGCTCCTGAAAAAAAAAAAAAAAAAAAAAAACCACCCAACAATAAAAAATGACTATATATGTATAAAATATATAATGTATCTAGTACTTTAAAATATAGCAATATATAGCACATGTATTTGTTCGCAAAAGTATTTAACTGTATAACATAGAATGCCATGTAGGTTATTTATTGGTATTTATCATCCTTGAATAAGTTTCTTGTTTGTATTCATCAGACTTATAATATCTATCAGGCTTGTTGTTGTTCAGACAGGGTCTCACTATATATTCCTGGCTGGCCAAGAACACACAGATCCACCTGTCTCCTGAGTGCCCACCACATCCATCTCATCAGACCACTTATAACCATATGACAATCTAACATTAATTTTGTTTGTATTTGTGTGAAACTAGGGACCAAATTCAGGCCCTTGTGCATGTTAGACAGGTACTCTACCACTGAACTATATCCCCAACCCCTTTTCACCCTTTTTTTGTTTGTTTGTTTTTTTGAGACAGGGTTTCTCTGTATAGCTTTGCACCTTTCCTGGATCTTGCTCTGTAGCCTAGGCTGGCCTCAAACTCACAAAGATCCGCCTGCCCCTGCCTCCTGAGTGCTGGGATTAAAGGTGTGGGCCACCACCACCTGGCCCTTTTCACTTTTTAAAAATTATTTTAATTTTGATTTTTTTGAGACAGAGTTTCTCTGTGTAGCTCTGGCTGTCCTGAATCTTGCTCTGTAGACCAGGCTGGCTTTGAACTTGGAGATCAGCCTCCCTCTGCCTCCTGAGTGCTGCAATTAAAGGTGTACCACCACCACCCAGGCCCTTTTTACTTTTTTGAGACAAGGTCTTTATGAGTTAGTTGCCCAGGCTGGCCTTGTATTTACACTCCTGTTTCAGATTCTTGAATTGCTGGGATTAGAGGTCTGTGCCACCATACCTGGCTAAAACCAATGCAAGTAGATGGGAGAATAGAGGGAAATAATGTTTAGTGTCTGTCATAGGCCTCACACTGCTATTCAGTCCTCATGCTACCTAACTAAACAGACTAGCTTTGCTCCACAGATGAAGCCCTGAATCTTGAATTTACCTGAGGTTATTTATAAATTTATAATTAGCCAGGCATGGTGGCTCCACTCTCAAATCCCAGAATTTGGGGCCTGAGGCCAGAGAACTGCTGCAAGGTCCAGGGGCCAGCACTAACTACATAGTGAACTTCAGGCTAGCCTGGACTACAAAGTGAAACCTCAGAAAAAAAAATGTAACCACAGCATTTAGGAGGCAGAGGCAGCTGGATCTGTATGAGTTCAAAGCCAGCCAGGTCTAAATAGTGAGTTCCAGAACAGCTAGTGTTGTGAGAATTTGTCTTAAAAAAAAAAAAAAAGCCAGTTGTGGTGGCACACACCTTTAATCTCAGCACTTGGAGGCAGAGGCAGGCAGATCTCTGAGTTCTAGGACAGCCAGGGCTACACAGAGAAACCATGTCTCGAAAAACAAAACAAAACAAACAAAAATTCCCCAAAGTGAAAAACTGAACAATAGAGCTGAAAGTGTAGCCCAGCCTGTAGAGTCAAGGATGTGTGAGGCTCAGGGTTCAACTTCTGGTACACACACACACACACACACACACACACACACACACACACACACACAAAGATAACTGGGGCTGGAGACAAGGTTCAGCAGTCAAGAGCACTTGTTGCTCTTGCAGAGGACCAAAGATCAGTTTCCAGCACCCATATGGTGGCTCACAGACATTAACTCAGCTACTATAATTCAGTTCCAAAGGATCCAAACTCTCTTCTGACCTCAGGCACGCATGTAGTGCACATGCATACATGCAGGCAAAACACTCATGCACATGAAAATAATAAAGTTAAGACAATTTTAAAATGTTTAAAACCAAGAGAGCTTAGATTTGATTAAAGAATCCATTGCTCTAACACTACAGCATAAACTCTTACTATAATTATTTTGTATATACAGAAATGTGTGTGTACGTGTGAGTGTGTGTGTGTGTGTGTGTGTGTGTGTGTATGTGTGTGTGCCAGCATGTGTATGCATTCCTATATTTGCATGTTTGGAGGACAGAGTCAATACTGGATGTCTTCCTCTGTCACTTCCATCTTTATTTTATTTTAATTTTTTTTCAAGACAGGGTTTCTCTGTGCAGACCAGACTGTTTCTCTGTGCAGGCCTCAAACTCACAGAGATCCACCTGCCTCTGTCTCCCAAGTGCTAGGATTAAAGGTGTGCATCACCACATCTGGCTCCATCTTATTTTTTAAGACATGGCCTCTCACTGACCTCGGAGCTGACCCAGCGGCTAGACTGTTTGGTTAGCCACTGTCCAGGGCCCTCCCTCCCTTCTCCACTCTCCAGCACTGGGATTACAAATGTGCACCATCACACTCGGGTTTTTATACTGGGGATCCAAATTTAGGTCTTTATGCTTATGCAGCAAGAACTCCATTCCAATTAGTTTATACGTGATGAAAGAAAAAAAATCAAAATTTCAGCATAAGTAACTACGTAGCTGAGAAGTTATACTTTGCCATTTAAATAGAATGACTATTATTACGACATACCATCAATATGAAGATTATAAAAATTACAGCATCAGCTGGCTATGGTGTTGCACATTCATAATCCTAGCACGTAGTAGGCTGAGGCAGGAGAATGACAAGTTTGAGGATAGTCTGGACTATAAAGCAATACTGTTTCAAAAGACATCTCATCTGTAGTATAGTAAAAATAAAGCATATACCAGAACATGATACGCTTAGTAGTTACTTAATACACTTAATTTTTAAATTATTCTTTTTCAGTCAGAACCAGTGTTTATGAACTTCAACATTCTAGCTAATAAGGATGGATGTATTTGTGTAGACAGCAACAAATAGAAAATCTGTTGATACAGCGCATATATATGTGTGTGCATGTGCATATACTACTAGCTAATGATGGGTTTATATGTGGTAACCTCTCAATTCCATATTGGGACCCAGGTTAGACAAATGTGAATATATTTATGGGGCAGCAAATAGGATATTTGAAATCAAAATAGTATTATATTAATAATATTAACATATTTATGTTATTAGTAGTGTAGTATTATTAGTATTACATTGTGTATGATCAAGCAGGTACATCACCTAAGAGACTATCCTAGTATCTAGTGAAATACTACATGTCAACTCAAAATCTATTATTTACAATACCAACATTTTCAAATGACATACTAAAGATTTTACTACACTTTTTTTTTTTTTTTTTAAAGACAGGGTTTCTCTGTGTATGTCCTGGATCTCACTCTGCGCCACTACTGCCCGGCCACTTATTTATTTATATATATGCATGCCATTATGTACTTGTGGAAGACAGAGGACAACTTACAAAGAGCCAGTTCTCTCTCTCTCCCAAGTTTGACCAGGGGATCAAACTCAGGTCATCAGGTTTAGTGGCAATTGTCTTAACCCTCTGGGCCATCTTGCCAAGCTTACTCAAGCTTTTTAAAGGGACTAACTTGGGGCTTAGTTAACCATGCTATGTATTTGGCAAAAGAGACTGTATATTTTTGTATTTTTAAATAAAGACTTAATAGCTTAGTTAAAAAAAGGATTCATTTCTGGGACAAACCTTAGGGAATTAGTCAAGACTGTTCTCATATGCATTAGTTTTTAAATGGGAGACAGTCTGATATTTAAGCAAACAAGCATACTTTGCATTATCAGAAAGGCAACTTTCCCTAGAGAGGGCTGACTCTTTGATGGTCTGATCAGCTGCCTAAGTCAACAGTTACTGACATGATGCTGCTTTGCTACCTTTATCTCACTGGTGGCCTATCTCAATCTTCACTTGCTGTCCCCTCTCTGGGTTTCATCTATGGCTCACTGCCAGTTCCTAACATCTTTCCTGCCTCTTATCTTCCTGAAGTCTTTTGGTTTGAAACATACTAACTTGAAATGGATTTTTTTTTTTCTTTTTCTAACTGGTTTCAGCTCTCATTCACTGAAGCCTGTTTGTGTAGCTTGTGCTTGTACACTTTTGCCGTCTTCCCCTTCCTGGCTCCAGGGAACTGAGTTACTACCTCTGTGGTTGCTGACTGGCGAGGTTATTTTGGGCCAGGAAGGCTGGGGTCAGGGTTAGAGAGAAGTAGCTGAAATCAGTTTCAGTGGGTGAATCACATCTTTTTTTTTTTTTTTTAAGATTTATTTATTTGTGTATTTTATGTATATGAGTGCTCTGTCTTCATGCACAACAGAAGGAATCTGATCCCATTACAGACTGCTGTGAGCCCCCATGTGGTTGCTGGGAATAGAACTCAGGACATTTGGAAGAGCAGTCAAGTGCTCTTAACCCCTGAGACAGCTCTCCAGTCCCCACATCTTTGGTTTTTACATTCTATATGCATTGCAAATTGTCACCAGTGACCTAATTAATGTGTGCCCATTTTTTTGTGTAAATTATTTGAAATAAATGAAGAAAATATCAATAGTGTTGTGGGGGACACTATTTCTTTTTAGTCTTGGTTCCACATTTTAAAAATTATACTGTCAGCATTTTGAATTAAGTTTGAGAAAGGTGACTTTTCTTCCTTTATATTTAAAAAATAAACTGGCTATGTTTCAGATCATTAATAGTCTGGAGATTACCATACCGTAACTGAAAAATGTTTGCCAGATTAGTGTAAAAGCTATAGCTACCAAAAAGTAGAACCATGTCTGAAATAACAGCTAATCTTGGTCAGTTATCAACTATGAGTTTTAGAAATAAAGCATGTTCAATAAAAGGAGGGGACTTGTGCATGCCTAGCAGACAAGGCAAAGAAAAGTCATTATCAATCTAGAGTAGCCAATTCACTCACTCCCTGAATCAACCAAGAGATACATCACACACCACAATAGGTTTTTGTTTTTCGAGACAGGTTTCTCTGTGTAGTTTTGGTGCCTGTCCTGGATCTCACTCTGTAGACCAGGCTGGCCTTGAATTCACAGAGATCCGCCTGGCTCTGCCTCCTGAGTGCTGGGATTAAAGATGTGTGCCACCACCGCCCAGCATGTGTGTGTTTTAAATTTGTTGCAGGCCCACAGATCCAGGGAGGCTACCTAGCAGGGAGAACCCTAGGATGACTGTGGTTTTTAAGTTTTGGTTTTGTCCAATCACTGGGCAAGCTGTAGTGAAACATTTCACTATTAGGATAATGTTTGTACCATGTCAAGCTGATGAAAGAAAATGCTGGCTGTACTTTCAGGAGGGGAGGCTAACATCTTTTGAGATTATGGATTAGCCTATAGAAAAATGTCTACCATAAATCAGAGAAAGGGAAGATGAATAGGAATCTCACTTACACAACTTAAGTAAAACAGCTCTCTGAACAGATGAAGATAGGTTTCTTCTGTATCCCAGAATCTAATCAATATTTATATGTACAATTCAGCTATTACTTGGCTTAAAAGGACTTATTGGGAAATGTTATCATTTTTACTATTTTCTACAGAGAAAGTATTTTCCAGTTTCAAATAACCCTGGACTTTTGAATTATAACTTTTTTTTTTTTTTTTTTTTTTTCCGAGACAAGGTTTCTCTGTAGCTTTGGAGTCTGTCCTGGACTAGCTGTGTAGACCAAGCTGGCCTTGAACTCACAAAGATCCACCTGCCTCTGCCTCTCGAGTGCTGGGATTACAGGCGTGCGCCACCACCGCCCGGCATGACCTGTTTTTATATTCAAGTTATCTGTGTATTATTTCTCCTGCAGTTGTATATAAATTTTTTTTTTTTTTTTGTTTTTCGAGACAGGGTTTCTCTGTGTAGCTTTGCGCCTTTCCTGGGACTCACTTGGTAGCCCAGGCTGGCCTCGAACTCACAGAAATCCGCCTGGTTCTGCCTCCCGAGTGCTGGGATTAAAGGCGTGTGCCACCACCGCCCGGCAAAATGTTTTTTTTTTAATTGTTGTTCAAAAAGGGCAAATACTATAAAATTGTATTACATGAAATATATAGAATATACAAATTCGGGGCTGGAGAGATGGCTCAGAGGTTAAGAGCACTAGCTGTTCTTCCAGAGGTCCTGTGTTCAATTCCCAGCACCCACATGGTGGCTCACAACCATCTGTAATGAGATCTGGTGCCCTCTTCTGGCCTGCAGACATACATGCAGGCAGATCACTGCATTTATAATGAATAAATAAATCTTCAAAAAAAATATACAAATTCATAGAGACAGAAAGATTAGATGTTATCTCAAGATGGAGAAGAAAGGAATATAGAGCAATGATTTCTTAAGTACAGAATCTCTGTTTTGTGTGATGGAAAAGCCCCACAAACGGACAGTAGTATCAGGACATAATATCATGAATGTAATAAATCAATACAATTAATGTAATTAATGAATATCATAAATATAGTTATTAGATGAGTACTGCAAATGTAATCAATGAATACCACAAATATAATTAATATCATGAGTGTAACTAAAAAAATAAATTAATTAATTAAAAATAAAATTTTGTTGCAGGTTGGGACTGAATCCAGGGCTTCCTGGACACCAGAGCGGGTGCTCTACCTCTGTAGTATGTCCCCAGCCCACAGTCATTAATTTTAATGAAGTTTCCCTTTCTTAAAGCATTCCAGGAATCAGATGAAGATGGGCTAAAGTCATTTTTATTAAATATTTGCAGATGGGAAAGCCTTTGCATCAGAGAATGCCTTATTTTTATAATATGAAGGCCCTAAATGGAGTTAGGTCATGATCCACTTCTAGTGAGACACTTCTCACTATGGGTGTGCAACAAGATTTTGCTTCTGTTGTCTTCTGATTCCGTACGTCATAGGTTTGCTTTGGAACACTGCTTTTCCTTTAGAATAAGCCAATGTGGGGGTGGGACCAAAGGGAAAGTAACAAGAAAAGAAGACTCTTATTTGAAACTGTGTAATGAAGTTTTCTTCTCTCTCTCTCTCTCTCTCTAAGGTTCTGGTACTTAAGTTTAAGAAGTTTTCACAGAATGCACTGCTCCCCTCAGGGTTAAAGTGAAACTTCCCATTCAGATAATGCAGAGGATGACATTTTTTTCAAGAAAACAAAGAAGTAGGAATAGTAAAGTTTCATCTGGTGGTTTTTCCCTCAGGCACTGAGGCTGTCACCATAGGGAAGGGCAGAAAGAGGAGACTTCAAACATCATAGGCATTCTTCAGTAGCTACTTCTTTTTTTTAGCAAGCCTGGCGATTAGATCTTTCCATTCTCCCCTCTTCTTTGTGATGTATGTCGGGGTGAGTAGCTGCAGTGGGGATTCTGGCTGTTGTCTAAAGAAGTTCTGACACAAGGCCTCAGTGTTACATATCACGTACATCCCACAGTCATAGCTGTTTTGTTGAGCTGGGGCTTTCTCTTCCACAAAGACCAGTTTGTCTCCTTTACTCCCTAAGAAGGCTTTCAGTTTCTCTGCTACCTGCTTTGCATGGATTGAGTTGCTTCTGCTATGGGAATCATAATGAAAGAAGCTATTTTCATCTTGGAGATAAACCAACAAACTCCAGTGGGTGCCCCCAGCTGCCTGGTTGGAATTATCATTGATGGCTAAAAATACAACTCTCTTGTGCAGAAGATCCAGGGGTTCAAGGAACATGGCAATTTCTGCAGGGCTGCTGGTGCACTTAATGAACTGGGTGACTTCGGGGCTGATGAAGCAGACATGGTCCGAGCAATCATGAAACTGACTATTGGCAAAGTATTCGAAGGCAAACCCAATAATATGGTCATTGAGCCAGCTTGGAGGGTCCAATAGTGAGACATCTGACTGTCGAAGTAGACTGTCCATATAACTCAAGACTACAGGGTCCATGTTGTATTGAGCAGGGCTTCTCAGAAATCCCAGAAGCTGAAGGAGAGTCAGAAGACAGTATTTACTGTTGAATATGATATTAAGTTATAAAACAGTAGCTACTCTTACAGGATTATTGATGACATATAATTATAAAGTCTTTGTCAATAATTTCCAACAATGCTGACATCATAAAACACTAAAGCTGGGTGGTGGTGGTGGTGTTGGTGGTGGTGGTGGCGGCGGTGGCGGTGGCAGCGCACACCTTTAATCTCAGTACTTGGGAGGCAGAGGCAGGCAGATCTCTAAGTTCAAGGCCAGCCTGGTCTACAGAATGAGTGCCAGGACAGCCAGGGATATGCAGAGAAATCCTATCTTGAAAAACCAAACTAAGCCGGGCGGTGGTGGCGCACGCCTTTAATCCCAGCACTTGGGAGGCAGAGCCAGGCGGATATCTGTGAGTTCGAGGCCAGCCTGGTCTCCAAAGCGAGTTCCAGGAAAGGCGCAGAGAAACCCTGTCTCGAAAAAAAAAAAAAAAAAAAAAAAAAAAAACCAAACTAAATAAACACACACACACACACACACACACACACACACACACACACAAGAAAACAAAACAAAAAACCACTAAAGAAACTTTAGCTTATGTACTGGATATGAACAATCAGAATGAAAATGAAAAGTTTCAGAGACAGTATAGAATTTTAATTTTATATTTAAATGTAGAGATTGGTTAAAATTAGAGCTGATGTTTTGCCAAAAATCACACCAGTAAACACATTCTAACTCTAATGAATATGTATAGTAGGTGTGGTGGTGCATGCTTATAATCCCTACATTTGGGAGGGAGAAGCAGGAGGATCAGGAGTTCATGGTCAATCTTAGCTACACAGTGAGTCTGAGGTCTGCTTGAGCTACATGAGACTCTGTCTCAATATGATAATGCATGATAACAACAAATTTTTTTTAGATTAAAGATGAATTCAAAGAGTGTGGAGAAAAAAGTTTCTAATTAACAAAAGAAATAGTTTCCATTACAACATTAATTTTAAAGAGATAAGAGAATATTTCTTCCTCCTTCCATAATAGAAAATGACAGCGGTGACAGCTGCAGTTAAAAGGTGTGGGAGCCAGGCGGTGGTGGCACACGCCTTTAATCCCAGCACTCAGGAGGTATAGCCAGGTGGATCTCTGTGAGTTCGAGGCCAGCCTGGTCTACAGAGTGAGATCCAGGCCAGGCACCAAAACTACACGGAAAAACCCTATCTTGAAAAAACAAAAAACAAAACAAAACAAAACAAAACAAAACAAAAGGTACGGGAATTTCAAGAACAGAAAATCATACAGATAAAGTAATGCAAATGAAATCTATTCCTAAATTTGCCCAGCTTTATGCATGAGTGATGTTTTTACTCACTTCCCATATTTAAACTTCAATGGGTGGGATAAAGACTATGTAATGCAATTCTTATAATGTCTGTCAGAAGTTCTTTTGACATTGATACATATTGGCAGAAGGATCAGGATTCCAGGCTTGAGCATTAGTTTTAGCATGATTTGCTACTATAATTTTGATCAATGAATTAAATGATTTTATCCTTGTCATTTTTTTAAAATTTACATTTATCATGTGTGTGTATTTGGATGTGTATGCCATGATGCACGTGTGGCTATCAGGGGACAACCTGCTGGAGTAAACTTTCTCCTTCCATCTTGCGGGTTTAGGGCATTGAACTCAGGTGATTAGGCTTGCACAGACAAGTGCCTTTTCCTGATAATCTATATTGCTGATCCACTGTCTTGGTTTTGGTCACTGGTTAAAAAGCATTTTAAAAAAGAACATTACATAACTCTGCAAAGTTGGCCAAATAAATTTCCTTGAAGATAATTAAAGAGTTTATTTATTTGAGACAAGCTCTCACTATATAGACTTGGTTGGCCTGGAATTCTATGCTCCTGAGTGCTAGGATTAAAGGTGTGCATCAAATAAGCCCAGAATTTAAAGAGTTAAAAAAAAGGTGTATACATAATATTCATGCTATCAACTAGATGATACTATAGATATAATCAGAAAATCCGGCTAGTACTACAAACCAATTATAGCAAATGAAGGCTGGAAACAAAATACCCATTCACATTCATTTGTTTAAATAACAGGTTGGTTAACTTAGAGGAAACACAGACAAGGTGTCTTATGGGATTAATATGCTTGTGGACAATCAAGGCTGTGCTAACAGGCAAATCTGCAGGTGTACAAGATGGCTTACTTGAGCCTACAGACTCAACTGAGGTAACAGTTAACTGCTGTGCACTAGCCTGACCACTCAGCAGAACTTCTAAAACTACAGATCAGGAAAAGGACCACAGGCAGAGTGAAAGAACAAAACAAAGCATAATAGAAGAACACAGAATGATGATACCAATTCAACCAATTCTAACTATTAGATCAAGTATTTTTGTCATTTGGTTATACTACTAAAGCCATACAAATCTGATATAACCAATTTCATGTAATCAAACCATACAAAACTGTACACAAAGTTGGGCATGGTGGTGCACACCTTTAGTCACAGCACTCAGGAAGCAGAGGCAGGAGGATCTCTGAGTTTGAGGCCAGCCTGATCTACAGAACCAGTTCCAGGACAGTCAGGGCTATACAGAGAAACCCTGTCTTGATAAACCAAACCAAACCAATAAAAAGCTGTACACAAAAAATACCTTCTGAGAAAAAATGTTAATGTAAAATGAGGTGATTAATGATGTGTGCAAGACAGTTTTATATACACACAACATGTGATAACCTGTATAACTTAAAAAACATTATAAGGCTGCTTATGAGAAACTATATGTATTTTTGTATACATAGAATGCCATGAATTAAGAGATTAAAAAAATACTGTGAGACAAAGTCTCTCTTCCTAAGTAGCCCTGGATGGAACTTGCTATGTGTATCAGGCTGGCCTGAAGTATACAGCAATCCTCCTTCATTGGCCTTCTAAGTATGAATGAAGTTTTTACTAAGGATGACTACCATTGCCAGGAGAGCAGCTTGGTGGTAGTGCATTTGCCTGCCATGTGCAAGTCCCTGGCTTCTACACCTAGCAAAGAGAACGGGGGTGGGGGTGGGGGTGGGGGGGAAGGAAGAAAAGAAAAATAACTAGAGTTCAGACAAACTGGAGTCAGGAGTGAAGTTAACGAGGCATAGAGCACATTGGTTATGGGTGAGCCACAGACTTGGCTCTAAGATTGTTGGCAGCTAACCAGAGAGTTAAGTTAAATATTCACAATGTTCACAAGGTAAAAAGAAAATGCTTACTCAGAAGAGGTAACAACACTCTTTGTATTAATATCTAATAGTTTGTTATTATTGTTGTTTTATGTTTTGAGTCAGATTATAACACTGTAACCCAGGATGGCCTGGAACTTGCTATGTAGCCCATGCCGGCTTCAAACTCACAATAATCCCATCTCAGCCTCCCATGAGTTGGGATTATTAGCATGAGCTACCACTTCAGGCTTTTGATATTTTTTTCTCAAGAGACTTTCATAAAAGAAAACATGACACCATAATTTGTATGTTCCACACCATCTTTATGACAGATGTAAAAGTTCAAATAAGATTGTTTAAAAAAATGATCCTTTTAATATTAAGCCTGAGCCTTTAACGCAGCATTTGGGAGGCAGAGGCAGGTAGATCTCTGTGAGTTTGAGGCTAGCCTGGTTTACAAAGCAACTTCCAGGACAGTCAGGCCTACACAGAGAAACCCTGTCTCAAGAAACAAAACAAACAAACCAATTAAGCCTGACAACAAATGACAGTGTAGTCAGTTCAGCAAGTGCAAGTTGGTGGAGGCAAAGCACTTGGACTTGATGTAAGAATATCTTACTGGCCTGGAGAGATGGCTGAGTTGTTAAGAGCGCTGGCTATTCTTCCAGAGGTCCTGAGTTCAATTCCCAGCAACCACACACACACACACACACACACACACACACACACACACACACACACTAAATAAATAAATCTTAAAAAGAAAAGTATCATACTAGAAAGGGGAATGGCTAGTCACATATGTCAAGCCAGGTTTCTGGACACATGTCTCCCTTTATACCAGCCTGCGGGTTGCAACCACTTTGTGGGGCATGTCGAGTATCAGATATCATGTATATCAGATATTTATATTAAAATTCATAACAGTAGCAAAATTATAGTTATGAAACAACTTGGTAAACATCTGAGCTGTCTATTAGTTCTCTATGACCCTCAGTTAATAGCCAGTTAGGGATAGAAGCTTGCAAGAAAAGTACCTGAATAGACGACAGTCTGCCCCACCCTAGAGGAAGTGACTACAGGTCTCTAGATGGTTTTCAGTCTGTCACCACTTACCGTGTGATCATCTTCTAACCTGGGTTTACACTCTATCTAGTCCTTCATTCCAGTCACACTCAAGAGTCTCTACATATTTATTTATTTATTTATTTTTATTTTTACTTTTTTTGGTTTTTCGAGACAGGGTTTCTCTGTGTAGCTTTGCGCCTTTCCTGGAACTCACTTGGTAGCCCAGGCTGGCCTCGAACTCACAGAGATCCGCCTGGCTCTGCCTCCCGAGTGCTGGGATTAAAGGCGTGTGCCACCACCGCCCGGCTAAGAGTCTCTACATATTTAAAGACACTTTTCCTATTATTTACTTATTTATTGGTTTGTTGAGGCAAGGTTTTATGTAGCCTAAGACGGCCCCAAACTTAGGCTGATCCTCTTGCCTTAGCCTTCTGAGTGATGGTATTACAAGCATGAGCTATCATACCCAGTGAAGCTCACATTTTACTCAAATAGTTTTTGTGGTCTGGGCATTAGCTCAGGGGCAGAATGTTTGCCTAGCATGTACACAGCCCTGCGTCTCGTCCCTGGCACCAAAAAATGCAGGGGAAAGTTTTGTGTTTGTGTGAGTTTTGAAACACCCAGTATGGTAGCTGTAGAGATGGTTCAGCAGTTAAGAGCACTTACTGCTCTGTCAGAGGACTGGAGTGCAGAACCCAGCACACATGCTGGGCAGCTCACAAATGTCTTTAATTCCAAGGGATCTGATGCTCATTTCTCTGCACCCTCAAACATACGCACAGGCAGACACAGACAGACAGACAGACACACAAATTTAAAAAAATCAAGTATGTAGACTAAATATTGATTTGACTTTATACAGTGCGACTATGTTAGCCTAACTCCCTGAATTCTAATGAAAATAGAACTAAACTAGGCAAAAGCCAAACCACCCTGGCTAAGAAAAGAACTCTAAACATTCAACCTAAACACATTTGGTTCTGTTACTCGTCAGCTATAAATAAATAAATAAATTACTTTTATTAAGTCACAATTTCCTCTTTTGTAAAGTGAGACTATTTTTTTTTTTCAAGACAGGATTTTTCTGTGTAGTTTTGGTGCCTGTCCTGGATCTGAAGTGTGCCACTGCCGCCCAGCAAAAATGAGACTATTAGTAGACAATTTTTATCATAAGATATTTGTCACTGTAAAAAGAAGAAATATCACTAAGATAAAAGTTACAACATAAGGTATTCCTAGATATCTAATATACCATCAAAATTTATACATTTGGAGGCAGGAGGGGAGACAGTTCAATAAGATTTGAAAATAAGTTGATGTTTACAAGTATTAGAAGATTACATCTAGCTGGGTGTGGTGGCTCACATCTTTAATTCTAGCACTCATAAGGCAGAGACAAGCAGATCTCTGAGTCTGAGGCTAGCCTGGCCTATAGAGTGAGTTCCAGGATAGCCAGGGCTACACAGAGAAACTCTATCTCAAAAAACCAAACCAATACAAACCCAAACAAAAAGATTAGGTCCACCATCTAATGTGTGATTCAATTTGCACTTTCCCAGAAAAGAATCATCCAAAGCCAGATTGACTTGTCATAGCAGCAAAGCAGAAATATTTTCAGAGAAAGATCAAGCTTAAGCTTTTTTTTTTTGGTTTCTATTCTCCCAGTTAGATATTTCCTCTTTTTTTTTTTTTTTCCCCTTCAAGACAGGACCTAAAACCATGGCAAAACACTAATTCATAGAAAATTAGTAAGCTGGGTAAATGGTGGTGCATGCCTTTAATCCCAGCACTTGGAAGGCAGAGGCAGGAGGATCTCTGTGAGTTCGAGCCCAACCTGGTCTACAGACTGAGATCCAGGACAGGTACCAAAACTACACAGAGAAACCCTGTCTTGAAAAACGAACAAACAAACAAACAAACAAACAAAAAACCAAAAAAAAAAAAGAAAATTAATAAATTGAATTCCTGATACTCTTGCCTCTACATCCCAAGTATTAACATTTAAAGACAAATTGCTAAGGCAGAAAGTTCTAGATATCATGGCTAGTTTTTTATTTTTATTTATTTATTTATTTTTCAAGACAAGGTTTTTCTGTGTAATAGCCCTGTCTGTCCTGGAACTCATTTTGTAGACCAGGCTGGTCTCGAACCCACAGAGATCACCTGCCTCTGTCTCTGGGTCATTAATATATTTCTAATGTCTCACAAACCAGAGAAATTTAGTAAGTGGATATTTTCCCTCAGTAAAGTAGAGAAATCTATTCTGAAAATTTCTTAGAAACACAAAGCTGTTACAAAGAAAAATTTTTTATTTTTATTTATTTATTTATTTATTTATTTATTTATTTATTTATTTATTTTTGTTTTTTTGAGACAGGGTTTCTCTGTGTAGCTTTGCGCCTTTCCTGGAACTCACTTGGTAGCCCAGGCTGGCCTCGAACTCACAGAGATCTGCCTGGTTCTGCCTCCCGAGTGCTGGGATTGAAGGCGTGCGCCACCACCGCCTGGCTAGCCTTCACTCTTAACTGCTTTAAAACCATTTAAAATTACATTTATTATTTAGTGTGTGTTTGGGGTTATGCATGTTACGGCATGCATGTGGAAGTCAGGTGAGGACAACCCTTGGGAGTCAGACAGCCAGGCTTAGAGGCAAGTGCCTTTACTTGCTGAGCCATCTTGCCTGCCGCTTGGTTATGTGGCAGAGACCAGATGATCCTTTGGAATTTATTCTAACACTTAGGCTTTCCATTAGCTGTTTCATAACTAGCAATAGCTATCAATGGCTAACATAGCATGGGCTAGTCAGGCCTGGTGGTACAGGCCTATAATCCCTGATGCTTGGAGGCTGGGGCAAGAGGTAAGTTGAAGGCCTGCCTGAACTATAGAGAATGTTCAAGTCAAGCCTAGACAGTTTAACAACTTAATTAATTAATTTTTTGTTTTTTTGAGACAGGGTTTCTCTGTGTAGTTTTGGTGCCTATCCTCTGTAGACCAGGATGGCCTCGAACTCACAGAGCTCCTCCTGGCTCTGCCTCCCGAGTGCTGGGATGAAAGGTGTGAGCCTCCACCGCCCGGCTTAAATTAATTTTATATAGTCTTTTTATAAGCTACAGGCCTCTTGGAATATGAAAAATTAATACAAGAACAATTTTACATTTAAGACAGTAAGATTAAGCAGTAAGAATTTTTTTTGTATGTGGTATAAATGAATGTATGTGTGCTGTTCATGTCTACGTATGTATGCGCACATATGTATGTGTGTTGGTAGAGGGCAGAGGTCAATGTTGGGTGTTTTCCTCAATGGCTTGCCACCTATTATTGGGATTGGATCTCTCACTGAACCTAGAGGTCACTGACTTGTCTAAATTGACTGGCTAGCAAGAACTAGAGATCTCTTGACTTTTACCAAGTGCTAGATTACACTGTGCACAGCCATGCCTGCTGTTTTACATTGGCACTGGGGATTTGAACTCAGGTATTTGTGTTTCTGTGGCAGGTGCTTTACTGAGCTATCTCCCCAGCCCAAGATGACATTCTTACTCAGCTTGAAAATGTAAACTGGTCTGTAAGGGTGATGAAGAAAATAAAATTGGACTGCAAATGATTAAAAATAAGTTCTCCAGCTGCTGGGTGTGGCAGCATATGCCTACAGTTCTAGCACTGAGGATTCACAAGCAGAAGGATCATGAGTTCATTTCTAGCCTGTGTTCATGGTGACTCATTAGCCCCCCAATACTTTAAAAACATTTCAACTGGAAAAAAAAAAAAGCTAAACATAAAATATTAAGTTTTGCCGGACGGTGGTGGTTCATGCCTTTCATCCTAGCACTCGGGAGGCAGAGCTAGGCGGATCTCTGTGAGTTTGAGGCCAGCCTGGTCTACAGAGTGAGATTCAGGACAGGAACCAAAACTACACAGAGAAACCCTGTCTTGGAAAAAATAAAATAAAATAAATAAAAAAGAAATGTAAACTTATGGACTGGAGAGATAGCTCAGTGGTTAAGAGCACTGGCTGCTCTTCCAGAGGTCCTGAGTTCAATTCCCAGCACCAACATGGTGGCTCACAGCCATCTGTAATGAAATCTGATGCCCTCTTCTGGCATGCAGGTATACATGCAGGCAGAACACTGTATACATAATAAATAAATAAACCTTAGAAAAAAAATGACTCTGAGATACCACCTTACACCTGTCAGAATGGCTAAGATAAAAAACACTAATGACAGTCTAGGTTGGAGAGGATGCGAAGCAAAGGGAACACTCCTCCACTGTTGGTGGGAATGCAAACTTTTACAACCACTGTGGAAATCAGTATGGCTGGTTTCTCAGAAAACTGGGAATCAGCCAGGCGGTGGTGGCACATGCCTTTAATCCCAGCACTAGGGAGGCAGAGCCAGGCAGATTTTTGTGAGTTCGAGGCCAACTTGGCCTATAGAGTGAGTTCCAGGAAAGGCGCAAAGCTACACAGAGAAACCCTGTCTCGAAAAACCAAAAAAAAAAAAAAAAAAAAGGGAATCGATCTACCTCAAGACCCAGCCATACCACTCTTGGGCATATACCCAAGGAATGCTCAATCATACCACAAAGATACATGCTCAACTATGTTCATAGCAGCACTATTCGTAACAGCCAGAACCTGGAAATAACCTAGATGTCCGTCAACTGAAGAATGGATTAAGAAAATGTGGTACATATACACAACGGAGTACTACTCAGCAGAGAAAAACAATGACAGCATCAAATTTGCAGACAAATGGATGGAACTAGAAAATATCATCCTTAGTAAGGTAACCCAAACCCAGAAAGACAAACATGGTATGTACTCACTCATCAAAGTGGATTCTAGATATAAAGCAAAGAACAATCAGACTGCAACCCACAGAACCAGGGAGGCTATATGGCAGAGGGGACCCTAGGATGACTGTGGCTTATAATAAGTTTTGGTTTTACTCAATTACTGGGCAAGCCTCAATAAAACACTTCACTGTTAGGTTAAGAATTTATACTGTATCAAGCTGATAATAGAAAAATAAAATAAAAAAAAAAAACACTGGAAGGCTCTCAGTTTTCATTGCTGAAGAGAATGGGTTTAAAAAGCAGGGAAGAACCAAAACCCCCACAAAAACCAAAACCAAACCAAACAAACAAAAACCCACAAACAAACACAAACCCCAGAAAAAGCTAGGTGGTGGTGGCACACACCTTTAGTTCCAGCATTCAGGAGTCGAGCGAGGGAGGTGGATCTCTGAGTTCGAGGTCTACACAGTGAGTTCCAGAACAGCTAGGGCTGTTACACAGAGAAACATTGTCTTGAAAAACAAAAATAAAAACAAAATAAAAAACTAGTCATGATATCTAAAACTTTCTGCTTTAGCAATTTGTCTTTAAATGTTAATGCTTGGGATGTAGAGGCAAGAGGATCAGGAATTCAATTTATTTATTTCATTAATTTTCTATGCATTAGTGTTTTGCCACGGGTTTTAGGTCCCCTGGAACTGGAGTTACAGATAATTGTGAGCTGCCATGTGGGCACTGGGAATTGAACCCAGGTCCTTTGGAAGAGCAGCCAGTGCTCTTAACCACTGAGCCATCTCTCCAGTCCTAGATTGTAGATGTAACGGTCTTATTAAATAAGAAACACAGAGCCAAATGCAGAGTTAAAAGCCCAAGCGGTCAGAGCAGTAGCTAAGAGCTGATAAGAGCGGTTTTGGGCGGTGGTGGTGCACGCCTTTAGTCCCAGCACTCGGGAGGCAGAGGCAGGTGGATCTTTATGAGTTTGAGGCCAGCCTGGACTACAGAGCAAGTTCCAGGACATGCTCCAAAGCTACACAGAGAGACCCTGTCTCAAAACAAAACAAAACAAAACAAAACAAAACAAAACAAAAACAAACAAACAAAAATACTAGTGAGAAAATGAGCTAAGGCTAGAGATTCCCAAGCCTCTGTTTTGGAAGAACTGAGTTTATCAGAGCACTGTGAGAGGGTTTTACTCATTGGCTATCAGAGAGGGTAGGACTAAGAGTTTTGAACCTATACTACAGATACCCAAGATAATAGCTCTAATTGAGACAACTGAGGGGTTCTTGGTGTTCAGAGTATGATGTAGTACCTTTATAACAGATAATTATGAGAGAAGTAGTCATTTAATTGGAAGTCATAGAAAGGACCTTGTGGAAGTTTTCTGATGTAATAAAATTCTCTAAAAAACTTCATTAGTTTTTAGTGTTATTTCAGTCGTCAGATGGTCTTGTTCCCATCCCTCACCTCAAAAAGGGACAGAGAGCCAAACCTCACACTCTATAGAGCTTGAGTTTTTAGTCTGTGTTGAACCACATCACCACCCAGATGGCTTCTGCAACTCTGTGACAGACAGAGTCAATCCAGGCTAGTTATGCTGAAGAAGGCTTCTCAGAGAACCTGGCTCTGGAAGTTAAGGAACTTTACTCACTGTGATTAGCCATACTGAAATCCCACATTCATAATTTGACTATACTTGACAAGCACATAATTTGGACACTAACTGGGATTTTAGCAGTCATTTGGTACACTGTCCAGTACTGACTGGTGTCTGAAGGAGATAGGTTATCTGCACCTTGAGGCTCTTTCTGTTAATGAGTTTTATTCACCTTAGGTGTTGAAAGGATTGGCAAGAAGAGAAGTGTTCTCCCATCTTACTACTAACAAGTTTAGACCCTGCTTAGCTTCTGAGATCAGATACGATCTTGTTTGTGGAGGGTGGTATGGCTGCAGATGACCAACAGGTGTCCTGACTTCAAGTCCAAAATGAACTACACCCATGTATAGATGAAATCTGATTGGAAAGCTGTTATTAATATCTCTGAGCATGTGGCTAAGTCATTACTTCACAGAAGTACTAACAATACTAACCGCTGAACTTACCTCTTGACCATACAAAGTACAAGTCGATCTCCAAACTGGGGATATACTTTTTTCCAATCTAGTTTTGCTTCTTTCCTTCTGTTCGTCTTCCTGTCTCTGTTTCTTTTGACAGAGTCTCACTATGTGGCCCAGGCCTCAAGCTCTCTAGGATCCTCCAGCTTAACTCTCTCAAGTGCTGGAAGTATAGACTTCAATACCTTCTTGAGCCTTGAGAGGCAATGCAATTTTTAAAAATTAATTAGCTAGTCATTTCATTTCTACCCTACCACCCCCAGACAGGGTCTTGATGTATAGCCCTGGCGGTCTTGAACCTGCTTTGTAGATCAGGCTGGCCTTGAACTCACAGAGGTCTAACTACCTTTGCCTCCTAAGTGCTAGGATTAAAAGCCTTTGCCACCACTCCCAACTCTATCTTCTCTTTTTTATAATTAACCGAGGCATTATTCTGCATTAATTTTTTTTGAATAGAACTACAACCATATTCTTACAAAACTTTAATATCTCACTATCTTCCAGATGAAGAAGTTACAGCTTAGCATACATATTTTCCAACAATAGCTCCAATTTGCCTTCCAGAAAAATTTTCTAGAATTGCAATTACATGTATATGTATCCACAAGCTTACTGCCAATGAAGGTTCTGGCTATTAGGGAACAGTGGGTTATTATTGGATTAGTTGTTGCCCCAGGGGTAAAGAAGGAATAGAAAAGTAACCACTTCCCTATCCTCACCCTAACCTATCATCTTTCCCAAACATGGATCTGATGTGCCATATTCTTGCTTAAAACTATTACACTGGGTTATTCTGAAGCTGGGGATCCATAGAGCAGGATGTGATTAAAATTTAAGGGTTCTAAGACCTTGGACTGGGAAAAAAAAATGTACCTTCATTTTCAATTAATTCTGGCTCAAAGTTAGTATTTTATTCAATAATTGTAGGCAATCATTTTAGCATTAACAGTGTCTTTGTCACTAAAAATCTGATAATTTTATATCATATTAAAGTCGTTGCAGGTATCTCAATATAATTTATACTCATTACTCCTTTGACATTATATAATTAGGCTTGTTGCTACATGCTACTTAATGCATAAAGAAGTACATCTGTAATTACACTACATATTTTAAGGTGTTTAAATACTTAATATTGGCTTCTTATTTCTATGCATTTTACTGTATACATTTAAATGAATTTTCTGAGATCAAGCTGACAGACCAAATTGCCAAAGGAATCTAGATTATTATTTTGTCTTTTTTTTTTTTTTTTCCAGAGCTGAGGACCAAACCCAGGACCTTGCGCTTGCTAGGCAAGTGCTCTACCACTGAGCTAAATCCCCAACCCCGGAATCTAGATTGTAAGAGGTTAAGAGCTTTTGCCATTTATATTTATAAATTGCTTAAAGTAGCTAGCTTAAGTCCTGTAACATGAAATTCAAGGCTCTTCCTAGTATGTTCACACGTTTTATCATCTTCATCTTTCCCCCACCCCTAGACTTCATACTATGCTGTAGCCGTATCAGATCATCACTCTTATCTGAAGGCAGACAGACAGGTTTTTTTTGATTAACCCTAGTTAATATACAGCAGCCATGCTTTCTTGGGCTTTACCTCCTACAGCTCTTTTTTGACTGTCAAGTTAATTATTCTTTGTTTAAAAGTCTGTTTACCCCAATCCTCTGTAATTCTAAGAGGGCTCTGTTTTAAACATCTTTATATCTTGTTCATAATTTCAATGATTAGTAAATGAGCAAGACACTTAGAATTGTCGAGGCAGAGTGTACAGGAATGTCTGGGGGGAGTGGCTAAAAATGTGGACGGTTCTTGAACTCTAAGACTGGACATAGCACGGGGTGATGGTGGTCCACGCCTTTAATCCCAACACTTGGGAGGCAGACGCAGGCAGATCTGTGCCTAGGGTCTACAGTTAGTTCTAGGACCACCAAGGCCACATAAAGAAATCCTGTCTTGAAAAACAAAACAAAACAAAAGACTGGACATAGCTTACAAAGCCTGGTTGCCAGGAAGAGGAAGGGGCAGTAAGTGAAGTGGATCTAATTAGGTTTGGGGATGGGAAGCAGAACTGGTGGCCGATGCAGGGAGGATCTGAAAGTTTAAGGCCTGACTAGGCTACAGGACAGTTTCAAGATATGCTTGCCCTGTTACAAAAACCAAAAGCAAAGAGCAGAAAGAGGGCTGGAGATGCAGTTCAGTGGTGGAGCGCTGCCTAGCATGCACAAAGCACTAAGTGCATACCTCCTGCCTTCCCCTCCCTCTTCCAGTGTTGACTGGAAAGGCAGCCGCAACTTCCCTTCCCTCTGTGCTTAGAGCAGTTATTTAATTCATTCAGTATTCTGCTCAAGCTCCTCATCATATCTTCAGCTCTTTGTCAGAAGATTCCAACTTTAAGGTTGCGAAATCAACTCCCTCAACTTCTTGTCTGTTCCCAGTTCTCATCACTACTTTACCCTTATTGTTAGTCACCCAGTGAGCATTAGTTTAAGGGGGCGGGGGGGGGGGGGCGGGAGGAGAGGCAATAGTATTAGTTTTACTTAAAAAAAAAAAAAAAAGTATTCCAGGTGATTCTAATGGACAGGCTCATGCTCTACTGCTACCCTCTACCCTTCTATCATTTACTTTCAGGTTCCATGTCAAACCTTCACCCCCAGTCAAGACCGACCCAGAGCCTAGCGCTTGTTCTATTAAATGAGCTAAACTACTCTCGTTTTTTGAGACAGGGTTTCACTGTGTATCCCCGCTAGCCTGAAACTACCTATGCAGACCAGGCTGGCCTGCCTGTTCCCAAACGTAAGGATAAAAGGCGCGTTCCACCACATCTGCCTTTTTTTTTTTTTTTTTTAAAAATTGGCTTAGACTGGCTTCCCATTTGACTACCCAACTGCCTTATTCTTCTTCTTTCAGGAGCTGGGATTACAGGCAGCCAACTCGGGGAGTCTGCCATCTTTTAAGACAGTCTTTGCACCTACATCTGGTTCTTCATTTCCCTCACTCGTTCTAGTAAGTTTTTTTTTCTTTCTTTTTTTTTGTGATTAAGATTTTGCTATTTACTCCAGGCTGGCCTTAAACTCGCCACCTAGTCCGGTTGTTTTAATCTGAAGTCTACCTGTGCGGTTTATACTAGGTATATGGTAATCCTCTTACTTTTTGCTCTTCTAGGTCGCCGTCACATGCTTTTTTGTACTGCCAATCTCACGGCCATGGTACTTCTCTCATTTTTTCTGACCAGTTACAGGTTCTAACACAAGTTCTCAACAGGCCTGAAAGTCATTTGGGAAAAGTCCTCCCCTGCAATCATGGACCGCCCCCGTTTGTGTTCAGATCATCCCGTGTTATTTTACTGTGTTTACGATGGAGGATTCTTTGTTTCCTATATCACAGAGCTTCGAGAAACTGAGATTATTTCATCCCTTCTGATATTCTGGGGCTTACAGGAGAGAAGCCACTCAGTGAAAAGTCTGTGGAATGAATGGAAAGAAATACTTGGACTCGGGGGCGGGGACAAGTGGGGGAGGGGCGTGCGTGTGTGGAAAGGGGCGGCGCTGAGAATCCAGCCGCAGAAAGGGGAAGGGGCTAGAGTCTGCGTGGACCGCAAAGCGATCCACTGTTTCCACAAACTGAGACAAACCCAAGTAGGGAGGAGGCTTCTTACCTATTCCTCAGGCCTCACCAACCCAACCAGCCTTCAGGGATCTCTGTACTGGCCGGAAAGTGAGACCTAAGGTCGCAAACTCAGAGTTTGCCTCTCCAACCTTACGACATTTCTATCTCGAAGCGGAGAGACTCTAACGAAGATTTCTTAGCACGGCCGTAAAGTGAGGAAGAAAAGAGGGAGGCGGGGCCACTGGGGGGGGGAAGGAAACGGGGCGTGTCCGCGCAAGCGCAGCTCCCACGCTCCGGTGGCGTCACGTGCGGAGGCGGGGCCGGGCGGGGCCGTCCCGGGCTTGGCAGCAGGGGGCGTGGGAGGTGAGTGCGCGCGCGCCTGCTCGTCTGCTGCCGGAGAGTCGCGCGGGGCGGGGCCGCGTGAGCGGGGTCGGGGGCGCGGGCGCGGGCGCGCAGGCCCAAGCGGACTGGGGACGCGGAGGCAGTTGGCGGTGGCTGACGGAAAGTCCTGGCAGGACGGCGAGGGGCTGCGGCGGAGATACCGGTCCCTAGGGGCAGAAGCGGAGACCGCGGTTGAGGCGGCCGTTCCAACGCGTGCTCTCTAGGCGGGGTGCGGCGGGGGATGTGCCTGCCCAGGCCGGGCGGAGTCTCTGTGACAGGGCGGGGGATGCGCGGACGCTGCTCGCTCGGACCCTGAGGCGGCTGGGCCCACCCTCGCGGAACCGTCCGACCCCTGGCGGCCTCAGCCTCTGCTGTTTTTCGCTGGCCTGACCCTGGAAACCGAGGGTGGGAAGCGGCTGCTGCAGAAGAGGAAGGGGCTGTGGTGGCCACCGCGGCACAGCCCGAGGTAAGACCCGCCCCAGCCGCTCAGCGGCCCTGCCGCCCGGCCTGGCCCGGCCCACGTCTCCCGCTCGGCTCTTTGGCTCCCGGCGGGCTGCCCCGCCCCGCCCCAGCGGAGACGCCCCGCGAGCGGCTCTGCCTCTCTAAAGCCTGGCGAACGCCCGAATGCGGTCCGAATCCCCCTCTAGACTCTACCCGCCTCCTACCTTTCATTGACCAGACACCATTCTGTTCACCAGCGGCCCCCCTCCTCCTCCTGCCCCTTTAGACTCTCTTAGGACTCTTGACTGGAGCCTCTAGACTCCGTTACGTCTGAACGGATCCCAGTCCCGGAGCCACGGCCACTAATGCTTCCTAACCCATTGCAACGTCCCCGATCTTTGGTTCTCCTACGAATCATCGCTCCTCCAGCCTTCCTAGGGACCCTCCCGCAGCTTACTTCCAGCCGAGTTGGCCAGCTTTTCCCCTTACCCATACAAGCTTTCAGATAGCCCCACTGTCATGATGCTCTTACTTAGTAGGTCTTGAGTCAGCTCAAATCACCAGCATAGTCCTGGTGGTGTACCTTCTCTAGAAGACCACTCCTTAAGCAAACCTTGTTACCTGTTTTCTACCCAATCGGGATCCTTTCTTTGGTTGAAAAGAAATTTCCAGGAAAACTTGAAGAGGTTATTTAATACTTAGTCCAGTGTATTCACGCCGTTGGATTTTAAAGGGTCAGACTGAGATCCATGTTTGGAGCTTTTGGGCTGGCTGCTGAAAGGGAAAGAGAGAGAAGAGTGTGGAAGCCCAGAGAGGGAGGGTATGTGTGCCATTACAAGGTCGAGCAGCTTGCCCCTCATCTTGTCTCTTTTGTAGAACGAAAGAACCAGCACAAGTCTGACGCTTTAGGGGCTTCTGTAAGGATTAAGTTGCATTACACCAAGGATGATAAGCAAGTCTCCATATAGTATTTATCTCACCTCTTTGTAGATTTATACAGATATATAGGTTTTAGCTAGAGGAGTTTTGGATGTACTGTTTTTGAACTTGTTAGGAAAACAGGATTTATAGCTGTTCTTAATCCCTGAAGACTAATGTCGTTTTAGTAATTTTTACCAACCGGTGCTGCTGTCTTCTCCAAGGAGCAAGTATAAATGTCATTCAGTGTTGAAGTCATTTTACTAAGGGCCTTCTCAGTAGTAGAATGTTGAATAAAATGAAGTTGTACTCCTGAGATGTCAAGAAGGAAATGTAATGTTAAATTAAGTGTTAAGTGTGTAATTTTAATGTTGATGTAAGGGTGAGGGATAATAAGATCTTTGTAGTTAGACTTAAAGTTTTATTTTTTCATCGTGTGTGTGTGTGTGTGTGTGTGTGTGTGTGTGTGTTGTGTGTGTGTGTGTAATATAGGGGGGAAATCAATTGACATTGTAGGTACTAATGAGACACAGTTTAAAAGTCAAAAGGTTCAGAAGAATAATATAGTTTTAAAAAAGTTTCGATTTCTCTAGTTTCCAGCCACACACTTTCTATTTTTCAGCTTCTGTAACTAGTATGGGGTGATATCTCCAGCATTTACAAGCTTAAATCTACTTACAGTCTTATGATACACAAATACACACAAGTGGTTCCCCTTTTCATATAATACTGCTAAGTCCTGGAGATCATTCAGCAATAGTATACATGGAAAAGCTTCATTTATTGGTTGGATAGTATTCCATTTTCATAGACTTGGATTTATTTTCAGTCCATTTTCAAAAATTCCTGAATGCTTTATTTTAAATGTATTAGCTGTTATGTATAATTGATTTTCATGATTTGAAAAAAAATCTGATGGTTTGTTTTTGTATTGAACCTATACAGAGAAGTGTACCTAAAGTAATGTTCTCATCGACTCTGAGCTACAGCTGTGTGACTGGTTTTGATGGCAATTATATTTATCAGATAAATTATTGAAAGATTTGAAGTGAGGGACCAAAATGTTCAGATTTTCATTTTTAAAAGTCACTTTAGAGCAGATTAAGAGTAGAATAAAGCTAAAGCCAGGAATCTGTCAGCAAGGTGATAATGGTTCTGAATTTGGGTATTAGTGATTTGAGGGAAGAGGATGCAGAGAGGACAGAATTCTAGATATCTTGCTAATCTTTTTCCCTTATATGGGGGGGGGCTACATGATGAATATTTTTATTTCATGATAGAGGAATAGGTTCAGTTGTGATATGTTAAATAAACCGCTATTAGGTAGCTGAATTTGTGACCGAAATTCATAACATCTGGTTTTGTGTTAGTAGTAAATTTTGGAGGCAAAGGTATATAGATAAGGGAAGAGAGTCCAGGCAGAAACAATATTTAAAGCACATAAATACCTAGATTATGTTCTTTTCAAAAGTTTTAGTAGTGCAAATTACAATCTAATGTGTTGTTTTTACTACTACTATTACTATTTTAAAGATTTATTTTTATTTCTTAGAGAATGTCTCTGTGTGCTTATGTGCATGTAAGTGTGTGGAGTCAGAAGAGTGTCAGAACCCCCTGAAGCTGGAGTTAGAGGCAGTTAGAGCAACTGGACATAGGTGCTGGGAACCTTACTAGGGTCATCTACAAGAACAGAATGAACTCTTATCCTCTCAGCAATCTTTCCAGCCCCATTATAAATACTTTTTGTAATGCCCCTCAGGCTGACCATAAAACTCATGTAGCCCAGGCTAGCCTTGAACTCTTAACTCTACCTCCGGAATGCTGAGATTGCATAAATGTGCTACCATATCTCTTTAATGCAGTATTGGAGACTGAACCAGGACTTTGTGTATGCTAGGCAGACACTTTATCAATTGAGCTGTGTCTTCAATCCAGTTATTATTTTTGTGAGATAGCGTTTTTTTCTTTGTAGCCTAGAATTCTCTATATAGTCTAGGCTGGTCTCAAACTCTTGAGCATACGAAGCCCTCAGATTAGAGGTGCTACCACACAAGGGCTAATGTATAACTTTTAAACAGTTTTTCTCTTCAATTAATTTAGTGGTATACAGTTTATGAGGAGATGGTATAAATTCATTGTTTTTGTTTTGTTTTTTAATTTGATGGTGCTTTTGCTGCGTTGTACATGGCTGTTGATGTGTCTTGAACTCCTGGGCTCGGTTGATCTCCTTGCCTCAGCTACTTAATTAGGTTGCTGGAACTGCTAATGTGCACCATTATGCTCAGCTAAACTTCTATGTTTTAAAAGCAATATAACTAAAGTAGAAATTAGTAATATAAGCCCCATCTTTTCTCATCATTTGGAATTATGTAGATATTTATTCAGTCTTTATTTACTTGTTTTAATTTTAATCGTGTGTGTATGTGTCTGCCATTGTCAGTGGGGGCCAGAAGAAGGCATCAACTCCCCTGAAACTTGAGTTATAGGCAGTTATAAGCTGCCTGATGTCGGTGCTGGGATTTGAACCTGCATCCTCTGGAAGAGTAGCAAGTGCTCTTAACCACTTCAGCCTTTCAATCTTTAATAGTTTCAAAGAGGTACAGGAAGTTTGAGAATAAGTTGGCCAAGAATGTTAAGGTTTTTTTCATTTGAGTGATTAAATTTTTTTAAAAGAATATTAACAGTTTGAAGTAAAACAGACTTTTCAAATATTTTAAAAATCTATCAACTGCAGTCAAGCATGGTACTTGTAGTTCCATTACTTGGGAGGCTGAAGCAGAATTGCCAGTAATTCAGGGCCAGCCAGGCTAAGTAGAAAGACTCCGTCTCAAAAAAGAACAAACAAACTTCAAAACAACAAAACATACTCCCTAACCAACAAAAGGGCATCAATTTAATGTATTGATTCCTACATCAGCAGAGGCTGTCTAGAACTCTTGTCTTTGCTTTACACCTCTGTAAATCACTTGGTAATAGACCTCCACATGGTCTTACATTTCATAAGTACTCCAAAAATAAAACAGAACCTTCTCTGCCTCTCTTCCCCAGGAACAGAGCAGACAGAAACTGCTACTCAATTTATCTTGATTTCTTATCTTGATTAATGGCACCCCTCTGTTCTCATGAAGTTTTCAGGAACCCATGAAAATCATCTTTTACTCTACTCAGTCATACTGCCAATATCCAGTTTGTCATTATGTCTTGCATCTTCTTTATCATGATATTTCACATCTTTCTTGTTCCTTTTCTCCTGTATTCTCTTTTAGATAAACTCAAATGCCTTTTAGGCTTCTGTGATGCTTTCCAAATGGTCTTCTTGCTTTCTGTCTTCTGCTATTTGTTTCACCATACTTTCTTGTACATTCTTTGCACTGCTGCCAAAATCAGTATTCTGAAATACTCTTAGGCTCATTTAGTTGCAAGGAAGAGACTCAGGTTACCTTAAGTAGTTAAGGAGTGCTTTTGGAAAACAAACATGGACATGTAGAAGAGAGCCTAGGAAAAATGAAACAAGTTGACTTCAAGAAGGAAAGGAACCTATTAAGTTGGAAACAGGAGAAGACAGGTTTCACTTTAATTTATGTCAGTGCTGTGAATAGAACCCAGGGCCTTGTATATGCCAGGGAATCACTCTACTACTGAGCCACACCCAGGATGTAGGTTTTACCTTAGTTTAGTTGCTGCTTTATTATTAATTTTTGCTTATTAATCTCTCTCTCCATCTTTTCCTCTTCTGTCTTAGAGTTTCCATTTATTCCTCATTTCTGCCTTTTGTAACTACCATGTCATTACCATGCCAACACCTTGCTTCCTGGCTGCTGTCTTATTTTATTTTTGGTTCTTCAAGATAGAGTTTCTCTGTGTGTAGCCCTGGCTTCCTGGAACTCCCATCTGTAGACCAGGCTGGCTTTGAACTCACAGAGATCCACCTGTCTTTGCCTCCCAGGTACTGGGATTAAAGGTCTGTGACACCACCGCCCAGTGGGTACTGTCTTTTAATCTTCAGATCTTGAGCTAACTAGCTACTTTGCATTCTAGGACTTTCTGATTTGAATGTTCATGAAACAATTTCTTTGGTTCAGTTCTTTTGATTACTTTTTTTCTCCTTTTCCCTCTTCCCAGTGGCTGCTAGCTAGCACTGAGTGACCATTCCTGGCCATCCATATTGGTTGTGTAATATGTGTATGTATGTGTGTGGGGCAGAATCGAGGTTAAAAGTATGGAGTGGTATGCAGGCTAGTTTCTACAACTGGGGTTGTAAGCTTGGAACGAAATGACATTGACATGATACAAATGAACATTTAATTGCCCTTTCCAGTAGAAAGATCCTCAGTGCTTTCTCATTGCTTTCAGGATAAAGTTTAAGCTGAAGCATGCATGGCAAGTCATACCTCATGTCTTCTCTAGCTTTGTTTGTTTGAGACAGGGTCTTATTGTGTAGCTCTGGCTGTCTTGTAATTCGCTATGTATATCAGGGTGGCCTTGAAGTCACAGAGATCTGCCTGCCTCTGCTTCCTGACTGCTGGGATTGTTTGTTTTTGAGATGGTCCTACATTGTATCCCACCCAGGCTAGCCTTGAACATAGACCCATTCTTCTACCTCAGCAGCCCAAGCTTTTCTTCCTTTGCTGTCTCCTTTCAATTCTTTAATGAATTTTTACTGAATTTAGTTTCCTTGTCTTCATGTTCTGTTTCCTTTCAACCCTTTCCTTGCTTGGCTAGTTCCTATCTGACCTTCAGGATTCAGTTTGGGTATATCTTTTCCAGGAAGCTTTCCTTTAACTCCTGGATTAAAGTGAATGTGATTTGTCTGTGACAGCTCTCTGTGGAAGTCACCTAATTATTTGTCTGTTTTCCTTTCTAGGTCTTACTTTCTTTGGTAAAGGGGATGTATAAGTGCTATATAGTAACATAGGCATTTAGATTGGAGATTTTATTTATTTATTGTGTGTATGCATGCCTGTGGGTGCACATGGGCCTTGTATAGGTCAGAGGACAACTTGAAGGAGTCATTTCTTTTCTTCTACCATGTAGGTTCCTGGGGGTTAGAACTCAGGTTATCAGGTTTGGCCCATTTTGCCAGCCTATTTTCATTTATTTATTTACTTATTTAGAGACAGGGTTTAACTGTGTAGTGCAAGCTAGCCTCGAAATCACAACAATCCTGGTTTTGTCTGTCTAGTGTTAGAATTATAGACTTGCATTTAAATACTGTAAACTTCCCATGAAATTATAACATTCTGATAAAACCATTGTAAATTAAAAATATATTTAACACAACTAAACCTGGTAATGCCATAGGTTAGTGACACAGTACTGCTTTTGTACCCTGAGAAAGTTCAACTGTTGTAAATTGGCCACCATCTACTTATAAAAAAGTATGTAGATAATAAAAGCTCAGTCAGTTCTCATCAAGTGTATATATTTATGTAACCAGTACTCGGTATCTCAAAACAGTATTGCTAGAACTCCCCAAGCTACCTTGTGCCTTCTTCTTATCTTCATCCAGTTCTTAGAGGATTTTATTTGAAAAGGGGTAACTCTTAACATATAGGTTTCTCTGTTTTGTTTATATGTTTTGGGTTTTTTTTGAGACTGAGTTTCTTTCTTTGTGTAGCTCTGGCTTTCATGAAACTGGATTTGTACACCAGGCTTGCCTTGGATTCAGATCCTCCTGCTTCTGCTGGGATCACAGGTGTATTCCACCACACCCAGCTTTTGAGTGTATCTTTAAATATGCATGGTAGGTAGGAATTTGATTTTGTAGAAAGAACATATATAACTTATATTATAAAAACACAGTTGCTCTATTTTTATGCAACAGAGAAACTAAAAGTACACTATATTAAAATTGTAGTATGAAAGGTTTATATTTGGAAGGATTTGTTGGTATAAAGTATTAGTATATAGGAAGGATTTGTTGGTAGAGTGGTATAAAAGATTAGATAAATTGAAGTATATTTGGTGAAAGTGACCTATTAATTTTGATGGTTACAGCTTAGAATAGGTAGTAAACATGCAAAGTACTTCCAGAATTGTGTTTGGCATTTGGGTTTTAATGTGAATTATGTTGTGTATTCTGGTAGTGGGGTCATCCAGGAGGCAACTGGAGTATAATTTTCCTCAGAGTAAGGACAGGACTAGTTGTGGTGTATCTTAGACAGCTAAATTTGAAAAAAAAAAAAAAAACCAAAAAAACAAAAAACTGCTTCTTTTTTACTACTAGCAATAATTGTTACTTTTCTTAAAGCATAAGGTATATATAGTTCTTTGAATATGTAGGTATTCTTTTAAACACACTTTCCTCTTAGTTAGGCTTTTCTGTTAATCTTAAATCCATGTTGTCTAATTAAGTAGAGAGACTATGGACTTTTTTTTGGGGGACAACGGCACAGGGTTTTTTGTGTAGACACCTGGCTGTCCTAGAACTGGAACTCAGAGGTCTGCCTGTCTCTGCCTCCCAAGTGCTAGGATTAGAGGCATGGACCACCATTGCTGGGCCAAGAATATGGAAACCCCCCACCCCCAGGGGTGTCTCTCTGTCGCCCTGGCTGTCCTAGAACTCACTCTGTAGACCAGGCTGGCCTGAACTCTAAAGAGATCCGCTTGTCTCTGCCTCCTGAGTGCTGGGATTAAAGGTCTAGGCCACTGCAGGCTGGTGGTGGGATCTTGTTATGTTGTTGCCAAGGCTGTTTACAAACCTGTGCCATAGCAGTTGGGATTACAGGTGAACGTCACAGACCCTGGCTAGAATTGAATATGTAAAAGCTTTCTTCAATATATCTATCTCTTGTTATGTTTAAGAATTTCATTAGGATAAGTGGCTAATCACAGTGACTTTTTTGTTACCTTTTTTTTTGGGTTGTTGTTAACAAAAGTAAATATTAAGGTAATTTACAATCTATCTTTTCAGCTGTCATATTTTACAGTTCAAAATATTTGAAAGAAATGTGTTGCTGGGCATGGTGCTACACATCTCTAATCCTAGCACTTGGCAGAAAGATTGCTGCAAGTTTGAGGTCAGCCTGGTCTACACAGTGGGTTCCAGGCCAGCCAGGCATATGAAGTGAGATTCCTTCTAAAACGGAATGGGAAGAGGAAGGGCTTTCTTATTATCTCAGTATATGGGATTAATGGGTATTGGAATGCTTTCTGAGTGAGGTATCATTATAGGATGTGTTCTGTTTGGCAGTGACAGACATTCCTTAAATCATTGACAGGTTTTAGTACTATTGCTGTTTGTAGTGTGTTAAGTATTTGTTTGAAATCTGCTTACTCTTATCGATCACCTGATAGTGGCCTGAGTAATCTTTCTATTCCTCTCTCTCTCTCTTTTAATGTAAGAGAAAGTTCTTCAGGAGACTGTAGACATCTTCATTAGTGATTTTCCATTAATTTTTTTCCTGAATAATGTTTGCAACTTTATTTTCTTCTAGTTCTTCTGCCCCCTCCCACACTTTTTAGAATTATAAAAACTACTCACATTAAAAAGTTAAAATGGGCCGGGCAGTGGCACACGCCTTTAATCCCAGCACTCCTGAGGCAGAGGCAGGCGGATCTCTGTGAGTTCGAGGCCAGCCTGGTCTACAGCGCGAACTCCAGGAAAGGCACCAAAACTACACAGAGAAACCCTGTCTCGAAAAACAAACAAACAAACAAAAAAAAAAAAAAAAAAAAAGGAAATAAAGAAAAGTTAAAATGGAAAGGGGAGAATAAAAAGATTGAACATATCTGTAGTCTATATTCAAAGTTAGAACTATTTGCCTTCTGTGCTGTGATTTACTGGCTTGTTCTATATATGTCTGCATGTTTTGCTGAACTTCTTAAGGGTAAATGACAGATACCATGACAAGTTTGCTTCAAAATACTTTGGAAAATATTAAAAAAAACTTATTTTGTGAGTGTATATGTGTAGGTATGGAGGTCAGAGGAAGCTTGTGGGAGTTGATTTTCTCCTTTACCATGTGGGTCCTAGGGATGGAACTCAGGTAGGTAGCCTTGGTTGGTAGCAGGTACCTTTACCTGCTGAGCCATTTTACTGGCCCAGAAAATATTTCTTAAAAAATAGATAATCGCTGGGTGCCACTTGAGGCACAGAGGCAGGTGGATCTCTGTGAGTTCAAGGCCAGCCTGGTGTACATTGTTCCAGGATGGCCAAAGCTACACAGTGAAACCCTGTCTTGAAAAACCAAAAAAAAAAAAAAAGAAGAAGAAGAAGAAAAAAGATATTCTTTACATTACCAGTTTACCGTTGCCCAAATTTAGAACCTTAGAACAATAATAATTCTCCAGAAGTTAATTTATTGTGTTTGTGTTTGTGCTCTTATGGTGTGCTTGTGGAGATCAGAGGACATCCACAGGGGTGATTTTCTTCTACTGTGGGTTCTGGGGATTGAACTAAAGTTACCAAATTGAACTAAAGTGGCAAATACCTTTACTCACTGAGCCATCTTGCTGACCTAGTAAAAATTTTAATTTTCAGTCTATATAAAAATTTCAAATTAGAATTCAATTTTTCTTTTACATTTCATTTATCCCTTTTGCTTAAGAACAGTTTCTCACAAGATACTGAAATGTCCTCCCCAAGATACTGAAATTGCATTGAAAAGAGCAGATTATTTTGAAGAATGGTTTATTTTTTTTCCCCTAGAGTTATCTAATTGCTTCTTTGGATCTTTTTTAATTTGTTCTTTTCTGGTCTCTATTTTTGAATTGGAGGCTGTGTTCTTAAAGCTTGATGAATTTATGCTAATTTTGGGGGCAAAAATCTTTCATAGGAATTGGTATATATCATATATGATATATATGTATCATCCAGGCTGTGGGCCACCACCTGTATGAGGATAGCTATAACTTCAGTTTAACTGAAAATTGCAAACTTAATACATTTTGAAATTCTTTTGACAACTCCATTGATAAGGTTCTCAAGCATGAACTTTGCAGATGACAACATGATTGATGTTGTATTGTTAAGTGATTGGACAAGCCTGAATGGAGGTGCGTGGTATTAGATGTCCCACTATTAGTGATCCAAGTTTGACAGGGTTTAAGGTGGTATTGGCTATAACTTTGCATTTTAAACCTACTCTTTTTACTCCTATAATCAAGTAGACTTAACTTGTGGGAGTTATATTTCCACAACATACTAGTACTCTGTTTTTTAGTGGTTTAATAATTGTTGATTCTTTGTAGTTTCAAAATAAAATGCTTGGGGCTGGAGAGATGACTCAGAGGTTAAGAGAGCTCATTGGTTGCCCTTCCAGAGGTCTTGAGTTCAATTCCCAGCCACCACTTGGTGGCTCACAACAATCTATAATGAGATCTGGTGCCCTCTTCTGGAGTGCAGATGTACCTACAGGCAGAAACTCTTCATAGTAAATAAATAAATATTAAAAAAAAAGTACTCATCCAAGTTGAAGTTTTTTCTTCCTTTTGTCAATAGAGTATATTTTAGTGAGGATATATTTATTGTTTGGAATACATAGTACACTTTTTCTTGGTGTGATTGGTACCAGTTGATATGTACCAATATGCATCATATTGTTACCATATGATAATGCCTAAGTTCTTATTTTAGGATTCATATCTCTTTATTGACTTAATTCTATTGTTTCATTATATAAAATAGTTGCATAGTACAAATGGAGAAACCATATGGTAAGATAAACTTGGAAATCTCATTTATGTAGTATTTTTTCTTTCAAATTCTTGTTTATACATTCAAATTAGCATACTGTATATGCTGTTTTGTACTTGATTTAAAAAATTGCATTCAGTGTGTTTCTGGAGACTGTTACTTATTGACACATAAAGATTATCCTTCTCCCTTCCTCTAACCTTCCCTCTCCTCCCCTCTCCTCCCCTCCCCTCCCCTCCCCTCCTTCCTTTTCCAGACAGTCTCATAGCCCTGGCTGTCCTGGAGCTCACTGTGTATACCATGCTGGCCTTGAACTCACAGAGATCCACCAGTCTCTGCCTCTTGAGTGCTGGAATTAAAGGTGCAGTCACCATGTTGGCTCCTTTTCTATTTTGGTTTTCTTTTGTTCTTTTGTTCTTTGAATTTTGAGACAGGGTCTCTGTATGTAGCCTTGGCTGTCCTGGAATGCAGAAGCCTACATGCCTTAGCCTATGGAGTGTTTGCTGGGTTTAAAGCTGTGTGCTACCACTGCTAGGTTTAAAAATATTTTAAAAACTATTTTATGTGTATGGGTGTTCTGCCTGTATATATGTCTGTACTACCTGCATGCCTGGTACCCACAGAGGCCAGAAAAGGGCCTTGGATCCTCCAAAGCTGGAGATAGAGATGGTTCCCATCTTTCCAGGCTCCTATCCCATTTTTTTTTTAAGTAGTGACATGATATTTGTGGATGTGCCATAATTTATTCAGTGCATTTTTTTGGGGGGGGGTGTTATTTTTTGTTCTTTCCAGACAGGGTTTATTTGTGTAGCCTTAGCTGTCCTGAAACTAGCTCTGTAGACCAGGCTGGCCTTGAACTCACAGAGATATCCTTGCCTCTGCCTCTGGAGTGTTGGGATTAAAGGTGTGTATCACCACTGCTTGGCTATTATTCTTAAGCATTTTTTTTCTTTTTCCTAAAAGCATTTTAAAAGAAAGACATTTTTATTTTTTTTTAGTGTGTGTGTGTGTGTGTGTGTGTGTGTGTGTGTTTGTATGTGTTTGTGTGAATGAATGCCATGTTTTTCCAGATGCCTGTGGAAACCTGAAGGTGGTGTTGGGTTCTTTGGAGCTGTAGTAACAGGTGGTTCTGAGCTGCCTGATGTGGCTGCTGGGGACTAAAGTTGGGTTCCTTGGAAGAGTAGCAACTGCTCTTAACTTCTGAGCCATCTCTCTAGCCCTTGTTTATTCTTTACAGATTTTATTTCAGTTTTTTGCATTTATAGTGTATATGTGTACATGTATGTATGTACATGCTGTGATGAACTTATATGGATAATTTCTTGGAGTCAATTTTCTCCCTTCACCATATGAATATGGGGTCTAATTGAGGTTATTAGACCCGTTGGCAAGTGCCTTTGTCTCTGAGCCATCTCACTAGCCCCATTCTTGTTTATTTTTAGCAGCCAACTCTATAACTATGTAATACACATTAAATAAATATAATTAACAAAGTAAAGTTTTGGGTTGGAGAGATGGCTCAGAGCTTAAGAGCACTGACTGCTCTTCCAGAGGTCCTGAGTTCAATTCCCAGCACCCACATGGTGGCTTGCAACCATCTGTGATGAGATTTGGTGCCCTCTTCTGGCCTGCAGGCATACATGCAGACAGAATGCTGTATATATAATAAATAAATAAATCTTAAAAAAAAAAAAACAAAGTAAAATTTTTCTGGGCCTTAGTGGCATATACCTTTAATCCCACCACTGAGGCAGAGGCAGGTGGATTTCTGAGTTCAAGGCCAGCTTGATTTACACATTGAATTTTAGGACAGCAAGGGCTACACAGAGGGAAAAAAAAAGTGTGGCTCAGTGGTGGATTGCTTTCATAATATTACAAAGCTCTGAATTCTATCTTTACTCAAGTAATTGAGGAAGAATTGAATTCTAGAGAGCTTTATAGTAAGAGGTAATTTATTGTTTTTTCTTATTGATAGAATTTCAAAAGTAATAGATGCGGTAGGTACCCAGTAATACCTTCTTGTCTCTAAATATTAGAGTGTGAATATGAGTTGTTTAATGGTACTAGGGTTTGAAAGGCTAATGGATAATTGGCCTACTTTTCTCCTTATGCTGCGTGGCTAATTGAAGCATCGGAACTAACAACCCGATATTTGGGATATTTTTTGTAAATTCTTTCCTTTTGGTCTTTCTCATTCGTTTGTCCTTAATTTTAATGCCTCCTTTCTGTCTTAAACCTCTTAGATTATATATAGAGTTGAAACATTAAGTGCATGCCTGCTTAGAGTATAGTAAGACCTCTGAGATGCACATTGTACAAAGAGAGATCAGAAACATACAGTAAAGGGAGAGGGAAGGGAAACTTAGGATACAAGTAATTCAGAACTTACTGTTATGGACTAGCGGATGGAAATTAGGGAACCGAGCCCTTCAGACCTCATTTGTCTTTCACTCTACTGATCAGCATTATGAAGAGTATCAGAAATTTGTAACTATGTTAGTTTTTAAAAAGTTGTGTGCTAAGCTGGGCATTGGTGGTACACACCTTTAATCCCAGCCCTCCAGAGGCAGGTGGATCTCTGAGTTCAAACAAACCCAAAATTCTACACTAAGTATCATACTTAGTTATATTACCTTATTAAACTGTAGTGAGGTGGGGGTGCTGGGGAAGTAGCTGTTAATAAAATACTTCCCATGCAAATAACCTGAGTTTGATTTTCAGAACTCATTTAAAAAAAAAAAAAAAGCTATGGTGGTGTGCACTTGTAATTCTAGCACCAGGGAGGTTGAGACAGGCAAACCCTTGTGTTCTGGCCAAGCAGCTTAGCCTAATTGACAAGCCCAAGGACAGTAAGAAATCTGTTTTCAAATTACAGTTTTCTTCATATAATATATTTTCTTTTTTTCTTTCTTTTCTTTTGAGATAAGGTTTTACTATGTAGCTCTGGCTGTGCTGGAACTATGTAGACCAGGTTGGGCTCCAGCTCACAGAGATCTGGCTCTGCTTTCTCAGTGCTGGGATTAAAGGCGTGTGCCACTATGCCTGTCATATAATTTATTTTAATCATATTTTTTTCCTCTTTCCTCAACTCCTCCCAGATTCTTCCCAACTCCCTACCTACCCAATTTATGTTCTTTCTTCTCTTTCAAAAACAAACAAACAAAAAAACTCAGAGCAGGAAACACACCTCAAAAATGAAAATAAAAAGAAATGAATAAAAGACCAACAAGACAAAAACAAACAAACAAAAAAAACCAAAAACAAATAAAAATCACAACAAAGCAAAAGGTCCACAGAAACATCATTGAGTTCATTTAATGTTGGTCAACCAAATACTCCTGGACGTAGGGTTTGTCCAGGAGTGTTGGTTGATACACACAGTGACATTTCTTTGGCGAAAACTGATTTTCCCTTTGCCAGTGGTTACAATTCTTCATTAGGGGTGGGAGCTACTTTCCCTTCTCAGTACTGGGACCTCCTGTGACTTAAACCAATTTGGGTTTTCTGTGGGCTGCCACAGTCTCTGTGAGTTCATATGCGCATTTGTTTTTGTTTTTTTTCAGGATGGGTAGACCCAAGGGAGAATTTCCAATATTGACTTTTGATGTTCATATGCATGCACTGTACAAACCTGCACATATACACATGTATATGGCCACTCACAAATTATCCTAGTAGTCATATGTAATTACTTTTCCCCATTCACATGTATGTGAATGTTTGAGAATGTATAAAACATGGTTTAAACATTTTTGATGTATTTATGTATCATTGTCTAGATCAGCAAACCAGAAATACCCCTTTCCTATCTTACTCTTTGTAGAAGTAATCTTTCTCCTGAATTTATGAGTATAATCTTGATTTGTGTGAAACCCCCCACCCCCCACCCCCCTTAAATGAAGGAATGAACTTAGAACCCTATGCTTGCTTGCTGGTCTAGTGCTCGGCTCCTGCTGGGGATAAATCCTTGACCCAAACCTTACAGATTTTAAATGCCAGTAGATAGCCTTAGATATTTGTAGGGCTTTTTGGTTTTTCGAGACAGGGTTTCTCTGTGTAGCTTTGCGCCTTTCCTGGAACTCACTTGGTAGTCCAGGATGGCCTCGAACTCACAGAGATCCACCTGGCTCTGCCTCCTGAGTGCTGGGATTAAAGGCGTGCGCCACCACCGCCCGGCTTTTTAAACATAGGAGTTGAATAACTCTGTGTATATTTTATGTGATTAAGAATTGGGTTTACCATAATAATTGCAAAATTAATTCTAGATTGTTGTAGTTAGTCATAATTTATTAGATTTCATTGTGGTAAATTGATTCATTAGATTATATGCCAATTATCCATTTTAGTTTTGATGGACATTTGAGTTGATTTCAATTTCTTGCTCATATGAGACAAATGGTAGAATGGTAAGTATGCTCGTATTTTTAATAATAGCACATTTGTTTGCAGATAATTTTTCAAAAATGCCTGTGAGCAGAATTCCTTGGTCATAAGAATAGATAGGTCACAAAGAATGAACAAATTAAAACTTAGATGATGACAGACAAAGAATAAATGAATGAACAAATTATGATAGAGGAATTTTAGTTTTTACTTTTACTGACAGTATAAGAATTTCCTTTGGTCTGTAGCCGCCTCAGCACTAGATATTGGTAGATTCTTCAGTTTTTGCCAACTGATAGTATCTCATGATTTAATGCTTCATTTCCATGATTATTATTGAAACTGGGCATTGTTTCTACCTTTTATTTTTATTTTTTCTTTCTTTCTGCTTGTCTTTTTTTTTTTTTTTTTTAATTTATAGTCTTGTGTAGTTCAGGCTGATCTTACACTGGTTCTGAAGCCTAGATTGGCTTATAATTCTAGATCCTCTGGCCTCAGCTTCTTTATTGCTGAGGTATAGGCATGTACTTCATTATTTGAATTTCTTCTTGTAAAGTACCTGTTCAAGTTGTTTACTTAATTTCTTTTCTACTAAGGGTTCTATCTTTATCTTACTGATTGTTAGGGATCCTATGTATGTGTTTTAGATATTAATTCTTCAGTTAACAAGTGTTTCTACCCCCTCCCCCCCAAGAGCTCAGGCTAGCTGTGTAGTTGAAGATGACCTTGACTCTGATTTTCTGTCACCGCCATCACCAGCGTTCTTTGTGCCCTCCACCATAGCTGTTGTCACAGATGCATATTGCCCTGGCCAGCTTTTGTTTTGGTTCTGGGGATCTAAACTCATGTAGTCATGCTTATTCAACAAGTACTTTATCCAGGGAGCCATCTCTCTAGTCCTCCAAGTCACATTTTCGGATCCAGTTCGGATCCAGTTAGAAATAGCTGTATCCTCAAAATATTATTTTCTTTTTCTTTTCTTTTCCTTTCTTTTTGATTTTTTGAGACAGGGTTTCTCTGTGTAACTTTGCACCTTTCCTGGAACTCGCTTTATAGACCAGGCTAGCCTCGAACTCCCGGATTAAAGGTGTACGCCACCACCGCCCGGCTATTTTCTAATTGAATAAAAACAGTATTCATTTATGTCTGTTAAATTATAGGTTACCTTTGGGTTTATTGAATTTTATACAAATTTTATTACTATTTGGCCAGATGTGGTGGCAAAGCCCTTTAATCCCAGTATTCAAGAGGCAGAACAGAAGCAGGTGGATCTTTGAGTTCAAGACCAGCCTGCTCTACATAATTAATTCTAGGACAGCAAGGGTGAGTATGTGCTTATGTGTGCAGGTAACCAGGGAGGTCAAAAGAGTACATCAGATCCCCTGGAGCTGTAGTTACAGGCAGTTGTGAGGCACCTGACTTGGGTACTGGGAACTGAATTAGGGTTCTCTGCAAGAGCAGCAAGCACTTTTAACTGCTAAACCATCTGTCCAGCCTGAAACCTTAATTTTTTTAAGTCCAGTGTTCAAATGTAAAATGTAGTTGTACTTTTTCTTACAAGTTTGTTGACCTCAAATCTGAGGTAGTCCTGTTTAGCCTCCCAGATGCTTTTTATTTCTTTCCTTTTTCTTTTTTTCTGATAGGGTTTGATGTAAACTCAGTTTATGCATTGCTGGGGATCAAACCCAGGATTTTGTTTATGTTATTCAAATGCTCTATCAGTTGCCCCAGTTTACAAGTTTTATGGAAACATATTTCAGTTCTTAACATTAGTTGCAAAGTCCAGACAGTAAAACAGGATAGATGATAAGTTTTCTCTAGAGAACGCCATAATAGAAAAGAATTTAAGGAAAGGGCAAGCATGAATGGGTAGTTGTTTTTTTTTTAATGAATTGGTACAATTGTCTTTGCCATCATAGCATGTCTTAGGCAATCTTTTTTTTTGTATATTTGAAATAATGACTACTGCCCAGTGCTATATTAACCACACACTATTATAATAGCCACTGAGGTGTCAGATACTAGGGTCTTTTTGTTTGTTTACTTAAAAAAAAAAGGTCTTTGGAGTCAGCTGAGTAATGGAAATACTATTTGTAGTTGTTGTAGTATTGGAGTTATTGGCAACCTAAGAATTAGTAACAAGTATTTGCTCCTTGTTTGGGTAGTCACTGTTGAGCAATTTAAAGTTTTATTAGGTGTAGAAATATTTACAGATAAAGATGTGCCTCTGATGATAATTTATGACAAGGCTGTTCACCCTTAAAGGTTTATAAAACAATTTGAAATTAATCTTCAAATTCTGAAGCCTGCATTTAGAGTACAGTGTAAAACTGGGAGTGATGGGCATCCTGGAAGGGAGGCAGAGGCAGGTGAATTTCTGAGTTTGAGGCCAGCTTGGTCTACAGAGTTGAGTTCCAGGACAGCCAGGGCTACATGGAGAAATTTTGTTTCGTTAAACTAACCAACCAGCCAACAAAAAAACCCAACCAACCAACTCAACAAAAAAGCACTATAAAACCTAGACTGTCAAGTTAATGTAAAAATAATTACTCTAGATGTTCCTAATGCAGATTAAAGTATGGATTAAGCTCTCCCTCTTGTCCTTTCATCCTGTTCTATTCACACTGGCTTTGTTTCCTATATTATTTCCTTGTTGGTATCATATCCAGTAATTTTATTTCTGTAAAAATCCTTGTTCCATCTTTTCATTCTATCACTTTTCCTAGACCTTTTGGCAACCACTGATCATTTTGATTTCCTGTAACCAAGGAAACCAAAGTTCTGTTTTGTAAGTTCTTAGTCTTGTCAATAAAATAATTCAGAAATGGACTTAGAAGAAAGTTTAAGGGCCATTTTATTAGTTTGGGAGAAAAACAACAGGGAATGCAAGCTGAAAATCTCAACATCTGCTGAGAGGAGGGAAGTGGAGAGAAATTCAGCCTTTATGTTAGGTGTGGAGCTCAGAAAAGCAGTGAGAAAGTCTGGAGTTTCAGAGAAAGCATGCTTATACCACGGATCAGTATCGGAAAAAGAGGTAAAAAGGTAGTGGTGGGTTGTAAAAATTAACAGTTTTTTAAGAAAGAGAAAGCACTCCTGAGAGCAGGGGTAGGTTAGTAAGCTGAGGGAAAAAGCCCAACAAAGTCTTAGGTTCAAGGAGCTTGACCATTTTGGGGATGTTTACATTTTGTCTATCTGGACTTTGCTTACACATACTCTGGTAGCTGAAGCTCAGGTGGGGAAGGATTTCCAGTTTTTGCTCACTGGTTTCTTTTGTCTGGTAATCTTGATGCTGTAGTCGCTAGCATTTATTCTCCTGCCATATCACCATTGTTTTGCCTTTTCTGTGATGTTACATAATTAGAAGCATACAGTATATAGGTATTTCAGATTGGATTCTTTGACTTAGCAATATATATTTAAAGATCCTGTGTGTCTTTTCATAACTAGTTTCTTTTTATCCTGGAACATTCCCTGTATTACTACTACTTTTGTTTTTTTTGAGACAGGATTTGTCTTTGTAACAGTTCTGGCTGGCCTTGAACTCACAGAGATCAGCCTACCTCTCTACCTCCTGAGTACTGGGATTAAAGGCGTGTGCCTCCACCACCCATTTTTTTTCTTTTTCTTTTTCTTTTTTGGCACTACTTTTTGAAGGACATTTTGGCTACTATAATTATTCTTGTGAAAGTTTGTTTGGGTGTAGTTTTCAGCTCATTTGGGTAAATATCACGAAGTGAGATGACAGGGTTACATGGTTCAAGTGTATAAGAAGCTGCCACACACTCTTCCCTAGTGCTTGTGCCCTTTTCATTCCTACCAGCATCCCATGGTCTTTTTTTTTCTTATTTAATTTTTAAAATTTATTTTACATACCAACTAGTTTCCCCTCCCTCCTCTCATCCCTCCTCCCCCCACCGCCTTTCTACTCCATCCCCCCAATCCACTCCTCAGAAAGGGGAAGGCCTCCCGTGGGAGTCAACAAAGCATGACATACCAAGTTGAGGCAAGAACAAGCTCCTCCCACCTGCATCAAGGCTGAGTGAGGCATCACACCGTAGGGAATAGGTTCCAAAAAACCAGCTCATGAGCCAGGGACAGATCTTGGTCCAACTGCTAGGGGTCAAGCTACACAACTGTTAGCCACATGCAGAGGGCTTAGGTCGGTCCCATGCAGGGTCCCTAGCTGTGTCAGTCTAGAGTCCCATGAGCTTGGGTCAGCTGTCTCTGCGGTTTCCCTGTCATGATGTGGACCTCCTTGGCTCATAAAATCCCTCCTTTCTCTGTTCAAGTTGACTCCCAGAGCTCAGCCCAGTGTTTGGCTGTGGATCTTTGTATCTGCTTCCATCAGTTACTGGATGCAGGTTCTGTGATGATAATTAGGGTAGTCACCAATCTGATTACAGGAGAAGGCCAGTTCAGGCACCCTCTCCACTATAGCTAGGAGTCTTAGATGGGGTCATCCTTGTGGATTCCTGGGAATTTCCCTAGCACCAGGTTTCTCCCTAACTCCATAATGGCTCCCTCTATCAAGGTATCTTTTTCATTGCTTTGACCCTCCCCCAACTAGCCATCCTGATCCCTCATGTTCCCATCCACTATCCCCTCCCCTCTACCTTCTCCACTCTCCCCACCCCTTCCCTGTTTACCTAGGAGATCTCATTTATTCTCCTTCCCAGGGCAATCCACTCTTAGGGTCCTCCTTATTACTTAGCTTCTCTGGGGCTGTGGATTATAGCCTGGATATCGTTTGCTTTACATCTAATGTCCACTTATAAGTGAGTACATACTGTGTTTGTCTTTCTGGGGCTGGGTTACCTTACTCAGGATGATTTTTTTTTCTAGTTCCATCCATTCGCCTGCAAATTTCATGATGTCATTTTTTTACCACTGAGTAATAATTGTATAAATGTACCACATTTTGTATATCCATTCTTTGGTTGAGGGGCATCTAGATTGTTTCCAGGTTCTGGCTATTATGAATAATGCTGTTATGAACATAGTTGAGCAAATGCCCTTGTTGTATGCTTGAGCATCCTTTGGGTATATGGCCAAGAGTGGTATCGCTGGGTCTTGAGGGTGATTGATTGCCAATTTTCTGAGAATCCACCATACTGATTTCCAAAGTGGTTGTACAAGTTTGCACTCCTACCAACAGTGGAGGAGTGTTCCCCTTACTCCACAACTTCTTTAATATAATCTGTCAAAAAAATTAAGTGTTTTTGATCTTCGCTATTCTGGCAGGTGCAGGATGGTATCTCAGAGTCATTTTGATTTGCATTTCCCTGATGACTAAGGATGTTGAGCAATTCCTTAAATGTCTCTCGGCCATTTGAAATTCTTCTGTTGAGAATTCTCTGTTTATAGATTGGTACCCTGTTTTTTAATTGGATTATTTGGTATATTGATGTCTAGTTTCTTGAGTTCTTTATATATTTTGGAGATCAGCACTCTGACAGATCTGGGGTTGGTGAAAATCTTTTCCCATTCTGTAGGCTGCCATTCTGTCTTATTGACCATGCTCTTTGTCTCACAGAAGCTTTTCTGTGGGAGCCCATTTTCAGGTTCCTTGTGGCTTTACCCAGCAGGTCCGCATAGAGAGGATGATTAGGACCACGGGCCTGAATGCAGGTGTCTGAGATGGTCTGCACTTGGCTGTGCTGGGGGGGGGGGTCTTTTGCTCTACCCCTTGGCGTCTATAAATACCCTGGGGCAGAGACAGTCAGGGCTTGTTGGAATAGGTTCCAGGCTCTCTGAGGCTATCCTTTATTTTCTGTTTATCTCCACAATCTAAATCCTTCTATCTAGTATTTCCTGCTGCTCGCACTCAAGAAAACTCTGGGGAGCTGTGGGGTTGGTGGGTAAATGCCCCACACTTTTCAATTTCAGGAGGTTCCATTTATTAATTGTCCATCTCAGTGTCTGTGCTACTGTTGTTATATTCAGGAAGTAGTCTCCTGTGCCAATGCGTTCAAGGCTCCTTCCCACTTTCTCTTGTATAAGGTTCAGTATAACTGGATTTATGTTGAGGTCTTTGATCCACTTGAACTTGAGTTTTATGCTGGGCAATAGATAAGGATCTTTTTTCGTTCTTCTACATGCTGACATCCAGTTATGCCAGCACCATTTGTTGAAGATGTTTTCTTTTTCCATTGTATAATTTTGGCTTCTTTGTCAAAAATTAGGTGTTCATGGGTGTGTGGATTTATGTTAGGGTCTTTGATTTGATTCCATTGATCAATGTATCTTTTTTAATGCCAGTACCAAGCTATTTTTATTATTATAGCTCTATAGTAGAGCTTGAAGTCAGGGATGGTGATACCTCTGGAAGTTCTTTTATTGTATAGCATTGTTTTAGCTATCTTAGGTTTTTTGTTTTTCCATATAAAGTTCAGTATTGTTCTTTTGAGGTCTGTGAAGAATTGTGTTGGGATTTTGATGGGGATTGCATTGCTCTGTAGTCCATATGGGCGTTAAACTTCCCACCACAGGCTACTAAGTAACTGGAATTGCAGTTAGTTGTTGTTGGCCCTATCTTTTGCTGAAGTATTGATTGGGATTATATTGTATTTATAGATCAATTCATGTAAAATTTGCATTTTAAGGATTCATTTTTTTTTTTTTTTTTGGTTTTTTGAGACAGGGTTTCCCTGTGTAGCTTTGCACCTTTCCTGGAACTCACTCTGTAGACCAGGCTGGCCTGGAACTCACAGATTTCCTCCTGCCTCTGCCTCCCTCCCGAGTGCTGGGATTAAAGGCGTGTGCCACCACCGCCCGGCATTTTAAGGATTCTTAATCTTTGTATTTCTTGTATATCTACAAGATATTTCTTTCAAGAAAGTTTTATAGTTTTCAGTTTGGAGGTTTTCTGTATCTTTTTGTTTTATTGCTAAATACTTTTCAAGTTTCACTTTCCCTTGTTTCATGTAATATTTAGAAATACGCTTGCTTTTTGTATATTGACCTGTGTCCTTTGAACTTTGGATTCATTTGTCAATTTTGAATGTTTGTGTATTCCTTTGGGTCCTTTATGTATAGAGACATATAGTCTGAGACTAAAGGTAATTTTTTTGTTTTGTTTTGTTTTTCAGGATAGGGTTTCTCACAGAGATCCACCTGTCTCTCTGCCTCTTGAGTGCTGGGATTAATGGTATGTGCCACCACCGCCTAACACTAGAGCTAATTTTTATTTTTTTCCCTCTTTATGACTTCAGTTCTTTTTCTTGCTTCATGACACTGTCAGTCATCTCTACTACAGTAGTGAAGAGAAGCAATGAGAGTAGATATAGCTGTCTGGCTTCCAGTATTTCTAGGATATTCTTTCGTGCAGATTTAGAATTCTGTCTGACATAATACTCTTTCTGTTATTAATGACTCAACTTTTTTTTTTTTTTTTACATTTCATGAGTTTTATGTCTATTGGTACTGATTCTCTTGGCTTTTGTCTGTCTAAAAATAAACATTCTAATCTTCATGTATAAAGGATATTTTTCAGAGTTTATATTTCTATGTTGGCAGTTTGTTTCTTTCAGAAACTTAAATGTTATCTATTTGCTTTCTAGCTTCCATCATTTTTATGAAAAGGCAACTCTCAGTGTTCATGTTACTCTCAACGTAACATGTCATTTTTCTCTGGGTACATTAAATTACTGTTTTTTAAATGTTGTTTTATATGTATGGGTGTTTTGCCTACATGTATGTCTGTCAGCTATTTTTTTTCTTTTCTTTTTTTGGAGACAGGGTTTCTCTGTGATACAGTTCTGGCTGTCATGGAACTCACTCTGTAGACCAGGCTGGCCTCGAACTCACAGAAGTCTGCCTGCCTCTGCCTCCTGAGTGCTGGGAATAAAGGCGTCTGCCTGGCAGCTATTTATTCTTGATTCTTGCAGAGGCCAGAAGAGGGTGTTGGATCCTCTAGAACTGGAGGTACAGACAGGTGTGAGCCTCCATGTGGGTGCTGGGAATCAAACCCAGGTCCTCCAGAAGAACATCCAGTGCTGTTTACTGTGGAGACATTTTTCAGCCCCCCCTTTTTTTTAACCTTTGATTTTCTGCAGAAAAACACAGATTACTTATTTATTTTGCTTTTGTTTTTCTGAGTTTTGGATCTGTGGGTTTATGGTGAATTTTGGAGAAGTTCTGCAAGTTCTTCAGTCTTCTCTGCTGCTCCATTTCCTTTATTTTTTCCTCTTTCAGTTGGTTTGGAATTGTCTCACTGTTCTGACTGATCCTTATCACTTTTTCCCCCTCTCTATGCTTTATTTTGGATACTGTCCATTGATCTCTGAATTTATAATCTGTGTGCGTGCATGTGTTGTTAAGTTTATTCAGTAACCTTTTAATTTTCACCTGAGATACTATTTTTGTTGTTGTTTTATTTTTTTTGTTTTGTTTTTTGTTGTTGAGACAAGGTCTCTTTATGTAGTTCTGGAACTCACTATATAGAACAGGCTCATCTTAAATATATATTTTTGGTTGAATGTTTCTCTTTGGCTCTTTTACTTTAAACTTACACTTTTCTGTCAAAATATATTAAGTCATCCCCCTCTCTCTGATGGTATACACTATATAAAAGTGGATATTATGAAATTTTATTTTAAAATCATTCCATTTGAGTCATCAATGGTTTTGCTTTTTCCTCTTGTTTCTCCATCACACTTTCATGATTCCTTAGGTACCATTATTCTTACTGAATATGAATATTATAGGTGCTAAGAACTATGAGAATTAAAGTTCTAACTGCTGCTTCCTAGAAAAAGGCATGTTAATTCAACTAAAAAGGTTAAATTAGCTTAAGTGTGTTTTGTTTTTTTTTCCCTGACCTGGAATTGACTTCTGGGTGGGCTACAACTGTAGTTAATTTTGATTTTAATTTATGTTATGTAGATGCAGTTTATACTTTGTAACAAAACTCACTATTTAAGTTGAGCTAGTTTCTATAGATCTCTTTGCTTTATACTGTTCTTTTTAGTCCAGGAGACTTTGTCTTCCTCATCCACTCTTTGATTAGTACAAAGTGACTTATGTTCCCATCCAAGTATTAGCCAGACCTGACCCTACTTAGTTCCTAAGGTCAGACAGGATGGAATAGGTTCAGGGCGATGTGGCCATAGACTGTGTACTCTACGAAAGTGCCATTGGGAAGATTTTTTAGCTTGTGTTAGGTAGCTTTGCTTCTGAAACTCCTGAATTCCAGTCTTTCATTTCAGTCTGAGGATTGATTGTTTGCCTCTTTGCTCACCTTGAGTTTAGAGTTGAAAGTAGTAATTTTACTGTTTACTTAGAAAGGGCGTATTCCTGTCTGGAATTGAGCTTGTTTAAACATTTTTTTTTTTTTTTTTATATTCTCAGCTCTCAGATGAGTTTTACAATTTTGATTTTGTAGTTTATCCATCCCTTTCTTTTTCTAATTATAAGTGAGAGGTTTTCTATTATGACCTGTATTCAGACTAGAACTAAAACCCTCAGTATTTCATTTTTTTTAAATATTTTTTAACTGTTTTTAATTTTTCTTTTCTTTTTTTTTTTTTTTTTTTTTAAAGATTTATTTTTTATTTATTATGTATACAGTGTTCTGTCTGCACATATCCCTGCAGGCCAGAAGAGGGTGCCAGATCTCATTACAGATGGTTGTGAGCCACCATGTGGTTGCTGGGAATTGAACTCAGGACCTTTGGAAGAACAGACAGTGCTCTTAACCTCTGAGCCACCTCTCCAGCCCCTCAGTATTTCATTTTATTAGTTTCTTAATTTGTACAGATTCAAAATCTACTGTAATTCCCTTAATAACTAGCAGATTTGCTGGAATGATGGGGTGACTTAAGAAGTATTCCGTTTTTTCTGATTTCACCTGAAGGTGGTAGAAGCTACAGGAGTTTATGGTTAATTTTTTCATTATTATTGAATTACAGTAATGACGCCTTGTCAAACCTCCCTTTCTCTCAGTTATTTTTTTACCCATGAGCTTTCATAGCTTTTAAAAGCAAGTGATTTGAAGGAAAGGCTTTCTTGCCTTTTTGGATATGTGTGTGTTCTAATTGAGCTTTATATCACTGCAACTAGAAACTTGTATGCAAGTAAGGTTTTTTTTGAGGGCAGGTATTGAGACAGGGTTTCTCTGTGTAACTCTTGACTGTCCTGGAACTCACTTTGTATACCAGGATGTCCTTGGACTGAAAGAGATCTGCCTGCCTCTGCCTCCTAAATGCTGGGATTAAAGGCATGTGCCACCATGCCCAGCTATAAGTATTTGTTTATAGCTATTTTCATGTAAAGGCAGATTGAGTAGTTAGGATAGACCATATGACCTGCAAATGTATAACATATTTCTGTGAAGTTCTTTTTGAACTTCACAGAAAACACTTAATGACTTTGAACTAGACCTTGATCAAATGCCAGTGAACACCATTTCAAGTTAAGTAAGTGCTTCACATTACATACACAGTTACTGCTTTCTACTGATCATTCCAAAAACTTCATGGGGTGTCTTTGATTTATTGAACTGTAATAGTGAATTCACATATTCCCTGTCAGTATTGTTAGTTCCTGTTTGTTTCTTTTGATTAGTACCCACCTCAGTTCTACTTATAAAAGTTTTCCAAATAGGGAAAGATTTTTGTATATCAATGCATTTTTTAAGTCCCTCAGGGCTTTGCTGTGAAATCATTGCCATGGTGAACATTGCTAAACAGCTAATCCTGGCTATACTTACATGTTTGTTTTAAAATGTAGCTCTTCCTAATCTGTATTTTTCTTTCAGGAGCTCCATCAGTGCTTATGATCCTCCTACAGCAGCTCATTTGAGTCCTGTGATTATGTACCATCGTAGCTGTAGTTTTCTTTCCGGGTCCCGCCAAGCCCTGGCAGTTCGACAGCCCATTTATAAAATAAACACACAGATGCTTATATTATTTAAACTGTTTGGCCTAATTGGCTCAGGCTTCTTGCTAGCTGTTCTTATATCTTAAATTTCTATTAGTCTATAAGTTGCCACATGGCTTTGGAAGATCATCAGTTGTTGTGCCCTCTTTTTGTACAATCTGGATGACTGGTGACCACTTATTAGAATAATACCTTTTACTATTTTTCTAAGAAACATGTGTTAGTTTATGATTTGTTTCTGAGGTTGGAGGGATGTTAAATGACTCAGTTTTTTTCCTGCTTTTTCAATTTTGTCCTATGCATTCAAGGCTGTCATTCGACATAGAATTAGGGTTTGGTTATCATAGTATATCCTTTAGAGTTCTGTTTGATCTCTCTATAACTGTTTGGCCTGTGGCTTATGTGGTATAACTGTAATATGTTTTAAATTGTAATAAGCAAAAAAACCTTTCATTTTAACAGAGACATATGATGGAGCGTTGTCAGTTTTAATTTGTGCAGGTATACCCATGATGGCAGCGTCTCCTCACTCAGCCTTCCTGTTCCCAGAATTCTCTTTTCTGTTTGTCCCGCCTATACTTCCTGCCTGGCTACTGGCCAATCAACATTTTATTTATATAGAGTGATATCCACAGCATACCATTATTCCTCCTGGCTTTGATTAGTCTTTCTGAGATTGTTTACTTACTGTATTTTTCTTTCTTTCTTTCTTCCTTTCTCCCTTCTCTCTCCTTTCCTTTCTTCATTTTTATATATATATATATATATATATATATATATATATATATATATTTTTTTTTTTTTTTTTTTTTTTTTTTGAGGCAGTGTTTCTCTGTGTAGCTCTGGCTGTATTGGAACTCACTCTGTAGACCAGTCTGGCCTCGAACTCACAGAGATCCATCTGCCTGTCTCCTGAGTGCTGGCATTAAAGGCGTGTGCCACCACTGCCTGGCTACTTATGTATTTTGAGGTAGTTATATTGAGACATGAGTGAAAGGATATTTAGGCTCCATGAAACATTTCACTGCAACAGAATGTATAAGATATAATGGTTATAGTGCCAAATGTGTTATTTTTTTAAAATCAAAACATTTATAGACACTACAATAATGGTGATAGTTGATTGAGGTAGTTGTGCTTTTTATTTATTCTTGTTAGAGGATCATGTAATGATTTTTAAGTATCTGGGGGCAAATGTGGGAGATTTATTGGTCTTAGTATAAGTCTTAAGATCTTTAGAGCTAAATTGATTAATTTAAAGCCATACTTGGGATGTGCCCACAACTGACCCCCAACCTTAATCTATTCTCTTTCAAGCAACTGGAGTATCTTGGTTATATGAGTATATATATTGGTGTGTGTATGTACATATTTGCATGCAGTTGCAAGTACACATTTTTACTTTTGTATGGAGGCTGATGTTGGATGTCTTCCTCAATTGCTCTCCACCTTATTTTTTTAACAAGATTTATTTAGGCAAAATACTCATACAATAAACCAAAATAATTTTTTTTTATAAAAGATTAAGCTATTTTTATTTTGTGTGTGTGTGTGAGTTGATTTGCCTGCATGTATGTGTGTGCATCATGTGTGTGCTCAGTGTCCATGAAGGTTAGAGCTCAGTGTCCATGAAGCTGGAGTTGTAGACAGTTCTTACCCACCACATGGATGCTGGGAATTAAACCTGGGTCCTCTGGAAGAACATTGAGTGCTCTTAACTGCTGAGCCATCTGTGGTGATATATTGTGTACCCCAATAAAGCTTACCTGGGGACCAGAGAACAGAGCCAGTCATTAAATTAGACATAGGGGTCAAGCAGTGGTGGCACACACCTTTAATCTTATCACTCGGGAGGCAGAGATCCATTTGGATCTCTGTAAGTTCAAGGCCACATTGGGTTACATGAGAGAAACAGAACCAGGCAGTGATACATACACCTTTAATCCTAGGAAGTAATAAGGCAGACATAGAAAGGTATATGAGGCGTGAGGAAACAGGAACTTGCTCCCTTGGGGCTGAGGATTTCCTAGAGGTAAGCTAGTGGCTGGCTGTTCTGCTTCTCTGATCTTTCAGCTTTCACCCCGATATCTAACTCTGGGTTTTTTATTAAAAGACCCTTTAAGATTCGTGTTACAGCCATCCACCTTATTTTTGAGACAGGGTCTCTCACTGAACTTGGAGATCACCATTTTATATACATTGGTTGGCCAGTAAGCTCAGGGATCCTCTTTTCTCTGCCTTTCTAGTGCTGGGGGATTATAAGCAGTGAGCCTGACTTTTTAAATATGGGGCTGGGAATCCCAACTCAGGTCCTCAGTTTGTATAGCAAAACATTCAGACCAAGTAATCTCCTCAGTTCTCAATTAGTATATTTAAAAAAATAGACTATCATCATTATTTTTTAAAATTAAAAAAATCTTATGCATATGTGTATCTTTACTACATGTATGTCTGTGTACTGTGTACATTCCTGGGCAGCCTGCAGAAGTCAGAAGAGTGGATCAGATCCCCTAGAGCTGGAGTTACAGATGGTTGTGAGCTGCAGGGTGCTGAGACTTGAACCCTTGTCTTGGAAGAACAACAAGTAGTCTTAACTACTAGGACATCTCTCTAGGCTCCATTACTATATTTTTAGAGAACACAAATAGTTGTGTTGTGGTGCATGCCTATAATCCCAGCACTTGGGAAATGGAGGCAAGAGGATCAGAAATTGAAGTTAATTTATAGCATTTGAGGATAGCCTGGGATACATGAGACTGCTTTAAAAAATAAACAAGAACAAGCCGGGTGGTGGTGGCGCATGCCTTTAATCCAAGCACTTGGGAGGCAGAGGCAGGCGGAAATCTGCGAGTTCGAGGCCAGCCTGGTCTCCAAAACGAGTTCCAGGAAAGGCGCAAAGCTACACAGAGAAACCTTGTCTCGAAAAAAACCAAAAAAAAAAAAAAAAAAAAAAAAAAGAACAAAAAGCTCAGGGACTTCTTTACATTTTTTTCACATCCCAACTGTAGTTATCCCTCCCTCCTTTCCTCTCAGTCTCTTCCCCCCACTTCTCCTCTTCCTCCTTCTCTCAATCCACTCCTCTTCTGTTTCTATTCAGAAGGACGCATTCCTTCCATGGATATCAACAAAACATGGCATATCAAGTTGCAGCAAGACTAAGCATCTTCCCTTGTATTAAGGCTGGGCAAGGCAACCCAGTATGAGGAGTAGGGTCCCAAAAGCCAGCAAGAGTCAGATAGTCCCTGCTCCTACAAGAAGACCAAACCACACAACTATCACATATATGCAGAGGGCTTAGGTCCATCCCATGCAGGCTCCCTGGTTGTTGGTTCAGTCTCTGTGAGCTCCTATGAGCCCAGGTTAGTAGATTCTGTGGGTTTTCTTGTGCTGTCCTTAACTCCTCTGGCTCCTACAATCCTTCCTCCCTCTCTTCAGCAGGATTTCCTGAGTTCAGCCTAATGTTTGAATGTGGGTCTTTGCATCTGTTTCCATCAGTTGCTGGATGAAGCCTTTCTGTTGACAGTTGGGCTAGGCACCAATCTTTGAGTATAGCAGAATATCGTTAGGCATCATTACATTGACTTTTTTTTCCTTGCCAGTTGTGTTTGGTTCTATCCTAGGTCTCTGGGCTGACCAGCCTCTGGGTCCTGGCGCTCCAGGGAGTGTCAGGGGGCTTACTCTTGTGGCATGGGTCTCAGACTGGACCAGTAATTGGTTGGCCACTCCTATAATCTCTGCACCACCCTTACCCAGCACATCCCATAGGCAGGACAGACTGTAGGTTGAATGTTATATGACTGGGTTGGTTTCTCAATCCCTCCACTGAAGTCTTGCCTGGTCACCGAAGATGGCCAGTTTAGGATGCATATTCTCTCTATTGCTAGGAGTCTTAGCTGGGATCATCCTTGTAAATTATTTGTTTGTTTGTTTGTTTATTCATTTATTTATTTAGTTTATCAAGACAGGATTTCTTTGTGTAGTCCTGGTTGCTCTGGAACTCACTCTGTAGATAGGCTGGCCTTGAACTCACAGATCCATCCACCTGTCTCTGCCTCTCAAGTGCTAGGATTAAAGGAATGTGCCACCACTGCCCAGCATACATTTGCTTATTTTTATAAACATTTGTGTGTGTGTGTGTGTGTGTGTGTGCGCGTGTGTGCGCGCGCGCGCGCGTGCGCACGCTCATGTGGGCACACAGGTAGAGTTCAGAGGACAATTTACAGGATTCTTTCTCCAGATTTAACTCAGGTCAGGCTTGGTGGTTGGCACCTTAACCTGCTTGAGCCATCTTACTAGTGCCCTCTTTTACATTTAGAATGGAACCCCAGACTGCAAGGAACTGTGTAATCTGATCCCTTTGTATCTCTGACCTCATCTTTTTACTACTTTCCTTCTTGGCTTGAACCACAGTGAGTCCTTTTCATTTCTCAAAGTTCCAAATTTGTTCTTGGTTGAGACATTTTGCCTTCTTCACTGCTCTTAGCTTGAAGCATTTCTCCCATTGGCTCCTGCATGCTTTATAGTTTTTACCACCTTGGAGAAGTTACTGCATACTACTGATAACTAAAATAGCATGCTGGAGCTCTTTAGTGTAATGATAGGCAAACTACCGCCCACAAGCAAAATCCTGCTGGTGGCCTGATTTTGTCCTGTCTGAGAGCTAAAAATGTTTTTTATATTTTTAAGGGCTATGAAACAAAACACAAACAAAAACTTTTATGTGAAAGACTCTATGTTCCCCAAAGTGTAAAATATTTATTATCTATGTTGCCCTTTATAGAAAAGTACTTTCTGAAATTATTTTGCTCATTTCTTTCCTTGTCTTGCCCATAATACCCTCCCCCCCATGCTTTCTTGTGAGTCTTAGAATGTTGATTGCGTGGAAGAACAGAGCAAAAATAAAGAACATTCTAATTGCAGTTGAAAGGTCAGCAAGTGATAAAAATGGTAGTTGAGGCTTCTTCCAAAATAGACAAGGTGGTTTGTTAAATGATAAGTTCACATGACTCTGAACGCCTCTTATAATTATATGTATTGAAGTTGCAAATATGAGTCTATGAAGTATATCTCTGAAATTGTCGAAGTGATTAACAGTACACATAGCTGAAAACTTACTAACCACATGCAGACTAGCCCATTATAGAAGCATGTGTTCCATAGGTAAACCACTTGAGTTAAAAGATTTTCCTAGGTCGTCATTCCAAATAAGTGATTGAGAGAGACCGGTTTCTCTGTGTAGTTTTGGTGCCTGTCCTGGATCTCGCTCTGTAGACCAGGCTGGCCTCGAACTCACAAGGATCCACCTGGCTCTGCCTCTCAAGTGCTGGGATTAAAGGCATGTGCCACCGCCGCCCAGCTGATAAGTGCTATGTTCTTATGGATAAGTGTGAGACTATGGAAAGTGATGCCAAATATTAATATTTTGATGCTCATTTTGTAATCATTTTTTACAAGCAGACAGCTTAGTATTGACACCAGTAGCTGGAAGAATTTCACACTCTTATGGATCCCACTAAAGTAAAGCTGAATTCTTGACTGTGCCATAGAGTAGAGCAAAGGTAGTGATTTTGTTAAGTAGAAGTAAGGGAGAATATATGCTTTAGATTTTAAAATGCTAGGCATTTAGGGAGAGGGACATGTATGAAGTATACAGTACATGTCCTGAGCCATGGGTTTAAGCTTCTAGAGAGAAGATACTTTCTGTATTTTTTTTTTTTTTCGAGACAGTGTTTCTCTGTGTAGCTTTGCGCCTTTCCTGGAACTTGCTTTAGAGACCAGGCTGGCCTGCCTCTGCCTCCTGAGTGCTGGGATCAAAGGCGTGCGCCACCACCACCCAGCCTTTCTGTATTTTTATAGTAACTGTGTGTATGTGTGATTGTGTCTTTAAAAGTTTCTGTGAATGTAGTTTATAAGGTTTAAAGATTAAGCAAAGTTCAAAAATTAAAGTATAAATTAAATAAAAACTATATGAGGTTACTTAAATATATGAGTTGCTTAAAGAATTTGCATTTGTAAACTGAAGTTTTAGGGTTGCTCTATGAGGTGTATTGTGTGGGATAGGAATAAGAGAGGAGTGCTAAGCCGAGTGGTGGTGGTGCACGCCTTTGATCCCAGCACTCGGGAGGCAGAGCCAGGCAGATCTCTGTGAGTTTGAGGCCAGCCTGGGCTACAGAGTGAGTTCCAGGAAAGGCGCAAAGCTACACAGAGAAACACTCTCGAAAAACCAAAAAAAAAAAAAAAAAAAAAAAAAAAAAGAGGAGTGCTAATACACTTAAACTCAAAGTTACAGACATTTTGTTCCTAAGCAAGCATAGTTTGTTGTTTTAGATATCCATATTTAAGATATCTTTGGGAAAATGAGCATTTATTTCATTAGTTGAGAAGGTTTTGAGTCTTAAGCAGCTAGAAATGCAAACTAGATCCCAAGGTAAGTGGATTCTTTATATTTCTGCATCCCTGTTAATTTTTTTTCCTCTTTTACTGTCCTGGCTCAATTAAGTATATCTGTCTTTTCAATAAGACCTCCAAATGTGAGACTTTCTGGAAGTCGTAAATAGCTATGGATGTATTCACCATAGTTCTGATTTTTTTGTCTTTTTTTTTTTTCCCCTCAGAGTTGAGAACTGAACCCAGGGCCTTGCATTTGCTAGGCAAGTGCTGTATTATCACTGAGCTAAATCTCCAACTCCTTTTTTGATTCTTAAGACACATCTAAAGAAGTGCTTAAGTGAAGGGTAATCTGAGATATATTTTAGGATAAAAATAAAATATGAACAAAATCACTGTCTTATTTTGCTTCACTTCTAAATTTGCTGCTGGGTATTTTAAGTAATATATATTATTTCACTACTTGCCATTTCCTGTTTTCTCCCCAACCCTGTCTTGCCTCACAAATGCTAAGCTCTGCCCAGTCATCCTTATCTGTTGCCCACTTCAGCAGTTGTAATAGTTTGATATTTATTGTATAACAATTATCCCCGACCCCTGGTTTTTTAAAGAAGCGTGAGGACAAATTTTTATTAGAGTCTAAAAGAAAAATCCAAGGGCAAGAAAGCTGCCTGGAGGAAGGAGATAAAGAAAACTAAGAGAGAAAACCATGACTTTCTGAGTTAGGCATGGAAGTTTGGTAAGCAGCCACATGCTAAAAGGAGGCAGAGTAGGGGCTTCAGAGAAAGAGTAAGGAGTCCTAAAGTGTTTGAAAGTACACACACACATCATTAAAAATAATTTTTAAAAAATGTTTTTACTAGAAGGAGTGAATATTTTGAAACTTCTGAAATTCCCCCACCCCCCACCCCCTTTTGTTTTGGTGGTGATTGCATTAAATATATAGCTCACTTTTGGTAACAGAGTCAGGTTTTTTTTTTTTTTTCTCCCTGAGACAGGGTTTCTCTGTGTAGTTTTGGTGCCTGTCCTGGAACTCACTCTGTAGACCAGGCTGGCCTCGAACTCACAGAGATCCGCCTGGCTCTGCCTCCTGAGTGCTGGGATTAAAGGCATGCGCCACCACCGCCTAGCTTCAAAGCCAAATTTTTATATGTATGTGTGTATTGGTATGAATATATGCCATATGTATACAGATGCCCACAGAGGCAATAAGAGTGTCAGATTTCCTGGAGTTGGAGTTGTAAACTGCCTGAAATGGGTGCTGGGAACCAAACTTAAGTCCTCTAGAAGAGTAGCTAGTGATCTTGACCTTTGAGCCATCTCTCCAGTCCTAACAAAGACTATTTTACAATGTTTTTTCCATATGTTTGCATGATCTACATGCATGTGTGAATTAAAGTCCGTGTGTGTGTGTGTGTGTGTGTGTGTGTGTGTGTGTGTGTATAGCCTCTTGTGTCTCTCAGTTAAATTCTTCATCTTAGCTATTAAGGTAAATTCTCTTGCTGAACTTGGGGCTGTTGTTTTGGCTAGTCTGAATTGTCATCTTGCTCTGGAGATTCAATTTTTACTGTCTATCTGTGCACCTTATTCCTTTGAGGGTCTTTCCCTGAACCTGGAGCTCATTTTTCATCTAGCTTGGCAGCCAGCAAGCCTTAGCAGTCCTTTTTTTCTCCACCCACTCCTCACTCCCTTGGCACTGGGGTTAGAGGTATGTATGTACAGGACCATGCCCAGCTGTTATATGGGTGCTGGGATTAGAACTCGGATCCTCGTGGTTGTGGAGCATGTGCTCTTAACCACTGATCCATCTCTCCAGCCCCCTTGAAGATCTTTTAAGCACAGGATCATATTGCCTATATGTAGGGATAATTTGAGTTCTTCTTTTCCTAATTATATCCCTTTTATTTTTTCTCTTGCCTTACTGCTTTGGTTGATTTCAAGCACTGCATTAAATAAGAGGGGAGAAAATGGACACCCTTGTCTCATTCCCGATTTTAGAGGAAATGGGTTTGGTTTTCTCCAATTTAGTATAAAGCTGGTGTATAAGATACTTTTTTGTTGTTGGTGATAAAACACTGTGACTAAGGCAACTTAAAGAAGTGTCTTATTAGTTAGGGTTTCTATTGCTGTGAAGAGACCCCATGACCATGACAACTCTTACAAAGGAACACATTTAATTGAGGTGGCTGGCTGCTCTTGGTTTCAGAGGTTCGGTCTGTTATCGTCATAGTGAAACATGGTGTGCAGGCAGACATGGTGCTAGAGAGGTAGCTGAGAGTTCTACATCTTTCACGCCACAGAAAGTGGACTGAGACACTGGACTGTGTGGCTTGAGCATATATGAGACCTCAAAGCCCGCCTCCATAGTGACACACTTCCTCCAACAAGAGCACACCTATTCCAACAAGGCCACACCTCCTAATAGTGCCATTCTTTTTGGGGGTCATTTTCTTTCAAACCTCCACAAGAATAAAGGCTTTGTTTGGGGCTTTTCTTTCCAGGGGATTAAGAGTACACCGTCATCACATTGAGAAGCTTGACAGCAGGCATGGTGATGAAACAGCTGCTCAGAGCTTACATTTTTTTTTTCTTGTTTTTTTTTTTTCCGAGATAGGGTTTCTCTGTATAGACCAGGCTGGCCTTGAACTCAGAGATCCACCTGCCTCTGCCTCCCAAGTACTGGGATTAAAGGTGTGAGCCATTACTGCTAGCTTCAGAGCTTATATCTTGATCTACAAACAGGAAGCAGAGAGGGCACACTGGGAATGACTTGAGTTTTTTGAAACCTCAAAGTCCACCTCCGCTGACATACTTTTTCCAGCAAGACTACACTTCCAAATCCTCCCGAAACAGCTACCAGTTGGGGAACCAAATATGTAAATACATGAGACTTATCAGGGGCATTTTATTTAAACCACAACATTCTGCTTCTGACCCCCATAGTTTTGTGGCCATAACAATGTAAAATATATTTAGTACAATTTAAAAATATCGATAGTCTTTTAGTCTGTCTCAACACTGTTTCAAAGTCCAAAGTCTCTTCTGAGACTCAAAGCAATCTCTTTTTTTTTTTTTTTTTTTTTTTTTTTTGATTTTTCGAGACAGGGTTTCTCTGTGTAGCTTTGCGCCTTTCCTGGAACTTACTTGGTAGCCCAGGCTGGCCTCGAATTCACAGAGATCCGCCTGGCTCTGCCTCCCGAGTGCTGGTATTAAAGGCATGTGCCACCACAGCCCGGCTCAAAGCAATCTCTTAACTGTAATCCCCTGTAAAAGCAACTTACATACTTCCAACATACAATGGCACAGAATATGCATTACTGTTCCAAAATGGAGGAATTGGGAATAGTGGGGAAGTACTGGGTTCAAGCAAGATGGAAACCCAGTAGGGCAAACTACTAATTCTGTAGTTCTGTTGCTAAAGTTCTCCTCACCACCACCCCCACGACCTCCTCCCCGACCCTCAGCCATTCGCTACCTAATTCGCTCAGAGGAACCAATGAATTTATTGGGCATCCTGACAAAGTCTAGGTGAAGGGTTACTTTACAGGGGTGTGGACACTCCTCCCCAAACCTGCCACACCTCGAAAGCCTTTACCCAGCACGGATGGGGGGCTTCCTGTAGTTGCATAGATGGAGCCCCTACTCTAGTCTTCCTTGAACCGTACGTACTCTTAACTCCTCCTCCAGGTCAAGTTCAGTGTTGCCAGGTGGTAGGGAGCAGTTGGATATTCAGGATATTTTGTTCCTTACTCCATGCCTCTGTGCCCTGTGTAAACCATTAACTACCCAACTGAGATAATCTGTTTACAAGGGTGCTGAACTCTTCAAGATGGCAGTTGCTTGACTTAGAGGACAAATTTCCATGTCTGATGTCAGAGAGCTTAGATGGCTCTGCTCTTCTGGCTTTGCTTCTTGGGTTGGTTCCACTCCCTTTGTGCATCTTTCTTTGACAGATATCCCTTGGCTCTAGTACCTCTAACATTTTGGAGTTTTTGACTCCATTTAGGTTTCACACGACAATCTCTCAGGGCCCTCCATTCAGGGTCTCCCCTGCCACATGTCTGGCCTCAGAGACTTTCTTTAACCATGTAAGAAGATTCTACAACCCCTTTATTAGGATATCTTTCATGACTCTGAAGCCAGGGCCAGGTACATTACTGCCAATTCATCTGCCTACTTGTGATGGAGCCTAGCCCCTTTGAATCACATTTGCAACAGCTTTCCTTGTTCTGTTTTAGGAGCAGACAGTTCTTTAGGCCCTCTCACAAATTGGAAATTTAGCTGGGTGGAGTCTTGCCTTGAGGGCACCACTCTCTTTATTCTGTTTTTTGGATCATGCCTCTACTTGATCTCCTTATCTTTTTCAGCACAAGCCTTCATTCCAGTATTAAAATTTGGCCTAGAGAGATGGCTCAGAGGTTAAGAGCACTGACTGCTCTTCCAGAGGTCCTGAGTTCAATTCCCAGCAACCACATGGTAGCTCACAACCATCTGTAATGAGATCTGGTGCTCTCTTCTGGCCTGCAGGCATACATGCAGATAGAACGAATAAAGAAATTAAAAAAAAAAAGACTGAAGGGATCTTTATTTTAAAAAAATTTTTTTAGTATTATTTTTCTCTTCTTTTGTATTTCTTTTTGCCCACTTGCTCTTTTCAATTGTAGACCTGCATAAGAGTGATTACTAATAACCATGTGACAGAGTCAATATTAGACTGTTTTGAAATCTCTTCCACCAGTGAAATTAGTCCATTACTTTCCAGTTTATCCTCAGGCAAATTCTTAGGACTAGAGTAGAAAGATCCAGTCTTTGCCAAAATATCACAAGAATGGCGGGCTGGAGAGATGGCTCAGTGGGGGCTGGAGAGATGGCTCAGTGGTTAAGAGCACCTACTGTTCTTCCGGAGGTCCTGAGTTCAATTCCCAGCAACCACATGGTGGCTCACAACCACTTGTAATGTGATCTGGTGCCCTCTTCTGGCCTGCAAGGACAGATGCAGGCAGAATACTGTATACATAATAAATAAATAAAAAAAAAATAAATAAAAAGAATGGCGTTTAGCTCAGTTCCTGTTAAAGTCCTTAATTCCCCCTGAAGTCTCTTGAGCTGATCTTTCACAGTCTACAAAGCTCTCAGCACTATTGTCTCCAGAGCTTCACTTAGGATAGCCTTTAAAGCTCTGCTTACAAGCATTCAGCTGCTTTTCTGGTCCAAGGTTCCAAAGTCTTCTACATTCATAACACCACATGGTCCAGTCTGTCACAGCACTAGCCCACTTTGTTTTAGTTACTTCCTAATTGCTGTGATAAAACTCCATGACCCAGGCAGATTGTAGAAGAAAGGGTTTATTTGGGCTTACAGTTCCAGAGGGGGCGGGGAATTTATCACCATTATAGCAGGGATCATGGTAATAGGCCAAGTAGGCAGGCAGGCAGGCAGGCAGACGTGGTGATGGAGCAGTAACTGAGAGCTCTTATCTTGATCCACAAACAGAAAGCAGAGAGGGCACTCTGGGAATGGCATGAGACTTTTGAAGTGTCAGAGACTACTCCAGTGACATAATTCCTTCACCAAGACCAGCAACTGGGGACCAAGTATTCAAATGTTGAAGACATGTTGTAGGTGACATCTCATTCAAATCACCACAGTTGGCTACAAGTTGTCATATATACCCTTTATTATGCTGTGTTGCATCTATTTCTAGTTCCTTCAGGGCCTTCATCATGAAAGAACATTGAATTTTATTAAAAGTCTTTTCTTCATCTATTGATATGATGACATAATTTCTATATTACATTTACTGATTTAATGAATGATCTCTGTATCTCTGGATCCAAGCCAACTTGGTCATGGTATATGACTTTTTGTTTTTGTTCTTTCCAGACAGGGTTTCTCTGTGTAGTTTTGTTGCCTGTCCTAGATCTTGCTTTGTAGATCAGGCTGACCTCGAACTCAGAGATTCTCCTGGTGTGTGTCACCACCGTAGGCTAGTTACAAAATTTTAACTAGCAATCCAGATTCCAATAAATCATTTTTAAAAATCATATACCATGCCAGGCGGTGGTGGCGCACACCTTTAATCCCAGCACTGGGGAGGCAGAGCCAGGCGGATCTCTGTGAGTTTGAGGTCAGCCTGGTCTACAGAGCGAGATCCAGGACAGGCACCAAAACTACACAGAGAAATCTTGTCTTGAAAAATTTGTAACTAAATATTTTTGGACAGTATCACAATGTTGAGTTCTCTTTTGTTTGTATTAGTCATTTAGAGATCTTTTAGGATTCTCTTCAAGTGTTTAATCCAAGTAAGTTGAGCCAGGAAGATTGTGAGTTTGAGAGTAGCCTAGGTTATACAGGGAGACCCTGACTCATAAAAGAACAACAGAAAGTACTTGTTTTCTTCTCACTAAAGAAATTGGAGTAGTGCTAGTGAGATGGCTCAATGGATAAATGCGTTTGCTGCTAAGCTTGATGGAAGGAGAAAATTGACTTCTGCAATTTGTCCTTTGACTTTTACATGTACACCTTGGCACATGCCTACCCCAATTATACACATAAATAATTATTTTAGTGTTGGATGTTATGCCCTAGTCATGAGCCCCCCAGAGACCACCAGGAGTCCGAGTTCATATGCAAAAGCAAAGAGCCTTTATTGCAAGCTCGAGCTTGGGCTCTCTGCCTGTTTTGACACAGTGGTTGGATCAAGGAGAGCTCTGAGCTCAGTTGAGGCAGGGTTTTTAAGCAGTAAAGGATGAGGTGGGTAGGGGAATTCTGGTTTCAGATGGAGGTTAAATTCCTGATTGGGCAGGAGTGAGGTAACAAGTTTTGTCAAACACTGATTGGTACTGGCGTGCAAGGAAATTGGCAATCAATATACAGATTATGTAAGCTATCCTTAATGTTCTAGAGCATTTAGTACTTGTTTGTCTCAATTCTAATTGGTCTCCTGCAGGGTACAGTTTGTGGCTTTTCCTGGTGCTTGTAATGGTGAGGCCTAGTCCCAGTATTGTTAGTCTGCAGCCTGTCATGGCTTCACTAATGTTATATTAGGCCTCTTCATTGGAGATTTATTAGAGTATATCCCATGAGGTCACTCAGCTCAAATTGCAGAAATTTTAGGAATACAAGCTACCATTGATGTTAATGTACAGTCATTTTTCTTCAAATGCCCCAGATATACATGATATAACAAAACTTTTGAAAGTCAAATCCAATGTCCACTTGCATTGAGTAACATTTATTTCATAAAGCCCATGTTAGAAGAATCCTGTCTTGGAAGAATAGGCAGTGCTTTTATTCATGAAGCGCCTACATGCTCATTTAAAATGCTACAGTGTCACCTGTTATTGTTGAAAACAGTTCTTATAGGAAGTCAGATAAAAGCAGTATGTAGGCCGGGCGGTGGTGGCGCCCTTAATCCCAGCACTCGGGAGGCAGAGCTAGTTTGAGGCCAGCCTGGTCTACAGAGCAAGATCCAGGACAGGCACCAAAACTACACAGAGAAACCCTGTCTCGAAAAACAAAACAAAACAAAACAAAACAAAACAAAAAAAGCAGTATGTAAATGTTGGACATGAGACCAGGTGTGGTGATGTACTCCTTTAATCCTAGCACTCTGGGAGGCAGAGGCAGTCTAATCTCTGGGTTCAAGGTCTACAGAGTGAGTTTCAGGCTAGTCAGGGTAAGACAGGGAAACCTTGTTGTGGAGGGGCTACCCACCACCCACACATTTTCCCAGAGTGCTCTTGAGTAGGAGTAGCAGGAAATATTAGTTAGAAGGAAGAGAAGGGGGAGATAAAGATAGAAAAAACAGGATAGCCTCAAGAGGGCCTGGAACCTATTCTGATGGACCCTGACTGTCTTTGCCCTAGGGTATTTATAGGAACGCCAAGGGGTGGAGCAAAAGACCTCCCCCTAGCACAGCCAAGTACAGACTATCTCAGACACCTGCACTCAGGCCTGTGGTCCAATTGTCCTTTCTATGCAGACCTTCTGGGTAAAGCCAGTAGGAACCTGAAAATGGTCTCCCACACCTTGTCTCAAAAACAACATAAGACAAAGTCGGGAGAAGGGAGGAAACTAACTAGTTCAGTAAAATGTTTAACTTAAGCAATAAAAATCTTTGTTAAACTGACATGTTTATTAATGTGTATGTGAACGGTGTATTCTTTTTTAACACATTTAAAGTGATTTTTAGATTTATTTCTTTTATTTTTATGCATATGAGTGTTTAGTCTGTGTATATGTATGTGTGTCATGTACATGCCTGGTGCCTGCAGAGGCCAGAAGAGGGTCTTGGATTTTCTGGAATTGAAGTTAATAGATGATTTTGAACCATCATGTAAGTCCTGGGAACTGAACCTGGGTTCTTTGTAGGAACAACAAATGCTCTTAACTGCTGAGCCATCTCTTTTGCCCTTTAACATGTTTTTTGAGGCATGAATACTCTTGATGAAATGATGGAACTTTTTTACCTTTTAGTGGACATGTCAGACTTAATAAACAAAAGCTTAAAATAAAAATAATCATATAAGTTTAGGTTGTATATCAAGTTCTCTGAAAAGTAAGTAAATAAGGAAATGGGGAGATACAAATAAGAAGATGCAGAATAAAGGGTTATTTTAACTTTTAAAATTGTTTTATTCTTTCAACAGGGCTATTTTAGATTAATAACATTTGAGCAGAATCCTCAGTGTGTATGGAAATTAAAGAATATCTCTAGGTGGTGTCCTTGCCTTTCACCTTGTCTGAGACAGTGTTCTTTTTTTGTTGTTCACTGCTAAGTACAATGTGCTAGCTGGTTTACCCATGAGCTTTTGTGGGTTCTCCTGTCTCCACCTCTCATCTCACCAGTGATAGGAGTGCTGGGATTACAAATGTGTGTTGCTGTGTCTGGCTTTATGTGGGTTCTGGGGATCTGAAGTCAGGTTCCTTATGCTTGCATAGTAAGAGCTTTACCTACTGTGCCATTTCCCCAGCTCCAATATTAGGTCTTGAACATCATTTTCCCATAGTTGCACATCTGAAATAAGTTCAAAATGTTTAATAGTTCATTCCTCTAATATTTACAGTTGTAGGCAAATCATTTGTGTTTTCTCAAATGGGTCTTGCCTCAATAGTACAGTGTACCCTTTCTCTGTATACTGGTAAGGCTAGGATTACAGGCCTGTGCTGCCACACCCCACCAGATTTTTATTTTTTTAAAGATGTATACATATGCCTAGTTTATTTCTTCTGTTTATCTTTATACTGAATGACAGTGTATGATTCTGCTTATTAACATTTGTCAATAAATTTTTATGATAGGGGATGGAGAAATGGCTCAGCAGTTAATAGCATTTACTGTTTTTGCAGAGGACCCAAGTTCAGTTTCTAGCAGACACATGGCAGCTCACAACTGTCTGTAATCCAGTTCCAGGGATCTGATATGATCATCTAACCTCCAGAGACACTAGTCAGACATGTGGTGTACATACATACATGCAGGCAAACATGAAAAAAAATTTTTTTTAAAAATACATCCTTTGTCAGGTCATGGTGGTAGCCCACACCTTTAATCCCAGGACTTCAGAGGCAGAGGTCGGCAGATCTCTGTGAGTTCAAGGCAGCCTGGTCTACAGAGTGAGTTCCAGGATAGCCAGGACTACACAGAGAAACAGTCTTGAAAACTGAAACAAAACAAAACAAAACAATAGATCCCTGTAATAAAACAAGAAAGATATAGAAAGTTTAAAGAGAAAGATATAAAAGAGAAGAGAAAGAAAAATGTTTTTTTTTTCTTTTTCTTGATAACAAATGCAATATAATAAATTTCTTAATTAAATTTAGGAGCACAGACCTACTGCTGCATTAAAATCTTTTAAATGGAATTATAATTTAAAGGAAATTGTATTCCTGATTTTGCATATTTTTTTTCTTTTGGCCCCCGCTTCACCTATAAATCATTTTTTTTTTGAGACAAGGTTTCTCTGTGTAACAGTTCTGAATGTCCTGTAACTTGCTTTGTAGACCAGGTTGGCCTTGAACTCAGAGATCTACCTACCTCTGCCTCCTGGATTAAAGGCATGTACATCACGCCTGACTAAAAAAATTTTTTTTTAGTTTATTTTTATTTTATGTACATTGATGTTTTGCCTGCATGTAGATCTGTATGAAGAGTCAAAACTCCTGGAACTAGAGTTACAGTTGTAATGAGCTGTGGATGCCAATGCCATGTGGATGCTGGGACTCGAACCCTCGTCCTCTGGAAGAGCAGCCAGTGGTCTTAATTGCTGAGCCGCCTCTCCAGCCCCTAATTCCTTTTTTTTTTTTTTTTAAGATTTATTTATTTATTTATTATGTATACAGTGTTCTGCCTGCATATATGCCTGCAGGCCAGAAGAGGGCACCAGATCTCATAGATGGTTGTGAGCCACCATGTGGTTGCTGGGAATTGAACTCAGGACCTCTGGAAGAGCAGTCAGTACTCTTAACCTCTGAGCCATCTCTCCAGCCTGACCCTAATTCTTTTCTTCTGAGTTTAGTTAGAGTATCATTATAATCTGAATTCTGAAACCATTCATGATTGACCACAGCAACTGTCACTACATTCTGTGTGTGTGTGTGTGTGTGTGTGTGTGTGTGTGTGCATGCATACAGGTGGCCCTGGATAGCCTTGAACTTACTGTGATATGAGAATGACTTTGATTCCTGATTCTTGTGCTTCTAATCCCAAAGTTTTAGAAGAGTATTGCTTCATTGCATATGGATAATTAGTTAAATTTTCTTCTGTTTATATGCATATAAATCATTTTTAACACTGATCTGTCAATTATTATAGTAAATCAATTAAGTTAATAGCTCTAGTAAATCAATTAAGTTAATAGTTTTAGCTTCCAGCTTCAAACTCTTCTTTCTTCATACTGTAAACAAGCTCATAAAGTCCTAAGAACCTGACAGTCAAGTTTATCACAGAAGTGATGTCGCTTCTTGGTTCCAGTTTTCTATACCAATCCCATTATTTACTTTAATTATCTAAATTACCAGAATAAATTTTTATCTTTGCTTAAGCTTAGAATATATTTAGCATTGTACAGTTTTATAAATTCTGTTGCTTTAAAATGAAATCTATCATCTCATAAAAAGCATATTCTCATTATGTTTTAGGGAATAGCATTTTATGGTCTATAAGAAAAATATCTTTCAATTATGGTAGCATTTTTCAAAACCAAATTATGTGTCTCAAAATTTATTTTTTGGCAAAGTGAAAATTAGTTTAATACATTTGCTTTAACTTGTTTTAGGACTTCTTTGAGACCTATTATTTTATATTTTTCCTAGGATAATAGTGACATTAATAAGCTATTTGAAATAGTTTAATTACCCTCAAATGCTGCCTTGAATTTTTATTTCACTTACAGTGCATTAATTAGTTTTCTGGTTTCTGGAACAAAATACTTGACAGAAGCAACTTAAGGGAAGACTGACTTTATTTCAGTTTCATGGTGAGGGAGGCATGGTGGCTAAGACTGTCCATAGTGGTGAGAGTTTGCAGCATAACATGTTAGTATCAGGATGCAGAGTTTTATCAGAAGAGAAGGCAGTCTATAAGCCTCAAGTCTTGCCCACCAGCAGCCCACCACTTAAAGATTCCACAGTCTCAAACAGTGCTACCACCATCTGTGAGCCAAATGAGTGAACCACATGAGCCCTGTGTGGAGATTTCCCATTCAAATCGCTCATTCTGCCCCTAACCTCCTTAGGCTTGTAGCTAGCTATCTCATAATGCAAAATGCATTTTAATTCATTCTCAGTCAAGTTTTCAGGATACAGAATACACCCGGATTATTTGCCCAGACAGAACATGAATGGTCTCCAGTTCTCTACCGTCCTTATTCCTCTCTGAAACCTTTGAGCACAGTCTATACCGTTTGCATTTCTGTTGACTTTTTGCTCTTTCTCTAATGTGCAGACACATGTTAATCTGTGTGTACAGTATTCTAGGACTTCTTCAGCTTTCATCGTCAAACTCTTCTTTATTCATCCTGCATACAAGTTCATAAAGGCTCAAGAACCTGATAGTCAAGTTTAACACAGAAGTGATGTCACTTCTTGGTTCCAGTTTTCTATACCAATCCCATTTCTCATTGCTGGGATAAAATACCTGACAAAGCAACTTGGAAGCAGTTGGTTGGATTTAATGTCACTCTTTCATGGTTAGGCATGCTGCTGGACTACATCTTTGGTGGTGGGAGCTTGCAGTGTGACTTACTACATCTCTTCAGAGCAGATAGCAGTGCTCTCTGCACCTTCCTTTTTCCATTGAGATGGAGCCTCATGTAACCCAGGCTGGCCTTAGACTCACTATGTGCCAAGACTGGTCTGGAACTCTTGATTTTCTTGCCTCTACCTCCTAAGCGTTGGGATTATAGGTGTATACCACCATGCCCACAGCCTTACATCATGTTTAAATGGTTCCTACTTTCCCCTGTTGACTTGAAATATGATCTTACAACCTAAAGTACGTTCTCAGTGTTTTTGTGTTTTATTTATGGGTTACCTGTGCTGATAGACATTTATTTAATCACCCAGAAAATTACTGTTGAACTTAAATGAGGCAGTGCATATTAAACTTACTCTTGGTGAAAACTGTAAAATGAAAACTGGAAGATTTTCCCCCAAACCCTGCTTTGATCCATTTAATATATGTATTCCTTTATATATAATTTTCTGGTTTTTTTCACTTTGATATTATATATAACTTTCCATATTTCTACACAATTGATATTACAAGTTTCGCATTATCCAAATCAACTTAATCCTTAATTTGAATAGTGAATTTGAATGTTAGAGGCTACTGCCCTACTTGAATATCAAAATAATGAAGGAAATAGAGTTTTTTTGGGTGTATTTGGCTCTTGAAACTCAGACTTTTTGGGAATTAGGAATTTAGATTACAAAGGATATTTATGTTTTAGAGTGTTACACTGAAATGCTACATGTTATGATGTGTTCTCTTAAAATAGGAAAGAGAAATCTACCTTTAATTGGCTCAAAGAATAAGGGACTTGATTGGCACATTTAGAAGCTCAATGGTTGAGCTTGTTTGTTTAAGGCATAACTGGATTTATTGGTACAGATGTATTGATAAGACCTTATTGTATGTATTGGTTTAATTTTTCTGTTATTGCAGAGAAATTGTTATGCATTCAGGGTAGGTGACTGTCAACAGTTTTAGGTCTGTATCATTTTAGTTTAGCAGTCTTGTATTTTTTATTGTTTGTTTTGTTTTTTGTCTTTGTTCTTTGAGACAGGGCCTCTCTATGTAGTCCTGGATGTCCTAGAGCTCACTATGTAGACCAGGCTGGCCTGGAACTCAGAGATCTCTCTGCCACTCTCCTGAATGCTGGGATTAAAAGCATGTGCCACCAACCTGGCCTGTTTGTTTTGTTTTGGTTGTTTGTTTTTAAAAGATACTTTCTAATACTTGCAGCAAAAGTATAGCTTCTCTGTGACCATTCTGTGTAGGATGAATGAAGTAAACTAGGTCACAATTGATTTCCCTTTTCCTTCTATACATGAAGGATGAGGTCAGGCCAGTTAAAAATTGTATCAATTTAAAGTGGATGAATTTTAAAGGAGAACTTAGTACTTTAATCAGAAGTACCACTGTGCTATTGTGCCATATGAAAGTTCATTCCCCCCCCCCATTTATTGTATGTGAAATGTGTTCTCTTTTATGAACTATTTGGCTTTTATTCAGCATTAATCTATTGTAGGTAAAACATGGGCTCTTGTGTCCAGTCTAGTGATGAAGAATAGCTAGCATGCACTTTTGTTGGGGTTTCTACAAAATGTTTTTCTACTTACTTTTTCTTTATTGCTATTATTATTAATAGTTTTTAAAGACAAGTTTCTCTGTGTAGCTCTCCTGGAACTTGCTCTGTGGATCAGGCTGGTCTCAGAGATCTGCCTGCCTCTGCCTCCCAAGTACTGGGATTAAAGGCATGTGCCACCACTGTCCCATCTCTTATATCTCTTTTTTAATGTTCATAGTCTCTGTTTTCATTTATAGATAGGAATCTTTTTTTTTCCTTTCTCCGTGTATCCCAGGGTGGGCTTGAACTCACTGTGGTAGTCTAGGCTGCCGTTGAACTTGGAACAGTTCTCTAGCCTCAACTTCAGAAGCGCTGTAATTTCTGGCATGTGCTATATTAGCCTGTTTATAAGGTGCCAGAGATCTAAACCAGGATATCATCTGACCTCCATATACATGCTTTGCCACAAGTGTGATTCCCCTCCAGATAAATAAATAAGCAAATAAATGTAAAAAACTACAAAAGAAAATAGGGCTAGAGAGATGGCTCAGTTGATAAGAGTGATTACTGCTCTAGCAGAGGATCTCAGTTTGTTTCCCAGCATCTTTGTCAGCTTGTTCACAATTGCCCATAACTCCAGTTCCAGGGGATCCAATGCCTCTAATCTCCAAGGTCACTGCACTCTCACAAGCCCAACCCCCACACATAATTTAAAATAAAAGTTTAAATTAAAACAGGTTCTCCAAGTGATTCTGCTAGATGCTCTTGCTTGGGAATTCCACATGCAGTTTTTAGGTAGGCAAGTGGTTTTTTTTTTTTTTTGTTTTTTTTTTGCTGTTGTTTTTTGTTTTTGGAACTTGCTCTGTATAACATACCAGCCTTGAACTCAGAGATCTGCTTGCCTCTGCCTCCCTAGTGCTGGGATTAAAGATGTGTGCTGGGATTAAAGATGTCTGCCACCATTTCCCACTTTTTAGGCAGTTTTGCAAGGACTGTCATGCCATTAAGATGGATTTTTGAGGGTTTTTTTTGTTTTTGTTTTTGTAAACTTTTTTGAAACCTAAAGCAGTGATTAAAAAACCAGTAAGACTAGAGGGGAGTGCATCCAAGTATCTTTATTATTCAGGAAGGGAGTAGAACACAATTTGCTGAGTAAAGCATTGTTGGGAACCTGTAGGTAAAACAGCTGAGCTGTAACTGAGCTTGGCTCATTGCTGGAACTCACAGGCCAACGTGTAGAGCTCTCCTGTTAAAAGAAGATTTTGAGCTTAGTTCTTGGGCTGTCAGGAACAACTGTAGGGATTAAGTCATAGTTATTCAGTGCATCTCTTGTGTAGTTTGCTGCTGATTGTTGCCAGAGACTATAGGGTCACAACTAGAACTTGATAAGTGTATTCACTCTTATTACTGAGCAGAATCTGCTGGTTGAGATAACTGTAGGAAATAAAGGGAAACTGAATACTGGTTATTATTACAATTTTAAGAAAGACTTAGATGTATGAGTGTTTTATCTGCATTTATGTACATTCGTGTGGTGCCCTTGGGGGTCAGAAGAAGGCGTTGGATACCCTGGGATTGAAGTTACAGACACTTGTGAACCTCCAAGTGGGTGCTGGGAATTAAACCTGGTTAGTCTGGAAGAGCAGACTAACTGAGCCATCTCTACAGCCCCTAAACTTACTAGTTTAAAGGCATGATTTTGGTAGTATTGTTTTAAACAAGCAATAAACAGATTTGCAATAAGTATTTATTTGAAAAAAATACTGCATAATAACTGTACCCACAAAGCTAGATTCTGAAACATATAAAACCATATAATAAATGCTGTGGAAGATACAAAGTAAAAATAACCAGAAGAGCAGTTCAGTCTGAATGACATTAAAAATATTAGTCTGAAAATATTAGGCTTATCAGGCTTCTTAAGGATGAGCAAGGAAGTAATTGTTCTAAAACAATTAAGAAATTTAAATAGGCACCATAAGATCAGGTGCATATAGAAATTACAGACCTTAGAAGTGAAAAATACAATGTAATTAAAAAGAAAAAACCACGACATAGTGCTCACAAAAGGAAGATAATGTCAATAAGATGTCATTTCTTTTTTCTTTTTAAAAATTTTGTTTTTGTGACAGGGTCTCAGTATTAGACCAGGCTGACTTTGAACTTGTAGTGATTTTCCTACCCCTGCTCTTCAAGTGCTGGGATTACAGGTTGTGCTACTTTGCCCAGCTATGTTGTCAGTTGTTTACAATATTGATATGTAAACTAAGTCAAAATGCAAGTTGTCATAAATTCTTCGTCTGCATGCCTTGGCACATGCACACAAAATACATACAGAAAAATATAATTAAAACATGAGCCACTGGTTGTTAGGAAATATATTCTGCATATCCAACTGAAAATTGGATTGATATCCATAATAATATGTAAAAAACTCATTCAGATTGATAAGGAAAAGACAACTCATTAAAGAGAAATAAATACACCAGCAGCTGAAATGGCAAATGAAAGGATTAGAGTAACTCAGACTTACTAATAATCAGAGAGATGCAAAATAAAATGAACCAGTCTTTTAAAATCTATTTTGGGGCTGGAGAGATGGTTCAATGGTTAAGAACACTGACTGCTCTTTCAGAGAACCCAGGTTCGAGTCCAAGCACCCACATGGCAGCTCACAACTGTTTGTAGCTCCAGTTCCAGGGGATCCAACACCCATGGCAAAACACTAATACACATAAAATATTTAAAAACACAATCATCTGTAATGAGATCTGGTGCCCTTTTCTGGCCTGCCAGGACACATGCAGGCAGAACACTGTATACATAATAATAAATAAATCTTAAAAAAATAGTAGAACAGTAGCATTGAAGGACAACATGTAAGGGGTTAGTATAAAGCTTGTCATGGTACCTGCTTGTATAATCTTGTCAACTTAGCAAGTTCAGGGCATGATCTTTGAGTTGCCCCTATTAAATCACCTCTGTTTCTTGACCATGAGGAAGGGAGCAGAGAGCCAGAATTCCTTGAAAATGTTTAAATAGTAGGTTTCTTATTGTTTCCTTGCTTAAGATTTTTAATTTCTGTTTTAGTGAGTTTCACAAAACATTTCTTCCTTTGATGGCGTTCTTTCTTGTTTCTGTGTTATCATTAAGAGATTTTGTGTATAAAATTAGCTTCGTGTGATTATTCTGTCCCTTTAATTCAGTCTTTAGTGAGATTCTTCAAAGATATAGCAGAAAAATAGTTTGCTTTTTCTTTTTGGGTTATTGAATAACAAAACAGCAGTACATATGTTATTGTTTTTAGAAAGTATATTGAATTGGACAGTAAAACTTAATCTTATGTGGTTTCAGTAAGACTATTTGCAAAATGTCTCCCCCCCCCCCAGTTGAAAATAAGATCTTACGTAACTCAGGCTGACCACAAACTTACTAGATAGCTAATGATGGTCTTGAACTCTTTTATTTTACTGCCTCTACCTCTCAAATGTTGATATTGCAAGCACGTGCCACCATGCTTTCCTTAATACTTGCTCTTATACAGAGAATTGGGATTTTGTGTTCAGAAAGCTGCAGTCAATATGCTTGTTAAGGCTTTCATTTTTGGGCACAGAAAACAATATTCAATGTGACTGCTCAGTGTTTTTGTCTTTTATGTTTCAGTTCTTTTGCCAAGAAAATGATTTGCCCAGTCCTGAATGCATACTGTCCGTTCTGATGGGACAAGATCCAATATGAATGTAAGTGATGGAGGAAGACGACGCTTTGAGGATAATGAACATACATTACGGATATATCCTGGGACAATTTCAGAAGGGACAATTTACTGTCCAATTCCTGCCAGAAAAAACTCCACAGCTGCTGAGGTGATTGACTCTCTTATAAATAGACTTCACCTAGACAAAACAAAATGTTACGTTTTAGCAGAGGTAAAGGAATTTGGTGGGGAAGAATGGATACTCAATCCAACGGACTGTCCAGTTCAACGAATGATGTTGTGGCCCCGAATGGCTTTGGAAAATCGCTTGAGTGGAGAGGACTACCGCTTTCTTCTGAGAGAAAAAAACCTTGATGGATCAATTCATTATGGTAGCCTCCAATCATGGCTACGGGTAACCGAAGAACGCCGCAGGATGATGGAACGGGGTTTTCTTCCACAGCCTCAACAGAAAGACTTTGATGATTTATGTAGCTTACCTGATTTGAATGAGAAAACTCTCTTAGAAAACCTACGGAATCGCTTTAAGCATGAAAAAATTTATACTTATGTTGGCAGTATTCTAATAGCTATTAACCCATTCAAATTTCTTCCTATTTATAACCCCAAATATGTCAAAATGTATGATAACCACCAGTTGGGAAAACTTGAACCCCACATATATGCTGTGGCAGATGTAGCTTATCATGCTATGCTTCAGCGCAAAAAGAATCAGTGTATTGTGATTTCAGGAGAGAGTGGTTCTGGGAAGACACAGAGCACAAACTTTCTTATTCATCACCTTACTGCACTCAGTCAAAAAGGATTTGCTAGCGGAGTAGAACAAATTATTCTTGGAGCTGGACCAGTACTTGAGGTAAGGTATATATATAGAAACAATATCTCTCTCTCTCTCTCTCTCTCTCTCTCTCTCTCTCTCTCTCTCTCTCTCTCCCTCTCTCTCCCTCCCTCCCTCCCTCCCCCCTCCTTCTCTCTCTCCTCCTCCCCCTCCCTCCTCCTTCCCTCCTTTTCCTCCTTTTTTTTTTTTTTAAAAAAGACAGAGTCTCTACATAGCCCTGGCTATCTGAGAACTCACTATGTAGATCAGGCTAGCCTTCAATTTACAGAGATCCACCTACTTCTGCCTCCTTAGTACTGGGATTAAAGGCCTGTGCCACCACACCCAGCTAGAAATAATTTTCTTAAATCTTCAAGAAAAACTTGATAGATGTGAGAAGATGAAATAAAACTATAAGAATAGACATCATTTTTAGTGACCAAGGGAACCTCTAAGACGGTAAAGAAACAAGGCAGGTGTGCTACTAATAATGGTTCTTATAGGGTTGTAACTCAGTGATAGAGGACTTGCTTGTTATGTGCATGCCATGGATTCTATCATTAGTATCATCAAAAGAAAAATCAACTAAAAACCATTTCTTTGAGAATAGTAGTCTATGTACAAAGGTAGAAGAAGCAGGGCAAAATTCTGTTTGTATTGGGCTTTACAAAGGAAGAAGGTGAAAAGTAGAACTTAATGTAATGTGATACTTCTGGAAATAAGATTTCCTCAGGAGTTTTGATTAGTAGTTTTGTTACTACTATTTTGTTGTTTCATGACTTCTGAACTAATATTCTAAATACTGTGTTCTTTTTTTTTCATGGGATCATATAATTATCCATTGTTTTCTGTGATATAATTAAATTAATATGTGCCTACACATATTAATGCTCTTAGATTTTTCTTTGAGGTTTTATATGCTTGTTGAAACACTGTTTTCACCCTCAGCCTGGTAAATAACAACTTGACTTTTCCCTTTTATTTTTTGCTATCATGCAGCCTCACATTCAAGCACAAGTCTGAACTCTTTCCTGAGCATACATATATTCTGACATTTGTAACCCTCTTGCATACACACTGGCTTCTACGTGGTCACAATCTTTAATAACTATTTTTTTATTTTTATTTATTTATTTATTTTTTTTAACGGGTTTTATATTTATTTTCTATCTACTAAAACACATTTTTTTCTACTAAACAACCTCTTAGTTGATATCTCTGGTGAAATTTTTTTTTTTTTTTTTTTTTTTTTTTTCGAGACAGGGTTTCTCTGTGTAGCTTTGCGCCTTTCCTGGGACTCACTTGGTAGTCCAGGCTGGCCTTGAACTCACAGAGATTCGCCTGGCTCTGCCTCCCAAGTGCTGGGATTAAAGGTGTGCGCCACCACCGCCCGGCTATTTTTTGATTTTTATATTATTTTATGTGTATGAGTGTTTTGTCTGCATTCATGTTTGTGTGTACGTGTATGCAGTGCTGGGAGAGGCCAGAGAGGAGAAGAGGGTATTTGATCTTCTGGAGCTGGAGTTCCCCATTAGAGTTCTCTGAATTATACCCTAGTCCTTTAAAGAGCAGCCAGTGCTTTTAACTGCCTCTCCAGTCCTGACTTTCATATCTTTTCTAGCTTATTTTATACTTGTAATTATGAAGTCTCCCTTCGCTCCCCATTATTAGCACCTTAAATATTTTTAGTGCTTAAACAATTGCCTCTGATTGTTTTGGAGTAGCAAACATGGTGATAATGGGTATGGAGAGGCTGTTCTCAGTGAGTGATCAGTGAGTCAGTTTAGCTTTTTCCAGGGAAATGCTTGACAGGCTGAATTCTGAAAAGTGCTTTGGAAGTACCTCATCTCTTGTTCTAGTGGTGTCTAGAATACTTTATATAAAAAATCATTTTTTTAAATGTAAAATATTGTAGACACCACTAGAGAAATTGGTACTCTTTTAGTGTGGAGGTAGGGAAGAATGAATAGTAATAGATTAAATGCTGCAATGCTTATTTAAAAACAAATAACAAACCCTAAAATTTAGCCAGTGTTCTAAGTGCCCATCTATAAGGATTATTGAAAATCTTGACTACTTAATAAAATTCTTAAAAGGTCTTCTTTGGACAGTTCTTGTCTGCTTTCTTTTTTTTTTTTTTTTTTTTTTAAATGAAGGAAAAATTTCAGAGTTTCTTATTATATTTTTATTGACCTCAGTGTTCAAGAAGTGGGATTGTTGTATCATAGTGTAAGTAGAGTGGTTCTATCATTTCTCACTAGCAAATATTAATGTTTTAGTTGCTTCATATCCTCAGCAGCATTTGTCATTGCCATTTTTCTTCTAGCCATTCTGATAGGTGCATAATGGCACTGTATTGGGTACATTGAGTTCTTAAAAATGAAATCCTATAGTAGTGTTGTTGAGCATGCTTTCTCACATGTATTTGCCATCCATATAACCTTGTGATGAAGTGTCTACAAGACTCAACATGGTCCCAAAGGATTTCACATGATTGACAGACTTGTATTCTAATAAAAAAATTAACATAACAGGGAAAGCTCTGCTTGGCTTCTTCTATTATAGTTTTGGATAGGATTAAACATGTTGTATGCCCAGGCATGTTGTTGCAAATCTGTAATCGTAGCACTTTGGAGGTTGAGGTAGGAGAACCTAGAGTTAAAGGTAAACCTGGACTGCATACATAGTAAATCTTAGACCAGCCTGAGATACAGTGAGATTGTTTTTAAAACAAACAAAAAAGTTGCACATGTGAAAATAATAATAGTATATTGTGAAACAACATTTGTTTTCCTCTAATCCTGCTTGTTTTCCTCTTTTTTTTTTTTTTTTTTTTTTTTAAAGATTTATTTATTTATTATGTATACAGCATGTATGACTGCAGGCCAGAAGAGGGCACCAGATCTCATTACAGATGGTTGTGAGCCACCATGTGGTTGCTGGGAATTGAACTCAGGACCTCTGGAAGAGCAGTCAGTGCTCTTAACCTCTGAGCCATCTCTCCAGCCCTCTTTTTTTTTTTTTTTTTTTTTTTACACCAAAGTAGCATATGACATTTAAGTGATACAGACCTTTTTACATTTTTTCATTTTGTGACATTTTTATAAATCCTTAGGAAAAATGTCTTCTATAGTGGACAAAGGAAGGACAGAATTGACAAATTATTTGAGACATTCAAATCTCACCACTGCTAAGGTGTGTGTGACACCGTGGATGTATGTATGTGTCTATCATAGAGTTTTCTTGATTGTGTTTGAGCATCAAACCTCTCCCTGTCACTTATTTAATGATATAAGGGATTATAAGCATTCACAAGCAATATTTCTAGAGATTTTCAGGAATTCATATTTGCTATGTCACTGTAGTATAATTTCTAGTACTCATTAAAATTTAATTTAATAGAAATTGAAATACGTGCATACTAGATAGATAATGTTTCTCAGACGTTACATTGTGTTTGAACTATTAAAACATAGATTGCTGGACCTTACCCCAGAATTTCTGACAAAACTGTGCAAGTTCTAAAATTTTGTATTTCTAACAAGTTTTCAGGTCCATGCTTCTGGTTTTGACTACACTGATAACCTTTTGGAGTAGAAGTGTAGTATGAAGTGTCAGTTAAGTGTTATCTCTTCAGCTGTGTGTGTGTGTAATTAGAAGGATGTGATTCTTATTGATATTTACAAGAAGAAAAATGTTCAATGAATCATTTTAAAATCAAAGTCTTTAAAGATACTGTGAATAGGCTACTCTTCTAGGCAGTGGATAATTTATTTATTTATTTTTGGTGGTATTAAGATACACCACCAGCTGCTGCTTTTTTCAAAAGTTTTAATTTTATTGAATTATAACTATTAATAAGATATATTTAAAATGTACAATTTAATGAATACATAAATATGTAAAAATATTTATCCATCTGTCTTAGGTTCGGTAGGAAAGGGTTTATTTGGCTTATACTTCCACATTGCTTTTCATGATTGGAGGAAGGCAGAACAGGAACTCAAGCAGGGTTAGAACCCGGAGGCAGAAACTGATGCAGAGGCCATGGAGGGGTGCTACTTATTGTCTTGCTTCCCTTGGCTTGCTCAGCTAGCTTTCTTATAGAACCCAGGACCACTAGCCCAGGGACAGCACCATGCACTATGGTCTGTGCCCTCCCCAATTGATCACTAATTGAGAAAATGCCTTATAGCTGGATCTCATGGAGGCATTTCCTCAACTGAGGCTCCTTCCTCTCTGATGACTCTAGCTTGTGTGAAGTTGACACACAAAACTAGCCAGTATACCATCTAACTATCTAACTTTATTATACTACCATATAATAAAACTTTATACTATCTTACAATTTTAAAGTATTTTTGTTTCTGTATATGTGTAGATGTGTGTCAACCACATATGTGGAAGTTAAAGGTCAACTTCTGGGAGTCAGTTTTCTCCTTCCACCATGTGAGACCTGGCGATCAAACTCAGATTTCAGGTTTTCTGGCAAGGGCTTTTACTTCCTAAGCCACCTTGCTGACCCCAGAATATCTCTATCAACCCATGGTCCCTGTGGACATATCTCAGTTCTACCTCTATTCCCAGACAACCTCTGGTTTACTTACTGTTTTATCTTTGTTTTAGAATTGGATGTAGATAGATTATATAATTGTATTCTATGTCTAGGTTTTTTTTTTAAAGCATAGTGTTGACTATTCATCATTGATTTTGTTTCATTCATTTTTTATTGCTGGCCATTCATTATTCCATTGCCTGGTGTATACTTTGGGTGATGATACAGGGAGTTTATAGTTCTTTTGTCATCTATTCAGTAGCTTTGTTTTAAATAGATAAGTAGAGTACCTTACTGAAACTTCATTTATATACTTCTAGAATGATCAATTTTTATAAAATTACTATATTCTTAGCCTCTTATTTCAGGTTTGCAAAATACTTTAGTATAAACTTAAGAAATTGACTGTCTCTGGGATATGAAGATATCTTGACATGAATGAGATTAGTCTTTTTTAAAAAAGAACTTGTTAGTACTAATGAACCTCTTTGTGTGGCTTCAAGCCACCAGCCCACTTTTAACCTCCCTCTCCCCCCAAAAAAAACTTTACCTCACATCCTTAATTTTGTCTTCAGCTCTTCTGCATAAGCATTTAGTCTTCACGATGACAGACTGCAGCATCCCATCTCTGATGGGGCAGCTCCAGTCTTGTTTTTGGCAGCACTTAACCTGTGTCTGCTCCCTGACCAGTGGCCACAGTTTCCCAAGGTTGACAGCTAGGCAGAAGCCCTGGTTCCTCTCTAAGTGGCCATGCCACTTAAAATTACCTAATGATATTTGTTGAATTTGGTCCTGTGGTGATTTATGCCATCACCATTATCCTGGCCTCCTGAGTGCTTCTGGGTGCTTACAAATGTGGCTGTTGCCATGGCTCTTGTGACTGTGACTGCCAGGGTTTTCGTTAAAGAAACATGTTTTTATTTTAATAATCTTGTGTATGTATGGATGTGTGTGTTGTGTGCATATGTGTGTGTAGGTACAGGAACCTGTAGACGTAGAAGTAGAGACCAGACGAGGACATTGTTCTGTTCTGTCACTCTCCACCTCATTCCTTTGACATAGGGTCTCAGTGAATCTGGAACTAGTTGAAATGGCCAGTAAACCTCAGCCTTCCTCCTCTCTGTCTACCTGCTGTGTTGGCGTTACAAGTGCTGTGTTCCGCCACACTGGGCTTTTTACGGGAGTGTTGTGATCTGAATTCAGATCATGCTTGCACAGCATGTGCTCTTAACAACTGAGTTATTTTTTTAGTCCTGTATATTAGGTTGTAAAAATTGAGGTTTATTTTACTGAATTAGTATAAAGTGAAAATTTACTTTTTTTTTCCAGCTTTTTCATTACTTTCTTTTATTCTACCTCAAATCTGAATGATTCTAAACATATAAATCAATTGCCTTACTGTTTTTTCTTTAGTTTTCAAGCAATGTTTAAAAATTACTTTTAAATAAAAACAAAATTTATTTTGACAGGCCTTTGGAAATGCAAAGACAGCTCATAATAACAATTCAAGTCGTTTTGGCAAGTTTATTCAAGTAAATTACCAAGAAACAGGCACTGTACTTGGGTAAGTACTGCTGCTTAGAAGCAATAGATTTTGGTACATATAAACATATATGTGTATGTATTAAGTACATGTGTCCATACATACATGTTTGGTACATACACGTATGTATATTAAGATCTATTTTATTTTCTGTGTATGTGTATACCATGTGAATGCAGTGCCCTTGGGGGACAGAAGAGAGGGCATCAGATCTCTTGGAACTGGAGTTACAGATGGTTGTTAGCAGCCATGTGAGAGCTAGGAATGGAACCCAGATTCTTTGAAAGAGCAGCCAGTGCTCTTAATTGTTGAGTTATATTGCCAGCCCATGGAGCATATTTTTATTTTAGTTATAACTCGTTTCATAAGCTATATATTATGACATTGGTATCTACATAAAAATTGTTTCCTCACTTTTTGGTGGGTTCAAACTGAGAAAAATTTAAGACTAATTATGACTTTTAACATCCTTAATTTATATTTGCTAACTGTTAACAATTGCATGTATTTACGTTTATATTATAAATTTTCAAAAATTTGTTTTCAAGTCAGAAAATGGCCCTTTAATTATTGTATTTCCCAGTATAATCACACTTTTTTACATATCCACATTAGTATTCTCCCAGTCAAGGTATTAACTTTGGTACAGTAAAAATCCTTACAGTTCCTATGATTAGTCATCTGATTGTGCCAGCAATATATTTTATAGATTAAAAAATTAATGGAGTATTCTTTAGACCAGTTTCAGATTCACAGCAAAAGGAAACAGGAATTACAGAGAGCTTCCATGTATCATTTCCATCCCTTCCAGCATAGTTTCCCCTGTTACAAACATCTTGTGTTAGTGAGGTCTGTTAAAACTGATGACAGTGTTGTTGCTCCTTTTTATTAATTGTGAAATCCATAACTTGTACTAAAGTTTGCTAATTGTGTTGTATATCCTGTTGGTTTTGAGAAATGTAGAGATGCTATTTACATTTAATACATCAGCATAATTTTACTGTGTTAAAATCGGTTGTGTTTGGGTTATTCAGTCCTGCTACCCTCCAGGTCTTGATAACTCGTGGTCTTTTACTATCTCCATATCACCTTTCCAAAATATATAGTTGGAATCATATTGTGTGTTGCTTTTTCAGGTTGGATTTTTTAGGCTAACTGTGTACTTAAAGTTCTTTTATAGCTGTTTCTTGCTTCATTGATTTAATGTTTAAATTTGCAATTATTTTAGAGATGATATCTTTGTACTTTTTAAAAGTACTAAATTTTTTTGTGTATTTGATTGAGTTTATTTTTAAGTATTTTATTATGAGTGTGATTTTTCTCTTACATTGTATTTTTCTTACTGCTTATTGTTTGTGTGTATGTGAAGCTATTGGTTTTTATAGTTTTATATCTAGTGCCTTGATGGATGGTTTGTACTTTACTGTTGTTGCCTTGATTGTTCAAGGCATATTATAAAAGATTAGTACCTTACTTGGGACTGGCCTGAGGGTTCTATCCCAGTCCCACTCTTGGCCCTAGCTCTCTGTTTCTGGTTCTGCTAAGAACAGCAAAAAACGATTCTAAGCTCCCACTGCAATGAACTGAGCCACTTTGTCATGATGGACTGTCTCCTGAACCGTGAATTAAAACAAAATCATTCCTTCCATTGTCTGTCTTTCCTTCCTTTTCCTCACTTCCTCCCTTCTTCCTCCCTTCCTCCCTTCTTCTTCCCTCCCTCCCTCCCTCCCTCCCTTCCTTCCTTCCTTCCTTTTTTCCCTTCTCTGTAAGGTATTCTGCCTTAGCAGTGGGAAATGTAAATAAGTCAACTTTCCATCACTGTGACAAAATACTAAAGATAAAAGAGGAAAGATTTTATTTTGTTTTACAGTTGCAGAAGTATAAACCCTCGATTAATTCACTCTGTTGTTTGTGGTCCTGTGGCAAGGCAGAGTATTATTGATGAGATTGTAAGATAGACCACGTGGTGGCTAGAAAGCAAGCAGAGAAGAGAGAGAGCAGGAGGAGAGGAGCCAGTATCCTCTATAGGGGCACATTTTAATTACCTAATTTTCTTCTACTGAGGCCCAGTCTGCTTCCTATTAGCACTATAGACTGGTGATTCAGTCTTTAGCCTATAGGCCTTTGTGGGGGATATTTAAAAGCTAAGCCATTACAAATATCACTAATATTTCTTTGTCTTTTAAGTTAATACTGTTTTCTCCATTAAGTAAAACTCTAGCTCAAGAGCTTTTATTGTATTAACTAATTAAGCATTGATTTTAATTGTCTTGAGTTTATGTTAGTATTACTTATTAAATTTTATCAAAGGTGTTTATGAGGTCTATGTAGATAAACATGTCTTCTGTCTGAGATACATTGTTATGTATCCCCCCCCCCCCCCCCCCCCCCCCCCCCCCCCCCCCGGAGCTGAGGATGGAACCCAGGGCCTTGCCCTTGCTAGGCAAGCGCTCTACCACTGAGCTAAATCCCCAACCCTTTTTTTTTTTCTCTGATACTGAGCTCTTTGGAATTCCTTGAAAAATAGTTTCACTTGGTCAGTACAAGCACACTGGCATATATACACATACATACAAATTGTTATTTCTCTATTTGATGGTTTTTATAATGATTTTTGTGTTCCTATTATTAAGTAGATTGGTCTCTACTTTTCTTTTTTATGCTATTTTATGCTCAGTCTTACTTAATTCTGCATTAAAAAAAAAAGCCAAAATTACGTGTATACAACCTCTTGGCTTGTCTGTGAAGAACCTAAAACCAATGTCATCAGCAACCACAAAAGTTCAGGAGAGGTGTTCAATGGCAGTTTCATAGATCATTTCTTTTCTTGATTTTTTTCTTTCTTTTTGATTTATTTATTATGTATACAGAAGAGGGTGCCAGATCTCATTACAAATGGTTGTGAGCCACCATGTGGTTGCTGGGAATTGAACTCAGGACCTCTGGAGGAACAGTCGGTGCTCTTAACCTCTGAGCCATCTCTCCAGCCCTCTTTTCTTGATTTTTAAGACTTACCAGTTTTCAAAGGCTCAGTTGGTACTTTTTAAAGTAGGAGTTAGGCTTATAGTTGTGTTTTAAAAGAGAATAGCAATAGGTAAAGTCATGTACATTGCTTTTCAACCTTGAAGATAGTACTGTATTTCTTCATTGATTAAGATAGTTTTGTGAGTTAGAAAGTAGATGTCTAGTTTCCTTTATTGAAGGCTCTCCTGTTGACTACCTAAAAAGTATAAACATTTTATTCTATGGTAAAAAACACAGTAAACAACATATATATATGTATTGAGCATTATTAACTTATTTTTTTTATTTATTAAGCATATATATGGGGTGCATTTTGAGTATCAGGTTTTGTTCTAAATATTGAAGATAAAAAAACATATAAGCATGTTCTTTGCCTTGGTCTTCATTGTCTTTTGGGGGAAATAGATATTTATGTAAGTTGATTGTAGTAAATGAGCAAGAAAAAGTGGTTATAGCATTGTCATAGTGGTCAGTTTGGTCAAATTGAATTAAGTTAATATTTTTAATTATCTTCTTGACATTATGAAGCAAATTTTAGATAATTTTATTTGAAAAGTCAGATATACATAAAAATAGAGAAAACAATTAAATAGAGCAAGGACATCCTAGATAGATTCAATAATATTTAATTCACCTGTCCCTTCTTTTTCTATTCTGGTTTTAAGTAGAATTTCAGACACATGTAATGTGCTCAGCATTGTAGTGAGCAGGTAAATATCGTGGCATAGTTTGACTAACTCATTCTCTGAACTGATAACTTTTTTTTTTTTTTTTGGTTTTTTTTTGAGACAGGGTTTCTCTGTGTAGCTTTGCGCCTTTCATGGATCTTGCTTTGGAGACCAGGCTGGCCTCGAACTCGCAAAGATCTGCCTGTCTCTGCCTCCTAAGTGCTGGGATTAAAGGCATGCGCCACCACCGCCCGGCTAACTTTTGTACCAGTAGAACTCATGGATTAGGATGGATAAAAAAGAGATGTCTAGGAAGTAGTAGAATCAAAAGTCAGTCTTTGTAGTGAAATCAGACCTGGGTTCATCATATTCATAAGATGATTATGTTGCTGATTACTAGTTTATGATTTTGGTTTTGTGTTTATTTTTTGAAATAGAGATTTATAGTGTATTTACTCTTGATAGAGTTCACCTTATCTCATTCTCTAGCCATTTTATGGCATAGATAGTTTTTTGAGAATTTAACATGGATAATGCTAATATCTATAACAATTATAATGATGAATGTACTGCTGTCATCTGGAGAATGCTCCTTTATACTTTTGAACTGTCTAAATAAATAAAATCTACCATATATTAAACTTTATTATTTACTTATCTAAACCAATTTTTATTATTTATGTCAACCAATTTTATTTTCTTCCAGGGCCTATGTTGAAAAATATCTACTGGAGAAATCTAGACTTGTTTATCAAGAGCATAATGAACGGTAAATATTTTTATTTGTATAATTAGATCAAATTTACAGCACCACACAGATTCCCTTTTAGATTCTTTGTACACTGTGACCCTTAATTCACTGTATATCATGCATAATTTTTATATGAACTACTATTTCTTTTTTGGGCAGAATGCTATTTTTCCTTTTAAAGGCATTTGGGAGATTTTTATTGCATATGCGGAACTGTTATTCTTTCTCAGTTCTAGATAAATTGAGAACAGGAAAGTGGTTTTTCGCATGATAAACTCATTCTTCGGAAAGCCATCTGTCTTTATAAGCTATGGGCCTTTCTTGTATTTCTTAGTGTTCTTCTCATTTGAAAGTAGTAATAAGCTAGGTGTGGTGTTTCACACCTCTAATCCCTGTACTTGGGAGGCTGAGGCTGGAAGATTACCATGAGTTCAAGGTTTGCCTAGGGTATGTAGTAAGTGCCATGTCGGCTTTGGGATATAGTGTTAGACACTTTCTCCAAAATCAACTACAAACAAAATGAGTTTTCATAAAAGCTCTTAATTCCATTGTCATATTTGAGGTAAATGGGACTTAAAAATGAAACATGTTACATATTTCAGATGAAGAAACCAAATTTTTCAAGGTAAATTAATTGCTTCACATGTCAGTGTGTTAACAATAAAGTTATGACCCAGAGTGTGAAGTTAAATATCCCTGAACTCTTATGTATACCTTGGACATCTTACTTTTCTTCTTATGTACTTAAAATCTTTCTGTGTGTGTTTCAAGGTCTAAATGAAATTAAAGGTTTTCTATTTAAAAAAAATTTTAAATATATCTATATATGTATCTATATTTTTTTTCTTTTTTTTTTTTTTTGAGACAGGATTTCTCTGTGTAACAGACCTGGTTGTCCTAGAACTTTTTCTGTAGACCAGCCTTGATCTTGGACTCCACTTTCCTCTGCCTCCTGAGTGCTAGGATTAAAGGCATGCTCCACCATGCCTGTTGGTTTTACTTATTTATTTAGGGTTTTTTTTTTTTTTTTTTTTTTTTTAAATGAAGGGTCTTACTCTGTAGCCTTTTCTGTCTTGGAACTCAGGTTGGTTTTAAATGCACAGCAATCTGTCTGCCTCTGCCTCCTGAGTGCTGGAAATAAAGGTGTAGGACACTATATTTGGCCTTGAAAGACTATTTAGGACAGGATTAACATGGTCCTTATATGTAATAAAAGCTCAGTAATTAATGACTAACTACATAATGAAAATGAATTATTGGCAGGATTAAGTTAAGAATTTAGTAGGTTTGTGTGTGTGTGTGCGCGCGCGCGCGTGCGCGCGCGTGAGAGAGAGAGAGAGAGAGAGAGAGAGAGAGAGAGAGAGAGAGAGAGAGAGAGAGAGAGAGAGAAAGGGAGCTAGCAGAAATAAGAGAAGATCTTTATTAGAGATGTTTGAATACATAGAGAGAAGGCTGTAGGTATACTCAGTAGAACACATGCACAAAGCTCTGGCTCATGCTATAAGCAATCTGTGTGGTTTTTTGAACATTATAATGGAGTAGTGGGGATATAATTTTGATTTCTTGGGTTAAAGAATAAATTGGAAGTGACAATACAGAGTTTACAAACTAGATTGTTATTTTGATTGCTTTATTTGACAAGTGCATGTATGTATTCTCTGTTTATGTGTTGCTGGATTTGGTTTGCTGTTATTTTGGTGTGGATTTTTTTTCTGTCTATATTCATAAGATTTAATGCTCAAAGGCAGTGGTTCTCAAACTGTGGGTCATGACCCCTATGAAAGGGTCATTAGAACTTTGCACAGGGGTCACCCAAGACCATCGGAAAAACAAGATATTTGCATTGTGATTCATAACAGTAACAAAATTACAGTTATGAAGTAGCAATGAAAATAACTTTATGATTGGGGTCACTACAACATGAGCAACTATATTAAAGGGTCGCAGCATTAAGAAGATTGAGAACCACTGCTCTAAGATTTACCTTTTTGGTCTAATCTATATTTTTTTAGAATGAGATGAAGGCTATTCCTCACTGTAATTTCTTGCAAAGCTTCTGAAAGATTGAGTCACCTTAACAGCATAGTCATATCTGGTTCTTGGTTTTTATTCAGAAGAAGTTTTGATTACTAATTCAAATACTTCAGTGGTTATAGAGTTGTTTGAACTTTGTTAGTTGAATTTAGTAGCTTGTATTTTTCTAGTCTTTTTCATTTTTCTAAGTTTGGCTATGGTGTTTCTATTCCCTCATTCCTGACTTTGGCTTAGTCTGTTTTTATCAGTTTAAATACAGGTTTGTTAATTTTGTACATGTTTTCAGAGAACTAGTTTTTAAAATTTCGTTGTACTCTATATTACTCACTATTTATTTGTTCTCTAATGTTTGCTATTGCTTTTCTTCTGCTTGTTTGGTTTAGTTTATTCATTTACCCCCTTATTTTTCTTTCTTTACTTTTCTTTTCTTTTTTTTTTCTTGGTAATTTATTTGTTTTTTTGAGACAAGGTTTTGGTCTAGCACAGGCTAGCCTGTAACTTACTGTGTAGCCCAGGCTTGACTTGAGTAGTTCTCTGTCTCAGCTTCTTGAGTGCTGGGATTATAGCATGAGCTTCCACATCTGGTCACATAGTTTTGAATTTTGGGAATTTCCATCATTGGTTTAAATTTTATTACACAGTGGTTAGATTTCATTTGACTGTGTTCAGGCCTGTTTTATTGTCTAGTAAAGCTTCATGTTGTCTTGAGAAGATGTATATACTCTTGTGTTAATGTAGATAAAGTGTTAGGTGCAGTTGGTAAATACCTTACTGGATTTAATTAGCTGCAAGCTCTTGATTAACTTTTGGAGCCCTGAAAGAGTAATTTCAGCAAATTTGTGAAGTTTTTTTTTTTTTTTTTAACTTTGTTAGTGTTAGAGAAGACCATTTTGAAAGTCCCCACTTTCTCATTTTCCTGCTTCTGTCTCCTCCCCTTTTTTTTGGTATTCTACATTCTGTTTTATAGGCATACTAAATATTGAATTTGTCACATTGCCTTAAAATTAAAGTAAATCAGTTTACTAAGTAATGTGTTCTTTAAAAACAAAACAAAACAAACAAACTAACCAGAATTAGTCATGTTTATTATATGTTTTGTTCCCAACAGGAACTATCATGTATTCTATTACCTCCTCGCAGGAGCAAGTGAAGAAGAGAGGTTAGCATTTCACCTTAAACAGCCTGAGGAGTATCATTATCTCAATCAGGTAAGAGTTCACGAAAAGCATTTTGAAATGTAGGTAATAATTAGATTTTAGTTACTGAAAAAGTTTTTTAGTGCTTTTTTCCCCTCAAGTCAGATAATGGATATTAACCAGTGCCTTTATGTAGTTAGTCTAAAATTTAAGTGTTGTAACTTCCAAATGTAAAAATGATTATCTCCTTTATACAACTGGTAAAACATTAAATATGTTTTCTATGCATTTTGTGAAATTCTTTTAAGAATATTAAGCTGTTTCATAGTACTTTTCTGATCAGAAAAATGTTACGTTCTTTTATTGTGACTTACTTTTATATACCCAGGATGTTAAGTGTAACTGGTAATTAATGCTTACCTATTGCAAAGAAATTGCTTCAAACTTGATTTGCATGTTTTGCAGTCTAATGCACACATGTCTGCATGCTATGATACTAACTTAGAGTATCACTGTATAATTTAGTGAACAGCCCTCTTAAACATTTTGTAGGAAGCCAGGCATGGTGGCTCATTCTGGTAATCCCAGAATTTGGGAAGCTGAAGCAGGAGGATTACCATGATTTTGAGGCCAGTTGGTCTATATAGTGAATTACCTTGTGAGTTTCTGTGTTAAAAACAAAACAAAATAGAACAAAGTGTCAAGATGAAATTCTTCAAAGGCAAATGATTTAGAGAATATATCTTTCTTTAAAATTCAGAATTCAGCCTTAAGCTTCCATAATGAGAAATGATCTTCACAAATTTTCACGATATTCATTTCTCTATTTTTTTCGTTCTCATTAAAATCCCAAACCCACCAGGCGGTGGTGGCGCACGCCTTTAATCCCAGCACTCGGGAGGCAGAGGCAGGCGGATCTCTGTGAGTTCGAGGCCAGCCTGGTCTACGTAGCAAGAGCCAGGAATGGCAACAAAGCTACAGGGAAACCCTGTCTCAGGAAAAAAAAAAAAAAAAAATCCAAATCCAAGTAGTGGAGTTGTTACTGTAATAGATCATTTAAAGAATAAAGCAATCTCTCTTTTTTTTTGTTTGAGGCAAAATATAATATTTATGAGAAAAAGGCCTTTATGGCAATGAAAAATATCCATAGGGAGTTTTTTTTTTCATTTAATTTATACTTGAGTGCATCAAAATTATATAGTAAAGATGATGAAAGTAATACCATGGACTTTTCCTCAAATGTACAGTATACTCTACCTGCTAATTTTTTTAACTTTAAAACTTCATATTAATATACTATAAACTACCTTAACTTTGTGTTAATAAATCTAGAACTTAGAAGTTACATCACTTTCTGTTTGAATGCTAGAAATTTTTACTGTACAAAATTAAGTATATTTTTGAAAATTACTAATTCAGCTCCAGCGTGATTATTTTCTTTAAATAGGTGATAATCACTTATAAATGAGATGTTAAATTTTACTGACTCAGAATGTTATATTCCTGAGTCTTTGTGTAATGAGTGGCTGTGGCATACATACATAATGTCAGTACTTACAGGATAAGGAACTTAGTGGTTAATACAAATATCAGAGCCACTGGACATTGACATGTATAAGTTGAATAGAATAATATAGGATCTCCCAGAATCTGAATATTTATTTAGTTTTTATTAGTGTATGTTGCTGTGCAAAATAACTGTTCTTTGGATAGAAGTCTTGCTTTCTGAATACTGCATCTCAGAGATCGTTACATAAGTATAATTCCTACCTAATAACTTCTACCTAACTAATCTGCCTTGCTTTCAGATAACAAAGAAACCCCTCAGACAGAGCTGGGATGATTATTGCTATGATTCTGAGCCGGTCAGTACAAGTACCTAAATATTTTTTGATCCTGTTAAAGGGACCTCACATTGTTAATTTGCATCCGTCTTGATCAGTCAGCATGAAGATGAGCTGATGTACCAACAGGGCTAGGAAAGAGTATCACTAGTTTTTAGTTACTTGGAATGATTGGTTTTTATGTAATAATTTGTTGCTTATAGACCAATTTACTATTTTTATATATTAAACCTAATGTTTAATCTTCATTTAACATTTACTTTCACAAACAGTGAATAGATTATCATCCCTGATTGCCTAGCACTGAAGTGGCTCTGTTTCAACTCTAGTATTTTTTTTCCTTTGAGGTTTTTATTATGTTTTGGTGCAGTATGAATGCTATCCACAGTCTCTCATCCCTAGCTTGATACTTATTTCTTAAAATTAATTTTTAGGGAGCTAGAGAGATAGCTTAGTGGTTCCTAGTGCTTGCTGCTTTTCCAGAGGATGAGAATTTGGTTCCCAGTACCCAATGTCAAATGGTTTACAACTTGTCTGTAACTGCAGCTCCAGGTAATGTAGTGCCACTTCTGGCCTCTGAGGGCACACACCCACATTCACATGTATATGCACGTATGAGTAAAATAAAATTACTTTTTAGGAGCTGTAGAGATAGCTCATTGGAGGAAATGCTTCTTGCATAATCCTAAACACTTGAGTTCAGATTCTTAGTACCTATATAAAAGCTGGGTATGGTACAGGTCGGGTGTATAAAGACGGATCTCAGGGGCTCTCTGGCTAGATAGTCAAGCTTAAACAATAAGTTCCAAGTTCAGTGAGAGAACCTGTTGCAAATAAATAAGGTGGAGCCTGATAGCAGATGACATCTGATGTCATCCTCTGGCCTCCATGTGTAAAATATGCTCCCTGTATTGGGTGTTAATCTTTTTCATATAGTGAGTATCTGGTTTTTTTCCTCTGATTTTTTTATACTAGTAAGAGAAACTATAAAATTTCTACCTTAAAAATTGCCTCTAAATTATTGAAATTCTTATAAATAAGATTATTTTGTGAAGCTAGAGAGATGGCTCAGAAGTCAAGAGAATTTTCTGCTGCTGCAGAGGACCATGTCTTAGTTCTTAGCCATGTCTGGCAACTATTACTCTAGTTTCAGGAGATCGTATGTCCTCTTCTGGCCTCTGAAGGCCCAGCATTCATGTGTACATACCTATACACAGGCACATGGACATTACACAGAAATGAAAACCTTAAAAAAAAGACTACTAGAGGTTTTAAATTGAATTATATAAAGGCATATATGGTAGAAAATGACTGTTTAACTGTTTTAGTTTATGTAAGTACAAATTTGTAATTACAAAATGATGACAAAAAAGCTTTTCTTTCAACCTATAGTTTGGTCACTTATAAAAGGCTGAAAGCATAGATACATCTAGCTGTTTTTATTAACTAATTAATAAAGTTCTTAAATATTCTTCCTATCCTATACATATAACGTCTTAATCCTTGCTTTAAAGAATCACAGCTTTCTCATTGCATGTTATTATAAACAATACTGATTGCAAAATTGGTCTATGCCAGATTTGTGAAGCATCAGCATATGTGGGTGCTAGTTTTTTCCTTCAGACAAAATTTAGTTACATTACCATTTCATAATTTAGAAGTTATTGGTTTTAGATTTATATTTTAGGAAATAGACATTTCAGTTTGTAGATTCTTGATTAATTGTAATAGAAAAAGTATAATTTATTTTACTTCAAAGAAGTTGTCCTGGTCTATCTTTCATTAACCACCTCAAGTAGATCATTCCTCTTTGGAAAGCAGGTAGGCTACTGCAAACTCACTACAAATATGATTGATTACTTGTTCAGACTTGGCTGTGGAACTGGGGATTGGTCTTCATTTGTTCAAAGTTTAAGTAATGCTTAAGATTTTGAGGTTGTTTGGCTTGCCCCCAGTACTAGCTCATCCATTTACTAATTTTGAGACCTTCAGAAGATCACGTAATTCTTTTTTTATATCTCTTTGAATTTATTTTATTTTACTTAATCTTTTTATTTCTTCCATCTACTTCAGAGAACAGTGTTCCTTGGTCATTTCAGCATGCTTATGTTCTTGCACTTTGGGTTATATAGCAAGATTCTGTCTCAAAAAGACCAAAGGAGCCCCAGGCCTGTAATCTTGCCCTCAGAAAGGCTGAGGCAGGAGTATCTCAAGTTTAGACTAGCCTATGTTACTTAGCAAATTGGAGGCCAGCTTAGCTACATAGTGAAATTCTCCAAAAAACCAAAAACAAGCAAACAAAAAAATTCTTCAAAAATGACCTTTAAATTTCGTATTAAATTTTAACAATATGTATGAAGAATTTGATAGAGTACTGAACACTTAAGTGCTAGGAAGAAATGTCATTTGTATAGTTGTCATTATTTGAATCAGAGTACATCTTTTTTTTCTTCTTAAAATAATTTTGTAGATACAATTTTTTATTCTTTTGTTTGTGTGCCTGATATTATTTGTGTGTATGTGCAGGAGCACATGTGTCGAGGCCAGAGAACGATTTTGAGTGTTGTTCTCAGATGCTGTCCACATTTATTTGTGTTTGTTTTAGTGCCTTTCACTGGCCCTGCAACTTGGAAGTAGGCTACACTGGCTGGACAGCAAGGACCCACCTGTGTCCACCTCCCTAGTGACACATGCCACCATGCCCAGCTTTTTAAAAGTGTGGGCCCTAGAGGTTAAACTCAAGTCCGCATGCTTGCAGGGCAAATATTTTACCTATTGGAATACTCCCCAAGTCTGTAATTTCCTCTTAATACTACTGCCAACTCTGTTAGTCTTGTTTATTATATTTTCAAATAACTATAGCCTGAACTTTGATTAGCTTATGAATTTATTTATTTGTTTGTTTGTTTGTTTTTTGAAACAGGATCTCTCTATTTAGTTCTGACTGTCTTAGAGCTTGCTTTGTAGACCAGGCTGGCCTCAAACTCACAGAGATTCTCCTGTCTCTGCCTCTGTGATTAAAGGTATTCATCACCACACCCTGCTCATGATTTTTTTTCTTCCAAGTGAATTTAAATATCAAGTAGTTATTCTGTGGGTCTTGTAGTTTATTTTTTCCTATTAGATTTTCCTCATAGTATATTTGGAAAATAAATTAAACTTCATCTTCTTATGAGTTTTTTTGACTTATGTGATTCATATTATAAAAACAATGTAGACAAATTTCTGAATGGTCTCAATAAATAAAAAACACGGAGCCAGAAATTTGGGTTAAAGCTTGAGAGAAAGATCAGAGGAATAGGACAAACCATGAGCTAACCTCACCTTCCCAACTCCGCAGCTTCCAAAGAGAGCTTCTTACTGTATACTCATGTTTATATGCCTTTCTGTTCTGTTCTGTCATTGGCTCTCTTATCCAGCTACATCACTTCCTCTTCTTACACAGCTCTGTCACTTTCTGTCTGTCTGTACAGACCTCCAGACCTCTGCGGTTGGTACTGGGGTTAAAGGCATGTGTCACTACGCTTGGCTCTGTTCCCTAGTGTGGCCTTGAACACACAGAGATCCTGCCTGCTAAGTGATAGGATTAAGGGCATGTACTACCACTGCCTGGCTTCTTTGTTTACTTATAATGGCTGGCCTTTTTCCTCTGATCTTCAGGCAAGCTTTATTTATTAAAGCACAAATAAAATATCACTACATTTCAGCACAAATAAAATATCACCACAAAACAGAATTGTTATAGGATCATTATACCATTTGTGCTCGCTCGCGCTCTCTCTCTCTCTCTCTTTCTCACACACACACACACACACACACACACACACACACACAGAACATGCATAAATGGTCCCAAGGGGACCTGTAGTGAGAGAATTATTTTTAACAAGTAACCTTTGTCCACTACACAGTGATTTAAGTTACTAGAGTTTTGAACTAAATTTAAGGAGCACTGTTGAATGGGAGAAAACAGTATTTGGAACAGATCCATTTTGGTTTGGCTAGCTAATTAATTATAAAGTTTTTGGCTTTGAACAGCTATTGAACTTGTAATCTGTTTTGTTATATGTAAGATTATGTCTTCATCTTTTGAGATTGTAGTAAGTTTATCTGTATCAAGAGATGATGATGACTGGTGGATAGATATTTAGCAAATGCAACATTTTCCATCTTCAGTGACTTATGATATATGCAAATATGAGGCCTTTCATTACCATAGGCTCTTTTGGTCTTTGTTTTGTCAATTATAAAACATGGGCGATGAATTAAATACTTAGACTATGTGGTATTTTGTGTATTTGCTCTTTTTTGTCTTGCCTCAAACTCACTGTGCAGCCCAGAATGATCTCCAACTCTTGGCAATCTTGCAGCCTCAGCTGATCTTGTGCTTAGATTATAGACCACCATGCCCAGCTTGATAATATATTAATATCTATTACCATTGTAACTTGATCCTGCTCTGTGTAATTTCAGTCTAAAGACCAGCCTCTTGTAATTGTTTATGGGTTTTTTTTTTGTTTCCTTACCTAAGACTCCAGTTTATTCATTTCATGATTTTTCAAAAAATTATCTTTGAAAGAGTAGATAAGTATATGTTTACACTTACTAGTGCTTGCAACTCTCAGCTCTAGTTTCATATTGTTTCCCACAGATAACTTTCAGATCAAGCTCTGGTTACTCACAGGGGTGATTGTTTTTACAGTTTGTCACAGCTTAGACTCACCTGAGAAGGGAGTCTCAATTGAGGAATTATCTAGATTTGCTGGCCTGTGGGCATCGCCTGTGAGAAATTGTCTTGTTAATTGATGTAGGAAGACTTAGCACATGTGGGTGGCACCATTTCGTGTCTTGGGGCCCTATCTGTGTAAGAATATCGAGTGCTAGCTGAGCACTAGTAAGTATCCAAGCAAGCAAGGATTCATGCATTTAGTTTTTTTCTCCTTTTGACTGTGGATGTCATGCTTTAAGTTCCTGCTTTAACTTTCCTGAAATGATAGGTTGTGTTCTGCAACTGTAAGCTGAATAAATAATCTGCTCTTAAGTTGCTTTTATCACAGTACCAGAAAGAATTATGATTTTGGTGTTTCCTGAGACCACATCATAATTGTGAGTGAAAAATATTCGATTATGAATGACTGCAAATATGAAAGTATTTCTATTTCAGCATATCTTTTACTTTATTTCCCCAGTATTTTAGGTGCCTGTTTGAATTCACTTTTGAAGGAAATAAGAGCATATCAGTTGTAAGAATCACTGCTGAATACATTGAGTTTTCATAAACATTTTTTTTTTTTGTTTTGTTTTGTTTTGTTTTTCGAGACAGGGTTTCTCTGTGTAGCTTTGCGCCTTTCCTGGAACTCACTTGGTAGCCCAGGCTGGCCTCGAACTCACAGAGATCTGCCTGGCTCTGCCTCCCGAGTGCTGGGATTAAAGGCGTGCGCCACCACCGCCCGGCTAAGTTTTCATAAACGTGTTTACACCCTCCTTGTTACTGAAAATATTTGATAAATTCTAAAATGAATAAATTGAGGTCTTGGATTAAACAAAAAAAAACCCTTTAAATATGTTTTACTGTTTAAATATGTTTACTAGGTGTGATGGCTTCTGTCTGTAATCCTAGTACTTTGGGGCGGAAGCAGGAATATTTTCTCTCCCAAAGAAAAAAGAAAAGAAACAAAAATAAATAAAACAAAAACCCAATAAGGCAATGGAGTCCTGTTTGTGTTGGTCAACTCCTCCTGGGCATGTGTCCTGTTTTGGAGTGTATTGATATACCCAGTGTCACTCCATTGGAGAAAACTGATTTTCCCTTTCCCAGCAGTTACCATTTCCAAATAGCTTCTTGGTAAGTGATGAGACTTTGTGGTCACTTCTTCATTCTGGGATTTTGTCTGGTTTGAACTTTTTGAAGTTTTGTGCTGTCACAGTCTCTATGAGTTCATATCTGTATCATCCCAGCTGTGTCTATAAAATACTTACTTTGGAGCCATCCACCACCTCTGGTTCTTATAATATTTTTGCATCCTTTTTAACATAGATCCCTGAGCCTTGAGAGGAGGGTTTTGATGAAAACATTTCATTTAGGGTTGCATACTCCAAAGCCTCTCACGCTCAGTCTCTGTTTGTAGTTCCTATCTACTTCAAGAAGTTGTTTCTCTGATGAGGTCTGATCTATGTATGATATAGCAATATGTCATTAGAAGTCATTGTATTGCTATGTTCCTTTACCACAGTGGTTCTCAATCTTTCTAATGCTGTGACCCTTTAATAGAGTTCCTCATGTTGTGGTGACCCCCAACCATAAAATTATTTTCATTGCTATTTTGCTACTGTTAAGAATTGTAGTATAATAAATAGCTGAAATGAAGGATGGTTTAGGCAACTCCTGTGAAAGGTCTTTTGACTCCCAAAGAGGTCGCAACCCACAAGTTGAGAACTTCTGCTTTAGCAGAAAAATAGCTAGGCTTTCCCCTAGCAGCCAAAACCTATCTAGTCTCAGGTTCTTGGCCACTTTAACAGTGTCAGGTATGAATTCCAGCTCGTCAAGAAGTGGTTAGTTAACTCATAACATTTGTGCCACTATTGCACCAGTATATCCTGCAGGCAGGTCACTGTTGTAGGTTGCAGGGTTTGTAGCTGGGTGATATTGATGGTTACTTTTCTCTTCCTGTAGTGTGCGAAGTACCTTCCAGCACCATGAACTCTAGTCAGTAGGGTTGAAGCTTCTAGTGGGGCACCAGCTTGATTTTTCTATGTTTGACAGTATAAGTAAGTGTTGTCTTCAGCAATAGGGCCTTGCCATCAGTTAGTGAAGCCTTGGCAAATAGCCTGTAATGTTTGAAAGGAGGTTTGATGGGACCCCTTTGGCTAGCTCAACAGATGTAACTCATTCTGTTTTCTTTCCCTGGAAGACCCCTGCTTCCCACTTCCTGGTCCCTTACTAGGTACTCAACCTCTGAGGTTATTCTAAATGAAACACACATATTTAAAGCTTAAAAGTAGAATTCACATGTAAGAAAACATGCATTGTTTGCTTAAAAATAACAAAGCACAAACAAGACTTTATTACAGGCCAAAGAAAATTACTTAAAACCCTTATTTTGGAGAGACATTGGCATTTGTATAGAATGCATCTAAAAGTTCCTTAAAAAAATTTGGGGTTGGGGATTTAGCTCAGTGGTAGAGCGCTTGCTACAAGCGCAAGGCCCTGGGTTCGGTATTCAGATCCAGGAAAAAAAAAAAATTTGTACTCAGAAAATCTGATGTGTGTGTTCTTTCGCAATAAATTTAAACTTTCAGAGTGTGTATGTGTACCTTTCCATGTGGAGAATTAAAAATTGTTAACATTTTAACCTTAAATCCTGAGATTTAGACTTTATTTCAGGATGTAATCATGAAATTCTAATATCTAGTAAGTTTTTTTTTTTTAAAAAAATATGATAGATACTATGTAAATACTTTAAAAATGAAAACATACTGTATTTTTCAAGGTCATTCAATTCTGTATGTAATTCAGCAATTGTGTAATTCAGAAGTTATGGGAGTGAAAGTATTTATAGACCAGAACAGACACAGAAAAGATTTATTCAGGAAATTGACATTGCTGTAAGAGACAGTCTCTGCAAAATAACTGTCCTCTGAGAGTGTAGTTTCCATATGTTAGGTAGACACATAACTCACTATTTTGCTAAATAGTAAATTTTATATATTTATTATCTTCAGATTGGCTATTTGTGGTAAGGTGGCATAGATTATTAGGAGTTAGACTCTAAATGTTTTCATAAGACATTGTGGGGCTACTTGAATCAGATTCCATGTAGTCAGGGTCTGATTATTTGGCAGTTTCTGTTTTTATTTTCAACTCTTTTTTTCTCCACAGTTCTTTCAGTAATTTGATCTTGGCACTGACTTGATGCTTGTGATTTGTGGTGAATAAAACAGATCAGTTCTTTTTGTCCATTGATTAATTAATGTAATATTCCCTAGGAAGATAGACATTAAAAATAAGTTGAAATTTGAGATATTTTTGACAATTTCACTATAAAGTGGTGTGTGAACATTGTAAAGGGATTATGTATATGATGTTAGTGTTGACAATTTTATGAAGTGAAATGTAAAGGTTACACTAAAAAAAACATTCATTGGTAAGTTGTTTTGTTTGATATTTTTTAAAATGGGATCTTGCTCTGCAATCCAGGCTGGCATAGAGTTTCTGATTCCCCTGCCTCTGCATCTGGAGTTTTGGGAATATAGGCATATGCTACCATGTCTAGACTAAAAATAAATAACATTATTTTTTTAATATTTATGAGATTTATTTAATTTTAGTTATGTTTATGTGTGTCTTCCTATTTGTGCATGTGAATACTTGCTAAAGTTGGAAGATTTCCTGGATCTGGAGTTAGAGTCAGTTGTGAGCTGTCCAGTGTGAGTGCTGGGAACTGAACTCCAGTCATCTGCAAGAGTAGCATGCACTCCACGAATATGTCAAGCATATGTGTGGGATTAGAGGACAACCTCTTGGAGATATCAGTTCTTTTTTTCTACTTTTATGTAGTTTCTGGGGATTGAATCAGCTTTGTCAGGCTGGAACAATAGGGGCTTTTCCCACTGAAATATTTTGCCATCCCTCAACAACTAAAAAAATGTTTATATTTATTTTCTCTCTCTCTGTGTGTGTGTGTGTGTGTGTGTGTGTGTGTGTGTGTGTGTGTGTATTTATTTATTTTATTTTATTTATTTATTTTTTTTGTTTTTTTCAAGACAGGGTTTCTTTGTGTAGCTTTGTACCTTTCCTGGAACTTGCTTTGGAGACCAGGCTGGCCTCGAACTCACAGAGATCTGCCTGCCTCTGCCTCCCAAGTGCTGGGATTAAAGGCATGCGCCACCACTGCCCGGCCATGTGTGTGTTTATGTGGATGTATGCAACATGTGTGTCTGTGCAATGAAGGCCAGAAGGAGACATCAGATACCTTGGAGCTGGAGTGATAAGTGATTGTTTGATACCTGATGTCAGTGCTAGAAACTAACTTGGGTGTTCTTGAAGAGCAGCAAGTATTCTTAAGTGCTGAGTGATCTTTCTAGCCCTTCAGTAACTACTTTTATTGATTCATGTGACATGTATTTTTTGAGGGGCTTTCTATTTTGACATAATCCTTTTTCCCCCCCCTTGGTTGATCGCTATGATGTGTGTATTTATTTGTTTCTGCTACTCTTATCTTTTCTTTATATACCCACTATAACACCAGGTGGTTCATAATATGTAAATCTAGATTTCACTTCTCAACTGCATACTATCTGTTATTATTTTTTGTATGTGTTTTTAATTCAAGGCCTTATGTATGATAGACACTTGTTAAAAATTTATTGAATAAATTAACATCAACTTATGGACTTGAGCGCTCTTATATGGTTTAAATCTCTAAAAATCTTTAATGCTACTGAAAAACAAACTTGGTAGCTACATATTTTATGCTGCTAGCTCTCAGCCTTATCCATTTTAAGATCCTGTGCTATGGTGATTGTTTAGGGAAGAAAAAAGGTACTATTAATATTTGGTAGATTTGTTTACTTTGCTTATCTGTACTCAGATAAGAGGCTTAATGAGTGTGACGATGTGTAAATATTCTACTAGTTTTAATCATTTGCACAGGGACCTACTTAAATTAATGAATGGCTCACATTGTTTTTTAACAGGTAATCTTCATATGTTTTCTCCCACCTCTTGTCTTAAGCAGGATTGCTTCACAGTGGAGGGAGAAGATTTGAGGCATGATTTTGAACGATTACAATTGGCCATGGAGATGGTAGGATTTCTTCCCAAGACACGAAGACAGTGAGTTTTTAAAATTTTATTCATTTACTATGATTTTATATTTCTAGTGGAAAACAAAACATTGTGGTTTTTTTAATTTAAATTTTTAAAATTTATGTTGTGTTTTTGAGTCTTAGTTATTTTAAAAATATTTTTATTCTTTGACAGTTTCATACATATTTCCAATGTATTTTTAATCACACCAATTTGTAGCTGAAGTTTTCCTCTGGCCCATGGTCAGGACAGATCTCTCTCACCTGCCATCCTACAGCCACTTGGACCCAATTAAACACACAGAGGTTTATATTAATTAAAACTACTCGGCCATTAGCTCAGGCTAACTATTGATTAGCTCTTACATTTAAATTAACCCATAATTCTTATTTATGTTTAGCCACGTGGCTTGGTACCTTTTCTCAGTTCTGCCTTCACATCTTGCTTCCTCTGTGTCTGGTTGGCGACTCCTGACTCAGCCTTTCTCTTCCCAGAATTCTCTTCTCTGCCTATACTTCCTGCCTGGCTACTGGCCAATCAGCACTTTATTTTTTAACCAATCAGAGCAACACATTCACAGCATATAGAGCGATATCCACAGCACCTATTTTCAGCTTCCTCCTCTTCCTTTTCTTTCTTCTGTAACCCACTGAATAGAATTTGCTTTGCTTGCATAAGCATGGAACCTACCTGCAGCCATATCCATGAAGAAAATGGACTTCCTCTCGTCCAGTAGTCACCAGTTGCCAACAACTCCACTGCTAGGGATGGAACCTCATGAATCCCTTCCCTGAACCATGCTGGGATTATTCACTGGCTTGTTTCTGTGCAGTTTTTTGCAGGTTATCGTAGACTGTGAGTTGGTGAATGCAGTGACCATGTCATGTCCAGAAGGCAGCATTTGCAGTACTCCCCTCCATTTTTTGGCCCTGTCTATGTGGTGTTTTCTGAGTGTTGTGAGATTTATACAGAAGTCTTATTTAGAACAGATTACTCACTAGTTGGACTAGATATGAGTCTCTATATTGGCTGCCCACTGCAAAAAGAATCTTTTTTTGACCATAGTTGGAGCAGCACTAATCTATGAGTATAAACATAAATATTTAGAAGGCAGTATGACAGAATGACTTTAGCAAAGTAACAGTAGTGGGCCCTTCTACTGGGGCTCATAAACTCCTAGTCTCCTCAGCTTTTGACCATGGTCGCAATATTCCTTCTTGTGGAGCAAGTCTTAGATCCCATCAGAAAACTGTTGGCTATCTCCATAATAATCATGCCACTTTTCTCGCTTCTTTTAAAGTTTTATAAATGGCATCACTATTGCCTTAGTTATATTAAGATTTGAGTGTTGCCTCACCACCTTTTTAAAACTAATCTTTGAGAAGCTGATGAAAGCTAAACTACTTTGGTAAAATGTATATCCATAGACATTTGCACATGATATGGAGACTTCATGAAGCTTCCTGAAGCCTATCCGTGGACTAACTTAAAAACTGTTACTTTTGTTTTTTACAGTTTTTCATCTTTTCATTTTTTACATCAGTGATCTTTAGTGTTAAGTTATACATATCTATAAGTAAATATAACATTCCATGCATATTTACATGTGTGCTATTGTGTTAAAAATTCTTGATCTGTGGATGTAGCTCCATGATAGGGTACTTGCCTTGAATACAGAAGACTGTAGACTCAATCCCTAACAGCAATACTGTCAACAAACAAACAAACAAACAAAAACCAAAAACAAACCACAAAACCTTTATATGTGTCAATATAAACAAAATGGAAACATAAAAGTTTTAATAGGGCTAGAGAAGATGACTCATTGGATGAAGTGCTTGTGCAAAAATAAGGGCTGGAGTTCAGATCTTCGGAACCCATATCAGAAAAGCCTGGTGGGCATGGCATGATGGCCTCCCTTTTATCCTAGTAGATAGGAAGCAAAGATAGGGAATCTCTACAGCTAAGATGGAAAAAACGACAAGCTCTGGTTCAGCAAGAGACCTTACCTGAATAAATGCCTCAAGGGGGAGAAAAATAAGAAAGGACACTTATGAATTGGAGTGATGACTCAGAGGTTAATAACATTGGCTGCTCTTCCAGATGAAGTGGTTCAATTCCTAATGCCTATATGGCCCCTTACCACCATTTGTTACTCCAGTTCCAGGGGATCTGCTGCCCTCTTTTGGCCTTTATAGGCACTACATCAATGTGTTGCATAGACATGTCTGCAAAATACCCATATACATAAAATAATACATAAGTTAAAATTAAAATTTAGATGAAAGATACCTGATGCTTAACTTGGGCCTCCACATACATTCAGTCACATGCACAAACCCTCTATACGTGTTCACATTCATACATGCATGCATAGCACAGCAACATACATACACCAAAAAACATTTGTTTCAGAAAATGAAGTAATTTATATTTAAGCAAACTATTTAAAATTAAAGCTATAACCTTGTCTCTTCCCAGAGGAGTAATTTTGTTGTTGTTTTTGTCTGTGTAGTCCTGGCTGGCCTAGAAATCACTCTGTAGACCAGATTGGCTTGAAACTCAAAGAGATCTTCCTGCCTCTGCCTCCTGAGTGCTGGGATTAAAGGTGTGCACCACCACCACAACCCAACTGGCGTAGGAATTTTTTTTTTCATAACTTTTATCTGTTTAATTTTGGAGACAGGGTCTTGTTATTAGATATTGTTCAGATGGCTTCAAAGATCTGGCGTAAGGGCCTGCCTTAGCCTCTCAAGTAACTCAAACTACAACACACACTTTCGAATCTAGCTATTTTTATAATTGTTTTTGAAGTGTGTATGGGATTCATCTTGAAGAATATGTCATATTTCATTGTGTTATGTATGAATAATCTCTTGAGTGATGAGTTCCTACTAGGAGAATATTAGCCTGACCTGTTTTTCTATGTATTGGTATGCCTCTTGAATTATAAAATTGTTTGCTGGATTCCATTCATGAGAAGTTGGTTAAAACCAAACAATATAAAGTATAAATGTGAAAACATACTTAATTGGTGACAGAAACTGCAATTCACTGTAAGTTAATATATGAGAAAACCTCCCTCAGTTTCTGTTATATCCCTCGTCCCTCAGGATCACTTATATACTGCATATGACCCTGAGTGGATGACATAAATTGAATGAAGTGTTAGAATATGGACTGATTGAATGACTCTAATGTTAAAAGCTGAATTCTGAAATGATCTGAAATTTAAAATATTTTGAATATTGACATGCTGAAAATTCTTCAGACTTTGGGGCATTTGAGATTTTTAGATTAGGAATATAAAACAAATAAGGTCATGAACCTATTCTACAATCTGAGAAATTCCAAAACCTCAAATATTTCTTGTCACAATAATTTTTGAGTAACTTATACTTTTTCTATATTAAATAGCAGTGAAATGGAATTTTTGGCAATATAGTGTTTACTTTTCATGTATTAAAGGGATTATTTGATATGACTGGATCCCACCTTGGAAATTTTAGGATTCTGTAAGTTTCAGTGTGATCTTCCCTGTCGTTTTATCTTCTGTTTTCAGACATTCCTTTACAGAAAAATATGCATTTTAACTCATGAGTCATAGTTCTAATATTTATTTATTTATTTACTATTGTATAGTATATTTAACATTTAACTATTCTCCATTTGAAATTATTTTTATCTCTTTTCCACTCATTCAGAAAATTTGATTGTTTTGGATAGAGAACATATTGTGTGTAATGCTACTTCCCTTTCTCGTGCCCACAGTTATCTCTGTTAATAAATTGTAACATTCTTTCCTATTTGGATCTACTTTAGAATTGCTTTTCATAGCTGTGTAGCCATCCTTAAATTTTGGAGTGTTGAACATTATTTTTTTAACAAAAATTTATTTTAAAGATAGGTGTATGCTGTGTAACTCAGGCCTACCTTGGACTCTGTGATTTTCCTTTCTTAGACTAATGAGTGCTCTTAGATTAATGAGTCCCACCATACACAATAAAAGCTGTTTTAAGTATTGTAATGTCCCACCTTTATTAAGTGAAAAAATTTGTCAATTATACCATGTTTTTGCTGTCTATATTTTAAGACACCTACTTTTTAGCTTTTTGTGTTATTTTCTAATGTAAGATTATAAACATTTTAAGAATCAAGATTCCAACTGGGCATGGTGGCACAGACATTTAATCTCAGCATTCGGGAGGCAGAGAGGCAGGCAGATCTCTGTGAGTTTCAGGCCAGCCTGGTCCACGTAGTCATTTCCAGGACAACCAGGGCTATATAGAGAAACTCCATCTCAAAAGAAAAAGGAAAAAAATCATGATTCCTGTTTATATTTTAAAATCCTTCAATATTGACTTATATTACATTAGGTTATTTGTAAGGTGTTATTGCTTAAGAGTTGTATGACATATTTTTCAGAACATTAATGTACCGATTTTTGAAACAAAAATATGAAAACTGGGTCATACATTTGTGTTATTTTTGACTTGTAGTTTTTATGATGTTTTAGTGATACTGAATTTATTTTTTTATCTTAGGATACTTTTATAAATTATTCCTTTGGAATTGACTTGTATTTTGTAATTTTAAATTACTGGAAAAATACTGCTTATGAATTAGATGTTGATTAAATACCTCTTAAATTATATTTGGTTCTGAAGCAATATGTTTGTTTTAATTAGAATATTTCCCAATTTTGCAAAGTCAAATTTCAGCTATTATAAATTTTTAATTATGTGAAAATTTAAGAAGACAAATGGTTAAGTTTTCATAATAGGTTAGATTTATCCTAAGGAAGTAATAAGTCAATAAGGCATATAGATACATGCATTTAGGACATTTTAAAATATTTTATTTTTATTTTTAATCTGTATATGTCTGTGTATGGATTTGTACTTAAGAGTACAGTGTCCATGGAGGCCAGAAGAGGGTGACTGATTCCCTGGAGTTGGAGTTGCAGGCTTTTGTGAGCCATCTGCTATGAGTGCTGGCAACTGAATGTGTGTCCTCTTCAAGAGTAGTTAGTAGTCGTGACTCATGAGCTAGCCATCTCTCCAGCCCCCTTGAAGGGCTTTAAAAAATTGTGTGTGTGTGTGTGTGTGTGTGTACTTCATTTATGTGTATGCTTCTTTGTGAGTACATGTACACATGTTTGTGTGAATGGGTGTGCAGTGAGTCCAGAAGAGGGCATTGGATCCTTTGGAACTGGAGTCATGGACATTTGCAGGAAGCCTGGCTTGATATGTGGCTGCTGGGTTTCAAACTCCAGTTGTCATGATTCTGCTACAACCACCTAACTACTGAAGGGCTGGAATGTTCAGCTGTGTTAAATGTCTGAAATGTCAGATAAGTTAAGGCGTGATCTTTTTTCAGCTAAGTGAAAGAAGTCATAGGTAACTTCTGAGGCATATGAGATTGCAGCAGATGCTAAATGGTATTGAGTAGTAATAGCAAAGCGAAGACAGAGTTTGAGTTAGTATTTCAGTAAACTTTCTTTAAGGAGAAGGAGAACATGTTGAATCTAGGGTGATTTATTTAAAATAAGAGAAAATAAACAGTATTCAAATGAGAGGTAGGAAATGAAGACACTATGGCTCCTGAGTCAACTGGGGGTGAATTTGTTTTGGATTTTGGAATGAAATGAGCTTTGAGAATGTACATTGCAAACTTTAATCTGTGCTTTTATTCTCATAGGATTTTCTCTCTGCTCTCAGCAATACTACATTTGGGTAATATCTCCTACAAAAAGAAGACCTATCGGGATGACTCTATTGATATCTGTAATCCTGAAGTACTGCCTATTGTCTCAGAATTATTAGAAGTGAGTCATTTATTCTCAGATAAATGGGTAGCTTCTTATTTTTATTTTATATATCCTTTATATTTGTAAGTGGGTCTATTTAGCTAAAAATGATTTTTTTCAATACTATTTTAAAATTGTGTCTCCAGAAGTTGGAATTTCTCCTGGATCCCTGCCTTACTTTACTTGTGAGTGTTCCAGGATTCTTAGGTCTGTGTTTGCCTTCTTTGTCCCAAACACATATAATCCCTCAGTTTGTTGATCAGGGTGAATATTTCCACTCTAGATTGTTTAATGTCCTGGGCCCATTTTAATATTGCTCTTTCTAATTTGAGGTTTCTTTTTTCTCCTCCTCCTCCTCCTCCCCCTTCTCCTCCTCCTCCTCCTCCTCCTCCTCCTCCTCTTCCTCCTCCTCCTCCTCTTCCTCCTCTTCTTCCTCCTCTTCCTCCTCCTCCTCCTCTTCTTTTTTAGAGATAGGGTTTCTTTTCTTTCTTTTTCTTTTTCTTTTTCTTTTGGTTTTTCTGTGTAGCTTTGTGCCTTTCCTGGAACTCACTCTGTAGCCCAGGCTGGCCTTGAACTCACAGGGATCCACCTGGCTTTGCCTCCCGAGTGCTGGGATTAAAGGTGTGCACCATCGCTCCCCAGCGAGATGGGGTTTCTTTGTGTGGCCCTGGCTGTCCTGGAACTTGCTTTGTAGACCAGGCTGGCCTCGAACTCATGGAGAGATCTGCCTGCCTCTGCCTCCTGAGTGTTGGGATTAAAGGCGTGTACCACCACACCTTTATTTGAAGTTGGGGTGTCTTGGAGAGTGGAGAGAAGAGGTGATACTTTTTAATTATTTCCTTAATGGCTTGAGGAGGACTTAAAGATCATCTCTTGTTTCATTGCTCTTTCCAGAGTGATGGTGTGTGGTCATTTCCAGCTAACTCTTCATCTTACCAGATTTACACCATCCAAATTGATGTTGTTTCTTTTAGGCTGTCTCATCTGACAGATAAAAGAGAACATATGAGTATATTTTAACTGTGTACCTACAAAACATTTTTATATATAACCATTTGTATCTGTGTAAAACCAGTGATTTTATACCATTGTATGTAAATTCATTTTTCTGTAAACTCTCACTCCCACCAGGGAGAAACATGTTTCATTGTGGAAAATGGCTTTAAATTAGAGGATAATTCTTATGGGTATTTCTTTTTGGCTTTAATTGTAGGTTGTATTTGTTTATACTGTTACTTAGCTCCTCACCTTTTCCTTCTCTTTCCTTCACTGATATTGTTTCATGTATATGTTATACGGCTATAGTCTTTCGTCATGGCCTATATTTCTTCTTGGAACCCCCTCCTTCCTTAAATAATTTTAAAAATTTGTATATAGTAAGTTCTACTCTTTGTGCTGAATTAGTTTTGACAAATGGATGAAGTCATGTGTCCACTGTTACAGTACAGAACTCTTACACTGCTCTAGAACTTCGCCTTAATTTGTATTTTCTACATATAATATAATTGTAATTATAGGATTAATAGTATTTCTAGATTGGCTTATTTTACTTGGTAGCATGCATTTATGATGCATCCTTTTAGGCCAGGTGTAGTGCCACATACCTTTAGTCCAGCACTTGGGAGGCAGAGGCAGTCAGGTCTCGGTGAGTCTAAGGCCAGCCTGGTGTACATAGTGAGTTCCAAGACAGCTAGGACTACATAGAGAGACCTTGTCTCAAAAAACCAAACTAAAGCAAAAGACAAAAGGCATTCTTCTACCTCTGGGTAATACTAACATTGTGCATGTGCTCTTCAGTTGTCAATCCACTCATGAATTGAAGAGCATCTTGCTTGTTTCTGGTTTGGGGCAGTTAGGAATAGCTTGAGGTGCTTTTTTTTTTTTTTTTTTTTAAATTTGAAATTTCAAATAATACCTTTTATATCTCGGTTTATATGCCCTTCCATGGAGTTTAACCTTATTAAGAACTCTAAACTAATTCATTGTGCATAGAACAAGTTACTTTTCTTCAGCATAGTTTAGGTTAGTTTTTAGAGAAAAAAAGTTATTTACTAGTATGTGTCCATTATAAAGCTACAGTGCCAATTGAGGGCATCAGATACCTCTTTTTCATATCTCTAACTGCAGTGTTTATTTTTTCTTTATATATGACTGATCATTGTTTATTAACTTCAGTGGAATGATACTATGACAGAAGAGTCTGGTAAAAACAATGCCTTTTATTGGAGCTAGACCACTCATTGGAATAAATTTCTACCAAGATGTAGACTGTTGTATCTAAAGGTTGTAATTTTGAAGGTCGTAGACTATATTTCAATCAAGTGTTTCAGGTAATATTTTAGTCAGCCATTTAGTATTATGATAAATTAGGACATTGTGCCTGTTGGTCCTATTTTAAACCCAGACATAAATAATAAGGTTTCTAGTCTTAATTATTATTCTTTTGTCAGAGGCTAGTTAAGAGAGAGAGGTTCAGGGAAATAAAAGAGAAATTCAGGGTTTGGGAAATGGCTCAGCTGGTAAAGTGCTTGTTATACAAGCACAAATATCTGAGTTTGGATCTCCACGCCCAAGAAAAAGCTGGTCTTATGCATCTGTAATCCAAGCACCAAGAGAGTGAGAGTAAGGGATGGCAGGAAAGGTAAGACCCTGAGCTTACTGGCCGGTCAGTATAGCCAATCAGTGAGCTCTGGTCCCATGAGAGACCCTGCTGAAAAAACGAGGTGGAATCAGGCATGGTAGTCATGCCTTAAATCCCAGCTCTCAGGAGTAAGAGGCAGATGGATCTCTATGAGTTCTAGGACAGCCAGGGCTACACAGAGAGATCCTGTCTCAGAAAACAAAACAAGATCGGCAGAAAGAAATAAATACCTGACATTGAATCCTGCCTTCCACATATACACATTTATGTACACACACACAGATGCACATAACAGTTTTTTTTTCTGAAAATCCTTTTATTTTAAGTGTATAAGTATTTTGCTTGCATGTATGGATGTGTACCATGTGTGTGCCTGGTGCCCAGGAAGGTCACAAGAGGATGTAACATTCTCTGGAACTGGAATTACGATGGTTTTGAGCCACCATGTGGTTATACAGAGCTGAAACAAGGTCATCTGCAAGAGCAAGTGTTTTTAACCACTGAGCCATTTATCCAGTCCCCATTTAGAAAAAATTAATAATTCAGTCAGGTGTTAATGGTGTATGCCTGGAACCTCAGCACTCAGAAGGTTGAGGCAGAAGGTTCATTATGAATTTGAAGCCAGCCTGGGCTACAGAGTGAGACTCTGTTACAAATAAACATGATATTCTTTACTTCTGGGGTAAGAGTAAAAGCAAAGCAGCACCTTTATCTGAAAGTTTAATACTCATATATAAAAATAAATTTTTACAATGTAAGTATTCATTAGGAGTATTTTTCAAACTCAAGGAGTGCTTTTATCCTTAGTCTGTGTCATTATCTTTAGATTGTGAAGTCTAGAAAAGCACGTATGCATGTGTATATATGTATCTGTTTTGTTGATAGAATGTCTTACTATGTTACCCAAGATGGCCTTGAACTCCTGATCCTTCTGCCTCAGCATTTGGAGTGCCAGATTTTTAGATTTGTGCCTCCATTCCCAGATATATATGTGTGTGTGTGTGTGTGTGTGTGTGTGTGTGTGTGTGTGTGTGTAAGACGCTGGTGAGAACCCATGACCTTTCACATGCTAGGCAAGCGTTCTAGAGTTAAGCATTCACTTGGAAGCATACTTTGAAAAGAAACCATTTGTTACCTTTTTTTTTTCTATTTTAGGTGGAGGAATTATTGTTAGTGGTATGTTTAAGTTCCACTTTAGCCATTATTAAGATTACCTATGTATTTCTTTATATTCATTATGTATTTCTCTCATTAAAGTTTTTTTTTCTAGTTAGCTTTTCAGAATAATATAATTCAGTCTCTGTCATAAACCTTACATATTGAATATACTTTTCTACTTTATAGGTTAAAGAAGAGATGCTCTTTGAAGCATTAGTTACAAGGAAGACGGTGACGGTGGGAGAAAAACTTATTTTGCCGTATAAGCTGGCAGAGGTATGATTTTCTTGGGCATCAGTAGTTTGAATATTCTAGAATATAGGTTTTTTTTTTTTTTCAAGATGAAGATGACATTAGGCAAAATGTATTAATTGGAATATTTCCTAGGAAAAAAATAATAAATTTTCCATAGATTTTGAAGCTTAAAATTCAGTATGGTTTTATATTTATGTTTTTTAATATTAAAATATAACAAAATAAAATATACAATAAAATAAAAATTGTCACATCGAAGTTGGACACAACAAGCTAGCAGAAGGAAAAGAGCCCAAGAGAAGGCATAAAAGTTAGAGACCCACTTTTTTGCATACTCCAGAATCCTATAACAACACTAAACTGAAAGCCTTAGAAGACCTAGCGCAGACCTGTGTAGGTCTCCTGTGTATGCTGGTTCAGTCTCTGTGAGTTCATAGGAGTTTTGGTCATGTTGCTTTAGAGGGCCTTGTTTTCTTGGTGTCTTCCATCCTCTCTGGCTCTTACATTCTTTCTGCCTCCTCTTCCAAGGCTATTGTCTGAGCTCTGAGGGGAGGATTCGATGGAGACATCCCATTTAGGGCTGGGTATTCCAAGGTCTCTTACTTTGCCTAATGTCTGGCTATGAGTTTTTTACTTGTTTTCATCTGCTGCAGGAGGAAGCTCTGATGATGGCTAAGCAAGGCACTGATCTATGAGTATTGCAGCATATGATTAGGAGTTATTTTATCACCATAGTTTTTGTTTGTTCATTTGCTTTGTTGTTTTGCATTTTGTTTTTCAAAATAGGCTTTCTTTTATGTAACAGTTCTGGCTGTCCTGGAACTTGCTTTGTAGACCAGGCTTGCCTTGAACTCCTAGAGATCTGCCTGCCGCTGGGATTAAAGATGTGCACCACCACTGCCCAGTTTATTTGTTTTTTAGACCACTGTATTTGGTTTTAACCTAGGTCACTCGCGATCTAGACTCTGGTTCTTGGTCACGCAAGTAGGGTCAGGTATGGGTTCCATTTGGTGGAGCAGACCTTAAGTCACGTCAGATATTGTTTGATTACTCCCACAAGCTTTTTGCCACCATTGCAATAGCATATCTTGCAGGCAGGATAACATTGTAGATGAAAGGGTTTGTGGCTGCCTTGGTGTTTACATTGCTTTTTTTGTTAATGTTCAGGGTATCTTCTTGTACCAGAGACTCGGTGTGGTTTTAAATAGGAGGCTTTCACTTTTCTTCAAGGATCTTAAAAAAACCTTATTAATTTATGTGTATGGGTGTTTTGTCTGCATTTATATCTTTGTACCATTTTTATATAGTACCTATGAAGGCAAGAGTTAGAGACACTTTTGAGCTGCCATGTGAGTATTGGGAATTGAATCCAGGTCCTCTAGAAGAGGAGTCAGTGCTCCTAACCCCTGAGCAATCTTTCCAGCCCCTCTTCAAGTATTTTAATTTTTTTTTATCTCTCCTTCCCATTGAACTCTGGATGTTGTATGTGTTAGCTATGTATTCTACCACAGAACTACATACCTAGTCCCTCTTCATGATTTTGTTTCATTTTACTATTGCAGGGCAATAGACTATAGATAAGATTATAAGCAAGAGCAGTATTTCACCCCAGTGGCCATTTCTTCTTAAATAGTTTACTTAGTCATTTGCTGCTCAGCATACTTTGTCATCTTCGTCATCAGTCTTCTTCAATTGCTGGCTAGTCTTTCAAAGTTTATTTACCTCCTTTTTTTTTTTTTTTTTTTTTTTTTGGTTTTTCGAGACAGGGTTTCTCTGTGTAGCTTTGCGCCTTTCCTGGAACTCACTTGGTAGTCCAGGCTGGCCTCGAACTCACAGAGATCCGCCTGGCTCTGCCTCCCGAGTGCTGGGATTAAAGGCGTGCGCCACCACCGCCCGGCTTATTTACCTCCTTTTTGTTTCTTCTTGAAGTCTTTTTTTTTTGGGGGGGAGCGGTTTTCGAGACAGAGTTTCTTTGTGTAATCCTGTCTGTCCTGGAACTCAATGTATAGATCAGGCTAGCTTTGAACTCAGAGATCCCCCTGCCTCTGCCTTCCGATTTCTGGGATTAAAGTTCTACACAACCTCACTCGGCTTTCCTTGAATTCTTTAAATGTAGGATGCAGTGTTCTGTTTTTACTTCCTATAACTTTAAATATCTGAGTACTTAGGCTGCCAGGTGTTGTTGTTGTTGTTGTTATTGTATTTCTCAGGTATATAAGGGTAGAAAAATGATTGAAAATTGACAATTTTAAGAAAATGATGTGTATCCAAAATATACTTCCGGAATATAGGGTTAGAAGAGTAAAAGATTCAGAAACGAGGAAGTTGATGTTGAACTCCAGAGAATTGGTTGTGGATCATATTGATCTGTTCATTGCACAGTATGTGGTCTGCTCCATGAGTTCCCTTTTGAACAGTATAAAGCAGGCTTGTAACAGTTTTGCCTTTCTTTTATATTTAAGTTCAGTGATTTAATATTTCTTTCCCTGTGTTTTGTTTCTTAAGATGCAATTTTAATTACATTTTGCCTTTAAGTTAGCTTTTAACCTTTGTTTTATTTTTTCATAATATTTTTGATGTATTTTATTGTTTAATAAGTACTCAAATCCTCTTTGTGCTTAACATTATACTAGATATTAGGATTTAAAATGTGAGTCAGTCCTTAAGTGTTGCTTTTTTATACAAAGAGCAATGGAAAGTCCATTTTGAACTAAACTGTTTTCTTAGGCTTTTCAAAATTAATATTCTGGCAGCAGTGTGATTTGATATAGCACAATAGCACAATTTACTATTGTGGCAATTTACATGGGTCATATGAGTCTGTATTTCAGCTAATTTTTTGGAATAGTGGTATACAGGCTGATGACAAGGTGTTCATACAGCCTGTGATATCATTTGACACTAGGTTCTTTTCTAGATTCATAGGTTATTGACAGGCCTCTATTTCTTATGACTATAGGTAGGACCGAAGTAATATTGCCCCCGTATCCATGACCTCCCTTCCGTCTTGGACTGTCAGTCAGGATCCAGTCTTAGAAACTAAAGGTGGGGCTGGTGAGATGGCTCAGAGGTTAAGAGCAGTGACTGCTCTTCTAGAGGTCCTGAGTTCAATTCCCAGCAACCACATGGTGCCTCACAACCATCTATAATGAGATCTGGTGCCCTCTTCTGGTGTACAGGGATATATGCAGGCAGAGCATTGTATACATAATAAAGAAATAAATCTTTAAAAAAAAAAAAAAAAAAAGAAACTAAAGGTGGCATACTGTAGGTGGGCTTTTTTTTCCTGCCTGCCAGTTCCCAAATAGCTAACTAACTCACTGTATATAGGTTTCATAGTCTATTGTAGGACAGTTCCATGTGTCTGGACTCATAGTAAGGTAGGATGCCATGGCAGAAGAGCATGGTGGAACAGAGCTATTCATGGCAGCCAGGAGGCAGTGTAAACCACAAGAAAGGACAAGGGCAAGATATAAACCCCCAAGACAAATTCCAGTGACCTATTTCCTTCCATTCAGGTGTGACCTTTTATAGTTCCCTACTTCCTATTAAATAAAGTAATAATATTATTATCTCTGCAAATGCTCTTGCAGATACACACAGAGGTGTAAATTTTTAACCTCTTAGTCATCCTAATTCCAGTCAGGTTAACAGTTAAAATTAGCTTTTATAGGGAGGGAAGTATACAGAACACATCAGTAGGGAATAAGATATTTGAGACCGTGTTAGGCACTGAAGGGAAGAAGCTGTAATAGGAAGGAGAAAGATGTTTGCTTTGTGTAGAATGGTGACATGCTAAGAAACAGATAAATATAATTTGATATGATCAGTAGGACTTAGTCATGCCTTGAATAATGGGAGACAGGATAGAAATGGAAATGATAGATCAGACTGCATTACAGATACATTGACTAGAGAGTATAGAATTAGGAGGAGGTTAGAGGGTGAATATAAACTAATTGGTATATGTGGATTCTTTATGATTTGTTTTTAAAAATAAAAATTCTGTTTCCTATAACCAAATAGATTTGATTAATTTGAATTTAGTTTGTTTTTAACTCAAGAATTTAACTTATAAAATTTATTGTTATAAAATCCTATATGCTTGGCTTATTTTCCTTCATATATTTTACATTGCTTAATTTGATGAATTAATTTCCTTCTTAAGGAAATAGATTATTGTTGTAGTTTACTGCTTAGTGAATGCATTCTTTTTCTTTTAAAAAGTGTTAAGATACATTGTATATAATTTACCAAAATGTAGAATTTTCAGATCATATGCCATTGTTTCCCCGTTAGGACTCGAAATAATTTTTATTTATTTGAAACTTTCTACTGTTGACCATAATTTGATAAATTCTTTCCTCTCAGTAATTCTTTTTTGTCTGGTAATGTGAATTTAAAAATATGTGGTTTTGAGACAGTCTCATTGTATGCCAACCTGGGAACTCATGATCCTTGCTTTATAGCTCTATAATAAATGCCTACAGGTCTTTGCTGTGGTGCCTGGCTTAGAACATTTAATTTTTAATTATTAAAATTCAAAATAAGTTCATCACCTTTGTGTTATGTGTTATAGCATATCTCCAATTTATAGATATCTAAGCTATAGTCTAATAATTTGAGTGACTTCTCTGGTGCACACAGCTAGAATGAAATCCAGAAACAGATTGGCTGGACTTCTTCACTCTCTTATTTCCTTACCACTTGAAAACAGATGTTAATTTAAACAATAAAACATTATTACCATTTATATTCTTTTAAGTGGAAGAACTCAATTCTTTTTATATTTTTTAAACCAAAGTGTGTGTGTGTGTGTGTGTGTGTGTGTGTCTGTCTGTCTGTCTGTCTGTCTGTCTTTTGAGAGAGAGAGAGAGAGCCTGACTTTGTAGTTCATGCTGGTCTTGAACTCATGAAAGTCTGCCTGCTTCAACTTGAGTGCTGTGATTTACAGGTTTGAGCCACTAGGCCTAGCTTTAAACTGTTCACAATGTGAATTTTCTTTTATTAATAGCCTCTCTGCCCTTTATTTGCATGTGTGTGTTCCCGAGTTTGATATTTGGAATCTTCCAAAATTGCTTTTTCATTTTTTTTTTAAACTTTAACTTTTTGAAGTAGAGCTTCTCAGAGGAACCTAAAAGCTTTCTAGGGAGCCATCTTGCTATGTGCATGCTTGTCTCCTCCTTCCCATGTGGAATTACACGAAGCTTGCCATGGCCACTCCACATTTATGTGGGTTCTGGGGATCTGAACTCCTGTCCTTATGCTATTCTAGCAGGCAATTTAACTGTTGAGCCTTCTCCCACTTTTTCCCCCAAGCAAATTTAAATTACTTGGATAGTACCAAGAAAATAGTGAAGTGAGAGAAAATAAAAATTTCATAATTCCTTAATTATAAGATTGTTACTATTTCCTAGGATAAAACAGTTTTACAGTACTGTGAATGACAATCTGAAGATAGCTAGTAGAATCATTGTGGCAATATAATGTCTATGTTTTAAGAGTGTAAGAAGGATTCTTCAAATGGTAATGTCCTTTTTGCTGTCAGATTTATTTCTTAACTTAGAATATTCTCTCCCATTATAGCTGGTATGGTCATTTGTTTTCACACTTCCCATTTTACCACCTTTATTTGGAAGAAAATATGCCCCCATAGTCAATAAAAAAAATGCTTTGAACTGAGTGATTCATACAGTGTTTTTGTTTCATGACAGTTTTTTCCAGGATCCCTGAGTTGGACTAAATTAGAGTACATATAGAAAACTTCAATTATAGGCTATTTAAATTGACAGGAAATCCAGTTTCTAATTCAAAATAGGTTTTCCTTCTGAAATGAAAGAAAGAACAGTCTTTTATTGTATCTTAGTGAAATTATTCCCATTCCTCTTTACACTCATAATTCTCTTTGTGTTTTGTAGGCTGTGACAGTGAGAAACTCTATGGCTAAGTCTTTATATAGTGCTCTGTTTGACTGGATAGTTTTTCGTATTAATCATGCACTTCTGAATAGTAAAGATTTGGAACACGATACCAAGGTAAAGATCTGTTGTATTATATTTTACCTGAAAACTGTTCAATGAACTGGTGAGTACCTGAAATTTTAAGGAATAGAATTATATAGAGTCAAATCAACTTTACTTCTGTTATTTGTTTCCCTATTCAGGTTAACTGTTCTGTCTTTCCATACCATTTTCCTATATATTTATATGCTATAGACATTTATATACAACATTGATCTTAAAAATAGAAATAGAAACAGAATCAAGCTTTATATTGTTTCAGTGTTTGCTTTTTATATAACAATCTCTTAAATAGATTCTTATAAAATACATTTTCAAATAAAATTTCTTAAACTATGTCATTATATATTTTTAATAATTGTGTAATACTAGTTGGCGTGGTAGCATATGCCTTTAATCCCAGTACTTGGGAGGCAGAGGCAGGTGAATCTCTTGTGTTTGAGGTCAGTCTGATCATCTGACAAGAGAGTGTTACAGGATAGCCAGGGCTACATGAAGAAACCCTGTCTTGGGGGAAAAAAAACCCAAAAAAACAAAAATTGTAACATTTAGTGTGATTTGTGCCTTAGATGATCTCACTGCAAGTAAATATTTTTGTTCTATCCTGAACAGTACTGAAATAAATATAGTTTTTTGAGACTGAGTGCTACTGTATAGCCAGACTGTTCTTGAACTTGAGATCTTAATATGCTTAACTGATAGGTGCTTGGGATTACAGATGTACTTCACCGTGTTCCAATATGGATATTCTTTCGCTGACCTTTGTGCACTTCTCTGTAGTATAAATTCAGTTTATTATTGCTGGATTTAAGGATGTACATATTTTAAAGATTTGTTATCTGTTGCTTTCTCAAAAGGACTGTATATTTCTACCAGTGGTATGTAGTTCCTTTTTTCTCTGAACTTTTATCCAAATTGTATATTATCAGTATTTATATTTTCTAATATATAAGAAATTATCCTCCTCTCCCATTTTTTGCCATTCTTTTTAAGAATGAAAGCCAAACATCTTGTCATGCTTTTCTTAATCTTGTTTCTCCTTGTATTATTTATTTGTATCTTAGTTTTGCTTTATTTTCTTTCTACTTTTACTTTTTAAGAGCTGTTGTGGACATTTTAGAGATTTAGTTTGATGCATTACTGCAAATATTTTCTCTCTTAGTTCCTTTTTAATATTCATGCTATAAGTTTTTATGCATTTATTCCTGCCATTCTTTTATAATCTTTCATGTATGTATTTACTTATGTAGAAAGGTATGTTCTAGTCCAAGTTTATAAAATATTTAATATTCTACTTTTAGAATTTAATTTTGGCTGGGTGGTGGTGGCGCACACCTTTAATCCCAGCACTCGGGAGGCAGAGGCAGGCGATCTCTGTGTTCAAGACCAGCCTGGGCTACAGAGTGAGTTCCAGGACATGTTCCAAAGCTACACAGAGAAACCCTGTCTCGAAAAACAAAAAAAAAAAAAATTGTTTTCAAATTGAAATTTTGTTTGCTTGGGTTTTGTTTTGTTTTTTGAGACAGGGTTTCTCTACATAGCCTTGGATGTCCTGGAACTCACTATGTAGGCCTGGCCAGCCTCAAACTGATAGATCTACCTTCTTTTGTCTCCTGAGTACTAGGATTAAAGGCATGTGCCATCATGCCCTGCCTTTTGTTTGTTTGTTTGTATTTTTAGGATGTCGCAGGATATTGCAATTTAAGCATGACCTAACCATTTCTCTGCTTCCTCTTGAATGTTGTAATTATAGGTGTATGCTACCACGCCCACCTCTGGACCTTATTTTAATGTAACAAATTATATAAAGCTTTAATAATTTTAGATTCATGTTAATTTTTAATAGCCATTATGGTCCTATTTACTTACTCTGATGAAAAGTGTCATCTTTTTTTTTAAATCCTACTGACTCAGTGTAAAAATATTATTTTTTAAAAATAATTTATTTTTATGTAAATTGGTGTTTTGCCTACTTGTATGTCTGTATGAGGGTGTTGGATCCCCTGGAAGAGGAGTTACAGACAGTTGTGAGCTTCATGTGGGGATTGGGAATTGAACCCAGGTCCTCTGGAAGAGCAGCCCACTTTCTTAACTGCTGAGCCATCTCTCTAGTCCCGTACAATTATTCTTACATTTGTTTTTATATTTCAAGTAATTCTATAACTGTAAAATTAAATCTGGCCAGGCGGTGGTGGCGCATGCCTTTAATCCCTGCACTCAGGAGGCAGAGCCAGGCGGATCTCTGTGAGTTCAAGGCCAGCTTGGTCTACAGAGCGAGATCCAGGACAGGCACCAAAACTACACAGAGAAAACCCTGTCTGGAAAAACAAAACAAAAAAAAAATTAAATCTGAATCTTATTATTAAATGTATTCATTTGTGAAGGACTTTTCTTCTAAGTGACTAGATTTTTAGTAACCATTTTCTCCTAAGTGGCTAGATTTTTAGTAACCAGAATTACATAAAACCCTCTTGTTTTTTTTTTTGTTTGTTTGTTTTTTGCTTTTTGTTTTTTGTTTTTTGTTTTTTGAGACAGAGTTTCTCTGTATAGCTTTGGAGCCTTTCCTGGAACTCACTCTGTAGCCCAGGCTGGCCTTGAACTCACAGAGATCCGCCTGCCTCTGCCTCCCATGTGCTGGGATTAAAGGCGTGCGCCACCGCCGCCTCCACCACCACCACCACCACCACCACCACCACCATTACCACCTGACTTCATAAAACCCTCTTGATATAGATTTCAAAACGTCTTTTGTGTACATCATATTAGTTTACTTACTGTGTCTCAGCACCAGTGGAGAAATTTTCCCATTTAATCAAGAGTATTATATCTCATGTTAGAATGAGATTGAGTTGGGGGTTGTGTTACATGCTTGTAATCCCAGCACTCAAGAGGCTGAAATAGGAAGATTAGGACTTAGAGGCCAAGTGCCATTTTCAGGGGTGCAGGGTAGGAGGGAGAAAAAGATGGAATGGTTCGTTAGTTTTATTTTTGTTGTTACTATAAATAAAATATCTGACAAGTGTAACGTAAGGACACTTTATTTTGATTCACATTATGAGGACACAGCCCTCCATCATGGATAAGTCATGCCAGCAAGGGCTTGAGGTGGCTAGTTGCATCTTATCTATAGAAAGAGATGGATTCTGTCTTCCATCTCTCTCTCTTCATTATATTCAGCCTGGGACACCACCCCTATGTCCCCATACCTCAGCCAATGGAATAGTGCTGCCCACATTCAAGTTAAACTCTCTGGAAATGCCCTCACAGATATGATCTGAGATTTTTCTCCTAGGGGGTTCTAGATTCTGTCAAGTTGGCAGTGAATATTAATAATCAAACTTGGTAACAGACATTAGAGTTGAATCTGAATCATTCATAGTAAGATGTTACAGAGATAATTCCTAGAAGTCAAATATCCAGAAAGAGAATAGTAGACATGTTCTCTACTAATTAGCTAGTATTTGAGTGTTGTTGCAGACATTGAACATGAGGAAATTTAGTGGTTTGTTTTTCTTTGGTGGGGAGGGGTATTAGGGTGGGGTTTAATTACTTTTTAAACATTCATTTATTTGTTTATTTATTTATTTGACAAAGTCTCCCTGTGAAGCCCATGCTGACCTTGGCCTCACATTCCTCCTGCCTCTACCTCTAGAGTGATTTTTTTCTTTACATTTGTTTATTTATTTTGTGTTCGTGTTTATCTGGAGAACTTCTGGGAGTCAGTTTTCCTATTCTAGTAGGTGGTTTCTGCAGCTAGAATTCAGCTTGTCAGGTTTGATGTCAAGTGCCTTTACCTACTGAGCTACCTTGTATACCTGCCAATTTAGTACTGAAAGCAAAATTATTTATTTCGGGTTGAGATCTAATTAAGAATTACGTAGTTTTTTCATAACCAGAAATAACTTTATTTGCTGATCTTTCACTTAGGTAACATTTTGATTTTCTCATTCCTGTTGTTTCTGTTCCCTCATAGGACTTAAGAATGTTTGAGTTGAGGGATTTCTTGGCTTTCTCAAGTTAAGATAATAGTTCACTCGCCTTGTACTTTGTGTATTTTGAAATTGTAATGCAGAAATTACATGTGTTCAAATTTGTATTATTAAAGAAATATTTACAATGAAAAAAGCCTACTTTAGTTAATTTACCTACTAGCCTTAAGACCCCAAAATGTGAGTTCTTGGATAGTTGCAAATGTATGCACACACTGCTTATTGGTGAGTTAAGGTGACATCTCTCTCCTCCCACACACATCTCTATCAGTTCTTGACATTTAACTGTTATTTTAAAAATTGAGGAAAACTCTTAAACACTGATGTAAATTGCCATATGATAACTACTGTAACAGGAAAATATAGGTTGCTCTAATTGATTGCCATTTTACATTTTTACCATCTGCCGCAAGTCCATTTTCTTAAAAATCCATTCAATTTCATGTCCAATGTTTAATAAATATCCATGTATTAAAAATATTTCTAACAAATTATGGGGTATTATTACAGATACATTCCTAAACACATGTGTGCATGTATGTGGGTATGTATGCATATGCATGTGTCTGATGTTCACAAAAGCCAGTGGTGTCAAAAATTCCTGAAGTGGGAATCACTGATGGTTGTCAGTCTCTTGATATGGGTGCAGGGAACTGAAAGTGGGTCCTTTGCAGAAGAAGTGTGTGTGCTTTTAATTGCCGAGCCATCTCTCTAGCCCCCAAATATGTTTCCAAAGTTAGAGTGCAGTACATTTTCCTGTTGCCATGGTTTTATGTGATAATTTACATCAATGATTAACAGATTGCTGTATATTTTATTTGAATACTGGACAGCACCAGAACTGTTACAGAAAGGAGTATTTTATTACTTGTAATAAAATAAATAAGCTTGTTTTCAAATAAATTTTCTCTTGTTTTACAGACTTTGTCCATTGGTGTTCTTGATATTTTTGGTTTTGAAGATTATGAAAATAATAGTTTTGAGCAGTTCTGTATTAATTTTGCTAATGAACGTTTACAGCACTACTTTAACCAGCATATCTTCAAGTTGGAGCAGGTGAGTATCTAAATATGTGTATGTTTGCCCTTCTGCCCAAACTTTTGAATATTTGTCATAACTTCTGCAGTTTGCATTTTTTATTATTACTATCATTAAGAGATTTTCTATTCATTTTACATACTAACCACAGATTCCCCTGTCCTCCCTCCTCCTGCCCCCCCAGCCTTCCCCTCCAACCCACCCCCGATTCTCACCTCCTCCAAGGCAAGGTCTCCCATGGGGAGTACATTCAGTTGAGGCAGGTCCAGGCTCCTCCTCCCTGCACCAAGGCTGCAGAGAGTGTCTCACCGTAGGCACTGGGCTCCAAAAAGCTGCCTCATGCACTAGGGACAGGTCCCGATCCCACTGCCTAGGGGCCTCCTAAACAGTTCAAGCTAAACAGCTGTCTTGCCTATCCAGAGGGTCTAGTCCAGTATCATGGGGACTCCTCAGCTACTGGTCCACAGTTCATGTATCTCCACTAGTTTGGCTATTCTTTTCTGTACTTTTTCCCATCATGGTCTCGATGTCCCTTGCTCATAGAATCCCTCCTCTCTCATCAATTGGACTCCTGGAGCTTGGCCTGGCACCCGGCCGTAGATCTCTGCATCTACTTCGATTGGTCACTGGATGAGGGCTCTATGATGACAGTTAGGGTATTCAGCCATCTGATCACCAGAGTAGGCCAGTTCAGGCACCCTGTCAACTATTGCCAGTAGTCTAAGATGAAGTCATCCTTGTGGATTCCTGGGAACCTCCCTAGCACTGTTTCTCCCTATTCCCATGATGTCTTCATTTATCATGGTATCTCTTTCCTTTCTCTCCCACTCTGTTCCCGTTCCAGCTGGAACCTCCCATTCCCCTATGTTCTTATCCCCCATCCCTTGCCTTCCATTACTCCCCTTACCCCCAGTTTGCTCATGTAGATCTCATCTATTTCTCCTTCACTGGCCGATCCATGTGTCCTTCCAGGGGCCTTCCTTCTAGCTAGTCTCCTTGGAACTGTGGGTTGCAGTCTGGTTATCCTTTGCTTTACATCTAGTATCCACTTATGATTGAGTACATACCATGTTTGTCCTTCTGAGTCTGGTTTACCTCACTCAGGATGATGTTTTGCACTTTTATTCAGATAGTATGGTGATCATATCGCTCACTATAAGGAAATGACAAATCAGAGCAAAGATTTGTAGCCGTGTCATTCAGACGTTTCTTACTTTTTCACTAGTTGCTAGGTATCAAACCCCAGTCCTCTGCAAAAGTAGCAAGTACTCTTAACCACTGAACTATCTCTCTAGCCCCATCAAGAAAAATTTTACATAGAGCAATGCATTTATTCTAAACTTCCTTTTAAAAAGTCTGTAAATTTCCTAAATTAAGGGGAATTAAGACAAGATGTGTTGGGGCTAGAGAGATGGTTCAGTGAAAACAGCACTGGCTCTTCTTTCAGACTACCCAGGTTCAAGTCTTAGGACTCATGGCAGCTCACAGCCATGTGTACTCTAGTTGCTGAGGATTCAACAGCCTCTGTTCTCTTCTGGACTACATGGGCTCCAGAGACACATAGGGTACACTGACAAACATGACATTCAGGCAGAACATCCATGTACATAAAATAAAAAATTTAAGAGAAATAAAAGATGTCTCTTTGGTGTAGGCTCCTTAATGAACCAATTGTAGAAAGCCAGCATTAGTAGACACTTAAAGCTAGTAGATTAACCTCTAATTACAGGGTTTAATGAGTTTGGCACCTGGTATGAGCTTTGAATGTACTTGATACAAGAGTGACACTACTCAGAACCTCTTCTCGCAGATGCCCAGCAGAGGTGAAGCAGGGAAACTTAAGTCTGCTTAATGTACATTCTACCCCTTCTTAGAGTTTTGTTCATGGCTCCTCCGTACCACAGTGATAGAGAGGTAGTCTAGGTTATTTTTTTTTAACCATTCCTAGATGCCCAATAACTTGAAGACTGTTGATAAAAGTATTGCTACCAACCCTCCTGCTACTAGGCACTTTTGGACACCATCTCCCTAGCATTCTTTTCACCTGGAGCAATTAGGTGTGTGGACCCCAGGTCATCCATTTTATACCCACTGGTGTGTGTCTTGGCAGTCTGGCAGGCACAGTTCTCTATGTGAACATCTTGATGTCAACAGGACCCATGAGAATAGTCCCACATATGTGACAAACTCTCCTATTCTCACTCAGTGAGGTTAAAGAAAATACTCATTCAGTACCATATCCATGACTGGTCTGGTTACAGGTGTAGCAGGAATTTCTCAGTAGAAAGAGATTTTGGAGTTGCCTCCTGGTGTATTCAGGACCTTGTAGGAATGAGGTCATGGTCCCAGCCTGGGCTCATGGCTTATCTATTGTTAAGTGTTGTCTCAGACAGTTTGTTGTGGTCTACATCTTTTGAGCTGCCTTTTTCTCCCTCCTCTTCTCAGGGCAAGGAGCTTGTTGCAGCTTTAAGGTCAGGTTCAGTCTTCACCTTTCCCCAGTAAAATGCAATCCTTGTGCTTGTTTTAGTGTGCCAAAGGTGCAGTGGCAGTGACTGAGGGCCCAAGAATGTCACTGCCATATTACCAAGTGGGCTCAGATATTGTTGAGCCTGTACAGGAGTTGATTCATAACATAGATACCAGCCACATCCTTTACATTTCTGGAGATTTTTATCCTCTTGGATACTATTCGAGATCCTTCAGTTGCTCCACAACTATTAGATACCACCCTGTTTGGCTTGCTTGAAGGAACAGCTACTTAAAAAAAAAAAAAAACTTCTTGATTCTCCTCCAAGGGACTTCATGTCAGGGGTTTAACCAACCGTCCTTACCATGGAACACATCATCACTACCTCATATCCCTTATTTATTTGTATGTGTGTGCGTGTGTGTATGTGTATGTGTAATAGCAATAATTTTTTTCAGAGGAACAGTGGGAGACAGAAGAAAATAGGATATTTTTTCTTAAAACTAAAGCTTATTATTTAGGCCTCCTTATTAGTTGTATTCTTGTTATAACACAAATGTTCAAAGTGGAATGAAAAACAGTAGAATAATAATAATAATAATTACTACTAATTTTTATTATTAATTATTATTTTGGTTTTTCGAGATAAGGATTCCCTGTGAAGCTCTGGTTGTAATGGAACTCATTATGTAGTTCAGGCTGGCCTCAAACTCAGGAATTTGTCTGCCTCTGCCTCCCAAATACTGGGATTAAAAGTATGTGCCACCACCACCAGGCTGTGAAATTAATTTTTAAAGTGTGTGAATATAAATGAGTATATTACTAAATTTGACAAAGATAGGGACATTTCTAGTTTAATGTTTAAATAGAATTAATATACACACGGAAAATAGCATATGCATAAGATTGTGACATCTTTGTATTAACTGGTAAGTTATGGAAAATTTTATTTGTGTTAAACATTGAAAGTTAAAGATGTATGCTACAATTTCTAGAATATGCACAAAATAGCAAATGAATATAAAATCTTTTCCAAATTAATGTAGATTATAAGTAAAGCAAAAATAACCCAGCCAATCCAAACACTAACAAAAGGAAGTATAAAGAAGTGCCTGGAAACTGGGGCATGTGGCACATATCTGTAGTTCCAGCTATTTGGAAGGCCCTGGGCAACAAAATGAGAAGCAATGCCAAGAAAACAGGATAAATGCGCAAAAGAAGAAATAGTAAGGTACCAGGGAGTATATTAATCATAAATGAATTGATTGCTTTAGTAGCTGAAAATTATCAGACTGATAAATAGCAAACAGTTTATCAGAGGCATTCCAAATATTATACACAAAGCTAAAAATAAAATGGTATAAACAAAGGTTTATCAAACATTAACAAAAAGTGTTTGTAGCTCTGTTAGTGAGTATAAAAGGGAATATTTCATAATGCTAAGAAGATCAGTTCTTTTTGTGTATTTGTTTGTTCTTAAGGCAGGATTTCTCTGCCTATCCCTGGCTGTCCTGGAACTTGCTCTGTAGACCAGGCTGGCCTCGAATTCAGAGATCCACCTGCCTCTGACTCCAAGTATTGGGATTAGTATGTGTATAGTCCCAAATTTATAGGTATCTGATAATATAGTTTCAAAATACATGAAGCAAAAATTAATAAAACAAATCAGGAATATACATTTGCATCTGTAAATGGAATATTTTAACTTTGTATTTTGAATAACTTAATAGAACCAACATTCAAAACACAAGAAAGGCTATTAAAGCATGAATAAAAATTAGTTGGTACTTTTGTGTGTATCCCGTTGCTGTCTGCCTTGTGTATCAGTATGCCAGTTTCTTTGAACTTAACTGATTATTGAGACCCAGTTAATGAAATGATATGAAGAATACTAAACCCCATCTAAAGAATACATTTTTTCTAAGTTCACATGGGATATTTACAAAATTAGTACTTATGTTGTTTTGGACCATAAAGCAAGGGTCAACTTTCCAAGAATTAACATGTATTTTAGTACTATAATAAAATTACAAGCTGGACGGTGGTGGTGCATGCCTTTAATCCCAGTACTTAGGAGGCAGAGTTGGGAGGATCTCTGAGTTCAAGGTCAGCCTGGTCTACAGAGCAGAGTTCCAGGACAGCCAGGACTACACAGAGAAACCCTGTCTTGAAAAAGAAACAAATAAAATAAATTATTGTAGAAACTAATAAATAATGAGAACAGAAAGTACATGTAGAGATAAAAGTTAAGCAATGTCCCTTTAAGGCTAGAGATATAGTATATTGGGAAAACACTTGTTAGCATTCGTTGAGATTCCTACAGTTCAGCACTCACTGCTGCCAAACAACCCCAAAAATTCAAACCAGGTAAATATGTTTCTTAATAGTTTAGAAATTGGGAGCTGGAGAGATAGCTCAGAGGTTAAGAGCACCGGCTACTGTTCCAGAGGTCCTGAGTTCAATTCCCAGCAACCACATGGTGGCTCACAACCATCTAGGATGAGATCTGGTGCCCTCTTCTGGCATGTAGGCATACATGCCGGAACACTGCATACATAATAAATAAATAAATAAATAAATAAATAAATAAATAAATAAATAAATAAATAAATTAAAAAAAATAGTTTAGAAATTAATAAATGAGAAACTAGCTACAGTTAACCAGCATGCTGTGTTAATGTTATAGTTAATTTTATACCTGTTAGAACATTTTCATGTTAAGAATCAGTGATCACCCCTAAAACGTTGGAAAATGATCAGTAAATGAAGTCTGGGGAATAATAAATAAATCCATTTTTTTTTCTTTTTTCTTTTCTTTTCTTTTTTTTTTTTAAAGATTTTTATTTATCATCTATACAGTGTTCTGCCTGCATGTATACCTGCATTCCAGAAGAGGGCACTAGATCTCATTATAGAGGGTTGTGAGCCACCATGTGGTTGCTGGGAATTGAACTCAGGACCTTTGGATGAGCAGCCAGTGCCCTTAACCTCTGAGCCATCTCTCCAGCCCCCCCTTTTTTCTTTTTTCTTTTTTTTTTTTTGTTTTTCGAGGTAGGGTTTCTCTGTGTAGTTTTGGTTCCTGTTCTGGATCTCACTCTGTAGACCAGGCTGGCCTCGAGCTCACAGAGATCCGCTTGCCTCTGCCTCCTGAGTGCTGGGATTAAAGGCGTGTGACACTTTGCATGGCTATAATTCCATTCTTAATTAACTCAGGTAAAAGAAAAATACCTTGGGGGCTGGAGAGATGGCTCAGAGGTTAAGAGCACTGACTGCTCTTCCAGAGGTCCTGAGTTCAATTCCCAGCAACCACATGGTGGCTCACAACCATCTGTAATGAGATCTGGTGCCCCCTTCTGGCCTGCAGGGATACATGCAGGCAGAACACTGTATACATAATAAATAAATAAATCTTAAAAAAAAAAAAAGAAAAAAGAAAAATACCTTGGAATAAACCTAACTAAGGAAGTGAAAGACCTGTACAATGAGGCCTTGAAAACAATGGAGAAAGGAGTTGGAGGCACTTGAAGATGGAATGATCTTCCATGATCATGAATTGGAAGAATTACTATTATAAAAAATAGCTATTCTGTCAAAAGTATGATATAAATTCAGTGCAGTCCCCATCAGTATCACTAGTCACAGAAATAATTCTAAAATTCACATGGAAGTGAAAAAGACCCTAAGTAGCAGGAATGGTCCCAACCACAAAGAATGATGTAGAAGATACCACTATATCTGATTACAAGTTATAGTAAAGAGTCATAAACAAACATTTAGATCGGTGTAATAGGCTAGATGACCCAGATAAAACCACGTGTGACTGCAGCCTAGTTAACAAAAAAATAAAAAACCGTTGTTATATGCCTGTTATTTTCTGCAAGATAAATAAGTTGATATTTTCTTACTTGTTTTTTTCCAGGAGGAATATAGAACTGAAGGTATCAGTTGGCACAACATAGATTATATTGATAATACTTGTTGCATAAATCTTATTAGCAGAAAACCAACAGGACTGCTCCATCTTTTGGATGAAGAAAGCAAGTGAGTATGGTGCTTTTCAGTTTCATGATTGACCATTGTGCTTTTTGAATGGCTTCCCCTTCATTTGAGGCAGAACTTCCTTTACTGTGTAACTGTGGCCAGGCTGGGACTAGGACCACTGCAGCCCCAGATTAGCCTCAAGACTCACAGCAGTCCTAGTTTCTTAGGCTCCTTAGTGCTAGCTCCTTAGTGCTAGCTTTACAAGCATGTACCACCAACCAGCTTGGTCTAAGTAAGATTAAATCTTCTAATAATGTTCAAATAAAGACTTAAAAGTTCTTCTGTATATGTCTGGAAAGAAAACCATATACTTCCATGTAGACTGCACTAAATCCTGAACAGATCTTTTTTTAGCATCCTCTTACAAAGTTTGAAGTTAAATTTTTTGATACATATTTCTTTTCTTTTCTTTTTTCTTTCTTTCTTTCTTTTTTTTTTTTCCTGACAGGGTTTCCCTGTGTAGCTTTGCGCCTTCCCTGGAACTCACTTGGTAGCCCAGGCTGGTCTTGAACTCACAGAGATCCACCTGGCTCTGCCTCCCAAGTGCTGGGATTAAAGGCATGCGCCACCACCGCCCGGCTTGATACATGTTTCTTTAGTCTTGAGAATTTCATACATGTATGCAATGAAATATGATCACATCCACCCTGTCTTCCCTTCCTCCAACCTTCTTCTTTCCTTCTATATTTCCTTCTATATTTCCTTCTATATCCTCCAACGCTCCAAATTTCATGACCCATCATCTTTCCCCACTTTTTTTTTTTTTTTTCCCTTTGGGTGTGGAAGATCCACCTGCCTCTGCCTCCTAGTTGCTGGGATTAAAGGAGTGTATGATCACACTCAGGTGTTGTTTTGTTTGATTATCTACTAACTCTAATTAGTTCTACGCAAATATGCATGGATGTAGGTCCATTCACTGGAGCATGGGAATCCTACCACTGGCCACATCCTGACATCTATGTTTTCAAAAGATTTTTTTTTTCCTGTCTCTCCCTCTTTTCTACCCCTTAGACAGGGTCTTGCTACATAGCCTTGTTTGCTCTTGAAGTTGAGATCTTTTAGCCTCTGCCTCCTAAGTGCTGGCATTGCAGGAATGCAATAACTCACTCAGTTCTTAAATTGAGTTTTATTTACTTATATTTTATTGGAGGGTGGAGTGTGTATGTGCTATTGTACTTATGTGGAGTCAAAGGACAACATGAAGGAAGAGTTTTTCTCCTTTCACCACGTAGATCCTGGGGGTCAAACGAAGTTGTCAGGCTTGGCAGCAGATGCTGTTACTCACTGAACTATCTCATCAGTCCTTGAATTAAGTTTTACACAGGAAATGTGCTTGCTTTAAAATGAATAGTTACTTCGGATACAATCTCTACCCCGCCCCCCCAAATAAAGCCAACCCTGCAGTACCACATATCCATGAGTGTTTGTTTAATATAGGACCTTGGGAGAACCTTTCTTCGCATGTCTATCCTGCTTCTTTAGAAACTTTTTTCTCCATTTCAGAGAAAGAGAAAAATTGATCATACACTTTTAAATTACCTAGAGGGTTAGGAAGTAAATGAATTTTTACCTACAGACAGTAAGATGAGTTTCTTACTAGAAGAGGGGAATATTCTATGTGAATTGTAGTTTACAGATGCTAGACTTTCCTAGGCTGGGGTGTGGAATTGCTTACTTCGTTATCCATACCTGTTCTGAGTAGGAACACTACACAGTTAAAGCACCCTTAAAGGGACATTTATTTTGACAGTAGGCTTAGTGGCTTGAAACAAGGTAGGAATAGAATTGGTGATAGTAGTGTAGAGCTATAGCTTCTTCAAATTTTAAGTTATAATCCTTTCTAGAATGGCTTTAGAATTTTGGAATAAACTTAGAAAGTTTTTAGGCCAGGATAGTATTTGAATGCAAAAGCTGACCACAGTTACTAGAATAATGTCAGTGTTGAAAACATACAAAAAGCTGGCAGTGGTGGTACCTGCCTTTAATCTCAGCACTCAGGAGGTAGAGGCAGGTGGATCTCTGAGTTTGAGGCCAACCTGGTCTACAGAGTGAGTTCAAGGTCAGCCAGAGCTATACAGAGAAACTCTGTCTTTGAAAAACTAAGAGAGGGAGGGACAGAGAGAGAGAGAGAAAGTGAGAACATACAAAAGCTTGTTAACATTTGTTTAATCCCTGTAGGTTGGCAGGTAATGTCTGAAGTAGTTATTAGTAGCATTTGATTCTATTAACACTGCTGTACCTAGCCTTGTGCTTATTTTATGAACTAGAAAACCAGTTATGAAAGGTTACTTGGCTTGTTTCAGGATACTAACTTAACTGGTAATATATGCTAGGATGATCTGAAACGAGTAGCCATTCTCTTTCCCGATTCTACTATTTTTGTTATAGTTTTGAATATTTTTTTACACATTAAAATTGGTGTTTACCACTGGGCAGTGGTGGCGCATGCCTTTAATCCCAGCACTTGGGAGGCAGAGGCAGGTGGATCTCTGTGAGTTCGAGGCCAACCTGGTCTACAGAGTGAGATCCAGGACAGGCATCAAAACTACATAGCTAAACCCTGTCTCAAAAAACTGAGAGAGAGAGAGAGAGAGAGAGAGAGAGAGAGAGAGAGAGAGAAAGAGAGAGAGAGAGAGAAAGAAAGAAAGAAAGAAAAGAAAGATTTACTTTGGGTCTCAGTTTAAAAGGCTTCAATCTGTTTCTTTGTCTCAGTGGCTTTAGGTTTGAGGGGGCTGCTCACCCCAGGGTATTCTAGAAACAAAGATAAGGGGGTGAAGGTGGGTTCTAGTGACCTACTTCTTTCAATTAGACCATATCTTCTAATAGTTTGCTCAGTTGTGGATTCATTATGACCCTGTCATTTTTTTTTTTTCACCTGTGAACACTGCCACATTGAGGACTAAGCTTTAAATGTGTAAGTTTTCAGGAAACATTTCATATACAAATCATAATTCTTTGACTCTGGATCCAAAGGCCCATGTCTAGCTAATAATGCAAATTATTTAGTTCACCTCCAAGAGTTCCTGTATAGTTTGAATTTTAACCAGAGTTTGGCTAGGGACTAGTACAGTGATAGAGTGCCTGCCTATCATGCACAGGACCCTGGGTCCAATCCCCAGACTACCAAAAAAATGTTTATCCCAAAGTTCAAAGTCCAGAAGGCAACTTTTAGTCGTGATCTCTTACAAAATTAAAACTGCCAGTTTTGTACATTTAACATATAGTCGTAAGGACAGGCACACGATCAACAATCTTGTGCACAAGGGAGGGATGGGAGCATAGAAAGGATGGTCCTAGCCAAGGTAAAACCAAAACCCACGAAAGTAATGTTAAATTTTGAACATCCATATCTATCACCCAAGACACACAATGGTATAATCAGAGCTCTAATGGGCTCAGGTAGCTCCACCTTTATGGCTTTGCAGTCTCCAGCTTTCCTGACAACTCTCTGAAGCTGTTTGCCTGTAGCATTCTTTGGAGATCTTCCGTGTTTCTGGCATCTCCAACTTCCTGTAGTCTCCATTGCAACTTGGGCTCACTCAAAGCTCTCTTCTGGGTTTCTGACTCTGCCTGGCCTCCCTATCCTTCTTCTGAAATCTGGTAGAATCCCTCACTATTCCACAACTCCCCCTTTTTTTTTAAATTACACTCATGATGTTCATTAATTACACTTACGATATTAAATACATTTGTGATACTCATTGATTACATTTGCAGTATTCATTTAATAATTATATTTATGATATTAATTACATTAATTTCCACAACTGTTAATGTTTGTACAATCAGCATCACCTGGATGACACTAAGAATTGCATTTGCTGCGAACTTTACTGTTGGGGTCCATTTATCCTTGGCTCTTAAGTACTTGGACAGCGGTGATGAGCAAACGAATTTTGGGGAGACAGATTTTTAGGAGGCCCTGTTTGAATAAGGCATGAGAAACTGTTCGTTAACTGTATAGTATATATTAGACAGCACTATAATTATAATGTACGTTAGTATTATGGTATATAAATGACTACGTCTTTCTCATAATTTGTTACCTCCTCCCAATTCAGCTTTCCACAGGCTACAAATCAAACATTACTAGACAAGTTTAAACATCAACATGAAGAGAATTCTTATATTGAATTTCCAGCTGTGATGGAGCCTGCTTTTATCATAAAACATTATGCTGGAAAAGTAAAATATGGAGTAAAGGTCAGTAAATTTCTTACTGAATATGGTTTTAGAGCAGAGATATGTTTTTTAAAATATAGAACATTTTTTATTCCTTGACAATTTTATGCATGTAAACAGTGTTTCTTTTTCTTTTTCTTTTCTTTCTTTTTTTTTTCAGACAGGCTTTCTCTTTTTACCAACTCAGAGATCCTCCTGTCTCTGCCTCCCAAGTACTGGGATTAAAGGCATGTGCCACCACCGCCCGGTGTAAACATTGTTTCTTGATCATAGTCACCTCCCAGCTCTTCCCCCAGATGTATGATTACTAGCTCTGGCATACTACTCTCTCATCTAGTTTTTGGAGGCTCTGGATCAGTAGTTTCATTTGGAGACACTTTGTAAGGATAGAACTAGAATTTAGATCTACTTTTCTAATTGATATTTCTGCTGGTTTCCTTCTCGAGATAAATCTACCAGGCCATTCTAGTGAACTTTCTAAATATAGAAGAACAGATTGTTCTATTGTGTCTGTATTGTTCAGATTGTCTGTATGTCTCAAACTCGTCCATTCTTTTTTTTTTTTTTTGGTTTTTCTCTGTAGCTTTGCACCTTTCCTGGAACTCGCTCTGTAGTCCAGGCTGGCCTTGAACTCACAGAGATCCTCCTGACTCTGCCTCCCGAGTGCTGGGATTAAAGGCGTGCACCACCCCCGCCCGGCTTCGTTGTCCATTCTTATAGTTTGTTTGTTTCCTTTGATATGATACTCATAATGGTCTTTTAGAAGCTTCTGTTCTTGGTGCACCATTAGGTAGTTGTGAGCTTTCATTCTTGCTAGATTTATTAATTTAACTCCTGCATATATTTTATATATCTCATGAATTGGTTAACTCTTTTTTTTTAATTATTTATTTTTATTTTATTTGCATTGGTGTTTTGCCTCCAGGTATGTGTACGTGAGGGTGTCAGATCTTGGAGTTAGAGACAGTTTTTAGCTGCCCACATGGGTGCTGGGAATTGAACCTGGGTCCTCTGGAAGAACAGTCTGTGCTCTTAACTGCTGAGCCATCTCTCCAGCCCCCCTGAATTGGTTAACTCTTAAATCTTGGGAAGCTTAAACTTGCCACTTAAGACACTCAAGTTTCCATGCAATACAGCAATAAAATGAAATCTTGAGATGAGTGTCTCATTGGTTTTTGGTATCGTTTTGTTTTCTGTTTTCGAGACAGAGTCTCATGTAGCTCAGACTAGTCTCAGATTTTCTGTATAGCAAACAAAAAAAAGTCCTTGAACTCATAATTCTCCTGCTTCTACATCCTAAGTGTTAGGATTACAGAGATGTTTCACCATGTCTGGCTGTGGTAGACTTCCTAATTAAGGTTATTTATCCATTTACTGATTCATTAATTTAAGAATTATTTATTGCTAGGTATGGTGGCTCATGCCTTTTATCTCAGCACTCTGGAAGCAAAGGCAGACAGATTCCTGTCAGTTCAAGGCCAACCTGGTCTACAGAGTAAGTTCCAGGACAGCCAGGGCTGTTAACACAGAGGAATCCTGTCTTGAAAAACCAAACCAAAACCAAAACATTATTTATTAAATACCATGTTGTCACATTATCTGTTCAGTGTTTGCTATGATATAGTGATAAAACTAGACAAATATTTGTAAGTACATCATGTGCATATCAGTGTATCATATTGATGTTTATTTCTAGCTGTGTGCTACAAATAAATGTTTTCTGTGAATTAAAGTAATAAAGTAATTACCTTTTAATCTGTAGATTCACAAGTACCTCTATAAAACACTTTGATTTTTAAGAGAGGACCTAAAGTAAATGTTATGCTGATGAGTTGAGATAGTGCTATAAAGTAAGAATGGAATTTAGTATGTTGAAATAGTACATAAAAGGTCAGTGATATAAGACTATTAAGGACAAGTCACATAATTTAAATTTCAAGAGCAGATATCAGGTTAAATCTTGAAGAGCTTCTAGGCCACATTAAAGGAACTTAGATTTTGATTTGTTTTTGTTCTTTGAGACAGGGTTTCTCTGTGTAGCTTTGGATCCTTTCCTGGAACTAACTCTGTAGCCCAGGCTGGCCTCAGAGTTTTTGCATTTAATGAGTTCAGGAGGTTCTTACTGTGTAGCGAATGCTGTTAGTGAAGTGATAGTCCTGCTTCAGCCTTCTGAGTGCTTTAATTACAGATGTTTACCACCAACCTCACTAATTTGAGTTTAGTTTTATTTTTGTTGAATTGTTATAGGAACTGTGAAACTATGTTAAGCAGAAGATTTGTGTTTTTACAGACAGCAGAAAGGGCAAGACTGGATTCTTAGAATTTATTAATTCTCTTTTCCATCTTCATAACCCCCCCCCCCATTTAAATTGAGGTGAAATCTTAAATTGAATCACAAGAGTAGCATTAGAAATGGGGAAGATCTTATACAAGATATACTCTGGAGATCTCCACATTATAGGTGTTCTAAGTGAATGATTTATGGCTGGAGATAATTGAGTCCATTGGAGATGCTATGTGTGAGATGCAACACAGGTGAGAAGCAGATTTTAGATATAATTTACAAAGTAAAACATAGTAAAAATCTTGAGCCTGTTGTTAGATGTTGTAGTTACTTTTCTAGTGTGGTAGTAAAACACCATGACCAAGGCAACTTAGAGAAGAAAAAATTTATTTGGGGTTAACAGTTCCAGAGGGCTGAGAGTTCATCATGGTGGGGAAACAGCAGGCATAGCAGCTGGAGCAGAAACTGAGTGCTCACATCTTGATCTGCAAGCACAAATAGAGAGTTAGAACTAGAAATGGTGTGGGTCTTTAAAAAGAAAGCCTGTCCCCAGTGGCATACTTTAGCAAGACCACACCCCTTGAATCTACCCAAATAGCGCCACCAAGTGGGAACCAAGTATTTTAATGCTCCAGACTAAAGGGACATTTATCATATATTATTTTTTTAAATAGAGTTTTCTTTTTGTTTTCTTTTTTTTTCTCTTTAAAGATTTATTTATTTAGTATACAGCATGTATGACTGCTGGCCAGAAGAGGGACCAGATCTCATTACAGATGGTTTTGAGTGACCATGTGGTTGCTGGGAATTGAACTTAGGACCTCTGGAAGAGCAGTCAGTGCTCTTAACCTCTGAGCTATCTCTCCAGCCTTTGTCATATATTATGCACATCTGTTTCTGTGATGTTTATTTATGTTATGGAGTTGATTGAAACTAAAAGAAGATTTAAAAGGTATAGTTATATACTCATTGAGGAAATTAGACAAAGCTAGAGATATTACTGGAGATAAAAGGATTTTTACAATGGCGAAAGCGTCCAGTTTATAAAATGTTAACCAATTTATACCCAGTAACTTTGATTCAACCTATAGGAAGCAGAACAAGACCAAAAGTAGCTGTAGGGTTGAGAGTGTAGCTGTGGTAGAGTGCTTTTCTAGCATGTGTGATGCTCTAAGTTTAATTCCTAGCACCACAGAAGCCTTAACAAAGTAAAAGTAGCTGTAGATAAATCCTTTGTTGTTCCACAGGGCATACACAAAATCTCAAACGGAAATAATGGGCAGCATTTTTAAAACACCTGTCCCAATTGTGTGTCATAGGTTACTGGGCACCTATTTACTTATCTATCTATCTATCTATCTATCTATCTATCTATCTATCTATCTATCTAGGTTTTTCGAGATAGGGTTGCTTTGTGTTGCTCTGGCTGTGCTGGAACTCACTCTACAGACCACGTTGGCCTCAAACTCACAGAGATCTGCCTGCTTCTGCCTCTTGAGTGCTGGGATTAAAGGCTTATGATACAACCGCCTGGCTTTTTTTAACTTTTAAATTTTTTTCCTCTTTTTTTCTTTTTCTTTCTTTCTTTCTTCTTTCTTTCTTTCTTTCCTTCTTTCTTCCTTCCTTCCTTCCTTCCTTCCTTCCTTCCTTCCTTCTTTCTTTCTTTCTTTCTTTCTTCCTTCCTTCCTTCCTTCCTTCCTTCCTTCCTTCCTTCCTTTCCTTCTTTCTTTCTTTCTGGTTACTGGGAATTTAAACATTAAGCAAAACTCTTCTAAGTAGTTGATGAATCAATCTAGAGGATCACAACTAAAATTACTTGCCATTCTAATAAGATCTATTTTCAACTGAATAGTTAGAAATGCAGTATGTTAAAGTTTGTAGAATTATTTAAGACAAATGCTTGAAAAGAAATTAGGATGAAAAGTTGAAAAGTAATTATATCAGATTTCATCTCAAGAAACTTGGAAAACAGCACATTGAACCCAGTAGAATGAGAAGGACATGATAAAGATCAGAAATCAACACAATAAAAAGAATGAAAAAGAAATCAGTAAAGCTTCTGGGAGTGGTGGCATACACCTTTAATCCCAGCACTTCTGAGGCAGCAGTAGTAGGATCTCTTTGAGTTCAACCAGCCTGCTCTACATAATGAGTCCTAGGACCACCCAGGGCTATGTAGTGATACCCTGTCTCAAAACAAAACAAAACCTACCAAAATTGAAAAAGAAAAGACATCAACAAAGTCTAATGTTAGTTTCATTCTACATAGTAATATATACAGTGTTCTATAAAAAGAGCTGATAATAGAAACATATAAATTACAGGTATCAAAAATAAAAAAGGTCCTTCATTCTTCTATATTATTCATTCTCTGTGCAGCCACAGATGTTTATAAAATACCAACTGGCTGCTATCATTACATTTCCATTCCTTTTATCATTGAATGAATCAAAATAAAACCAAGCTATACCTTATAGACCTTAAGTATGTCATTTGTCTATTTTCCCACCACTTGTACTTTTTCCCATCTGTTCTGCCCCTGCTTTATTGCTTTCCTTCTAACCTGTCCACTGTCTCCACAGAGAACAAGTAAGGTGCTCTTTTGTCTGGTTTTCTCAAGACTGGCTCTTTTTAGTTTTCTAGCTATCTTACCATTTTATCTAATACCTCTTCAAATTGACTGTCTAATAATCCACAATAAAATTATTGTGTTCACTCTGTATTTATTACATAATTCAGTAGTTTCAGACTTGGCCAACACTTTTTGGAAGATATCTTGTCCAGATAGCTACCCAGAATAGAATTCAATTTCATAATTTCTGTTCATGCACCATTCAAACCTGTCACCTATTATTATCTTCTTGATTTGAATAGCCTTTTTCACAAATATCATTGGTACTTTTTTCACATAGGATTTTCGGGAAAAAAATACAGATCACATGCGTCCAGACATTGTGGCTCTTTTGAGAAGTAGCAGGAACGCCTTTGTCTCTGGGATGACTGGAATTGATCCTGTAGCTGTTTTCCGATGGGCAGTTCTCCGAGCTTTTTTCAGAGCTGTGGTTGCCTTCAGGGAAGCTGGGAAAAAACACATTCATAGAAAAAGTGGTAAGCCATCCTTGCTAGTATTCTGCCATGATAATACTTTTTATTTTGTTCTGTTTTCTTGTCATACTCTGGAATCATGTTTCATAATTGATAAATCACATATACCTTTAAGTGATTAAATATATGTTTCTTTATATATGTAGGCATATGTCACTATATATTCATTAATAGATATTTATGGAAATAATGAGTGTCTTAATTGGGGTTCTTATATTGTGATGAAACACCATGACCAAGGCTAGATATAAATGAGATCATTTAATTGGGGCCTTGTTTAAAGTTGTAGAGGGTTAGTCCATGGCTATTATAGTTCAGGTAAGCATAGTGCTGGAGCAGTAGCTGAGAGCTTACATCTGATCTGAAAGTTGCAGGTACAGAGAATGAGACGAGCCTGGCAAGGGTTTTTCACACTTAAAAAACCCAGTCCCAGTGACACCACCTCCAAGGCCACACTTTCTCCAACAAGGCCACATTTTCTAATTCTTCTCAAACAAATCCACCAACCGCAGACCAAGCATTCAAATATATGAGCAAATGAGGGCCACTCGTTCAAATCCCCACAATGAGTATAAGGCTGATAATCATATAATGATTCAGAATTTAATTTTAATATTTTTTCTGTTTTGTTCATCTGTATTTTTTTTCTACAAATGAAATTGTAATTTAATATAAAAAAGCAAATTAGGAAACAAAAATATTAGAGTCAGTCAATATAATATGTATAGTAGTCTCGTGCCTCAGAGTCACCTTATCTGTTGACTAGCTTTGTAACTTAGAGTACTTTTTCTTTTCTATTAAAGAGTCAATACTTCATCTTTTCATTAAGTATTTTTTCATTAACCTTCTCTCAGTTTATTGAGTTTTTAGTTTGAAATTAAAATTTTTTTTTCTGTGTACTTTCTCTTTAAGCCATGAAACATCCCATTTTATATTTTGTGTGAGGGCAGTTTCATAGACCCTTGTGCCCCTTTGGAATGTGCTGTAGTATTTGCTCTAGCTGTAGTCTTAGAACATTGCTGCATAGTTAGAATTTTCTAATCTATATGTAGTTTGAGACATGCCATTCAGTGGAATTGTGAGAATGCTTCCTTGTTTCGTGGTTCCCAAACTGACTTGTATATACTTGTAGTAAACCTTTGAAGTCAGCTTTTAAACTTCATTTCTTATTTCTAGATTATATGTATGTACTACTTTTTGTAAATATTGTTAATTAAAATTTATTGGAGAAATAAAAGAACACTTCAGATCTGCTTTTCCTCTAAGTGATTTTAAGAGGTGATTTTTTTTTTTTTTTTTTTTTTAGATTTTATTTGTTTATTTATTATGTATACAGTGTTCTGCCTACATGCATACTTGCAGGCCAGAAGAGGGCACCAGATCTCATTACGGATGGTTGTGAGCCACCATGTGGTTGCTGGGAATTGAACTCAGGACCTCTGGAAGAACAGCCAGTGCTCTTAACCGCTGAGCCATCTCTCCAGCCCCCGATTTTTTTTTTTAAAGAGGCTTTAAGGAAAATAATTTCCTTTAAGATACTTAGTTTGAAGAACAGGAAGGAAATGAGATGAAATAAAAGTCAACAAAGCTAAGTAGACCTATTGGACAACATCAAGCATATCAACATCTAGCTATCCAGAAGAAAAGAGTCAGAAACAGTCTTTGAAGAAATCATGGCTATACTTTTTTTATATTTGACCAATTAATCCACACATGCTAGGTCATCAATAATGACAAGGAAGATGGATTCAAAGAGATCCAAACGTAGATACATCATAATTAAACTATCTAGAGATAGGCAGGCCAGATGGTTTTAACAGACAGGTAATGGCACTTGCTGCCAAGCCTGATGACTGAGTTTCATCTCCAAGACTGACAGGAAGGAAAGGACCAACTCCTGCAAGTTGTCCTCTGACCTCCACAGGCCATGGCAAGTGTGCATCACCCATCCCATGAATAAATTAATTAAAAATGTAAAGTAAAAGAGACAATGTGAAAAGCAAGTGGTAGTAGGAAAGTGATTTGTCATGTATAAAGGACCTAGACTAAGATCAACAAATGGTTTCTCATCAGACCTCACTGGAGTAAGAAGTAGTAGAATATTATATATTTAAAATATTGAAGGGAAAAAAAGATAAAATGAACAATTCTACCTCCCACAAAATGTCCTTCAGAATGATAGCAGTTAAGGTACTCCAATTGATAGCCAGATGTGGTGGTGCACGCCTTTAATTCCAGCACTTAGGAGGCAGAGGCAGGTGGATCTCTTGAAGTTCTAGGCCAACTTAATCTATATAGTGAGTTCTAGGACAGCCAGGGCTATTTAGAGAGATTCTGTCTCAAAAACAAAACAAAACCCAACAACAAAAGCAAAAAGATAGTCCTAGAGAAAAGAATCGTAAATGAATTATTAGTAGACTTTCCCACTGTCTTAGTCAGTGTTCTATTACTGTGAAGAGACACCATGATTACAACTCTTTGTTTTTAAATTTTTTATTAATTATTTGTGGATTTTACATCATGCATTTTGATCCCGTTCATCTCCTCATCCCTTTGTATCTGCCCACTGCCCTTGCACCTTCCCCCAAATAAAATTTAAAAGAAAAAGAAAAACTAACAATAATCCAAAAAAGGTATCAGTATGGAAGCTGTAGTTGTGACAGTGAGTCACACAGTATACCCTTTAGTCCATACTTTTTTTTTTTGTTTTTTTTGTTTTTTTGTTTTTTTTTCAAGACAGGGTTTTTCATTGTAGTTTTGGTGCCTGTCCTGGATCTCGCTCTGTAGACCAGGCTGGCCTCGAACTCACAGAGAACCGTCTGGCTCTGCCTCCCGAGTGCTGGGATTAAAGGTGTGTGCCACCACCGCCTGGCTTAGTCCATACATCCCTACTTATAAGTGTTCACTGCATTGAGTCATTGGTCTGGTTTGAGGCCTCTAGTTTCTGCTACACTCTTGATACTGGGCCTTCACTGGGGCTCATTTTGGATATCCTATTGTTGCCTTGAGTCATTGAGGTCCTGCATCTTTGGAACTGCAGGTCTGACCTCTTCACATGCCAGCAGTTCAGAGATGGATGTTAGGGTATGCCCTGGTTCTGGGACTGGGTTGGTCAGCCTGCTAGTTTTCCCTCATTATTCACCGCCAGAGTGAGCTCTCCAGCATTGCCTCAGCTAGCTCACCCACTGCAGTAGGCAACAAGAAGCATGGCTAGTTCTCCTGCTGTCACATCCTCAGAGCCAAAGCTGCCTCAACCAAATTCTGCTCTACTGTTTTGCCCAGGTGAGGTGCAGGGCTGCTTCCCCAAGTGTACAGCACCTATTTTTTTTCCATTTTTTTTTTTTTATTAAGAAATTTCCTACTCACTCTACACACCACCCTATAGCACCTCTTATAATGGAATATATTTAATTGGTATTGGCTTACAGTTTCAGAGGGTTAGTCCATTATTATCATGGCCAGAAGCCTGGCAGCAAGCAGACAGAAATGGTGCTGGGGAGGTAGCTGAGAGTTCTACATCTGGGTGGGCAGGCAGCAGTAGGAGAGAAACATTGGGGCTGACTTAAGCATTTGAAACCACAAAATGCCCCCCCTCACATATTTCCTCTAATAAGGCCATACCTAATCCCTGTCAAGTAGTGCTATTCCCTAATGACCAAGTATTTAAATATATGGGCCTATGGGGGCCATTCCTATTCAAACCATCACACCCCTATAGGAAATATGAAAGGGAGTTCTTGTGATTGAAATGGTTAAGGTAATAGTAATGGCTTGGAGAGTTGGCTTATCAGTTAAAAACACTTGCTGCTTTCCCGGACGACTTGAGTTCATTTCGCAGCACCCATATTAAGTGGCTCTCAACCATTGGCAACTCCAGCTCCAGAGGCAATCAAATGCCCTCTTTTGGCCCCTGAGAGAATTGCATTCATGTGTGCACATACAGAAATAGACACATGTGTGTGTGTGTGTGTGTGTGTGTATATATATATATATATATATATATATATATATATATATATATGTGTGTGTGTGTGTGTATTTATTTATTTATTTATAAAAGGATAATAGAAACATTAGGGAAGAAATGAAGAGCACCATTATAGTTAACTACAAAAAGATGGAATAAATATAATTTCTCTATTTTTCCAGCACTCTGATTTGAGAGATAGCTGCTTAAAGTAATGATTATAATTCTATGCTGATCATTGTACTGTTTAAAAGAAATTACTTTTTTGATAGTACAGTGTAAAGAAAAGGATATGGGTCACTTTTTATGTAACTGAAATTGTTTTTTAATTTATACTAGAGCACTAAATTACTGTTAATTAAAATTTTCATATCAACTGTTAATAATTTTAAAAAACATGTTTGAGGGCAGTAATGAAAGAAAAGAGGACTAAAAATGTCTTGATTTGTAGAAAGCAGATAAATGCCTTCCGCATAATAAGTAGCTTATGAAAGAAATGACAAGAACAGGTAGAAGATACTTTGAGCTGGAGATAAGAACAAACACAGTCCATACTAGTCCCTGCTTGTTTAGTTTTTGTCCTGCCATTTGTTGTTTATGGGCCAGAGGACCATAGAAACCTTGCCTGAAAATGATTGTGTATTGGTTACATAGTGTCTTGACATAGGTGTTTTTACTCCTAGGAGAAAACCAAATAGTATCTTATGACTTACAAAATACAGCTTAAGAAGTGCTTATAGAGAGGCTGGAGAGATGGCTGAAGGTTAAGAGCACCGACTTCTCTTCCAGAGGTCCTGAGTTCAATTCCCAGCACCCACATGGTGGCTCACAACCCTCTGTAATAAGATCTGGCTCCCTCTTCTGTATACATAATAAATCTTAAAAAAAAAAAAAAAAGAAGTGCTTGTAGAAAGGTTTATGCTGGGTGGTGGTGGTGGCACATGGCTTTAGGAGGCTGAGGCAGGAGGATTTCTGTGAGTTTGAGGCTAGCCTGGTCTACAAAGCAAGTTGCAAGTTCCAGGATAGCCAGAGCTGTTACACAGAGAAACCATGTCTGGAAAAACAACAAAAAAAAAGTAAAACCAGAAAAATTTAGCAAAAATAAGCTACATTGATACCCGGTGCTAGACTGGCCACTGTTTGAAATGGCAATATTGGTAGAAAAGTACAAACAACAAATACTGACTTCTGAAGGAATAGAAGATTTAATTCTGGCTTATAAATTAGAAATTATATTAGTAATTTGGCATACCCATACAGTGAAATGTTACTCATAAAAGGAATAAAGTACGGGTAAATGTCGTGCCACATATTTAAGAAAACTCAACCAAAAACAAGAATAACAACAAAACAAAGTAGCCAGGTATAGTGGTGTGCACCTTTAATACCAGCACTTGGTAGGCAGAGACATCCTGTCTCAACCTCCTCCCCAATAAAAGCAGTATGCTCTGTGAAAAGAGGCACAAAAGACTATATCTTGTATGATTCTATTCATAAGAATTGTTAGTAGTCAAATCTGTAGAGGTAGAATTTTGATTGATTGTCTGGGAATGGTGTGGTGACGAGATTATGAGTGTAAGAACCAGGTGTGGTAGTGAACACCTGCCATCTCAACACTTTGAAGGCTGAGCGACATAGGAGTTTGAGGTCAACTTCAGCTACATAGTGAGTTTGGAGTAAATCTAGACTACATAGTGAGTCCCTGTTCTATGTATAGGGTATCATTTTGGTATGGTCAACATACTTTAAAATTGATTGTGGTGATGGTGTATAGCTTTGTTAGTTATACTAAAAAGTATTGACTTGCAGTTTGAATAGTGAGTTGTGTGATGTGAATTATATTTCAGTGACACTGTTATATGTAAACACACAAAATGAATGTTCATTTACTAATAATACCCTCCTATTCATCAATGGAAGAGCATAACCAAATCATGACATATTCCTGCCTTGTGATATTATTGGGCAATAAGAAGGAATAAACTGGTGATTATCATAGTTGATAAGTTACAAAAATTACTGAACAAAAAGTTAGGTAGCAATATTACTTCATTTGGTTTCGGAACGGGCAAAGTAGTACAGAAGGAAAGATTCGAATGTGATTGCCTCTGGTAGTGTTGCAGGCAAGGGTAGTACTGATAGAAAAGGTGATAAAATAACTTTGGGAGGGCTAAAATGTCTATATCCTGGTTCAGGCTTACATGAATGTAGACATTTGCTTAGACACATCAAGCTGAATACTTAATAAACCTGGACCTAAGAGGCAGATGGAGTAGAACATGTCTATATCCTCACTATTTAAGAAGGTGAGGTAGGATGATCACTTGAGCTCCATGAGTTTGGAAATCTGTCAGGCAACATGAGATAAGAGGAGTCCTAAGGCTTGGGACCTGCCAGAATAAAATCTTAGGCTCCAAGATCTGGCCTCATGTGTGAATGATACAGTTGGAGCTAGGATTGTGAGCTTAATTTTTCTGTCACTAAAATGGCTTTTGAAAATTCTTTCCACTGGCCTTACATAGAAAAGCAAAAAGAACTTTAATCTGGTAAACCTTAGATAGATACTTTTAAGTTCTCTTTAAAACAATCAAGTCTCTCATCTGTACTTTTTTAAGTGTGGCATCTGGATTTGTATGTGCTAGTACATAATGTCATGTAGCACTCAGGAGGCAGAAGACAGTAGAATCGCTGTGAGTTTAAGGCCAGCCAAAGCTACCTTGATTAAAAAAAATTGGAAAAACTGCTTCAAAAGTCTGTATCCTGTGTCTAAAACAAACAAAAAACCAAAACAATAAGTTAAGTAATTGTAACCCCTCCCAAATAAAACCACTTTATGCAATACTTAGAAAATAACCTCCACTGAAAATATATTTACAAATTAATATGGGACAATCAAGTCATGTGCAAAGGGAGTTGCTACACACAGAACACAAGAAGAATATAATTTTAAGGTGTAGAACTGGTGTTATAGTCTGGAAAACAGTGTTTAAAGCTGTTAAAATGCTTGTAAAAGGTATAAAAAGTAGAATGAAAGGATTAGGACACAGGGTATTTAAAACATTAGATATGGCATTGAATCACAAAACTACAAAGATACAGAAATACCCCAGTGACACTGGTATACTAAGTGGAAAATAGAGAACAGTGGATATAGTAATATTGAACAATTTCTTAAAATTGACACAGTAATTTAATGCATTTTAATAACTACTCTCACACAAAAAGTAATTTTTATATCCTGAATTATTTCTAATAGATTATCAAATTATGTATTGGTTGAGTGGATTATGAGTATAATTCACAGTGTCCTCTGTCTCTTCTTCCCAAACTTGTCCATTTTACCTGACTGTCATTCCACATGCAGACTAGTCTGATGCCTGGCCATCAAGGGTAATTACTGGTAATAATGAAAACTGAGTATTTTTTTTTTAAAGTATCTGTAACAGTGAAATGATGGTAAGTTCTTTTTTTATAAAAAATTAAATATTTGCAATTATCTTGGTAAATGATCCATTTTAAAAACATAGTTATTTTTTATTATCAGCTTGTTAGAATGCTTAAAATGGATTTTAAGTCTGCTATTTTATGTATTATCTGAATAATTATAAGATTACATTTTCTCTGCTAAATGACGTTTTTAACATAACATTTTATTTTTATTATCAGTTTGATAAAATTCTTTTTTATTTAGTTATTTATTCTATGTGGTTTTCACATTGTATATCTTAATCCCATTCATTCTCCATCCTGTTGTGGAATATTAATTAAAGATGTATTATATTCGTTTATGCTATGGAGTATTTGTTTAATGATGCAAAGATGTGTTACATTTGTTTGATTATATAAAATTAACCTGGGATGAGGAGGCTGAGTCAGCAACTAGCTGAGAGGAAGTGGTAGGGAGGAACCATGTGTAGCTAGGGTTCTTAAGTGGGGGCTGAACAGAAGAATGCCCTGTTTTGGAGGAGACATGAGCTAGGAGAGAAGGTTAGCTACTTGCTATTCAGCCTCTTTGAGTGAGCAGAATTTCACCTGACCCTTTGACTCCTGAGTTCTATAGAGGGATAGAGATCTAGGTAAAGTTCCCTTTAGTGGTGTGATGGAGCCAGTGCTGAGGGAACAGAATCCCGCCTGGTTAAGCCAGTGTGGCTGAACTGCTACTGGTAAATGTGGAGTTACAGTTGCCGATTAGGACAGCAGTTGCTTAAGGGGCAGCTACTGAACTTAATAAAAAAACAACACAATGCCTTCCCATTTGCCCTCTGCCCCTGTACACCCTCCCCCCTCTAATTAAACAAAATTCAAGAGAAAAAAAGGAAGAAAATAAAATGAAAAAAAATTAAAAAGGGAAGGAATTAAAAACCTCATCATAGAAGTTGCAGTGTAAAAAACCCAAAAAATCATGCTGTATACACCTTTGTCCATACATCTCTACTTGCAAGTGTTCATTGCTAAGAGTTGTTGGTCTGGTTTGAAGCCCCTGGTCTCTGGTTGTGAGCCTACCCTTTAATGGCTGAACCATCTCTCCAGCTCCATTGATAAAATTCTTGAAGTATATTTCATCCTTTAAAAAGCCTATTTTTATGTCTATCTGATGATTAATAAGATTGTGTTTTCTCTGCTAAATGTAGATAATATTCTCTGAATAAATGATGTTTTCTCTGCTAAATGATGTTTTTAACATAACATTTTATTTTTATTATCAGTTTGATAAAATTCTTTTTTATTTAGTTACTTATTCTATGTGGTTTTCACATTATATATCTTAATCCCATTCATTCCCCATCCTGTTGTAGAATATTAATTAAAGACGTATTATATTCGTTTATGCTGTGGAGTATTTGTTTAATGATGCAAAGATGTGTTACATTTGTTAGAAATCTAGCTTAGGGAATTTCATTGAAATAAAAAAAACTACAACAGTTTTTGAATTAGTCTTTCTTTGAGCTTTAAAATGACTTATCTTGAGAACTATTTGTAATTTATAATATTGAGTTCCATTCCTAGCTGTATAATGTGTACTAATGGACCTTCAGTTCATTATGTGTCACTTAATTTGTTCCTAAATTATACAGTTTTCATGTACAGAGGCAGAATTGTTAAATGTAATCATTATTCCCTAACTCTTAAGGTAATTTTGAGTGAATGACACTCAGAGTTCATCTCTTCTGAAAAATGGAAACTGAATTCTACCTTAAATAGATATCTTGCTAATATTTATGGTATTGAAGCTCCCCCCACTCCCATCTCCAATGCCTTATTATTAGAATGAGTCACTGGTTAGCACTCATCTGGGGCTTTGGTCATTACTTAAATCCTATCTCTTCTCTTTTGTGCTAGTAATTCACTTTTTAATCTCCTTTTCCAGTGATGAGGTATAGATTCTCCAGCTATTTCTTCAGATTTATAAATACAAAAGTGCTACTCGGGTTCTTGCTCTTTGGTGCTTTACTACCTACACTTATCACGCACTTGACAGAATATTTACAAGTGTGGTTGATTGCTAGATTTATAAAAGAAATGTTCAATTTTTTTGTAAATTATTTTGGTATAATTTCTCTCTGATTCTATCAATGTTGCCAGCTAGATACTAAAGATATTTCAGAAGGGAATAGTTTTTTTTTTTTTTTTTTCAGAGCTGAGGACCGAACCCAGGGCCATGCGCTTGCTAGGCTAGTGCTGTACCACTGAGCTAAATTCCCAACCCCAGGAATAGTTTTTGAAGAACAACCAATAATACAAATTGTTTGAAGTGTTCCTAATACTTTAATCTAGAGTTTTAATATGACATTAGCTCAGAATACTTTGATTAATAAAATAGACATTTTGGATATTTGAAAAGAATACTTGTTTTCCCTATTATTTGTTAATTGGGGAAAATCATTCACATTATTTGATATTTTAAAATATATTAAGATAGTTGGCAGCATTGTCTTTGATTCTCTTATTGGTTTGGGCTTACATAATGTCTTTTCTCCATTTTTTGTTTTGTTTTGTTTTGCTTCTTAAGGACATGATGATACAACGCCATGTGCAATTTTGAAAAGTATGGATAGTTTTAGCTTTCTCCAACACCCAGTCCACCAGAGGAGCTTAGAGATTCTGCAGAGGTGCAAGGAAGAGAAGTACAGTAAGGCTGCACATCCTCATAAACCTTGTGTTGTCACATCCACTTGGAAATGGAAATCAAGAGCATTCCTGAGGGTGGCATGCAGATTGCATGGGCAACATGACCTTCACAGTTCTTTCCTCAGACTCTAGTGCTTTCTCTTGAAATTGGTGATATACTTGTTTTTTAATGTGGGTGACTGTCCTGTTGGCTGTGGTCACCACATTGTTAATTATCTAGGTTGCCATCACTGAATTGGTTTCTATTTTTGTCTTTGAAGTATCCGATTCATATCACAAAAATGAACAGTACTTTTTTTCCTATTTGCTCTTTGAAAGTTTTACTGAAATGTAATTAAAGTTAAATAGAAGAGAACAATTTGGTAAATCTTACATATATAGAAACTCATGAAATTATCACAGTAATCATGATATTCAACATGCCCCAAAGTTTGCTCATGTCTGGCTAAATTTTGTACTTGCTTACACTTGAGTCCTGCATCAGCAGTGTTATAATTGGGAATCTCTGGAGGATCCATTTAAGTTGGTTACAACCGTTAATTGAGACTTTCTATGTCTAATATAAGTCACCACATCAGTGTTTAGCATAAAGAATAACAGAATCAGAATACATTTCTGTTTATTGTTTAAAATTGCTATAAAAGATGCACTTGGTCTCCATTTCTTCCTTTGCTCTTTGTTAGTCTGCATGAAAATAGGTTCTTTTGTCTTCTGTGTGATTACAATAATTGGGCTTACTCCTATTGTGATAATAAATGAATTCTTCAGAAAACTAAATTATTTGTGTATAGTGGACCAAATTTACTCAAGATCTGCTTTGTTTATTTAATAAATTGTCACAGGTTTAGGTTACTACTTTTATTAGTTTTTTAGTTGAAATTCCATAACAATTTTACTTATTAAAATAATAAGTAGAAGTGCTAAAAATAAATATGGTGAGTTCTTTTTTCCACTGTATTGGTATAAGAAAATGCATAGTGTATTTTGAAAAAAATTGTAATTTTTTTCTTGTAGGAAGAATAAAGGTAAGTCATTTTAAAAAGATGTCCTTAGAATTTATTCTTAATTATTGCTATTATTTCTTTTTTTAATTTATTTTATTTAATAGTTTTTTCGTTTATTTTATATATCACCACAGTTCCCCCCCCCCTTATCTACCCCCTCCAAATCCACTCCTCCTCTACCTCCATTCAGAAAGGGGCAGGCCTCCCATGAGCTTGAACATAGCATGGCACATCGAGTTGAGGTAGGACTGAGCTCCTTCCCCTGTATCAATGCTGGGCAAGGTAATTCAGCATGGGGAACAGATTCCCAAAAGCCAACTAAGTGCCAGGGAAAGGTCCTGATCTCACTGCTAGGAGCCTTACAAACAGACCAAGCTACACAATTGTCACACACGTGCAAAGGGCCTAGGTCGGTTCCATGCTCCCTAACTGTTGGTCCAGAATCCTTGAGCTCCCTGGAGCTCAAGTCAGCTGTCTTTGTGGGTTCCCATGTCATGATGTTGACCCCTCTTATTCCCTCCTCCCTTTCTTCAGGAGGACTCCCGGAGCTCCTCCCAGTGCTTGGCTGTGGATCTCTGCATCTGCTTCCATCAGTAACTGGATAAAGGCTCTCTGTTGATAGTAGTCACCAATCTTATTATAGTAGATGACCAGTTCAGGTACCCTCTCCACTATTGTTAGGAGTCTAGCTGGGGTCATCCTTGTGGATTCCTGGGAGTTTCCCTGGCACCAGGTTTCTCCCTAACCCCGAAGTGGTCCCCACTATCAAAACATCTTTTTCTTTACTCTCCCCCTCAGTCCCAGTCCCAACCCGCCTGCCATACCAAGCCCTCCCAACCCATTCCCTCAAGTTCCCATCCTCCTTCCCCCAAGTTTACCCAGGAGATCTCATCTGTTTCCCCTTCCTAGGTAAATCCATACATCTTTCTTGGGCCCTCTTTGTTATCTAGACTGTCTGGAGCTGTGGATTGTAGGTTGCTTATTTATCCTGTACTTCACTCCTAATTCCACTTATGAGTGAGTACATACCATGTTTGTCTTTCTGGTTCTGGGTTACCTCACTCAGCATGATTTTTTTTCTAGTTCCATCCATTTGCCTGCAAATTTCATGAGGTCATTTTTTTTTTCAGCTGAGTAATATTCAGTTGTGTAAATGTACCACATTTTCCTTATCCATTCATTGGTTGCATTCCAGTTTATTTGGTGTTCTGTAAGCTCCTTGTATCTTCATAGGCATTTCCTTCTTTAAGTTGATAAAGTTTTCTTCTATGATTTTGTTGAATGCGTTTTCTGTGCCTTTGAGCTGGTAGTTTTCTCTTTCTTCTATCCCTATTATTCTTAGGTTTGGTCTTTTTATGGTGTCCCAGATTTCCTGGACATTTTGTGTTAAGAATTTTTTGGATTTAACATTTTCTTTGATGGATGAATCTATTTCCTCTATCGTATCTTCAATGCCTCAGATTCTCTCTCCCATCTCTTACATTCTGCTGGAGATGCTTGCATCTGTAGTTCCTATTTGCTTACCTAGATTTTCCATTTCCAGAATTCCCTCTGTTTTTGTTTTTTTTATTACCTCTATTTCAGTTTTCAAGTCTTGAATTGTTTCCTTCACCTATTTGATTGCTTTTTCTTTTTGTTCCCCCAAGACAGGGTCTCTCTGTGTAGTTTTGGTTCCTGTCCTGGATCTCGCAATGTAGACCAGGCTGGCCTCAAACTCACAGAGATCAGCCTGCCTCTGCCTCCTGAGTGCAGGGATTAAAGGTGTGTGCCACCACCACTCAGCTTGATTGCTTTTTCTTGATTTTCTATCTTTAAGGGATTTATAGATTTCTTCCAATTTTTTGTCTTTTCCTCAATTTCTTTAAGGGAATTTTTCATTTCCTCTTTAAAGGCCTCTATCATCTTCATAAAGTCATTTTAAAGGTTATTTTCTTCCTCTTCTACATTGGGATGTTCAAGTCTTGCTGTTGTAGAACATTTAGGTTCTGATGGTGCCATATTGCTCTTTTTGTTGAATGTATTCTTGCACTGGTATCTACCCATCTCTTCTTCTAATCAGTGCAGGCAGTGCCTGTGCCTTGGGGATTGCTGTTCATCCAATTGGTGCAGAGGGTGTTAGTGCCTCCAGGGGCCACTCTTCCTGTGTCTCAGGGAACTACTGAGGTAGTGGAGGATGGGTGGGTTTGGGGGGTGTCACTGGATTTGTGTTTACAGGGTCAGATGTCGGGTAGTGGTGGGAAGGCCTGCCCACAGGAGCCTTATCTGTTGGTGAGCTTGTGGGGCTGCAGTGGGTAGGAGTGGAGGGGCACGGGGTGTGCCTCGGGGCCTAGGGCATAGAGCCTAGACACTGGGCTGTGCAGCTGGGAGAACAGTCACTCACCTCTTGGTCCAGTCGGTGCTGGCAGTGTCTGTGTCTCAGGGAGCCACTCTTAAATTCTTACATTAAGAAAAAATGCACTAAAATAATGATTGAGGGGTTGGGGATTTAGCTCAGTGGTAGAGCGCTTGCCTAGCAAGTGCAAGGCCCTGGGTTCGGTCCTTAGCTCTGAAGAAAAAAAAATAATAATGATTGAAGCTTTCACCTTAAGACTCTAGGAAAAAGAACATATTAGACTTTAAGAAGGAAAAGCAAGCAAATGATGTCTAGAGCTAAAAATTAGTGATACCGAAAGAAAATAAGTTTATAATATGTTTATACTGTTGGTTTAGATAAGGCAGCATATTGTAAAATGAGCAGGTATTAGAACAGAGCTTACTTCAAGGCTGGGAAGCAAGGAGAGAAGAGGCTGGAGGCCCAGAATCACTGTGTGCATGTGCTATTAATGATCCCGATAACTACCACCAGGGCCAACTACTTTAAAAATTTCCACCACCTCATGCTAAACCATTAGCTAGTCTTCTAATGCGTTGGCTTTAGGTGAACTCAAGATCCAAAACATGTTAACCATCAAGTTAACTTACTGTGTTAACTGTCTATAAAAGAAAAAGTATGTGATCATCTCAGTAGATGAAAAAAAAGTTTGCCATAATTCTGCACCCATCTCTTCTCACATTCGGCAGCTAAGGAGTGGAAAACAGTGCCCCCAATTTATAAAAGGTTTGCATGAAAAAAAAATCTTAGAGCAGACTTTCTCCAAATACTTGAAACCAAGGTAAAGATATTTTCATACAGCTACTTGGAATCAGGGTCATAGGCAGAGTAGTACAACAGCAAAGAGATATAAAAGGAATTTGAAAGGGATTAGTTAATGTGACTATTGGTAGAGAAAGGTAAAAATGTAAAAAATTGTCTTAGAACCATAACATGAACTTACCTCTCTCATAAGATGCCTAATAAATACATAAAATTACAATATTTCTAACCCCAAATACTTGGAAAAAGAAGTTTATAATACTTAAGGCAGCCAGTCCACTCCCACATTTTACGAACTATAGAAATGATCCCTGAAAGTATAGTCTTCCACATTTTACAAGAGTGGGTCTGTATGACAAAAGTACACGGCAAGTATGTCACTTCTGATATTAGAATAGATTACTATTCCCATCTCTGGTATGCCTTTGTTAGCTTTCAGATCCCTATCAGAGAAGCCACTGTTTGTGAGCAGCCCCACAGAGCCTTCAGCCAACTGTTAATAAGGAACTGGACTTCCTCAGCAACTTGTATGGATGACCTGAGAGTGGATTTTCCTTTCTAGTCCCGGGATGACTGACTGCAGTCTTGCTTGGCAGCTTGAGTGAAACCTAATTAGAGACCCTGACTTAGAACTACCTAGATAAGCAAGTCCTAATTATCTGTATTTTCGAAATTGAGATAGATGGGCTTTGTAGCAGACTTACAAGCTCATCTTCCTATGGAGACTGACACAGGAGGATTGTAAAAAGCCATCCTGAGTAGTTTAGTGAGAACTTTTCTCAAAAGGGGCACGGCGTGTGTGTTGAGGAGGACTGGGAATTGGGGCAGTGGCTCTGTGGCAGGGCACTTGGGTAGCATACTTAAAGCCCTTGGTTCAATACATGGTATTGCAGAAAGGGAGGGAAATGAAAGGAAGACAGTGGAGAAAGGAAGAAAGGAAATATGTGAACTGGATAAGTAGTACAGAAATGGATCTGTGTGTGTGTGTGTGTGTGTGTGTGTGTGTGTGTGTGTGTGTGTGTGTTTGATTTTCTACCAAGGTGCTGAGATAGTTTAATGGAGTATTCTCAATGAACCAATGGCATTGAACAACTCCATTTGACTTGAAATGAATCATACTGATTTAAGGATCAAAGCCATTAAATTTGTAAGAAAACTTGAGTAAAATGAAAACAGGCAAAGATTTCTTAGGATGTATAAATATTAGCTAAAGGTAGAGGAAAGTGGTAAGTTAGAGTTCTATAAATTGAAAACTTAATGCTTGTCAAATAATATTACGAGAACAAAAACCATACCATAGCCTGGGAAACGCGTTTTTAATAGTTCATAATTCTGATACCCTATAATGTATTTACAAGCAAAATCTAGTAGAAAGATATATCCCTATAGATTAATTTGACAATCATTACTATCTTGAACATACATTTTCTAATCATGAGCATGGATATTATCCCATTGATTTGGCTCTTGATTTCTTTTAGTGATGTTTTATAATTTTCAAGGTAGACGTCTTGACTCTTTCTGTTAAGTTTACATTATTTTGATTTTATGAATGGAATTATTTTTGATCATTTATTATGTTTGTACAAAAGTAGAGTTAATCTCTACATATCAATTAATTTCCTGTATTTTTGCTGAATGTATTTAACATTTTAGTAGTTTCTTTAGGATTTTCTCTTTATGATTGTCACTTTTCATAAAGGTCTTCTGTAAAGATGCTTGTTTCTTCCTTTCCAGTGTATCTTAAGTGTTTATGTGTATATATACATTATAAAATTGACCTTGTATCTACAGAGCCTATAAGAAAATTTTGTTTTTAAATATTTATATCCATAAGGAAACATTCTTTGATCTTCAGTGTCTTTATTTATAAGATCAATAAATCGCTGAAGTATATGTTATATATCAGCAGTATATTTGTTGCCCAAAAGTGTTACAAAGGGGTCATGTTAAAAGTGTTTTGAGTCTATTTGAATTTTGTATCTATTTAGTCTTCAGCCTGTTTACTTTTATATTTCCTAATTTTAATACTTAAATGAAATAAATAAGAATTTCCTATTTATGTTCATTTAATCAAGTTGTGGTTGTGATAGTTGCAAAACTTTTCTTAATTCCTGACATTTATCAAATGTTTAAAAACTAAGTTTATTAATTCTTACTTGTCTTTAGAATTTTTTTCCTTTAGTATTTTGAAGGTGCACTCATTTCAAATTTTCTACTTTTTTTCCCCCTTATGTTAGGTATAACCCGCAAAAACCCAAGAACACCTCTTTCTGATCTTCAGGGCATGAACACTCTAAATGAAAAAAATCAACAGTAAGTTTGGTATATGTTTGCAAAGAAATATGAGATTAGTATCAGTCTTACTGGTAATTTTGGATATAGCTGTGCAGCCTAGCAGCCCTTCATCTTGTGGTTTTCCTGCCTCAGATTGAGTGTTGGGATTATAGGTGTGTGTACCACACTTACTCAGATTTATGTTTTTGTATATTTGTGACAAATGTGTTAGGGCATGCTTGTGTGTATAAGGGTGAATGAACATGTATCATGGCACATATGTGGCATCAGTTCTTGCATTTTACCTTGTTTGAGGTGGCTGGGTCTCTGTGTTATTCACTACTGTATGCATCAAGCTAGCTGGCTCACAAGCTTCTGGAGATTTTCCTGTCTCTGCCTTGTGTCTTAGCATAGGAGTACTGGAATTATAGACCTGTGTTATGACATCCAATTTTTACATTAGTTGTGGGCTTTGTGCTCAGGTTCTTAGGCTTGTGCAAGTGCTTTACCCACTAATATGTCTCCCCTGTCCTCAGACCGTTTTGTTTTTAAATTTATTTATTTATTTATTTATTTAATTTTATGTTTGCTGGGATGTGGGAATATGCATAGTATGTGTCTGAAAGTCAGAGAACAGCTTAGGGGACCAGGTTCTCTCCTTCACCCATGTGGTACACAGATATCAAATGATATAATCAGGCTTGACAGTAAATGCCTTAATCTGTTGAGCCAGCTTGCTAGTCCTACCTTAGGATGTCTAATCTCTTTGCTTGTTGATTTGTTTGAGATGTGTCTCATATAGTATAGGTTGGCCTAGAGCTTGCTATACAGCCAGGGATGATCTTGAATTTCTGATCTTGTAACTCTGAAGTGTTGGGAATACAGACCTGAATCACCCCACACTAGTTTCTGATGGCTTTTACTAGTGTATCTGCCAAGATACCTTTTTCAGAGAGTTTATTTTGACTTGTTTTTTCCTCTGAGTAGATCATGCATTCTGAGTATGTGCTTTTTGTGTGAGTGTGATTTCTCTCTCTACTTTTTTTTTATTGGTAGGTAGTGGGCATTTGAATATAATCATGTGGTAAATAGAAATCTGATCATTCTTCCTTTGCACATGTCATCTGTTCTTTGTTTGACTTGGTTTGTTTTCCTCTTGCTTTTTCTGTTTGCTTGTTTTTTCAACTGTAGACTTTTTCTGTGCCCAAGATCAGTTTAAGGTATGTTAAGAACTTCTCAGCTATTTTATGATTCTTTTCCGTGGACACATGCAGTTATTTTCCAACTTTGTGCATATTATGTACGTTATCGTTATTATCTAGTTCTCCAAATCAGAAAAGGAGAAAGTTGAAGGCTGGGGGAAGAAAATGGTGATTACCTTTTAAGTCCACTGAACTTACTCAAGTGGAGGGGAAGTGGATTTGCAACAATGTAGAAAATACAACAGTGATCACCATCTATTTGTTTTTTTGCCTGAATGATTAAAACATTTATCAGGATATAAATCTCTAACATATGGAGGAGAAAGTTATCTAGGCCCATGTTGGCTATGAGCTGTGTGGAAGCTGTTCCAAGAAGGTGCACATGACTTTCTGCTGCCACCTTTGGTATAAAGGTTACATAGCTGCTGCTGGTCTAAGAGATGAAATGATCAGACTTAGTTGAGATTTAGCAGAGGAACCTTTTCCTGAAGTTATAAGCTATCAGTAGACCTCAGATTTCCAAAACAGAGTTGTTTTCATTTATCTTTGCTTTCTACATTTTTATGGTTGACTGTGGCCTCAAAAATACTAAATAGGAAATTCTGAGAAATAAAATAATCTCAGTTGTTCCCATTCTTGGAGAAGTTGGATAAAAAGACTGAGTACCTCTATTTTCAATTTTATCCTTAATTTCTGTGTAATATTAAGGTTCTCACCTGTGTACACTGTTGTTCAAATTACAGACTTTCTCTTTCACCTCTTGTCCACATAAAGAGAGAACAATCAAAGGCTGAGAAATGTGACACCCATATTGCAAAGATACATCACTATTGTTCTTATTCTCTTTGTTTTTAAGTGTTAATTCCATTAAAATATTATTAATATTTTTATGGGCTTCTGAAGAGATTTAAATCTACTATCTTTACCTGGAAAGTCCTTCATTAAATATTGTGCTATAATCACTGATAATTGTATGTTCATTCCTCTGCCACTAGTGCTGATAATAGTGTTCAAACTGTAGCAAGAGCTTAATATTTTTGGTTGATGTGTCAGTAGCATGTGTGTTTATGAATAAGATGTCTCAGGAAGAAAATAGATATTACATCGAATCATATGACATGTTAGTGTTATAAATCTCGTTGGGAGCTTTTGAAAGTTCTAAAAAAGAAGAAAGGCATCATAGATTCTATTATGTATTAAAATATATAACTTATGTATAACAATCTGTTAATGATGTCACCTCTATGATGTATTCATCTACCTATACATTTGTATAGAATCCACTAAATTTTTTCTGAGTGACAGAGAAGTCCCACTTGATTGCTTGTCATTGTAATAAAACCATTTTATGCTGCTTAGCATTGAAATCTTTTAATGCTCCATATCTATAATATAATATATTTTATATTAATATAATAATATAGTTAATTAAGCAAATTATACTTTTTTTTCCCACAGTGATACATATGATATTGCCTGGAATGTCAGAAGTGGCATTCGCCAAAGCAGACTACCAACTAGCAACACTTCCTTGCTTGATAAAGATGGGATATTTGCTAATTCAGCAAGCAGCAAACTCCTGGAAAGAGCTCATGGAATTCTCACGTCAGTACTGATTAGTAATAGACTTCTTTTTTTTTTGTTTTGTTTTTCGAGACAGGGTTTCTCTGTGTAGCTTTCCGCCTTTCCTGGATCTCGCTCTGTAGATCAGGCTGGCCTCGAACTCACAAAGTTCCGAGTGCTGGGATTAAAGGCATGTGCCACCACTGCCCCGGCAGTAATAGACTTCTTAAAGGAGTATTTTAGTAAATTTTCTTATTGTCAAATAATGAAAGATGAAGTATTAATTTTCATGGATATAATTTTGATTGAAAAAGATTGAAATGTACTTAGTTTTAAAAACTGAGTCTAAGGCATTATAGATAACATTGCTTTATTTTCTGTTTCGGTTTTCCCTATTCACTAACAAAAACCAAAAAAGGTTAAATGTATTAACTATGCAGAATGATTATTGTTATTTTCATCTAGAGAAAAAAATGTAGCTCTTTTTAGGATTCCCTATCATTGCTACAATTATTGTTCTTTTGATCTAGCACTTGGAAAGGGAAATCTCATGCATGTGATGAATGGTAGCATGTGTAATATCATACAAAACTTATCTTTCATTACCTGATGAAGGAACTGGTTTGGACATGGAGATAACCGTGCATGGTGTTCCATTAAACTAAAGCATTAATGTAGTTTGGGCATTTCCCAAGCATTTATTTTTTCATGTATCGTAAACTAGATGTCTGCCTGAATTGGAGTCCTGAATCGCTGTTGAAGTAATTGCTTAATAGTGTCAATAGACTTAAATTGTGTAAGTCTTGCTGTACTCTGGAAGTGTGTACTGACTCACTTAATGCTCTCAACAATGTTAAGGAACAGATTGTCTTAACCATCTTCACTTTATAGTCTATCATAGTAAAACTAAGGTTTAGAGAAGTTATACTTTGGTAGATGGAAAACTTTAGATTCCTGATAGGCCTTTTAACTTCTCAGCATTGAGAAGCATTGAGCTGTATTCACCCATTTTCTGAAGCCATAAAGAAGTTAATCTTTGCTGGGCGGTGGCAGCGCACACCTAATAATCCTAGCACTCAGGAGGCAGAGCCAGGCAGATCTCTGTGAGTTCAAGGCCTGCCTTGTCTACAGAGCAAGATCCAGGACAGACACCAAAACTACAAAGAGAAACCCTGTCTTGAAAAACAGAAGGGGGTTAAAAAAAAGAAGTTAATCTTTGTTGATGAGTAGGAAAAATGAATAGAAAAAATTTAATTTCTAAAATGAAAGATTGTTTTATGAAATGTATATTTTTAACCATTTATGAAATTTAGGCATAGCTTAAAAATCTTTTAATGGTAGAAATAAATCTTAGTAGGTGTTGTAAAGTAGAAGCCTGCCTGCATACAAGAAAGCGAAACTTAGAGCTTAGAAAGTACAGTAGCAGCACATCAGTAATCTTCAGGCTCACCTCTGCTTATTCCCAAATTACAAAGCTGGTATTTCCTTCTTGTCTTGTCCTTGCTTACTCTTTTTTCTCAGTGATATCTGCTTGATTCTGTCAGATAAAGTTTTTGTGCAGAGGGCCCACATTCTCCAAATGAGGTATTTAGTTGCACTGAGTGAGCTCTTAAAATCACTCATTTATACTGTAGTTTCTTTTTCTTCTAATGAATGTTTTATCTTTATAGAAGAAACAAAAACTTCAAATCAAAACCCGTTCTTCCAAAGGTGAGTCCTGTGGAAAAACTTTATTTGTTCCCTATTTTAAAAATTATTTATGCCGCCGGTGGTGGTAGCGCATGCCTTTAATCCCAGCACTCAGGAGGCAGAGCCAGGCAGATCTCTGTGAGTTTGAGGCCAGCCTGGTCTACAGAGCGAGATCCAGGACAGGCACTGAAACTACACAGAGAAACTCTATTTTGAAAAACCAAAAAAGAAAAAAAAATTTCATTTATGCCTTATTTATGTCCAAAATAGAGACTGTATGTTCTTAGTTGAATCTATTTTAGAAACAACAAAGTATGTTAGGAAATGGACAAGCCTAGTAGTTTAGGCAAATAATTACTTGTGATAAATACCATTCTCTAGTTTCTTTAAAAGCTCCTGAAATATGCAAGTTCTGTTAAGTAGTTGCTACTTTTACATAAGATTTTTTTCATTTTTCCTTGAGCCAGGCAAAGTGAAAATTTGAATTTTGAAAACATTTCTAGTTAGTGATTTTGTAAGTCTCATCTATTACTGATGTTACACAGTGTTTCTATAAAGAGTTGAATAATCTCTGTTGGTCAGTGTCTATTGTAAGTACTTAGGTCTGCTGTTGTAGGATAAATACAACTTTAGATAATAGGAAACTGAACAAGTATGTTCACATGCTGATAAAACTTCATTTATGAACACTGACATTTGGATTTCATATAAATTTTTATATTAAAAACATTTTTTAAAAGGCAGGTGTGAGGGTGCTGAATTGGTCTCAGATATAGTCTGCATTGTAGAACTAATAAGAGTTTGCACTTCCTGGGTCTCTCTCCTTCTTTGTTCTTAATACAAAGTCAGGTCCTGAATGTCCCTGGAACGAGTTCATCTGTACATTGAATTTCACAATTCGAATGCATCTTCCCAAAGGAAGGCCTTCTCAGTTACCTACCTCTGGGAGTTGATGGGTTCCAAATTTCTGAGAGTCTCTAGGGTAGTGGTTCTCAACCTGTAGGGTCACATATCAGATATCCACCATATCAGATATTTACATTATGGTTCATAGCAGCAAAATTACTGTTACAAAGTCATAACAAAATAATTTTATGGTTGGAGGTCACCACAACATAAAGAACTATAATAAAGAGCCATAGCATTAGGAAGGTTGAGAACCACTGCTCTAGACCACGGTAGGTAGGCATTCAAAGCACCCACTTTTTACTGGATTTCTTTTCCAAGATAAGAGATGTAGTCTGATCAGAAGTTTAGGCATTCAGGAGAGGGATTCTGTAGCAGACTAGATCAAGGAGAAATGACAAAGACTGAAAATGGCCTGAGGGACTTAAGGGTCACCATTAAATATTTTTATGAATAGTATGGATATTTCTTTTTAAAAAACAAAAACATATATAGCATATAATCCAGTAGTTCTGGTTACATGTCCACAAGAGCTGAGGTCAGCATTACATGTTCCGTGTTTAAAATAGGCAAGATAGCACAATACAGAAATAACCTAAGTGCCTACTCAGTGAATTGAGGGATGGGATAAAGGATACATAGTTTATAGCCATAGTGGAATTCTACTCAATCTTTAGAAAGGAATTCTGTGATCTGCAACCGTATGAATGAACTTGAAGATGATTAGGCTTAGTGAAAAAAATCCAGGTGAAGTCACATTTTGCAATATCTCACATGTGGAATCTTAAAGTTGAGCGCACAAAAATAGAGAGTAGTAGTCAGATATGAATGCTGTATGAGTCAAGAAGGGAAGATATCTAAGTTAGGTATTGCAGAGTAAATGAGAATTTTCTGAGATCCTTGTCATTTAACGAGCCCTTGTCTTAGAATCTTTGGATTATAACACACTTAGCATTTAGTTTGTACACATCCAGATCTGAGATGACATGTGTTTCTTTTAGATAACAGGTTAGTTTGATGCAGAGAAGTGTCCACCTGAAATGGGACTACTTGGATGGGTTACAGTTTAACCCATCTGCCAGATAATAGCTATAATAATAGTGCTTTTGAGGTTTTTCCTCTTAGGCTCAAAATTGTCACTTCTACTTTAATATTCTTTCTTGAATTATTCTTTTGAGTTATATTCTTATAATGATTTTGCATTGTTCTGTCTTAGTTACTTTTCTATTGCTGTGATAAGACACCATGACCAGGGCAATATATAGAAGAAAGAGTTTATTTGGGGATTACATTTTCAGAGGGGGTAGAGTCCATGACCATCATGTCATAAAGCATGGCAGGGGCAGGCAGGTATGGTGCTGGAGAGCTGAGAGCTCATATCTTGATCCACAGCTACAATGCAGAGAGAGCTAACTGGGAATGAGGCTTTTTAAACCTTAAAGCCTACCCCCAGTGACATCCCTCCTGCAACATGGCTCACTTCTGAGTCCTTCACAAACAGTTATACCAACTGGGAACCAGGCATTCAAACATGAGCCAGTGGGGGCATTATTATTCAAACCACCATATTCCTTATTGTATATTTCTGTTTTGATATCCTCTTTCTTTTCACACCTCAAATGATTTTTTACTGTGTTGCTCCCCTGACAAATTTTTTTTTTTTTTTTTTTTCGAGACAGGGTTTCTCTGTGTAGCTTTGCGCCTTTCCTGGAACTCACTTGGTAGCCCAGGCTGGCCTCGAACTCACAGAGATTCGCCTGGCTCTGCCTCCCGAGTGCTGGGATTAAAGGCGTGCGCCACCACCGCCCGGCTTCACCTGACAAATTTTTATAGTTACTTAGGATCAAAACTTAAGAGTTAATTTTATTTCCCATTTGAATCATCCTTAACAACATGAGAATTACCTTAGTCTCTTTGGACTACTATATTAAAATATTATGGACTTGTTAATTTATAAACAGAAGTTTGTTTATTGCTTATAATTCTGGAGACTTTGAAACTGAAGATCAAGATGCCAAAAGACTTTATTATGTCTAATGAAAACCCATTTTTTCATAACACCCTTTTTGTGTCATAACAGGGTAAAAGTGTTACCCACCAGCTGATGGGTCCTTTTGCTCTAGCCAAATACATAATTGTGGGTTGGCAAGGATCTGTTCAATTGCTGGCCTTGGCTGCTTATATATCTTTTAGCATTTGATAGCAGTGAGTGGTGGTAGGCAGATTGGAACAGCAGAAGGTGGCACATTTTAGTGTTATAGCTCTTACCTAAAAGCCTCAGGTATTGGGATCTACAAATGTTATAGCCCTTGGCTACTTCTTCCTATTTATCTCTTCCCAAATTTCTCCTTCTCTTAATTCTCTTTGCCTGCCAGCCTCGCTTATTTTTTCTCCTGCGTTGTTACTGGCCGTTCAGTTGTTTATTAGACCAGTCATGTGTTTTAGGCAGCCACAGTAACACAGCTGCACAGAGTTAAACAAATGCAACATAAACAAAAGGAACACACCTTAAAATATTCTACAACAGAGATGTTTTTAAATTAAAAATGATATAAATAATTAGACACATAACTATTTAAAGCCTTAAGGATCTAGAGTAGTAAAACATCACTGCAGAGTGAGCCCCATTTATAACCGGTCAGAAGGAAGCTTCTGATGCATCCAACTACTTATGGGTACTGCCACCTATTCTATAATGAGGGGAATCAAAAAGATAAACTGCATTTACTCTATAGTAATTGTGAGAACACAGATGTCCTATACTCTACCTCTGAACATTCAGAAAACTCTAGTGCCTGGAGATTGGGAGTAGAGAAAGCTGAAAGTACCTTTGTGTGCATTTTGCCAAAAGAATAGAACTAGTAGCCAGAGCCTCTGCCTTAGTTATACCTTTCCAGTTTCATACACTATTTGACTGGCAAATTTAAGCCACTCCCAGAATTCTAGATCCAGTAGTTCGTGAAATATAATTTAGTTTTGTAGCTTTTGGAGGAAGGAAGGAGAGGGTAGAATGGTTATTAACTCACATTTTTCATTTAATCTTATTCATACATGAAATGTTTGTATACATAGTATTGAAAATGAATATTCACGGTATTGCACAAAGGAGCACATGAACAAAGTGAAAGTAAATTATACCAGGCTTTTTCTTTTAGGCTACCAGCCAGCTCCCAAATCGTGATACGAAGACTTATTATTAGTTTTGGATGTTCGGCTTAGCTTAGGCTCATTTCTGGCTAGCTCTTTTAACTTAAATTAACCTGTTTCGGGCTGGAGAGATGGCTCAGTGGTTAAGAATACTGGTTGTTCTTCCAAAGGTCCTGAGTTCAATTCCCAGCAACCACATGGTGGCTCACAGCCATCTATAATGAGATCTGGTGCCCTCTTCTGACCTGCAGGCATACATGCAGGCAGAACATTGTATACATAATAAAATAAATCTTTTAAAAAAAAAAATTAACCTGTTTCTCTTTATCTACCTTTTGCCTCAGGGCTTTTTATTTTTCTTTCTGTATATCTTACTTTCACTGCTTCTCATCTTACTTTCACTGCTTCTCGTGGCTGGCTGGCTAGCAATGGCTGCCTGGCTTCTGGCCTTAGGCCTCAGCCTAATTCTCTCCTCCTCCTTCTCCCTCCTTGAGCCTAGATTCTTTTTGTTAGTTCTCTCTCCCTGCCTTCCCACCTATCTTATCCTGCCTAGCTATTGGCTGTTCAGCTCTTTATTAGCTCAATCAGGTGCCTTAGGCAGACAAGGTGAAACAAATACAATACATCTTTACATAATTAAATAAATACAGCATAAACAAAAGTAACACACCTTAAAGTAATGTTTGCAGCAAAAACAAATATAACACATCTTTACATAGTTAAAATAATATTCTACAACAGTAAATCTTCAAGGTGATTGCCCTTTTTGCAAAAATGATATACCAGAATGCAAATCTAGCTAGTAAACACTTTTGCCAAAGTGGCTTTATCTTTTATCCCTTGTGTAAGTGGTGTCTCATCCCATTGATGGGTGCTGGGCTTCACACTCTGACATGATTGGCTAATTGACACAGAAGAAAAGGGGAAGAGTCCTTGTCAGACTAACCACCTTCGATAGAATAAAACATTTCTCATGGGTATGGAGAGATGGCTTAGGGGTTAAAGAGCACTGGCTGCTCCTCCAGAGTTCAATTCCTAGCAACTACATGGTGGCTCACAACCATCTATAATGGAATCTGATGCCCTCTTCTGGCATAAAGTCATACATTCAGATAGAGCACTCATACATAAAATAAATAAATCTTAAAAAATATTTCTCGCCGGGCGGTGGTGGCGCACGCCTTTAATCCCAGCACTCGGGAGGCAGAGGCAGGCGGATCTCTGTGAGTTCAAGGCCAGCCTGGTCTCCAAAGCAAGTTCCAGGAAAGGCGCAAAGCTACACAGAGAAACCCTGTCTTGAAAAACCAAAAAAAAAAAAAATTCTCACAATTGGAAATAATGAAAACTGGCTGATGATATTATATATGATCATATTATATATACATATATATATACACACACACATACATATATAAATGTTTTTCCCTTCTCTTTAGAACTTGCTGGAGGTAAATTCTTTGAAGCATCTAACAAGACTGACCCTACAGGATCGAATCACCAAATCCCTTCTTCATCTGCACAAGAAGAAGAAACCTCCCAGTATCAGCGCCCAGTTTCAGGTTATTAACTATTGTACTCATGCTAAATAAAGTCTGTTTCTTTCAGATTGTTGTTGAAGGATCAAAGTGAGATGTAAAATCATTAATGTGATATGATTCAAATGTCTACAAAGCCATAGAATTGAGTGCTTTCATTAGAAAAGGAGTTAGGCCTTATTCCCAAGAATCAAAGATTTTCTTAAAATAGAAAGTGAAGAATACATTAAACCCAAAGCAAGAAGAAAGAAGGAAGATAACAAAGATAAATAGAAGTCTGTGAAGCTATAAACAGAAGAGCACCTGGGCGATGGCTTAGCAGTTTAAAGTGCAAATGTGCTTGCAGAGGACTCAAGTTGGGTTCTCAGCACCCACATAAGGTGCCTCACAACCACCTCTAACCTCCAGGGGATCTGATGCTTCGGGCTTTGTGGGCAACAGCACTCTAGTACTTATCCACACACAGACACACACATAACAAAAAATGCAATAAATCTTAAAAAGAAAAATTCTTAAAAAGAAAACCTGAAGACTATTGGAAGAAATTAAATAAAACAAAAGCTCTGGCTCTTTGAGCAGATCAAAAACTGATTCACCTCTAGCCAGACTAATTGGGATATATATAAAACCAAGTATAGATGGGGGGGACATCAATATATACTCTACAAAGATTAAAATTAATTTAAAGTAGTGCTCTTTTCTGGGTGATTTCAAAAGCTGGTCAGAATGGAAGAATATCGGGGCAGGGCATGGTGATGTATGCCTGTAATCTCAGCACTCAGAAGGCTGACATAGGAACATCTCAAGTTAAGGTCAGCCTGAGCTTGTAATAGGCCAGTCTTGAACAAATATCAAGGCCCTATCTCAAAACAAACAAACAGGGGAAAGAGAAAAAAAAAAAGCAAAACTACCTAAAATGTGCATTTGAATAAAGTTGCTTAATGAAATGTGAAGAGTAGTGAAAAATTATTCTCTATTTAGAGTATGCTGAAATGCATTTGCAATAATGACTATTGCCAGAGCATCAGCTTTAAGATTCAGATTAAACTGCGTTCCTATCCTCAGCAGTTCTTTGATTTTACCAAAATGGGAATGTGCACAATTTCCTTTTCAGAAACAAACCCTTCTGTGTATGTGTAAAAGGTTTTTTGCATATTTTGCCCCCCTTGTTTATATTTATAAGTCACTTGTCAACTCTTAAGTAAAAGCATACTAACGACACTACTTTTATTGCAGGCCTCCTTAAGCAAGCTAATGGAGACACTTGGTCAAGCAGAACCATATTTTGTCAAATGTATTCGCTCAAATGCAGAAAAGGTAAAAGTATTCTGTATATGGCAGCACATCACTCAGGTTACTTGGGAGTCAAAACAAAGTTTAGATTCCATTAAAAGGGAATAGAGAGGAATCATGCATACTTTTTGTACAGAAATTATACTCCATAAATGTTATCTATAGCTAGTCTTTTAATTTCCACATTACTCATCTGCAAGGTGTTTGTAGATTTGATTCAACACATACTAAAATCTGAGAGGCAAGTATTAATACCCCTTGAAATTCCATTAGGAAGAAAGAGATGATTTTTTCCCCCCCTCTAAATTTTTTTTTACTCTAACAGCTGGTTAAATCTCTTCTGTTTGGATATAGTCTATATCTCTTTAAAAATTGTTTAGTATTTTCATGGTTAGGAATTTTTACGCTTACCTTTTCTATTGCACTGCCCTTAATGAGATCAAAATATAATGTGTAAATACATTTGTCAGTCCCTGGTTACTCCAAAGTCAGCTGTTCTTTTAAGACAAATCCGAATTTGGAGATCTACTAACCTTTTTCTTTCTTTGTTTTAGCTGCCCTTAAGATTCAATGATGCCTTGGTACTAAGACAGCTTCGGTACACTGGGATGCTGGAAACAGTTCGAATTCGCCAATCAGGATATAGCTCCAAATATTCTTTCCAGGTTACATACTTCTATAATATATTTAAATAAATATATATATTCATATCAAGTACATTGTTTCTGTATATCTTGCTTATTATTATATATCTTTGGGAGTCATTTACTACTTCTTTTTCTTGTTTGTTTTTTTAAGACAGAGTTTCTCTGTATAATAACCCTGGCTGTTCTGAAACAGGCTATCTCAGAGATCCACCTGCTTCTGCCATTTGAGTGCTGGATTAAAGGTGTGAGCCACCATGCCTGGCTCATCTTTTAATTTTACCGTTTTTTAAGCAAAGTTGAAAAAGCGTTAAGAGAATACTCATTTTTGGAAGGACAGCAGTCTTGTTGAGCATATGCTGTGATATAGTACTTGGCTATTCTTTTTTTTTTTTTTTTTTTTTTTTTTTCCGGTTTTTTCGAGACAGGGTTTCTCTGTGTAGCTTTGTGCCTTTCCTGGAACTCACTTGGTAGCCCAGGCTGGCCTCGAACTCACAGAGATCCGCCTGGCTCTGCCTCCCGAGTGCTGGGATTAAAGGCGTGCGCCACCACCTCCCGGCTGGCTATTCTTATTTGATCAGAATGTTTGCTAATTTTAAGTTTGACCATAATTTAGCAGTTTTCACACTGACTTTTCCTAGTAATTGAAATAATTCAATCAGAATGATCTTGTCAAATGAAAAGGTTTCATTTGATTTTCCCTGAAGTTTTCTTAGAAAGACTTCTTACCTAGGAAGCTTCTAGAATGTTACTCAGCAATCATTATCAGCTATATTGCTATGTGTGTAAAAATTATATTGGAACCTTTCAGAAACTGAGCAGTTTCTGTTGTATGGAAAGAGAAAACTTGATTCTCAGTCATATGTTCCAACAGCTGCTGTGTTTCCTTTCCCTGCAGGTTCTTGCTAAATGACTTTTCTTTGGTCTTTGGTATGGCTTTCTCAAAAAGAATAGTTAACTTTTACCCTTCTTTCTTTAATTCAGTTTTCATTTGATAATATGATGTTTCAGACTTAGTATCTTTCTTCTTACTGTGTTTTTAAAATTGTATTTTTAGAAAATCATTTTATTTTTATCTTATGTTTTTGGGTGTTTTACCTGAATGTTCATCTATATACCATGTGAGTGCAGTGTCTTTGGAGGCCAGAAGCAGATGTTGTATTCCCCTGAATGAGTTACAGGTGGTTGTTAGCAGGCATGTGGACACTTGGATTCTAACCCCGACCCTTAATCACTGAGCCATCTCTCCTGGACCTCCTATTTATAGTATTTTTAAAGTAACAAACTCTCTTTTGTTTCGTCTTTATTAATAAGATTTTATTAATACTTTTTTATTAATAAGTTTTGTTCTTTGACTCTTTCGTACATGGATATAATAAATTCTGGTTACTCTCAGACCCACATTCTCGTCACTCTTTTACCCCTGCCAGTTTGCTTTCTTCTGCTTTTAAAAGAATGAGGAAACAGGCCCTGGAGTAGCTTCACTCATGTGGCCCACCGCCCTCTTGCAATGTATTCTGATCTTTTCCAGTGCCTTGCTTTAAGTAAAATTTTCTTTTTATTTATCAAAAGACTGAGAAACCCATTAATAAAAGATAGTTTAGGGTATAATATTCATCTAGTTCCTTTGTGATTTGATACCATTTTCTTTTTACTTTTTAGGATTTTGTGAGTCACTTTCATGTACTTCTTCCCCGGAATATTATGCCATCTAAATTTAACATTCAGGATTTCTTCAGGAAAGTAAATATTAATCCTGATAATTATCAAGTTGGAAAAACTATGGTAAGAGCCTTAGTCAAAATTGAGTGCATTTTATGTTTCAATAATAATACCTTGTCATAAGTTTTATGAAAAGATAGTATGAATCAAATATTACAAGGAAATTGATTAAGCTAGTTGGTTTCAATTTTATATACTTCTTTATTTATTTGTGTGTATATATGTATTTGTATGGGCACAGATATGTCATGGAATAAGTGTGGAGGTCAGAGGAAAACGTGTGCACTTGGTTTTGTGGGTCTGAGGGATGAGACTCAACTTGTCAGGCTTGGTGGCACGTACCTTTACCCACTATGCTATCTTGTTGGCCCATAAATTTGATTTATTATTGTTGTTGTATTTGTATTTGTGTATTAGTAATGTGTGAATGCTAGCACACCCATGCAAGACAACCAGTTTTCAGAAGTTGGTTCTCCTTCTATCTTAGGTTTATAAGATGAAACTCAGGTTCTTATGCTTACATGCCAAGCACTTTTACCCAGTGAACCCTCCTAACTGACCCTAGGGCCTTTTCTTTTCTTTCTTTTTTCGTTTCCTCTTCTTTTGTTTCCTCTTTCTCTCCTTTCCCCTCTGCTCCAGTGTCCAGAGAGCAAGACCACCAGGTGATATTGACATTCATTCTCACTAGTGGCACCAGGGAGGGGCCTGCCAGCAGACCTTGTGGGAGGGTGTCAGGAGGAGGCTTCTTGACCATCACTTTGCTTACTGGATTCTGTTCTCCATTACATCTCGGCTTCATTCTCTTTCCTATGTTCCCATACCCATGCCTGCCACCTGTCCTTGCTTGTACACCACCCGTGCATTATTGGGGGGGGCAGCCAGAAGCTACATTCTGTACATTGGATTGGAATTTTTTTTTAGATAGTAGTGGAGATTAAATCCAATGCTTTACTTGTGTTGGGCAAGCACTCTACCTGACTTTTTAGTGGGGAGGAGGTGGCACATACTTTTAATACAAATTTTTTTTTACTTGAAACTTAGAGAATTTTCCTGCAATGTTGTCCAGTCTGTTTTCCCTGTTACTTCTTGATAATTTATATTTTCTAGTTAATATGATTATATGTAGTTATATATTACTTGCATAATTTAACATCTCCAATAATAACTTGGAAAAGTTTAGTTTTTTGGTTTTTTTTTTTCTTTTGTTGCTTTTGAGGTAGAGTATCACTGTATATCCGAGGGTGGCCTCAAACTCAGGATTCTCCTGCTTCAACTTCTTGAAGGCTCTAATTATAGGTGTGTACTACAATGCCCAGGTAGAGATTTAGTTTTCTGCATGAAAATCTGCACATAAGAAGAGGGACAGTTACCATACTATATCAGTGAACAAAGATCTGTATAGATTCATGAGTGACAGACGGTATGGGGGGAAAAAACAGTGAGAGCAAGAGACAGAGTGGGGAAGAGGTCAAGGAAGAGGAAGAAGAAGTGAAGGGGAATAGGAAGAGGAAGGAGAAGAGGAAAAGGGCGAGGAGCGCAGGGGAGAAAGATAAAGAGAAGGAAGGTGAGTAAGTTGGGGGAGACAGTACCGAGAAGCATTGCAGTGGTCTGGGTTACTATTGTCATTACACTTTTGGGGCCGTAAATGATCAGAGCTGACAGCTCAAAAAGATCATACTGGAATATTTGCCCTGGGTTAGGGCACTGTGGTCATCTAAAAACACAAATTCATGTCTTCATGGATGGTCTGGAGCTTTGAGGGCCAGCCTTCAGCTCCGCCTGTGAGGTCCTGCTTGCTCGGTTCTCTGCAAGCAGCAGGAAATATTAGATAGAAGGATTTAGATTGTGGAGATAACAGATAGAAAATATAGGATAGCCTCGAGAGGGCCTGGAACCTATTCCAGCGAGTCCTGACGGTCTCTGTCCTAAGGTATGTATAGAAACGCCAAGGAGTGGAGCAAAAGACCTCCTCCCAGCACAGCCAAGTGCAGACCATCTCAGACACCTGCACTCAGGCCTGTGGTCCAATCATCCTCTCTATGTAGACCTGCTGGGTAAAGCCACTAGGAACCTGAAAATGGGCTCCCACACTTATTTTAGCCATTTATTAAAATCACATAAAAATGGTACTTTCTTTATATTGACCTCATGCTTAAATATAATCCCAATAGACCCCCCCCCCCATTAAATTTATATATCTTGGGGCTGGAGAGATGCTTAGAGGGTAAGAGCCCTGGCTGCTCTTCCAGGGGTCCTGATTTCAATTCCCAGCAACCACATGGTGGCTCACAACCATCTGTAATGAGAGTTGGTGCCCTCTTTTAGTGTGCAGGCATATATTCAGGCAGAACACTGTATACATAATAAATAAATCTTTAAAAAAATTTATGTATCTTCCTCACTCACACTGTCTGATCCTCCATATTGTCTGGGAAGTAGTATTGCATGCCTATATTCCCAGCACTAGAAAGCAGCGGCAGGAGAATCACACAGTCAAGATTATTCTCAGCTGCATAGAAGTTTAAGGCTAGCCTGGGCTACGCGAGCATCTGTCACACAACACAAGACAAAAAAAAACACTTCCCCATTTTAGCTTCATGATATTTAACAGTACTTTATGAAGAGTAATTCAGTTGTCTGAGGTGCATTAGTGTTTCTAACTCCTTTTATTGCTCAGGTACGATCTTCTGTCTCCAGTCCACACATAGTAGTTTATTCTTTAACTCTTGATATATAATGTCTGCCCACTCCTAAAGATGAACCATAAGTTCTGTTTCAAAGAGATATGTCTTTATACTTTAGATTTATACTTTGTATATATCTGCTTTTGACTCTGGGGAGTAAGAAGCCTTTAATGCATACTAGATTTCAAATAGATATTGTTGGTTCCTTTAGGTTATACTCACTTTTTAAGATCTGCAGTTCTCAGTTTTTCCCTTATTCGAAACTTTTAAAAAATTTTGACATATTAACTAGTGATATACTGGTCTTTTATAGCAATGATTTTTCCAGATGAGAAGCAGTAATATAGCAGTGTTTGACAATGGAAACTTGATACATTTTCTCATTTTCCCAGTTTGAGATTATTGATTAGTCGAGGTGCTAGAACTATTTATTAGTACTTTATTTGCATGTCTGCCATTATATGTGTTCTTCTCTGAAAGAGAAACTTGCCCCGGAAACAATAATTCATGAATAGTTCTCATTTCTTCTTAAGGTTTATCTCTTGTTTTTGTCCTTCTCATAGGTTTTCCTAAAGGAACATGAACGACAGCACTTACAAGATCTGCTTCATCAGGAAGTGCTTCGCAGAATCATTGTGTTGCAGCAGTGGTTTAGGGTCTTGCTCTGTAGGCAGCAGTTCCTCCATTTGAGACAGGCATCTGTTATTATCCAGGTGGGATGAGAAGAGGATTCTTTGTGTGAGAGTGATTTTTGACCTTAATTTAGTAACCAGAACCATTTTACTGTGAAACACTTAAATAATAATGAAACTTTAGAGATGAAAATGAATCATATTCATTTCTTAAATGCTTGTAACACCCAACAGATTACCTTGCATGTAACTGCGGGTAATACCCTGGGAGTTCAAGGTCAGCCTTCCAGCTTGTCTACATAGAATTCCAGGACAGTCAGAGCTACAATAGAAAGACCCTGTCATAAATAAATAGATAGATAAATAAATAAATAAATACAGAACTTACTAATTAGTTTGTAGTGCGGTTTTCACGACAGGGTTTCTCTGTGTAGCTTTGGAGCATGTCCTGGAACTTGCTGTATAGACCAGGTTGGCTAGTTTTGATAAGCAAAAAAAATTTTTTTATTTATTTTCTAAAGAGCCAAGTTTTTGCTTATTAGCTTACATTTGAAGTATTCTTGGATAATAGCTTTACCTGAGGCTATTTTTGCTTAATCATCAACCACTACTTGATGGAATTTTTTTTCCCCTTGATGAGTTTTTGCAGAGGCCTTTGCATTCTCCTAGTTTTTTGTTGTCATCAACTTTAATAATATTGGTTTAGTGCTTAGCATAATGGGCCTCCATCAACTCGACATGCATAGGCTCATTAGTTGGATATAAGTCCACAAAGATGGGCATGGCACTTGCTTAAGGCTTTGACAACTTTTTGGATACCATCTGTTAAAGCATTGAGGTCTTAGAAGAGGTGATTTTAAGCACCTCTTATAAAGCAGTACTAATTTCCATTACACCTGCAGCAGCAGTGCCTTCTGTGGGCACAACAGCAGGTTACAGAGGAAACCAAACCAGGACCATCAGAGCATCAACACAACTCAGGGGCAGCATAGAAAGGGCTAATTATTATTATTATTATTATTATTATTATTATTATTATTATTATTATTATTATTTTAAACTACCAACAAGTTAGTTGCTTATATACTTAAAGTGCTAAGACAGAAATTTAGCCTTTTTTACCTTTTCTGTGAAATGAGTGATAACTTGACAGCCATTTTCTTTTTTCCCTTAGCGTTTCTGGAGGAATTACCTAAATCAGAAGCAAGTCAGAAATGCGGCTGTGCAAAAAGATGCTTTCATTATGGCTAGTGCAGCTTCCCTTCTCCAAGCTTCCTGGCGTGCTCACTTAGAGAGACAGCGATACTTGGAGTTACGAGCTGCAGCTATCATTATCCAGCAGAGATGGAGGGAACTGTGTAGGTGCAGGCACAGGGCTGCTACCTGTATACAGGCAAAGTGGAGGAGCTACAGGCAAAGTAAGAAGTACAAAGAACAAAGGAACAAAATTATCCTTTTACAATCAACATATAGAGGATTCAGAGCAAGACAAAGGTACTCTATGTTAATAAAGCAGTTGGTTCTTCTGTTTTCATTGGTCCTTAATTTAAACCTTTGCTTTAATACTTTTATTATCAGTTATGTTTTTTATCACTAGAGTGTGATGAATTTCTACCAGTTCTAATTGAATTGTCTGGGCAATAGCAGAAGTTAAATAAATGTTCATTGAATTAAATCAGGTTGGAAACCTCCATGACCTGTGGTTATAACTGCTAAGAAAAAACTTGCACATTTGGTTTGATCTTACAAATTTGGAAATATTCAACTTCTTTTTTTACACTGAGAACATTGATCTCCATTGTACTATATTAAAGTAATGCTATTAATGGATCTTTAGTTCAGTTAACATTTTGTCAAGGCTAATTCCAGTTAGGAATTATTCATATAAAGAAGAGGATAATTTGAACTAGTACAATGAAGTTAGTTTTAGAAATATATAGATGAGTACAATGGTACTTACTAGTCCTACTAAATAGGGGACTAAGACAAGAGGATTACTTGAGCCTGAAATTTAAGGTCAACTTTGAACATAGTTAAGGATAGCAAGGTTCCTCCTCAAAAAAGTATTTCTATTAAAATATTTTAGTAAATTAAATTCTCTTCATTGGTAACCAAGAGCTGTCTATAATCCACTTTGTCTATTTTTGTATAGGTATAAAGCTTTAAAAGAGCAAAGGCTGAAAGAAACAAAACTAGAGCATGGATTGGTACATATCAAGGCATGTGGAAATCTAGAAATACAGGGCTCAGACCCTTCTGAGTGGGAGGATCGTTCTTTTGACAACAGAGTGAAGGCCATAGAGGAATGTAAATCTGTGATAGAGAGTAATCGAATTAGCCGTGAGAGTTCAATGGATTTCTCAAAGGAGTCCCCAGACAAGCAACAGGAGAGAGGCAGAAGCCAAAGTGGTACAGACTTGCAGGGAGAAGTGATTGTAAGACAGAGACCCAAGTCCTTGGAGGATCTCCATCAGAAAAAAGTAGGTCGGGCCAAAAGAGAAAGTCGGAGAATGAGAGAATTGGAACAAGCTATATTTAGCTTAGAATTGCTGAAAGTCCGTTCTCTTGGTGGTGTGTCTCCTTCAGAGGAACGTAGATGGTCTACAGAATTGATGCCTGAAGGCCTGCAGTCTCCGCAGGGCACACCTGATAGTGAGAGCTCACAAGGGAGCTTAGAACTTCTGACCTGTGAGGAGAGCCTAAAGGGCAAACCAGAGTCCCTTATTTTAGATGAGGGTAATAAATTGAAAATTTCATCACCCAGTATACCTACCAATCCAAAATTCGATTCACAAGACAATGCCCTCAGTGCCTCAAATGAGACTGGCTCTGCAGTGACTGGCAAAGGAGCACCCTGTGACTCAGAGCAGTTGAAGAATGGGACTGCAAAGGCAAAGCTGGTCTGCAGTTCTGAACCTGTCACTTGTAAACCCCAGCTGAGAGACTCCTTTGTTTCCAGTAGTCTGCCTACATTTTTTTATATTCCCCATCAAGAACCTCTGAAAACAAGTTCCCAACCAGACACAAGTATCCAGAGAAACAAACTGCTGGAAAGAGAAGCCACTTTGAATACAGCTTTTTCTCCAGATATCAACAGGGAAACCAGGAAGTGTCAGTTCTTCAGAGATGAATTGAATACAGATGCTTCTTGTACTGTGCTTAAGAAGTTAGAAAAGCTGAATACTGAAAAGGAGAAAAGGCAAAAGCAGTTACAGCAGCAGAATGAAAAAGAAATGATGGAACAGATTCGTCAGCAGACAGACATTTTAGAGAAGGAGCGTCAAGCCTTCAAGACAATTGAGCAGGCACCATCCTCTTATCAGTCAAGACAAAGAGTAGAGAGGCCATCTTCTCTGCATATCCAGAATACCCCAAGTAAGGGAGAAGCTGCTGTACCAGGTTTCCCATCAGCAGTCACTAAAAGAGGTAGTCCCTCCATTCATTTACCTCCGAAAGACCGACCTGTCACCCTGTTCTTTGAAAGAAAAGGAAGCCCATGCCAATCTAGGACTGTCAAGGAATTACCCAAGACAGAAAGAGTAGGCACCCAACATAATGCTGCCTGTAAACTCTCTAATAACCGCATTACAGAAAGAGAACACTTTAGGTCAGCTCACTCTTATGGCCACAGATCTGATGACCCTTCCAGAGGGGGAAGTTCAAGAGCCATTTTCTTCACACCAAAAGACAATATGATTATTCCACTGTAAGTGAAATTTGTATTTTATGTGTTAAGTAGGGAGTTTCCTAGAGTAGTTTGTTGAAGTGCTTTTCTTTGTGTTCCATTCTTGTCTACATACATGCTGCTCTAATCAGTGATTTTTCTCTGTGTAGTAGTTATATCCTAGGAATCTTTGAATTTTTTTTTTTTTGGTATTATTCTTCCTCATTAATTGAAAAAGCATTTGCAAAGGGTGCTTGTCAATGTTCCAGGCATTCTGCATGTGCTGGTTGCAGTAAAGCTGTGAAGTGGAGTGATCCAAACTGGTTATTATGAGACTTTTCAGAACTTAGCATATTTTGTCTCAGCTATTGGCCCATTTATTGTCTTCATTAATGTCTTTTATCATAAAATTTAAGTGTATGATACAGTAATACTAGTTGTATAGAAGTTGTTATACATAGATCTTTTTCATCTTGTAGTACTAAAACTCACTCACTAGCCAGCTCTTTTCCCTTTCCCCAGTTGATGGCAACTGCCTTCTACTTTATAGGCTTTTTGTTTTGTTTTGTATTTTTGAGACAGTTTCTTACCTTGTAGCCCACACTGGCCTGGAACTTGCTATGTGGACCAGACTGATCTTGAACTCACATATATCTGCCTGCCTGCTAGGACTGCTAAAGGGATGTGCCACTATTCCCAGATTTAGCTTACGTTTCTAAGAGTCAAACTACTTTAGGCATCTATTTTAAGTGGGAATTCTTTTGTTTTTATAATTTAGGTGTTTCCTTTAAGTGATGATAACCATGAGAAAAGCATCTTAACTCATGTCAGTCATGAGGAGCTGTTTTCTGGTTTAGGGTTTTCTTTTTGTGTGTTGTTTAGTTTTTTTAATTCTGATGCTTGGGATCAAACCTAGAGCATCATACATGTTTATCAAGCGTCAGACTTACACAGCTAGTATTCACTGAGTTCTCTCCCCAGTCCAAGATAACTTCTTACAACTCTTTATGAAGTAAAATTTTTCTAATGGAAAAGCAATTAACTTATCAACTAGTGTTGTAAGTTATTGTCTGTTTGAACTGGTCTGATGCTAGTAGTTAAGTCATGATTTGCAAGGAGTTTATAATCTTAAAGATGAATTTTAAAACTCATAATACTGAATTAATCAAAATAATTAGTGCCACAAAATTCTAGGTACTGTTCAAATTATCATCAGATTCTGACACTCTATTTCTACGTAGAATTTAATAATAAAGCAGTCCTGTCCTTGAATTTTTCAGACAAAATTAAATGTTCTCCAAGCCAACACTACAGTATCTGTATTGTTTGTAGAATACTTCATTTTACTTAATGACAATTCATATCCTGCCATTGTTAGTATTATTTTACATTGCCTCAAGTTTTATTTATTTATATTTTTTTTGGTGTTGTTGTTTTTTTTTTTGTTTTTTCGAGACAGGGTTTCCCTGTGTAGCTTTGCGCCTTTCCTGGAACTTTTCTGGATCTCGCTCTGTAGCCCAGGCTGGCCTTGAACTCACAGAGATCCTCCTGGCTCTGCCTCCCGAGTGCTGGGATTAAAGGCGTGAGCCACCACCACCACCACCACCACCACCACCACCACCACCACCAACTGGCGCCTCAAGTTTTAAAGTTAAGATAGTGAATGAAAACTTAGAAGAGTTCAGGAAGTGATTTTTTTTTTCTAACCAATAGGAACCATCCCAAAGTAAAACAAGATCCTTATTACTATCATATATAAAATGATTATATGAAAAGTCTTTTTAAGACAAGTATCCTAGCCGGGTGGTGGTGGCACACGCCTTTAATCAAACTCTCTGTGAGTTCGAGGCCACCCTGGTCTACAGAGCGAGATCCAGAAAAGGCGCAAAGCTACACAGAGAAACCCTGTCTCAAAAGACAAGTATCCTAAAGATGTGAGGGATTTAGAATTTTTATTTTCTCATTATTGAATTCACTTTGGTTCTTAACTAATTTTGTTGCTGCCTTTCTTAAAAATATGCCAGCATAGTGTAATGTACCTTATGATTATCATATTCATCATGCATGTAGATTCTTGATTATAGTATTGATTGTGTAAGAATAAAAAAAATCTGGGGACTTGGGAGGTGGCTCAGTGGATAAGCACAGCATGAAGACATGAGTTTGGATCTTTAGAATCCACATTAAAGCTGAGTTTGTCTGCTCATACTGTAACCCTAGTTCTGGAGGCCAGGAGCATTGAGACCAGGAGACAGAGCATTACTGGAGATTGCTGGCCAGTCAGTGTAGCCAAAAAAAGTAAGCTCTAGGTTCAGTGAGAGATCCTGTCTAATGGTAACAAGACAGATAAATAACACAGTAGGACATCTAGTGTTGTCCTCTGGCTTCCACAGAATAACACACAGACATGTGCAACTGCTTACATACATGCATGTGCACACACCTGCATACACAAATACACATACATACACACATAGAAACTATGAAGATAAGTATAATAAGTCCAATTTTGGAATTAACTAAGATATGGAATTATTTTTAGAATTTGCTAGGTTTCTTTGACAATTCATAGCTGTGTGTGGTAGCACATGCCTTTAATCCCAACACTCAGTAGGCAGAGGCAGGAACATTTCTAAGGCAAGCCTGATCTTCTTGATGAGTTCCAGGATAGCCAGGGCTACATAAGGAGACATTGTCTCAAAAAACAAAAACAAAACAAAATTCTTAATATGCTTTAGGAATACTTCAGTGGAATATCTGCTAGAAATTGAGATGTAATCCTGTTTATTTTATTTAAAGTGTACATAGTGAAAATCCTCAAGTCCACAAACAAGATGAACCAGCTTGGAAATCTAAGTTAGCAGGGCCGGGCCAACGAGAGGTAAGTATTATATTCTGTTTATCTTTTAATTTCAATAGGTGTACATTATTTTGGAAGTTACCATTTTTGTAGGTAGAACACCATATCTACCCATTTATTCACAGATGATTTTAGAGAAAGAAGCTGTAGACTAAGCCTTTTTATAATTAGGAAGGTGTGTACTAGGCAAGGAATGGTATCCAAAAATACAAATTATATAAAAGAAAGAAGTCACTAAGGCAAAAAAGGACAGTTTGTTCAGGTGTCTAGTGAGACCTGTGGCAGTGAACAGTGACTTAGTTCACTATGGAGAACAGTGTAGACTTAGCGTCCATTGTTATCTGTTGTTCACAGTAATGTGTATGGATTCTCTTTGGTCATCCCTGTTACTTCTGCTAGTAGACAGGGCATGGTGGGGTGGAGGGAAGTTTCCAGACATTCATGAGCCCTCTTTCATTGGCGTCTTCTCCCAAATTACAAAACAAAACATTGTTGTGTTATTTGTTTTATCATTTGGTCAAGCAGGTTGCCAGACCGGCCCATAAAAAGAAAGCTCGAATGGCGCGGACGCGCTCCGATTTCTTGACTAGAGGTACTTTTGCCGATGGGGAGGGGGATACAGAGGAAGATGATTACGATGACATTATTGAGCCCCTTCTCTCCCTTGACCAAGCTTCTCACTCTGAGCTAGGGCCTGTATCCAGCCTGGGTCAGGCCTCTCACAGTGACTCCGAAATGGTAATTTTTGCAGCAATAAGAAAAATAAAACAGCAAGCAGATCTTCTTGGAGTAGTCTTTGCTAATCTAAAGCTAACCTTCACAGCTTTTTTCCATGTAATGGCTTGTACATGAGAAGCCTCAGTGAACACAGTAACAAAAGCTAAGTCTAATTTAACAGTACTCAAATAAGGGGCACTTTAACTATATATATCAAATGATAAATTAGGCAAAATTAAGATGATTTAAATTAGCACTGATGTAGAAATGTTGACTATTTTACTTTAAAAGGTCCTTAGGAATCCTTAGTTTTTTATTTTTATAAAGGGCCAGATAATAAATATTTTAGACTTTGTAGATCGTAGTCTCTGTTGCTTTACAGCTACCTAACTTGACCACTATCATGTGAAAGCAATCACAGACAACAAGATGAAAATGGGCAAGGCATTTCTAATAAATATGCAGAGCTGGGCAATGAGCTATGTTTGACTTACTAAAGTGAGAGTTTATTGGCCTGGTATATAGAGTAAGATACTTTTTAAATAAATTCTGACTTTAACTGAAAGATTATTCATTTAAAAATTAGGGGTAGGGGAAGGTTTAAAGTTGCTATGCTCTCCTTTATGTTCAGTAGAAAAGAAATGTGCACTTTATAAAATTTAATTGGGCATGGTGGAACACAGTTATCTCAAGTTCAAAGCCAGCTTGAACTATATACAGTGAGACCATGTCTCCAAGATGTCTCAAAGATGGATGTAGTTGTGTATTTAGAAGGCTAAAACACAAGAATTGCCATAGTTTGATACCAACATGAGCTTAAATAGTTGAAAGAACGCCAGGCTAGACCAGAAAGCAAAACCTTGTCTTAAAAACACTAAAGGAAACAAGCATGTGCATGCAAGGCTCTGGCCTGATCTCCACCAAAGCGCAGACATCTGTGATTTAGTGAACAAAATGTGTCATCCTGGACCAACCCAGACAAACAGAAGGATGTGTATGGTGTGAATTTGTATTAATCAGGAATTATAACATTGAAGTTGAGTTTGAATAAAACTATACTCATTTTGGTTTAGAATATAACTTTATTTTCTGGACCAAAATTGGGTTCAACATATTGCATGCTTGATTGTATTTGTATATATCTTAGGGTAAAAGGTTTCATTCTTGGGGCTGGGATAATGGCTTAGTACGTAAAGTTCTTGCTGCTCAAGGTCCTGAGTTTAGACACCTAGCATCCATGTAAAAACCCAAGTATGCTAGTATGTGCCTTTAATCTCAGAGATGAGAGGTAGAAATAGGAGGATCCTAGGGTCTCTGTGGGTAGGCAGCTTTACCAAGTGGCTAAGCTCCAGATTTACTGAGAAACTCAAAAAGAAGTCTAAAAAAAAAAAAAAAAAAACCTGAAAAACATATAGCGAGACATGGTTACTTATGCTTTTAATCCTAGCTCTTGGATGACAGAGGCCACTTTGTTCTACATATGAAGTGTCAGGTCAGGCCATCCAGGGTTCCATAGTGAGACCCTGTCTAGAAAAAGTAGAAATACACATACACATTGTGTTCTCTGATTGTTCTAGGAAATGAATAGTATAGAGACCTAATAAATCTAAGAGGAACTCAAACATTATAGCTGATGAAATAGTTAATTTCCCATATAAATTGGCTCTCAATCTTTAATATCTATTCACTTTGGAAGATTTTTATGATGGTCTTTGGGTCATTACATATTTGAGTTTTGAACTGTTATAAGATGTAAACATGTTTAGACCCAGTTAGAATTTCTCCAAATTTCTAAAATATTCTGATTGTATTTATCTCTTGTGGAAGGCTAGACTTAGTTTTAAGTAGTAATGTTGATATTCTGTGGAGGACAAAACAAAGACAAAAAAAAAATGCATGACATGTTCCCTGATAAAACAAAATGAGTTATAAACATGAAGACTGTAGAAGTTGGAAGTGATCTGTACTGCTCTGTTAATGTGTATAGGTAGAACTCAGATCTCTTGACTGTAGGATTAGTAACTATTATAAAGGTGCCCTATATTTGAGTTATGTATAATGAAATACATACATATATATAGTTAAACATATATATAATAGTTAAAATTATATAATGGAACAAAAAAATCTTACTGAAAAATACAGCTTTATCTAGTTTATATAGATGTATTTATAGAAGAACTTAGCACTTTATAACTGCTACTTTGTTCCTGAGAGTTTCTTTTGTAACAATCCTAGTTCTTTTGGTGATAGAGAATACTATTCACACTGGGAACTCTTGCTGGGATGAACCAGGAAGTTAGGCTTTCTGCTTGGAGCTTTTGGCTCCTTTTGGTGTTGTAGCCTCTGTTCACCTGCTTGACAGTCACTGCATGCCGGTAGTTGTAGAGCACCTTCCTGTACAGTGTGTTTGTTAGTCACCTCTAGCTTTCTTACTATCCTGTTTTAGGAACAGGTGGTGGCGCTGGTTTCTAGTGGATGCTTGCATGAAGCAGCTTTGCTTTGTAGAATAAGCTAGTAGATACTTACTGGAATGGGGGTGTGGAGGGGAGGGGAGGAGTGGTTTTAAAATGTATCTGTTGATCCTGAAAATGTGTCATATTCTAAATTTTCTGAAACTATAATGTTGAATCTTACTGTTTATAAGGGGAATTTATTACATTCTCAAAATACACATTTTTTTTAAAAGGTGGATTTGAGTTTATTGGGCACATGAATTTCTAAAAACTGGGTTTTTCCCCCCCTGGACAAAAAGGTGTTATCACCAGTATTTGCTAACTATGGAGCATGGCGTTAATTCTTAGCAGAAATGGCCTTTTTAGTTGTAAAGTTACTGATCTTACAGAATTAAAAACAATTTTAGATTAACCATCCAAAGGGAATTTGAGATAAACATTATGTCTTAAGATGTTTAATTAATAATTGTTGATGCTGTAGGGAAAGGTAGGCAGGAGTTATAGTTTCCTGCCTCTGTGACTTTCATGCTTTTTTGTAAAACTTGTATTTCAAACTGCAGTTTAAATACCCTATGTGCTATTCTCCCTTGGTTTGTGTGTCAATCACATTGGTATTTACCCAAGAAGAGAAAAAGAACATACTCTACTGAGCTACATTTTAAAGATGAGTTTCTGTTTCCATGTTTAGTTTTTCAGTATGTCTTCTAGATGGTGAATTAGTAAAATTGTTTATATTTCTTATCTGTGAGATTAGTAAAGGAAACCTACATTGTTATGTATAGTTGTTTTTCTGCCATTACCCAGATTTAAACCACCTAAAAATATGCTATTGTGGCATAGTTCCTTGCTAAGTTTTCTTTCTTTCTTTCTTTAGGGAAGTTTGTCTTTTAAAGCGTATTCCTTAATGCAATACATTTTTGTAAATTTCGTTTTTTGTTGTTTACAAAGTTATTCATTTCATCCAACTTTAAATATTTACATAGAAGTCTGGAACATGGTTTCTTAAAATTTTTTTTTAAAAAAAAGCATTGTGTTTGAGTGATTACCTCTCTTCCCCCTTCCTTTTAAGACAGTGTCTCACTATAGCCTGGCTGGGCTGAAACTTGCTGTAGTAGACTATGCTGGCCTGGAAATCCTAGAAATCCCTATATTATATTACATGGTCTGACAAAGAAAAAGAGCTCTGCTTCCTGACTGCTGGTATTAAAGGCCTGTGCCACTATACCCACTTGACTATTTCTTATTTTATCTGTATTTATTTTTAAGTTAGCCGTATTCTAGATTCCCATAATTATAACAAAATTACCTGAAGTAGACTACATAGATAATTGGCTCTGTTGCTTTGGTTCTGTGAGGAGGCAGTATATCCTTTGTGGTAGCTAAATAGGGAGTGTACCTTTCCAAGGCATGACCCACTAACCTAGTTTTTCCCACTAGATCTGCCATCACATTATGAATTTATTAATGGACTGATCCATTGATGAGGTCAGAGCTCTCTCTAATGATGTAGTCACCTTCTATCTTCCATAAGCCCTATGTCTGAACACTGTTGCCTTGAGATCCAAAACCTTTGAGAGCCATGCCAATTTCAAATTAGAGTACTACTCCTTGTCTATCTCACCTTTTCCAAAGTAGAATTTTTATTTATTATGCTGACATTTTTATTTTTCCACATCATTGGTTTCTGCTTTTATGTTTATATCTGTAATACTTGTAAATTAGTGGAATGTATTAATGTTTTCTTTGTTATCTAATATGGTCAGTGTTTGTGAATATGCCACACAAGTATTTGATTACAAAGTACTCTGTTCAGAGTGTATAGTTTCAAAATATACCCACAATGTCTACCCTCTTTGTTATGTTGTCTTCAATATCTTCATTATGTTTTGTATACTCACCTGTCTCAGGCTGAGAATGGTAGGATAAATCTTCAATTCCTTCTTAATTGTGGCTTTTAGTATTTAAAGAAGCACTCTATTAATGCTTTTTATCTTTAGTTCTTGTTAGTAGTATATTTCTCTTTCCTTATCACTTGCATTTACTTGATATACCTTTGCTTAGCCCTTTATTATCTTCACTTAGATGTTTTCTATAAAGTATAGTTGAGTCCTAATTTGAATAAATTTGGAAGTATTTTTCTTTCATGGGTGAGTCAAATTTTTATTTATTGATTTAATAGGTCAATTATAACTGTTTTTATTTTTTATAGGAATATACCACCATATCCAACTTAGTCAGTTTTCAATAAGTAATACCTAATTAATTCATACCTGCAGCACAACTATCAATCATTTTGCTCTCCTCATCTTCTTTATATTTGTTTTGGGAGCCTTTTTTTTTCTTTGTCAGAACATGTAATTTAATTTTTTTTTTTTTTTTTGCTCTAAATCCCAACTTTGTGTTCACATTTGATCTACTAAATTTACTTGCTTAGAGGAAACTTTTCTAGCAGCCAGTTGTTAGGAAGGACTTAAAGATACTCAGTTATCTGACTTCTTTCTGTAGCCTTGATATTTGAGGATCCATCTTGACAACATGTTAAGTCCATGACCCAGGGACTGTAGAAATGCCTCAGCAGTTAAGAGCACTGGTTGTTCTTGTGCCTACATGGTGGCTCCCAACCATCCATAACCCCAGTTCCAGGAGATCCTACAGACATGTACAGTGTGCACATAGCATGCATACAAGCAAAACATTCACATACATAAAGTAAAATAAAATGTTTTAATTAATAAATCTATGATTCAGATTTTAAGTCAGTGGTTCATCCATTGCTGTCCCTGAGTTTTTTGAAAATGATGTTTTATTGTTATCTTTATGTAGTGTTGTCTATTGCTATTCCAATTCAATTCACTGTGAGTTATTTGATCTTTTAGTTTGGAAGTCCTCAGATTTTTTTTTCTTTCAAGTATAGGATATGATTTCAGGTTGATCATTATAGCTTAGGGATCCATTATACCTTACACTAGGCTCTTTCTTTTTTCTTTTTTTTTTTTTTCCGGTTTTTCGAGGCAGGGTTTCTCTGTGTAGTTTTGCGCCTTTCCTGGAACTCATTTGGTAGCCCAGGCTGGCCTCGAACTCACAGAGATCCGCCTGGCTCTGCCTCCCGAGTGCTGGGATTAAAGGCGTGCGCCACCACCGCCCGGCTAGGCTCTTTCTATAAATTCTTGTCTTACCTTTGTCTTTTGAAAAGTTACCTTTATGATATTTATTAGCCAAGTTTCACTATTTTGTTTCTATTGTTTAGGAACTTCAGGTATTAGTGATTGTTTTGTTTTGTTTTGTTGTATTTTTTTTCCTCCTTCTTTGCCTATCTTGTTTTACCTCTGATGATTTTTGCATCCTTTTTTATATTTATTTTATATCTTTTATTATTTTCCCAGTTAAAATTTTGTTTTCTTTCCTTCTTTGGTACCTTGTAAGTTTTTTTTTTTTAAGTAAATTTTATCTTTTTTTTTAATTGGTTACATTCATTTGTTCATAGTTCATACATATTTACTCAGTACCCACCTTTATTTACCTACCTCCCACCTCTTCTACCACCAGTCCCACCTTCCTACTTATAGGCTCCTTTCTACATCCATGCCTTTTTGTTTTGTAGCCCACTGATTTTAACCAGGACTGTCTTTGTGGCCCCAAGTTTTGGAACTACTTTGTGCATTACAGAAGACAATGACTGTGCCTTCCTTAGAACCTGTCATTTGCAAGTGGTTCAGCATGGAGGGATTGAACCCCATAAACCCCTCCCATCTCTGATAGGTGGTTGACAGCCCAGTGCAGGCAACTGCTGCTACCATAAGATCATGTTTGCAGTGGTAGATGGCATGCCTTGAGGAGAGCATTTTACAGCCCTCCTCCTTATGAAGTGCTGCTCCTTCTGTAATGTTCTTTGACTCTTAGATAGGATGTTGTAAATGTCTTGTTCAGGGTTGAGCTGTCAACTATCATTTGTTCTAAGCCTCTTAAGTGAGTGGCAAGGAGACTCTTTAATCACCACTGTTCACTGCAAAGAGAAGCTTCTTTGATTAAGAATGAGAATAGCAGTTGTCTATGGAAATAAACAAATATTTAAAATGCAATTGAGTGTTTTGTCAGTTTAGCTGAAAGACAGTGAAGTCTTCACTCACCTGTGACCTCAGTCTTTTTTTTTCTTTTTTAATTTTTTGGGGAGACAGGTTTTTATTGTGTAGATAGAGCCAGATTGTAACTTGGTAGGACCAGGCTGGCCTTAAACTCACCAAGATCCTCCTGCCTCTGCCTCTCAGCCATGGGTTCTTGACCAAATTTACAGTACCAGATATGTCCTCTCTCCTGTGGAGCAGAAAACTTTCCCCTTGCCAGCTTGCTTTCATAGTGTTAGAAGGTGCTGTGCATGCTGCTGAGGTAGAGTATCAGAAGTCCTACTCAGCTATGAACCCTCAGAACTGCAGTGCTAGCTTTCAGACAAGATGTGCCCATTGGGGTAATACCCACACACCTGTTAGGGATTATTATGACTGAGGTGTTTTGAGTCTTATTTTGGTTCTGACTTGATACACGTTTGCTTTATTATTGTACCTTTGTGTAAGTGTTGTATGTTTTATTCATTTATTCATTTTGTGTATTTGGGTTGGTTTACATGATAAAAACTTTTGAACCTCATCTCTTATCAGTGTACCAAAATAATTCCCTTATGGAAAGCCAGTTCTTGTTTGGTGATTGGAGCAATGTTTTACTCTCCTTCTCTTATAACTTTTTAGATTCTGTGTTTTTGAGTGCTTTCTCTTTATAACACGTTCTCCAAAGGGAACTTCTTCCCATCCTTTTGCAAACTTATTTTCCTCTAGAAGCAATGGCTTTAACAGTTAGATCCTTTCCTTTATTTCCTGAGGCTGAAGTCTTGCTCTCTAGCTAAGGCTGGTCAAATTCACAGCAGTCACCAAAACTGAGATTCCAGGTATGAGCCACTATGCTTAGCTTCTCTTTTATGTTTTCATGCTTGAGGTAGACCTTTTTTTTTCTGCAGTTACTTGTAATCATGTGGCTGCTGCCAATTTTATCCTTCATTCTTCAACAGTTTTGTTAAATTGACTTTATTCTAGGCATATGTTTGTGGTAAAACTGTAAGAATTTCTGGGATTATGTGTCACTATGTGTCAGTTTTTCTGTCTGGGTAATTTGAAGTTTGCATGCATTTTTTTTGTTTTGTTTTGTTTTTTTTTTTGTTTTTTTTGAGACAGGGTTTCTCTGTGTAGCTTTGGAACTTTCCTGGAACTCGCTCTGTAGACCAGGCTGGCCTTGAACTCACAGAGATCCGCCTGCCTCTGCCTCCTCAGTGCTGGGATTAAAGGCATGCGCCACCACCACTCGACTGCATGCATTCTTATTTGTAATTGTTTACTAGGTCTTGTGTATTTTTATTCTTGTTTGATAGTTTTTTGAGACTGTCACTATATATTTAAGCAACTTAAGGAATTTATAGGTTGCATAGCTTAAATATTACCTTTTCCCTCCTCTAGCAATTTACTTGTTTGGGAATATGGGGCCATTTTGTCTTGAGTTTCCTCTACATTTCTACAATTTACAAATTGTAAATGTGTGCCATCATTTAAAATAGCTTTTACAAGATACCAGAAATATAAGAGGTACCAGGAGTGATACACACCTTTACTTCCAGCAATCAGGAAGCAGAGACAGGTGGATCTCTGTGAGTTCCAGGCCAGCCTGGCTTATGTAGTGAGTTCTATGCCAGCAAGGGCTACATAGTGAGACCCTGACTTAAAATAATGGGGCTGGTTCCAGGACAGCCAGGGCTGTTACACAGAGAAACCCTGTTTTGAAAAATAAAACAAAATAATGCAACTGGAAAGATGACTTAATAGTTCTTGTACTGCTCTTGCATAAAACCCATGTTCAGTTCCCAACACCTATGTCAGGCTACTTACCACTGATTGTAATTCCAGCTCCAGAAACATGACACATCCCCAGACACTGCTCTCACCGCACAAACCCACACTCATACACAAGAAAACAATTGAAAAGTACGTGTGTAAAGACATCTTCTAGGACCAGCACCAGCAGTGGCTTGGTGGTTATGGTTTCCGTATAAGAGGCCTTAGTGGATGACCCTGATGTGGTAGAGCCCACCTCCTCAAAAGGATTTTCTGCATCAGCAGTCACTGGCCCAGTTGGATCAGAGTCCACCTAGATGAAATATCTCTAGGCAGTTGTTTAATTTTTTTTCAATTCATGGCATCATGCTAGGCCACTTCCTCTTCTTTTTTCTTCTACAGAGAAAGAAAAAAAAATATTTAGGCTTATAGTTCAAATATCAGAAGAAAAGGCCTTCTCAGTCCGAAGTATAGTTCTTCTCTGGTCTGATTTCCTAGCACAGAATTCATGCTTCTATGGATCCTCCTAAAGCCATGGAACGCAGTTACCATACCCTTACCGAATTGCCATATAGCTGTCTATCTTTAGGAACAGCAAAGTTTCAGCCTTTTGAGGACCCCTTGTACTTTTGTGTTTGTGTGTGTCATACATATTGGTGCCTGTGTGCACTTGAGTGGAACTTAGCCATTAACTATAGGTGTTGATCTTCAGCTGTGATCCGTACTAGTTTTTGTGGAAAAGAGTCTTTTATTGGGGTCAGAATTCATCAGTTTGGTGGGGCTGGCTGGCTAGCAGGCCCCAGGGATCAGCCTGTCTCTGCCTTCCAGTGCTGGGATTACAAGTGCGCACTATCCTGTCTGGGTCATCATCATCATCATCATCATCATCATCATCATCATGTATTTGGGTTCTGGGGCTAGAGCTCAGATCCTCATGCTTGTCTGGAAAGCACTTTATGGACTGAGGATCTCTCAAGTCTATACCTTTTTTTCTTTTTTGCTGAAATTTTGATGTACCTTCAGCATCTGTATCTCATAACCAAGCATCTTCAGCTCCGTTCTATAGCTGTGCCAACATGTATATTTTGTACCCCAAACAAGTCTAAACAGTAAACCTGCTGATTGGCAGTCTCTACAAATTTGAACCAAAAAATAAAGCCTCTACATTTTTTTTCTGAGAAAAAAAGCTATATGTACACACACATAAACAAAACGAGATAAAAGCCCATGTAATTCTAGAGTTAGATTGACATTTGAGTTTAATGTTTTTTTTGAGGATCATAGTTATAGGTAGTGAGTATATTCTTTTAAATCACATATTAAATGTTATATCTTTCATCCTTGTAAAATTGACTGTATGATTGCATGTTATTGACTTGATAATTGATTTAGTAACATTATTTATAAATGGAGGTCTAGTATATACAGTAACATTTGTAGATCTTTATTGAACAGTTTGCTCTTTTGAGGGGTATGTATAAAACTATGAAACCTATGCTTCAAGTGTCAAGATTTCTGTAACATTAACAATTTTCTCATGTTTCTATTCAATTTCCCTCATACTACTCTCAAAAACTACTACTCACTATTCTAGAACTTCATAGAAATGTAATTAGATATTATGTGGCAGGAAGAATTCTTTCTTAAAACTGATACTGAGGTTTCATCTCTGGAATTTTGAATCTTGTACATAAATTTTTGCTTTCCATTTCCCTTTTTCATTATGTAGAGTACAATTATAATTATTATTTTAATATCCTTCTAATTGAGTAACATTTCAGTCAGTGTACATGGCTTGATTTTTCTTCCTCTTTTTACTATTTAAGCAGTCTTTAATGAAAGCGGTGTATGACACACTTCTACTCCTGCGTCTTCTCAATCATTTCCTCCTTGTAATTGCCCTTCTCCTTTCTTACTTGTCGAGACTTGGCTTTCCTTTCCAGGATCTTTTGGCGGTCTTCGTCCAGCTTTAGCTTGGTGATAACCACCTTGCTGGGGTGGATGCCCACATGGACAGTTGTGCCATTAGCCTTTTCTCAAGGCACTCATTCAATGTAGATGACGTATTTCTTCCTGGACACTTGGACCACTTTGCCAATCTGCTGGCATTTGTTGTGTCCTCGGACAACCTGAACCTCGTCATTCTTTCGAATGGGCATAGATGAGACATTGTACTTCTGTCTCAGCTCTTTGGAAAGGGGGAAAACATGATCTTCCTCCAAATGTGAGAAGGTGCATTGAAATGCCATTTGTGGTTCTTACTTTGGTCAGAAGTCATGAAGGGATTGAACTTCCGTTTTGGCAGCTGCGATCCAGCAGTGGCCGCAAAAGGAAAGAGCAATTTTTCTTCTTGTTAAGGATCACATTGTGAGTTTTGCAACTCTGGGGAAAGATATCCTGACTACTTGGGAAGTCAGGTGACACCTTGAGCTGTTAAGACAGTTCTGACAGCTGGAGCTGCAATGAGACAGCTCAGCCCGGGAAGGGAAGGTATTCCTACTGCTATGGAGAGTCAGGCCTGGAGCTGCTAGGACAGCTCAGCAGGGAGGGGAAGGTATTCTGACTGCTCCGGAGAGTCAGGCTGTGCCTGGCGTGGTGGGGGATGGTCTCCCTGCAGGATATAGCAGTCCTGCCCCTCTCCTGGAGAGCCCCTACAGCTGAGCTTTGCTCAGCCCCCACTTAAGGGGCTTCCTAGTAGAGCTCTGCTTCTATGGCCTGAGATGTTGCTTCTTTTGCTTTACTCTGCAAAAGGGGAAACCCCTGCAGAAATGTAGCAATCTCCTCCAGCTCTGGAGAAAAGTGTTATTTTTTCAGCTCTCCCTTGCTCTGTCTACTATGAAGCGTCTCAGCAAGGATCTTCTGTTTAGTTCCTCTTCGCTCTGTCCACTATGGGACGTCTCAGCAAGGATCTTCTCTGCTCCAGTGAATGAAGATCTTCACACCCAAAACTCTTAAGAGATTTGGGAAGTAGGAGTCCAGGAGAGTAGCTGCCTCTACCAGGGTGGAGAGAACAGCCCCCAGCTGACAGGCAGGGTGGTTTATATAGGATGTCTTGGGGACAGAGTCAACCAGGGATTGGTCAGTTTTGTGGGCTAGGGGCAGAGATGGCCCTGATTTCAGAGCCAAACTGTGTTTCTTTCACTGGCCTTTGTTAGCTTTCCAACACTAATTCTAAGGCCAGGGCATATTTCTTTCACTGGCTCTGATTCTAGGGACCAAGAGTGTTTCTTTGGTACTGGTTTCAGAGTCAGGGCATGTTTCCTTGGTTCTGCATTTGGGGATAAAGTGTTTCTTTCTCTGGCTCAGGTCCCAAACCCAGGCTGTGTTTCTTTCCCTGGTTCTGGGCTCCAGGGCCAGGGTGCTACTTTCCTGCTCTGTGATTGGTTGGTTTCACTGGTCAGTTGGCCAGGGGCAGAGATGGCTCTGATCTCTGAGCCAAACTTTTTAGCCAACCAGTTTCTTTAGCCAGCCATTTTTCCCTACACACATATTCCTACTTCTTTTTATTTCTCTCTCTTTTTTTTAATTTTTATTTATTTATTTATTTAATTTATTTAATTTTATTTGTTTGTTTGTTTGTTTATTTATTTATTTATTTATTTATTTATTTATTTATTTGGTTTTTCGAGACAGGGTTTCTCTGTGTAGCTTTGCACCTTTCCTGGAACTCACTTGGTAGCCCAGGCTGGCCTCGAACTCATAGAGATCCACCTGCCTCTGCTTCCCGAATGCTGGGATTAAAGGCGTGCGCCACCACCACCCGGCTATTTCTCTTTTTTTTTTTTTTTTTTTTTTAAAGATTTATTTATTTATTATGTATACAGAAGAGGGTACCAGATCTCATTACAGATGACTGTGAGCCACCATGTGGTTGCTGGGAATTGAACTCAGGACCTCTGGAAGAGCAGTCGGTGTTCTTAACCTCTGAGCCATCTCTCCAGCCCCTATTTCTCTTTTTATAATTGTGATTTTTTTTTCTGGTTGGTTGAAGTATCTTTTTTTTCCCCTCCCAATTAATATTCTGTATGCTATGGTTTTCTGGTAATGTTCCAGAACTTGGTTCTTGAAACAGGTTGATTCTTTTAGCCCTTTCAAAATCAGTAGACCCAAACAGTACTCACTTGGAGGGTAATTATTCTTGACTACTGAGGCAAGTTCATCTGTGTACTTAGCGGCCTGTGCAACATAGAGTTCAGTTCCTGACTTTTGGGCACTGACATCATTACTGACCTTACCTTTAATCATTTCAGGTGGTTCTATCCTTGGTCTTGGGTTGTTTTCACATATAAAAGTATTGATTAGTACTAATCCAAATACACAAAGGGAACCTTTTCTAGATCTCCAGATTTCTTCTGTTATGCATCCCTGTTATTTGGTCACTAGTTACTTTGGTTGCCGTGAACTTTTATCCTCCTATGTTCAGCTAAAGGAGTCTAGCAAGTTTCACCTGGGTTCCCCCTCTCTGTGTCACAGCACAGAAACTAGTAATACCTTGAGACAGTAAGCTGAGGCAGGTATAAGTTACCTACTTCTTTTGTTTCTTAGCACGTCTTAAAAACTGTTGTCAGTCTGGTTTTTTTTTTTTTTTTTGCTTTAGATGCAGATATTATGCACTCTATATTGGCCACAGACATCTGTCTATAACAACTCTGGTTATTTTCTGTTTCTGTGCCATAGTCAAGCATATCAAAAGGCTAAAGGATATTTTACAAGATGAAATACAAGACAATTACTTGAATAAGTAACAGGAATTCTCAGAGGGGTTGGGGATTTAGCTCAGTGGTAGAGCGCTTAAGGCCTTGGTTTCGGTCCTCAGCTCCAGGAAAAAAAAAAAAAAAAGAATTCTCAGAACAAAATCGTCCTTAGAGGGGTACATTAATTGCTAAATGAAATTGAATTCCTTGTTTAATAACATAATTGTTTATAATTTAGAACATAGGTGATCCTTGGTTTTTCTTCTGTGTGGCTTTTTTTTTTTTTTGAGACAGGGTTTCTCTGTGTAACTTTGGCTGTCCTGGATCTTGCTCTTTAGACCAGGCTGGCCTTGAACTCACAGAGATCTGCCTGTCTCTGCCTCCCGAGTGCTGGGATCAAAGGTGTGTGCCACCACCACCCGGCTGACCTAGCTTTTTAAACTTTGAATGGATATAACAATAATCTATAACTTGAAAAAGGATCTCTACCTTAAGGTACAAATAAAAAGAGGTGTAGAAAATAATATTCAGTGTTGTGTTGAGTTTGTCTTCATCATTTTTCTAACTTACCAGATGAGATTCTTGCTAAATTGTCCGGAAATGTGAACTGATGTTTACTGAGTTGTAGTTCAGTCATGCTGTCATATGTTTATTTGATTTTAAGTTTTTCCCATGTATAATTCCTACAGACATCACAGCGATTTTCTTCAGTTGATGAGCAAACAAAGCTCCATAAGGCTATGTCTCAAGGAGAGATTACAAAATTGGCAGTAAGACAGAAGTCTTCCGATTTGGACATAAGGTATGATGTATATAAAGAAATAATAGGAGTGTGGTGATATTGTGTTCCCCTATATATTGTGCACCCTAATAAACTTATCTGGGGCCAGAGAACAGAACAGCCACTAGATATAGAGCCCAGAAAATGGTGGCACACACCTTTAATCCTAGCATTCCAAAGGCACAAATCCGTGTGGATCTCTGTGAGTTCAAAGCCACACTGGAAATAGCCAGGCATGGTGACACACCCCTTTAATTCCAGGAAGTGATGGCAGTAAGCAGAAAGGTATATAAGGCGTGAGGACCAGGAACTAGAGCCTGGTTAAGCTTTTTTTAGGCTTCTAGCAGCAGTTCAGCTGAGATCCATTTGGATGAGGACACTGAGGCTTCCAGTTTTAGGAAACAGGATCAGCTGAGAAGTTGGCGAGGTGAGGTTACAAGTGGCCTGTTCTGTTTCTCTGATCTTTCAGTGTTCACCCCAATATCTGGTTCCTGGGTTTGTTTTAATTAATAAGACCTTTTAAGATTTGTACTACAATAGGAGTAATTAATTTCGATGATTTTATTTAATGATTTATATACTGAGTTTTTAAATTGAAGCAATTTGCTTTTTAAGAAAAAGTATTTTACAGTCTAGGTCTTTTATTTCTCTTTGTACACTAAGCCATGAATTCCTAGGACATAGGCTCCCTCAACTAACCTTTCTGTTAGTTCTCATACAGTGTGCTTCTCTTGGTAGAGCAGGTGGTGCTTCAGTTGGCTTCCTTTTTTTTTCTCATCATTTCCCCTCACCTGTTTCAGGAAGCTTTCTCCTAAAGGGTTTAATAGGCTCAATCCTCAGATCAGCTCTCTTTGCAAGAATCTGGTCCTTATCTTACTTGTTTACAGTGATGTCCATGGCTAGGTGATACATACTCTTCCTGTTTTACCATGGCAACTTTGTGAGGCATTTCTTTTTGAATGGTGCTTATTCCTTTTATGTTCACATTATTACCCTTTATAGATTCACATGTATGTGACCAAAAGAACACCTCCATGTTTCTTTAAAGGCCTAGAGAACACATAGCAGGTGCTGTTCCTCTTTCCCTCTGTGTTTGTCATTTGGCAAGGTACAGAAAGATGGCTGCTGTGGCCCAAAGGCTTTTGCTTTAATTTTTAAGAAATACTCGAGTAACAGTATTACTAGGTATATAATAGTTCATATATGTGTATACACACACACACACACACACACACACATATACATATACATACACACACACAGAGCTTTATCTTCTTATGTGGATAGCAGTAAGATTTGGGGGAAATTTCTTTTTTTCTTTTTATAATTTATTTAGCGTGCATTGGTGTGAAGGTGTGAGATTCCCCCAGAACTGGAGTTACAGACAGTTGTGAGCTGCCATGTGGGTGCTGGGAATTGAACCCGGGTCCTCTGGAAGTGCAGTCAGTGCTCTTAACCGATGAGCCATCTCTCCAGCCCCTGGGGGACATTTCTTAATCAGTATATGACTTACAATAATATATTATAAAAGGAGAGAGATTAGATAGGATGAGATTGATCTCTTATAGCTTTTGACTTGTAATATGTTCTACAGTAAGTGTTTAGGAAAATACTTTGAAAAAAATAATTTTGTTCTCTTTACAAGTGCTTGTGGGGAGCTAAGGTGAAGCTGCAGCAAGTCTGCTCTGGAAGAATGAGGACCTGAATTAAAATACATACTCCACAAAGAAAGTCTGGGGCTGAAGAGATGGCTTAGCAGTTACGAGCACTTTTGCAGAGGACCTGTCTTCAGTTCCCAATACCCACAAGGTGGCTCACAGTTATTTTGCTTCAGTTCCAGAGAATCCAATGCCCTCTTCTCACTCCCAAGGACACTAGATATTCTGGTAGTGCACATACATAAATGGCAGGCTTTTAAAACACTCATACACAATATATAGGGGATGATCATGGTCACAGCGGTAACCTGGTACTGTGGAGGGATCAGAGACCAAAGCATCACTGGGACTTGCTAGTCTCTAGCTTAGGCTCCAAGTTCAAGGAATAAGACAGGAAGTGGTAGAGCAGGATACCTGATATCCTCCTTTGGCCTCTGGTACACATAGGGATGTCATCAGCATGCACAGTTGTGTGCATACACCCAAACACACACAAACACACACACAAAGAGAGTTCATGGGATTTTTATTTTTATTTATTTATTTATTTTTTTTTTTTTTGGTTTTTCGAGACAGGGTTTCTCTGTGTAGCTTTGCGCCTTTCCCGGGCTGGCCTCGAACTCACGGAGATCCGCCTGGCTCTGCCTCCCGAGTGCTGGGATTAAAGGCGTGCGCCACCACCGCCCGGCCATACCTTATTTCTTATAGACAACGTTTTATATAGACTGTAGAGGGATTTACAAGGGACTTAAATCCAGAAAAGATTATACCACAAATCAGAATTGAAAAAGTAGATACAATAGGCTAAAGGACATATAATTAGAGGTAGTTAAATATATAAATTTAATTTTCATTTTATTTGCCCCAATAATCAAACCCACAAATGATAAAAAAAAAAAACAGACAAAAATCAAACACATAAATGTCTTAATAGTTGATAAAAAGCTGAATACTAACCAAGTAGGTAAACTTGAGAAAGACACATGTAGACCAACTAAACCTCTCTATTCTTAGCAGAAAATAATAAAATTATTTTCTGGAAAAGATAAAATAGAAGAGCTCTAGATTTAAGTTTACCTAATATATATTTCCTGGAACTCACTCTGTAGACCAGCCTGGCCTTGAATTCAGAGATCTGCTTGCCTCTTCCTCCTGAGTGCTGGGATTAAAAGTGTATGTCACCACCAACCGGCAAGTTTGCCGAACATTTTTAAGTTGTGGGCCATGTATTGGGTTTATTTTTTTCGGGGTGTGTGTGTGTGTGTGTGTGTGTGTGTGTGTGTGTGTGTGTGTAGATGTGAATGCATGAATGTACAGGATTATGTGTTTGAGTGCAGGTGTATATATGTGGAGGCCAGAGATCAACCTCATTCAGATTGCTAGCCACTGTGTTTTTGTGATAGGTCTCTTACTGAGATCTTGGGCTTGCTGGTTTGGCTAGTCTGATTGGCCAGCAGCTAATCTCAGGAATCAATCTGTCTCCACCTCCCTAGTACTGGAGCTATAAGCCTACCTTATCATACCCATGGGTTCTGGGGATTGAACCAGGTTGTTATGCTTGTGCAACAAGTACTTTATTAACCTACCCCCTGTATTTATTTTTTTAATGAATTTTACACATTAAATGCTTAAATTCCTCAGCTTTTTTCCTTTGCTCAGTTGCAGCATTTCTCATACTCTTTGAGCAGATGGTTCACAGAATCTTTGGGACTTTGTTCATCTCTTGAGGAAAGATCAGATCTCCTTGCAAAATTGACCAGCCAGATAACCCTATAAGGAAGACAGTAGTTTAGGAGCTCTGCTAGTACACACTAGAGCTTCCAAGCAACACTTTAAACTTAACACTTCATCATAATCAGATATTAGTGATCACCATACATTTGAGAGAACACTATATTGAAGGAGCCAGAACGAACCAATAAAAATATAACATCAAGGAAGGTAGAAAATTCCAAAACCAATAATGAAATGACTGCATAATAAATATAACTGAAACCAAAGTATATTAAAGAGAAACATTCATAATAAAAATACTTTTGGGAAATTAAAAATGATGATAATGGGGTTATGGGTAACAGCTTATTAGTTACAGTGCTTGCTGAGCAAGCATGAGGACCTGAGTTCAGATCCATTGCACCCACATAAAAATCTTGGTATGCCAGTGGTAGAGGAAGAGGCAGGTAGATCCCTTGAGATTACCGCCCAGCCAGGTTAGCCAGATTGGAAAACTTCAAGTTCGGTGAGATACTTCATTTCAGGAAGCTGGAGAGTGACTGAGAACACTTGGCACCACACACGTACATACACCAATACCAGTAAGTAATGAGAGGGAAGACAGGTGAGGAATAGATCTCAGGCAGTTGTACAAAAAGAAAAATAGATGGCTGAGATAAGGAAATTCTAGAACCAGTTTAAAAGATCAGTTACCCGATATGAAGAAAAACATGTAGAGGAGCAAACTATTACTAAAATAATTCGGGCTGGATGTGGTGACACATACTTGTAATCACAACATTCAGGAGACGGAAGGAAAAGGATTTAAAGTTGGAGGTCTCCCTGGACAACACACTAAGACTGCCTCAAAAAAGGGGGTGGGGTGGGGCTGGAGAGATGGCTCAGAGGTTAAGAGCACTGACTGCTTTTCCAGAGGTCCTGAGTTCAATTCCCAGCAACCACATGGTGGCTCACAACCATCTGTAATGAGATCTGGTACCCTCCTCTGGCCTGCAGGCATACATGTAGGCAGAACACTGTATACATAATAAATTAAAAAAAAAAGTCACCGGGCGGTGGTGGCGCACGCCTTTGATCCCAGCACTCGGGAGGCAGAGCCAGGCAGATCTTTGTGAGTTCGAGGCCAGCCTGGTCTCCAAAGCGAGTTCCAGGAAAGGCGCAAAGCTACACAGAGAAACCCTGTCTCGAAAAACCAAAAAAAAAAAAAAAAAAAAAAAAAAAGTCACTGTGGCCAAATTTCATAGAACTGAAGCCCTACCAAGGACCCAGCAACATAATGGATAAAATTAGAGCTGTACTTAAAAACTTCATTATAAAACAAACAAAAGGTATTTCCATTGTAACAGTGTAAGTAGATTTTAAAATGACATCTATCCAACTGGGTGTGGTAGTGTACACCTGGTGTACAGAGAGAGTTCCAGGGCAGCCAGAGCTACACAGAGAAACCCTGTCTTGAAAAGCCGCATGCTTTTAATAGACAACTCAATATAAATATCATCATTAAAACTTTCATAACGTGCTGGTGAGTAGAAAGACTTAAAACTACATTGAAATCATAATTTCAGTGAGTAAAAATTAAATGCTTATGGACAAAGATTAGAAAGAAATTGCTAACAATATAAAGGAACTTTTTTAGAGTGGTTAGTAGTTATTTGTGTTTTCTTTGTTATAAGCTACATGTGAGATATAGCAATGAAAAGATGGCAGTTTGGCATCAAGAAGGTAAAGCTGAAATCCTAGTTCCACTGGTTTGAGACTGTTTTATTTTATCAAATGACTTAAATTGTCAGGGCTTTGTATTTTATATTCAAGATTAGTTGGGAGTGTGGCTTAGCAGTAGAGTGTTGCCTAGCATGTGTCTAACCAAGAGTTCGATACCTTGTTACACCCCCCGCCCAATACACATCAAAGTTAAAATAGATTACTACATATGAAAGTATATAAAGTATACACAAAAATTCCGAAACATCTGGTTTCCATTTTACCCTTTTTTTGTTTTAAAAACAGACCCCAGAGAGCGAAGATGAGATTCTGGGCGAAAGGGAAACAAGGAGAGAAGAAGACTACTAGAGTAAAACCTGCTCCCCAGTCTGAGGTCTCATCACTCTCTGCTGGCTCAGATGTGACATCTGCTAATCCATTTTCAGATGGTAAAAATGGACAAGGGTCGTAATTTCTGTTGCTCATTCTGAAAGTGTATTATGCCTTTCCTTTTCATAATGACAGTCCTGTTGGAATGATATTTTAATGAGATAGGACTAGTGTTGGTAAATGCTTCCTTACTTAATAAAGCAAGGCATACTCTACTTGTATGAGAAGTTTCAATAATATGTGGTATAGAACAGTAAAGGACAACAACTTCAATGATAATGAATCTTGGACTAGCCTTTGTTTTCTTTTTTGGTAATGCTGGGGTTTGAACCTATAGCCTTGTACATGCTAACAAGTACCCTACCATTGAGCTGTATCCCCAACCCTAATCATTGTAAAGGTTTAGCCTTGATTCACTTATTTAATAAATACATAATACTCATAGTAATTCATAGCATTAGTTCCTTATTGAGTGCTATGGAAAACCATAGTAAACATGTTATATATACTAAATCTATTGATTTTCAGAACGTTTTTTCCGGTTTTGCTATGATTGTTATTCATGGTTTATAGGTAAGAACACCAAAATACAAGGATTTATCTATTTACACATATTGAAATGAAAAGACCTAAGATTTGGATTTGAGTCCAGGCATTCAAACTCCAGAATTGACATTATTTTTTTCGTTGCTATTGTTTTGTTTTTCTCTTGTGTTTTTTGTTTTTAGAATAAGGTCTTTTTGTGTAGCTTTGGCTGTCATGGAGCTATACAGATCAGGCTGACCTTGAACTCAACAGAGATCCACCTCTCTGTCTTTTGGGTGCTAGGATTAAAGGCATGCACCACCACACCCAGCAAGAATAACATTCTTTGGTTTGATTTTTTTTTTTTTTAAACAAAACAAAACAAAGTCTTACACTGTAGCCCAGGTGGTCTGGAATCTGAGACAATCCTGTCTCATGCTTGGCACAGAGTCCCCATTCTTAGCCATGGTAATATACATCAGGTATTTACTGTGTTAGTTATCTTTCTTGTTGCTGTGGCAAAATACCTTATCAAAACAATTTTAAAAAGGAAGAATGTCCAGCCTGATCTACAAAGCATGTTCCTGGACAGCCAGAGCTGCTACACAAAGAAACCCTGTCTCGAAACCCTCCCCCCCCCCAAAAAAAAAGGAGTTTATTTTGGCTTATAATTTGAGAGAAACTGAGGCATGGCAGCAGGAACTTGAGTCTGCATTCAGGAAGCAGGAAGCAGACAGAAGAATGCTAGAGCTCAGCTCCCTTTTAATGCTGTCTGGGACCCTAGTCCATGAAATGGTATTACTTACATTTAATGGTTGTCTTCCTACCCCACCTAATCTTAATAATCCCTTACAGTTATGCCCAGAGATTGTCTCCAAAGTGATTTTAGATCCTGTCAAGTTGACAGTATTAGCTGTCACATCTACTATACATTAATGCCTAGCAGATCCTAGCATTTCATAATGTTGCTATTCTTTTGACTTTTAGGACATTAGCAGTAACACATTTGAAAGTACTCAATAGTAGCAACTAGCACTTGAAAGAATAGTAGAGATGAAATTAGCCTCTCATTTCATATCTTGTGACTTTGTTCCTGTCAACTGACCACTGATGCAGATAAAAATTATAAATTCAGGGTTTTCTAACCCTAATCTAACTCTGCCTGGAAAAACTTAATTTCCTCCATTGCATTACTCAATTGTTCTTTTTTTTTTTAATTAAAAAAGATTCTTATTCATTTTACATACCAACCACAGATCTCCCTCTCATCCCTCCTGCTTCCCCTAGCCTCCCCCACTCAACTCCCATCCTGTCCTCTAATTGTTCATTTTCTTAATATCTTATCTGACACTGATTATTCTAAATTTATCATTGTTAGTAATTGTATTCCAATATAATCCCCCCCCAAAGGAATGATAAGGCTCATTATTTGAAAATACACATTATAAGCAGATGTCATTTATATAAGGACATTCATAAAAATTAGGATTATGGCTTTTTATATATGTTTGGATAAAAATTTAGTAAGGTAGCCTTTGTTTTTAATGCTAAACTGAGATTATAATTTATTTAATACTATTATTTCATTTGTAAGATACTTTGCAAAATGAAGTAATTATTGAGTAAGTTATAATGAAGTCAGTTTATAGCTATATCTAACTACATATATATTTAGTATAATATATATATATATATATATATGTATTATGTATGTATCTTTATTTTGGTTTGAGATTGAATTTGTTCCAGTTCCTGCCTGAAATGGCATTTATTATATAGGGAAATACTTTTTGTTTCATTATCAAGATTAGCTTTTAGATGGAATTAGGATAAGCCACTGTTGAGAGGGTAAGGAGCATACATGTTAGAGAAAGGCGCATATGTGAAATGAGAAGAGGCCAACAGTCTTCTCAGGCTTCTGATAGGGCTTTGCATGTCTAATCTAGTTCTGGTTTTAAATTGTAATGGGCTGCATAGAATTTTATTCCCTAGTATGAACAAATACAAAAATGTGGTGCTTCTCTCTGTAATATATGAAAATTTAGATAGTTATAAGGAGTATATATAAGAAAACACTAAATACTTAAGATATTAGAGCAAAAGCAAGCCAGGTAAGCTACTTGATTCCCAAACAAGTTGTTAACTATCAACAGACAGTATTGCTGATGTGTTCATGGATATAGACTATAATAAAAATGTAATTATCAAATTCTCCTTATTGGTTGGTTAGACATAGATATAGCTGGATGCTCCTTCAAACAAGTATAGCAAAGTGATAACTGGATGAACAGTATTTTAATATGCTAGTTTGTTGCATATTCTTCTTGTTCATCTTTGGAACTAAGTTTTTTAACAGTAGGATGAAGATTTTCAATATTTTTTTGTAACTAAGTATATCTTTTTTACTTAACCTATTTTGAATTGTAGAATTAACCCAGTATCACCCAACACCTCCTTTGAGCCCAGAACTACCTGGGAGTTGCCGAAAAGAGTTCAAAGAGAATAAGGAGCCTTCTCCAAAGGCAAAGCGCAAGAGAGGTGTGAAAATCAGCAGTGTGGCTTTGGATTCTATGCATTGGCAAAATGACTCTGTCCAAATCATAGCAAGTGCCAGTGATTTAAAAAGTATGGATGAATTTCTTCTGAAAAAGGTACACTTTGCTTGCTGAGTTAGTTAGTCTGTGCAGATTTGACTTAAGAATGCTTGTGTATAAAGGATATGCTGTTGTAAAAAGATGGGTTAAAACTTCTTCAATAACTCAGGCATTGATAGTTCAGATAATAGAAAATGCACAGATAGGATTTAAGGTTTTAGTCTCCACTGTGATTTCATAATTGTTACATGTGAAGGTGAAGCTTGTCGCACATTTGTAGTTGTTCTGTTAACAGAACTGTAGAACCAGCATGTTGGAAGGGACCTTAGATGTGATCTCGTGTACTGTCCTTTTCTTAAAGGACTGTGATGGCCAGTGGCGTGTACTTTTAGAATAGTTATTGCTTAAGCGACATTTCAACCATAGTATTTGTATATTTTTGATGATTTAATTGTTAATTTTTCTGTGGTTGGTCCCTAGATGAATGACCTAGATAATGAAGACAGCAAGAAAGATACATTAGTGGATGTTGTATTTAAAAAAGCCCTGAAAGAATTTCGGCAGAATATCTTCAGCTCTTACTCATCTGCATTGGCGGTAAGCTAAGACCATGTTAGGGGATATTCACAGTTCAGCCTAGCTTGGAATTTTAATCAGCTATAAAGTCAGACTCAAGGGAGCAATTCTTAGGACTTAATTCAACTGTTAGGACTTGCTTAGTTATTATAGTTCAACTGTTAGGTCTTTTAGGTTTATCCTGCCTACATTTTATACTATAGTGGGTTTTTATGAACACTACATAACCTCTTGAGCTGGATCATTATAAACTATGTCAAGATCCTAACCTATGTTCCCCAGTACAAGTTGAATCAGTCTTCAAAGAATGTCTTCCTAAAACTTAACAATTTTTTTTTTTCTCATTAGATGGATGATGGGAAAAGCATACGATATAAAGACCTGTATGCACTGTTTGAACAGATTCTGGAAAAGACCATGAGACTTGAGCAACGTGATTGGAATGAATCTCCAGTGAGAGTTTGGGTTAACACGTTCAAGGTGTTTTTAGATGAATACATGAATGAATTCAAGACTCTGGATAGCACAGCCTCAAAGGTGAATGAATTACAGTTTGATTTCCATTAAATTATGGATTCTTTGTAAAGAATCTGTTTAGGAAACATTTTTTAATTAGTATTAGTGTATATTATTTGTGTAAAATGATAGGTTTCATTATGCTTTTCCTACATCTATGCAATGTATTTTGATTATGCTGTTCACGGTGGCACATTCCAGTAGTCAAATACTGAAGAGCATGAGGCAGGAGAGTCATAGTTCAACAGCAGCCTGGACTATGAATAACTGCAAAACAATGTATTTCAGCAAAATACCACAAGAAGATAACAATCTATCATTACTTTAGATCCTCCAAGCTCAGTTGTAAGTTTGCCATATATTTTTTTCGGAACTTGTTTGATTGAACATATCCTTCACAATTATAAGAGTGTGCCCTCAATATTATACTTTCATCTTTAATGGAGATTAATCTATGAATTGACTTCTGAAGAATATGGTTAAAGGTGAAATGAATTATGTGTATCACTTAGCTTTCACCTAAGAACCTACAAACTAGATCTCTCTTGAAACAGTTTTTAGGGAAAAATGTGTTCTTTGGGAAATCTAAACATCAATAATATTAACCTTTACTTTTCGGTCCTGTTAGGGAGCTGGGAAATTGTACTGCTTGATATTTAAATTTTGCTTTAAAGCTTTCAAATACTTTGTAATCTTTGTTACAAAAGAGAAGATAGTTGGGTAGGAGTCAGGAACATAGCTCAATTGCTAAAGTGCTTGCCAAGTATTCATAAAATCCCAGATCTGAGCTCCAGTACCATATAAAACAAGGTGTGGGGGTACACATCTCTAATTCCAGCACTCTGGGAGTAGAGGCAGAAGGATCAGTTCATGGTCACCCTTAGTTACACAGTGAGTTTGAAGCCAGCCTGGAAGAGACCATATACTTTTTGAGTGTGATGACATATACTTGTAATCCCATCAATCTGGAGACTTAAGACAGGAGAATGGAGTGGTCAAAGACAGCCTGTCTTATATAGAGAGATTCTAATTTAAAATCTAAACAAAAAAGTAAGTATGAGAGTGAGTGTGTGTGTGTGTGTGTGTGTGTGTGTGTGTGTGTGTGTTAAATAAAGAGATAGCTATCTAATCAAGGTTATCAGTGTATTTCTTTATAACATGTAAATTATTTGTTCAGGAATATCATTAGTCTGTGTTAATTGTGCTTTATTTTATTTTTACTTATTTTAGCTTATGAATTAAAATTTTAAGTCATTTAAGTCATTTTAAAGTAATCTAGATATAAACGGGTTCTAGAAATCCTTGTGTTGTGGATATTGGGCTTGTATGTTATACAGAAGATTCTTACTAGATTTATATGCTGTTTTGCAAGTTGATGGCTGTTAAAGGATAGGTTTAAGCTCTTCTGTTCTGTGGTTATTAGGAGAGGTCATCTGTCTACAGAGCTTTCCCATGCTCTATGTGGCCCCTTTTATGTTTATGTCCATAGTAGATGGCAAAACCTTTATAGCTAACCATTTGACTAGTGATTAAAATGTCTAATAGTGTGGCATTTAGATAGAACTGCTATTTAAAAAGAGATCAGTCTCGCCGGGCAGTGGTGGCGCACGCCTTTAATCCCAGCCCTCGGGAGGCAGAGGCAGGCGGATCTTTTTGAGTTCGAGGCCAGCCTGGTCTACAGAGCGAGATCCAGGAAAGGCGCAAAGCTACACAGAGAAACCCTGCCTCGAGAAAAAGAGAGAGAGAGAGAGAGAGAGAGAGAGAGAGAGAGAGAGAGAGAGAGAGAGAGATCAGTCTCTAAAGAGTTATTCCATTCTTCTGATTTTGTTAGTACTTAAATATTTTCTCATATTTGGTTTAGCTTTGTACAATTCCTCTTGAAGAATAAAGAACTGTTTGTAAATTTTTGAATAGCTTCTACAAATAATAAAGAAGAGAGTATGTTAGTCATTTGTAATCCCAGTTTATGCTTCTCCTCACCCCCTGCTAGGTGCCTAAAACAGAAAGAAAGAAAAGGAGGAAAAAAGAAACTGATTTGGTAAGTTACACTCTTGGTATATTATAAAAATTAATACTTTCCAGCTCAGTAGCTTGAAGCAGATCTTATATTCCTGTGGATAGATTTACTAATAGGTTTACCAGATCCATAGGGTGTACTCACGTGCTTTTTAAAAAGCTAGAATGACAATGAACCTGAAATCCCAAGAGCACCTACTTTCAGTAGTGGTTTCCTAAAATGGAAGAAAATTTGGAATATTTTTTTGAAATGGTGTAAATAACTTTTCCAACTTGTTTACTATTTCTATAGTTCAGCTCTTTTTGAACATCTCATGGAAGTGGAATTGTACAGTTCCTGGTTTTTGCATATGATATTCTTGGGATTTATCCATATTGTTTTATCAGTATTCAGCTACATTGAGTATTCAGTAGAATTGCTTTGTAGACATATCACTTTGTGGAGGGTTGTGCTGAAGACATTTGGCATGATAGGCAATTATTCTGCCACTGAGTATAGCCCTAACCCTTTCCTTCACATTTTATTTACCAGTTGATAGACATTTGGGTTGGTTTATGAATGTATGCTATGATTTTTATAATCTTGAAGATATAATTTTGGCTCATAATATTCTAGTTAAAATTTTCAGAATCTGCTAACCAGTTTTCCAAGTAGGAAATGCCACTTACAGTACTGAGAGAGTTCTAATCTCAACACTTTGAGCAATTTGAGCATCCTATGTTACTGTGTATTTTTTTATTGCAGCCATTCTTTTGGGTATGTAGTGGTATTGTGTTTTTAATTTACATTGATGTTAAACATCTTTTCACATGTCTGCTAGTCATTTGTATTTCATTGTTGGATTATTTATTCAGCATTTTTAAGTTGATTTGCCTTATTGGGTTATAACCTTAATATTATTAGAATGGTGCTAGGAAAGTTAGCAAGAATGTAAAGGAATGAAACTATATCCTCACCTCTCAGTCTGCATAAAAATCAACTCCAAATGAATCAAAGACATTAACATTAGTCCTGAAACTGGTAGAGAAATAAGTTGAGACAATACTTCAAGATGGTGAGCATGTGGACAGAGGAATTAAGATTTACAACTGACAGATAGGATCTGTGTAGCAAGAAAAACAACCCAGTCAAAAAAAAACGGGTTGAAGCACTGAACATAGAGTTCTCAAAAGAAAAAATACAAATGAGCAATAAATATTTCTAAAAGCATCAACATCCTTAGCCATCAGGAAAGATGTAAACTGTAACTACTTAGAGATCCCATATCACACTGGTTACAATGGCAATCAGCAGGAAACATATATATAATATATATATATTATATATATATGTCTCTCTCTCTTTCTCTCTCTCTCTCTCTCTCTATATATATATATATATATATATATATATATATATATATACATACATACAGAGAGTAAGCTACTGCTTTGTAGCTAATTTAAGAAACAGTCTTCCAATAAAGTAAAATTGAAGAGCAGATAGACGTACTGCTCAATTCCACCAAACCTTTGAAACCAGCATCACCCTGACACTAAAACCAGATGATGATACACCATAAAGGAAACTGTAGGTCAGTGTTCTTGATGAACACATACACAAAAACTCTCAGTAAAACATTTGCAAACAGAATTCAAGAACTTAGTAAGAAGACTGGTTGGTTTGAAAGAAAAAAGAATCACTAGCCTGGTCTCCAAAGCGAGTTCCAGGAAAGGCGCAAAGCTACACAGAGAAACCCTGTCTCGAAAAACCAAAAAAAAAAAAAAAGAGAGAGAGAGAAAATGGCCCCCAAAGGGAGTGGCACTATTAGGAGGTGTGGCATTGTTGGAATAGGTATGGTCTTGTTGGAAGAAGTGTGTCAGCGTTGAGACAGCCTTTGAGGTCCCATATATGCTCAAGCTATGTCCAGTGAGACAGATCACTTCCTGTTGCCTGTGAGTCAAGGTGTAGAACTTTCAGCTACTTCTCCCGTACCATATCTGCTTGTGTGCTGCCTTACTTTCTACCATAATGATAATGGACTAAACCTTTGAACTGTAAGTGAGCCACCCCAATTAAGTTTTTTCTTTGTAAGAGTTACCATGGTCATAGCATCTCATCACAGCAATAGAAACCCTAATGAAGACAAAAATTATGCATGTACCATGACCAAGTTTCTTTCATTCCAGGGATACAAGGATGGTCTGACATGCAAATCAATAAATGTAATAAAGTTCATAAATACATTTAAGGATCCAGATTACATGATTATATTAGTAGATACAGAAAAGGTCTTGGCCAAAGTTCAACATCCCTTTGTGATAAAAGCCATGAAGAAACTGGAAATAGAAGATACATCAACATAATAAATGGAATATATGATAAATCCAGAGCCAACATTATATTAAGTAGGGAAAAACCTGAAAGCATTTCCTCTAAAATCAGGAACAAAAAATCATGCCTATTCTCTACTCTTATTCCATGTAATATTCAAAATCATAGCCAGAGCAGTAAGACAAGGGAACAAAAATAAAAGAAATACAAATAAAAACAGAAGTCAGTTTATCCCAATTTACAATTAACATGGTTCTATACTCACAAAACCCTAATGGCTCTACCAAAAGACTATTACATGTGATAAACACTTTATGCAATGTGACAGAATGAAAATTAGCATAAGCTGGGTGGTGGTGGTGCACACCTTTAATCTCAGCACTCAAGAGACAAAGGCATGCAGATCTCTGTGAGTTTGAGGCCAGCCTGGTCTACAAAGAGAGTTCCGGGACAGGCTCCAAAGCTACACAGAGAAACCCTGTCTTGAAAAAAACAAAGCAAAAAAATTAACATAAAACAGCTTTTTATTACCACTAATGAGCTTGCTGAGAAAAAAAAAATCCTAGTCATAATAGCTTAAAAGAACAACAACCCCCCCCCCCCCCACACACACACAAAGACCTTATTAAGGAGAGAGATACCAGAACAGGGAAAAAGATCTCCATGTTCATGGCTTGACAGAGTTAATATTTAAGACTTACCAAAAGCCATCTACAGATTCAGTGCAGTTTCTAAAATTTGGATGGAAGCACAAAATATCCTGAAAGCCAGAGCAGTCCTAAGAAGAGAGAACAATGCTGGAGGTCTCAAAATACTTGTACTCAAACTATACTACAGAGCCATAATAACCAAAACAACATGGTTCCAATACAAAAATAGGCATGTTAGGTCAAAATAGAATAGCTGACCCATAAACAAACACATAGATACTTAATACTTGACAAAGGTGTCAAAAAACATAAAATGGGCCAGGCAGTGGTGGCGCACGCCTTTCATCCCAGCACTCGGGAGGCAGAGGCAGGCGGATCTCTGTGAGTTTGTGGCCAGCCTGGCCTACAGAATGAGATCCAGGACAGGCACCAAAGCTACACAGAGAAACCCTGTCTCAAAAAAACCCAAAATAAATGAATGAATGAATGAATGAATGAATGAATGAATAAAAAATACCAAAATAAGACATATTCAACTGAATTGAAAATTTCTCAAGAAAAAAAAAAAACAATCAAAAGGCTAATACATGAAAAATGTTCAACACCCTCAGCTATCATGGAAATACAGATTAAAACTGCTTTAAGGTTCTACTCCACCTTGTCAGAATCGCTGTCATTATTGAGGATATGAGGGAAGAGGAGGAATACTTGTATGCTACCAGTGAAGATATAAACTGTTACAGCCACAATGAAAATCAGTATGGTAGTTCCTCAAAAGAATTACCATATAATCTACCTGTGCCTCTTTGAGGTATGTACTTCAAAGATTCTAAGCTGGCATACCACAGAGATACTTGCCCAGTCATGATTATTGTAGCACTATTCAAAATATTTAAGATATAAAACCAGTTAGATGTTCATCAACAGATTAATGGATAAAGAAAATGTTACATATATACATTGAAATTTTAAATAGTTGTGAAGAATGGAATTGTGACATTTGTAGTAATATGTATGAAACTGTCATAGTAAGTGAAATAAGCAAGTCTAAAACAAATGTCACATGTTTTATCTCATGTAGCTTATAGATTTAAATTTTATGTATGTTCAATATATACATACAACATGAAAGTAGAAAGTGAAATGTGAGAGTAAAATCTAAAGTAGGGGAGGAATAAAAGAGGGTAATGTATGTGTCATGAAAGCAGAACAGGGAACTATTTCAGGGAAGGAAACTCGCGTAACAGTAATAGAGCAAACAAGAACAAATTTGCCAGGCGAGTCAGTGACCTTTAATCCCAGCACTTGGGAGACAGAGATAGGTGGATCTCTGTGAGTTCAAGGTCAGCCTGGTCTATATAGGGAGTCCTAGGCCAACCAGGGCTACATAGTGAGGCCATCTCAAACAAATAAACAAGAAAGGTAAATATGTATTGATAATGTCACAATGAAACAATTTTCTTTTTTATGGTAACCAAAAAGTTGATTAGGAAAAAAAACATAAAAATGATTATTTATGTTAATACTTAACATGCTTATATTGTCAGTTTTAATTTCTAAATAGCAATAGGTATAATTCATGAAAACAAAAGCCTTTTGAGGTCATGATTGATTTTCAATAATGTAAAACATTTCTGAAATGGACATTTTAGAAATACTACTTTCAATTTAACATGTGCCTTGGAGTCACATAAGATAGCCATCACATGCTTGTTGTGTTGCATTGTTTTTTTAATATCTACATATCTAAGGGACAACCTATATTTTATTTTCATTATTTCCTGGAGGATCATAATTCTCTACCTGGAGTAAATACCCAGTGAAGTCTTAGCAAGAGGTTGGAGGATTTTCCATTTGCCAGCAGGGAAGCATTTACTTCATTGGCTGTAGTATAAATAGTGAAATCTCTTCATTCAGGTGGAAGAGCACAATGGCCACATCTTTAAGGCCACCCAGTATAGCATCCCTACATACTGTGAATACTGTTCTTCCTTGATATGGATAATGGACAGAGCCTCTGTTTGCAAATGTAAGTATTAGACATCTTTGAGGGAAAAGCCTTTATGGTCTTCTCTTGTGTCCACATGTGTGCAAAACTAGTACCATATACATGTCAAGTTTTACAGCCACTTGGAGTAATAGTCAAGCCGTCTTGGATTATAACTGCAGTACTTCTTAGTGCCTGAGCAGCTGAACTTTGGAAAACATTTTGCTAATTAGCTCTTTGTGAGTTTAACACTATGGTTAATACCCTCTTTTTTGTTTGTTTGTTTGTTTTTGTTTTGTTTTTTTTCAAGACAGGGTTTCTCTGTGTAGCTTTGCGCCTTTCCTGGAACTCGCTTTGTAGACCAGTCTCACAGAGATCTGCCTGCCTCTGCCTCCAGAGTGCTGGGATTAAAGGCGTGAGCCACCACTGCCCAGCTTGGTTAATACCCTCTTTAATGCAGTCTTTCAAATGAAGTTTTATGTCACCCTGGAACTTGCTCTGGGAAGGCTGTCATGACTGCCTGAAATGTCTTCAAGGAACCCTTCCTATGATTCCAGTGCAAATTTACCATCTTCTTTTTCTTCTCTCTCTCTCTTTTTTTTTTTTTTTTTTTCTTTTTCTTTTCCCCCCCAGACAGGGTTTCTCTGTGTTGCCTTAGCTATCCTGGAACTCACTCTTTAGGTCAAGCTGGCCTTGAACTCAGACATCTGCCTGCCTCTGTCTCCGAATGCTGGCATTAAAGGCATGTGCCACCACTGCCCAGTTACCATTTTCTTTTTAATGTTGCTAAACTCTTTAACAACTAAATTCTTTTTGTCCATATCTATGTGTCCTTTTCTTGACAAAACTGAACATTTTTTATTCTACTTTCCAATTATCAATATAAACTTGGCTAAATGTAGCCAGCAATAACCAGACTACAGCCTGAATGCTATGTTCTCTTGAAATTTCCTCCATCAAATTAATTAATCCTTTAATTCTGCCTCACTCAAATTTTCAGAACCTGGATCAACATAGATAATACAAACAGCCTCTAGCCCAGTTCTCCATAGGGTCATTGTTCGATCCTGGAACATATGAGTCTGGCCTTCACCGTCATCCTTTTTATTAGCAGTCTGGTTTTCCAGCTTCCTTCCAAAATAGCTCATCATGTTCTACTTACAGCAATCTAGGAATAAGGCTTTTCTATCTTCAAGCTCTATATTTTTCCACATTCTTCTCCTAAATCAGTTTCAAAGACTTAAAATGACTTTGTCAAGTTTAGCAAAGACGACAACCCCACTTCTCCAGTATCAGTTTTCTATATTAGTTTTGTGTCGATGTGGCCACAATGCCTAACAGAAACAACTCAAGGGAAGAGATGTTTGTTTTGGCTCATGTGTAGTCCTTCATGCCCATTGGGCTGTGTGGTAGAGGCAAACCAAGAAGCAAACATTGTGACCCACATGAGGGCAGGATGTAATCTGTAAATGCCCACCTCTAGTGATCTGCTTCAACCTGTGAGTTTCCACCTTGTAATGACTCCACAACCTCCCCAAAATGGTGCTACTAGATAGGGAATAAACATTTAAATAATGATCCTGTGGGGATTTCAGATTCAAACTTGAATGAAGCAAGACCTTTCATTTTATTAGTGATCTTAAAAATTGTAATGAGATTGATAATGGGAAGTAATCTAAAATGTACTTGATTCAGACACTGTGACTTTAGACTAAACAGTGGTTCTCAACCTTTCTAATACTGTGACCCTTAAATACAGTTCCTCATGTTGTGTAGACCCCCAACCATTTTCGTTGCTACTTCCTTACTGTAATGTTGCTGCTGTTAGGAGTTGTAGTGTAAATATTTGATATGCAGGATATCTGATATGCAACCCACAAAGGGGTTGCAACCCACAGGTTGAGAACTGCTGGTTTAGAGAATTTGCTTTTTTTATGGCCAAAGTGGATTTAGATTGATTTCTTTATAGAATTAATGGTTTTTATGACTGTCTTGATTATCTCACCAGTATAACACCATGACCTCTTCTACTTGATTTTTTTTTGGCGGGGGGGTGGTTTTGAGACAGGGTTTCTCTGTGTAGTTTTGGTGCCTGTCCTGGAACTCACTCTATAGACCAGGCTGGCCTTGAACTCACAGAGATCCGCCTGCCTCTGCCTCCCAAGTGCTGGAATTAAAGCATGTGCCACCACTGCCCAACATCTACTTGATTTTAGTATTGAAAACATAAACATGAGAACTTTAAGAAAGACTATTTTGTTAGTTTGCAAGAGTTGATAGAAGTAGAATGACACAAGTTACCTTGTTCTCAGCATCCGAGATCAAGTGTCTCCCACTCACCAGCTGTCTGGCCACGTTGCCGCTCCAAGAAATTGTGTTTTGTTTGTTGTTTTTTGTCTTTGAGACAGTGTTTCTCTATGTTGCCCTGGCTGGCCTCAGACTCACAGAGATCTTCTTACTTTTGCCTCTCAAGTCTAGAAATTATTATTATTTTTTTTACTCTAAACTTTTTTTTATCTTATGTTCCCTACCATAACTAATACTCTGCTTATATTGTTTCTTCTTAGAGTTCTATTCTGGTCCTTTAGAGATAATAAATAAGCCCTTTTCTATCTTTTTAAATATACTGCCAATTTCATTTCATTTCAGTAAGCATTTTTTGACAATAATGCCTTTGTATGTAGTCATGATTCTTAGTTGGTATTTCTGGGGTTTCAACAGGTTTTAGAACCCCTGGGAGAACATATACACTAACTTGTGAATCAGACCATAAAGATAGATAAATAACCTGTTGGAATTGGGTGTGTGGGTGGGGGGGGGGCATGAGTGCAGTAGGACAGGCACCCTAGAGAGACTAGAAAGCTTGTTCATTGACAATGACTGAAAATGTTAGGTGGTGTTTTCAACTTCATTTCCCTTACCAGAGGATAGCTCAAATAAAATGTAATCATGACCTTAGAGCAGATTCAGCTCCAAAGGAACAAACTGTATCCAAATAAGTTGTGAACTTGGTAAGTTCTTGCCATTGATTTGCAGACTAAAATTGCTGCATCCTTAACCTGTTTTCCAGTGTGTAAGTATGCTTGTCATAAGAAGTGCTGTCTGAAAACCACAGCCAAGTGCTCCAAGAAGGTAAGCTACTCTCGTCCTCCAGACTACACACTGTAGATCTGCATGTCTTTTGGCCACATGGAAAGAAGTTGGGGCTTCTTTGATGGCTTTATAATACAATGGTTTTCAAACTTCATGACCCCAGATCACATTACAAAGTATGATTTATGTCATAATCTAATATACATATATTTGTATATATGTGTATGTATATGTATATAACCGAAGTAATTTTCTTAAAACCTTTTATGTTGACTTCATGTGAGCTGCTAAGTTGATTCACAGGTTACAATTTGAAACAAGACTGTTCCTACTGAGTTAAACATTCATAAGTCTTCTGAAGAATTATCTTTAAGGTTCACTGTTAACATTTTAACCAAGAACAACAGTATATGTTAAAAGAGGTGGTATTTTCAAATACCTACTTGTATTTGACTATAGGAATCTAAAAATTACTGAACATGTATCTTCAAGGAAACAACCTTTTTTTTTTGTTGGTCGTGGTTTTGTTTGTTTGTTTGTTTTGTTTTGTTCTGTTTTGTATTTTTGGAGAAAGGGTCCTTCTATTATGTATCACTGCTGTCTTAGAACTCGATGTGTAGACCAGGGTGGCCTCGAACCACCTGCCCCTGCCTCTTGAGTGCTGGGATTAAAGGCATGCGCAACCACTGCCCAGCCATTTTTTAAAAGTCTTAATTAGTGGCTGATGTGGGTAGGACCAGATCACCTTGGGTGGTGCTAACTCTGGGCACGTGGTATCCTTAGTTTTAAAAGAAAGCAAGCTGAGCAAGCCATGAGAGGAGTAAACCAGTAAGCAGTGTTCCTCTGTGACTTCTGCTTCAGTTCCTGCCTTGAGTTCTTGCCCTGACTTCCTTTGACTGTAATGTGGAGGTGTAAGCAAAATAAACCCTTTTCTCCTAAGTTGCTTTGGTCTTGGTGTTTTATCACAGCAATAGAAACATAACCAAGAAAACAACCACCAAATAGTGTTCTGTATAGAAATCTTACATACCAAGTCAAAGAAGATTGTTGAGGTTTTAGCAACCTCTTAGACTTTGAGGGGATCAGGGGGTGGGTGGGTGGGGGAGTTCCATACTGTCAAGATTTGAACCACCATGGTTCGTTCATTAGAGAAATAAGGCTAAAATTTAGAAATATTTTGCTTCAGGACATGGTTTTTAGCTTAAAAGCTATTTAGCCTCAAAGGCAGAATCTATTTAGGATAGGATTTTCCAGAGTCTCACAGTGCTAAGGAGAGAAAAGAGCATTTTAGGATTAACCATCAAAGAAAAGCAGTTCCCCAGACTCTCAATGAGAGCCATTTCAAGAAATACATCCTAGGAATGGGGGTGAATCATTGATAGACTGAGCTTAACAAAATTTACCAGTTAGCTTTGAGGTGGTCCTTAACTAGATTACAGTGATATTTCCTTATTCTGAGCACACCTACAAGAGAGGAGGAACCTCTCCAAAGAGAGAGAACATCACTCAGCACTATTATAATTTTTTCCAAATATCATTCAAGACACAAAGACTTGGACTACTTAGTAAATAGTCAATAAAATAGATCCCAATAGTTACTAAAGTATCAGGTATATAGCTTTAAGCTTTAATGGATATGTTTAAATATTAGTTAAAAAGATGGAGTTCACCAATGAACTAAAATCAAGTGGAGATTCTAGAAAGAAAAATGCAGTTGAAATTTTAAACTCTTATATAAGAATTTTTTAGCAGCCTGTACAGAGGGAAGGTGAGTGACCTGAAAAGCTACAGAAAATATCTAGGCTGGGAGAATAGTAAAAAGAATGGAAAAATATATAAATATAAGGAAAGATGGGGTACTGTGTGTGGGTATATGTATGTGGAGGCCCAAGGCCCACTTCAGGTATCTTCCTTGATTGCTCCCAGTCCCTCGATAAATCCGGAGCACACAGACTCAGCCAACTTGCCCAGGGAAATCAGTCTCCTGTCTGCTTCCTGGATGCTAGCATTTTAGATAGGCCACCACACCCATCTAGCTTTTATGTGGGTCACTTAACACAGCAGCATGCTCCTGTAACCCTGCACTCAGGAGGCAGAGGCAGGCAGATCTCTATGCATTAGAGGCCGCCCTAGTCTACATATCGGGTTCCAGGCCAGCACTTTTAACACGAACTAGGATAAATACAGTAAAACAACAGTACAGTACTCCAAGCAAAGGTACAATTTCTTAAAATAATTACCCAAAGAAGCAATGAGATAAAGCACAGTTGATTTCTGAACAGAAATACTGGAAGCCAGTAGGTAGTGGATAGGGATCTTCTGTGTTCCAAGAAAAGAGAGCCAACTGAAATTTTTCATTATACACAGTGAAAATACTGTTCAGAAGTGAAAATGTTGGCCTGGGGATTGAGCTCAGTGATGGAATGCCTTTCTAATGTGTGCAAAGCTCTGGGTTTTGTCATTTGGTACTGAAGGTAAAAAAGTGAACATGTTTAGAAGACATTTTAAGACATAAAAACAGAATTCATCCCAGTAGATCTGTACTGATTACAATACAAGTGGAAAAACATTTAAAAAAATTTTTTGGGTTTTTTTTTTTTTTTTTTTGGTTTTTCGAGACAGGGTTTCTCTGTGTAGCTTTGCACCTTTCCTGGAACTCACTCTGTAGCCCAGGCTGGCCTCGAACTCACAGAGATCCACCTGCCTCTGCCTCCCGAGTGCTAGGATTAAAGGCATGCGCCACCACCGCCCGGATCATTTGAAATATTTTTAACTCATAATAAAACTGTGACATAGAAAAATTGTAAGGTACATTAAAGCTGTCTGAGGATAGTAAGGCTGGTTGCATGGATGGGATATGTTAAAGGAGGAGAAAACTGATACTGTTAGAGCAGTTCAGTTGTGCAGTTACACAGGTTGAAAGAGGGTAATGAGACCCAGCTGAGGGGGAAAAAAGTGTAGAGAGTTAGGCTGAGTGACTAAAAGCTTGCCTCCTGATTGAATGAAGGTTGAAGGTGATAATAGGTTAGGGGCAGATAAAGGAGAAGGAAACAAAGATTTGTAGAAACTGTTTCTGTCTTAGAGATCTAGGAGTTGGCATTTTTGTGTGTTACTTAAATTTTCTGTATGATAAGGTGTTCTGTAGCAGACACTTCAACGAGTTAATAGTGAGTGGTATTAGATATGCCACTAAAGTCAGTGAAGGAATACTGACACTAATTGTAGGCCAGTCTATGTGTTCCTTTGCTTAGAAAATAGTTGCAAATAAGACTTTGATAAAGTTTTATCTTTGAAATGGCAGACTATTCTTGTGTTTTAGAAATTACTAACAAACAAGTTAATTCATTAAAAACAATTCAGTGGATTTCCCAAAGTATGTGGCAAATGTTTTAAGTTGTTTTGTTTTGTTTGTGCATACAAAATTGAACCCCCTTCTCTCCAACTAACCTCACCTTTGCTGGAATTGATTTTTGATGGGAGGAAAGTAGCAGCCCATTGCCACTACCTCTAGTCTTTGTTTTCTTTTGTGGATTCGCAGCAGAGATGATCGAGAGTAGTATGTCATCACTTTATACTTTTTAAACCATAATTGCCTTTCCTCCCAACTCTGAGAGTTATCTGCATAAAACTAGGGAAATAAAAAGTAATTCCCTAAAGATTGGCTAAACATGTTCTGTAGTGTTCGAATGCCTTTAGAAACAAAATTTATCTTCCATTTAGTACGATCCAGAGCTGTCATCTCGGCAATTTGGGGTTGAACTGTCCCGTTTGACTAGTGAAGACCGAGCTGTTCCTTTAGTGGTTGAAAAGCTCATAAACTACATTGAAATGCATGGGCTTTATACTGAAGGTATTTACCGGAAGTCTGGTTCAACTAATAAAATCAAGGAGCTTCGACAAGGTCTAGATACAGGTAAGATAGTATGCCCCCAGTCAAATATAATACTTTTATTTTAAAAGTTATTTCAGTTTTATTACACACTGCTCCTCTAAATATAGGGCCAGAACCCTTTCTGTGGGACTTGTTTGCTATTTTTGAGTCTTTGGCTGTATTTATTTAATTCATCAAGCTTATGTTGACAGTATTACTTGTATAAGGTATTATTAGGTACTTGAAAAAGATCTCAATCTATTTGACACACTAATTAGATCCTGATGTTCTTAATTTATGAAGAGGAAAATTTAGGTTCAGAGAAATTAATGGAATGTTGATGCAAGGCAACAAAGATTTTTAGAAACAGTCTTGTAAACTTAGGAACATCTTTCATCTGCATGTACAGAAAAGGAACCAGGCTGATAGAGCAGCTTATCTTAAGGACTTATCTACAGCAAGTGACCATGTTGGAATTTAATCCTGTGTCTTCTGAATCCATAATTTAAAGTACTGCCTGTTTTTCTTCACTCTTCTGCCTATAGGTGATGTTCTTTGCAGTAGATTTTCCTACTCCTGTCCACAGTGAGGACTTAGTTATTTAAACTGATAGTGAGTTGAACACTTATTAGTGTAAGCTTAATTCCAGAATAACTGCAAGGGCTTATTACCCTTTGGTTTCATTCTCAATTTAACACTTTTTATCATTGTTAGCAGAAAATAGCTCTTTTTGAACGAGATTTAGATACAAAGGTTGTTTTTGTATGACTAAGAACCACAATGGTTTTTCTCAGGAACTAATCAGTGAGAAATGAATTAGTATGAAAATAACAGGAAATGGCTGATAAAACTCAGGCAGTAAATTCTGACTGTCATACTGTCTACTCCAGTTTATGGGCATTTGTCAGGTTTGGCTCTTGAACTGTGCAACAGAACAAATGTAAATCTATATCCTAATAGTAAGATAAGGTATTATCTAATACCTTATCTAATCAATAACCTTAGGAAATTTATAAGCAAAACAGGATGAAGATGTTTCCATTACATTTCCCTGCCTTCTCATCTCTAAAAATGACTTAAAGTCTGCCTTGCTTTTAGAAAATATCTTTTAGGGCTTTCCCCTTGGGCTTCTAAAGCATTGGTGCTCAGGAGTGAGGTATATGGGCTACTCTATAAGACAATTACAAAAATGGAAAGTAAGCACCTAGAAACTTCTGTAGCAGTTTGATTCTTCCCCATCAAAAGGTGATCTTTTACATTTGTGTTCACAACAGATTTAGAAAATACAGACAACACTATTCCTTTATGGTTAGAAGTGACAATTCCAAACATAGAATTAGATTGTGGAAGATACATAATAGTTTAAGAAACATGAAGGCTTCTTTTAGTAGGTTTACTTTGTGAATTACTTGAATCTTTTTGCATGTTTTGGCTTTGTTATCTAACCATTGTCTCTAAATAGATGCTGAAAGTGTAAACCTAGATGACTATAACATACATGTTATTGCAAGTGTATTCAAACAATGGCTTCGTGATTTGCCCAATCCACTCATGACCTTTGAACTCTATGAGGAATTTCTTCGAGCTATGGGTAAGCACAAGCTTCTTGGGTTTAAAGGAAAGGCCTACCCTTGATAAACCAACACCATCTGTTGTATTCATTATTAAGTCCTCCTATAGTAGTGTAGTCTTTATGGGTCCTAAATTAAGCTTGTGGCAGTCAATACAAAACTGCCAGCGTAGTTACCTATTCAAATGTTGACTTTTTAATAGATTCTTCTAAGTTTCTGAGTAAGCCACTTTGTTGCTTCTCAAAAAAATAACTGAAAGATGTGGATTATAAAAACAGTAAAATATCAAGTAGAAGATTTTAGAGTGGGTTAACATTCACTTGTGAATCTAAGCAAGAACTGTGTCTGCAGTGCAGCTAGCTGTCTGTTTTATACCAAATGGGCTCTGTGCTTTAAATGTATCATATATTAGTAAAGGTCTGCCTAGAGGTATGTCGGACCTGAGGGTTTATAATTACATAGAACAGTTGGTTAATTTCAATGAGAAACATGTCTGTCACATAATGGCTGAAATACTAGAATACCTGTGCTCTTACTATCATCAAGGGCTGCTGGAGGACAAACTAAACTTTGGGAATTCAAATATAGGAAGCCAAGTAGCTGGGAGCTATAGTTCTGCCTCCCTAAGCTGGAACCATCATTCTCTGCTGTAGAATTTCCATCCAGGAGGAAGATAAAGCATGTATCAGGGATATTCCTTGTAACTTGCTATTCTTACCATTTTTTTAGGCCTTCAGGAGAGAAAGGAGACAATCCGTGGTGTGTACTCTGTAATTGATCAGCTCTCCCGAACTCATCTCAATACACTGGAACGCCTTATCTTTCATCTAGTAAGGTAACTTAACAGTTTCTTCAGAATTTCTTTCCTTTTCCCCCCTCCTCCCAAGACATGGTCTCACTATGTATCTTGGAACTCACTATGTAGATCAGGCTGGCCTTGAACTCACAGAGACCTTTCTGCCTCTGCCTCACAAGTGCCTGGCCTTTTCTGGGGAAAGGGGTCAAGATTCCATTCAGTTGAAGAACTTGAATAGATACAGTCAGTGCCTTGCCTGGGAATGTAGTTCAGAGGTAGAATGCTTACCTAGCATGCACAGGATCTTCAGTGTGCTCCTTACCAATGTTTATAAAACAACACCCCCGACTCCCGATGAAACACCTTTCTGCCTTTCTAAACTTTGTAACTTAAATAGGAGTTAGGGTTCCTTCAAGCAGAAATTCGCTAAGCAGAGTGACTGTTGGTCATTTAGCAGCTCCCACCTCACGGTAGCACCAAGTAACATAGCCATTTTGACACCTGAACTAGAAAAGAGTTTGTGTCTGTGGACATCTACTTTGTGGAAGCTGGATTTAGATTGTACTCAGGAATTGAAAGACTAGAGCATTCAGGAGTAGGTATCTTTCCATATGTGTAAATATTAGAAGGGGTTGGGAGTGCAACCCTTTCTCTGGTCAGATGTGTAAGATGTTTGGAAATGCCTTAGAACTTCTACTGTAGGTGTTGGAGAGAGGGCTCAGTGGTTAAGAGCACTGTCTGCTCCTCCAGAGAACCTGGGTTCAATTCCCAGCACCCACATGGCAGCTCACAACTGTCTGTTCCTCCAGTTCCAGGGGATCTGACACTGTCACACAAGCATACATGAGGCAAAACACCAATGCACATAAAATACAAATAAATCATATTTAAAAAATAATAATAACACCACAACTTCAACTCAGCATTCTGCAGACATGTTCATGATGTTGGCTTTAAGCAGCAGGTCACAAACTTCCCTTGACATGCTGTATGTTGACTTATGACTGTTTCAGGGAGTAGTGAAAGTATTTTCCAGGTAAACTTAGGTAGGTATCCACACAGTACTATGGGGTTGATGGCATACTGTTTCTTGTCCTTATCTTCCCACTATTATTTTATTTTTATCTCCTTTTCACTTGTGTTGGTTTTGCTTTATTCCTTAGGATTGCTCTACAGGAAGACACTAATCGAATGTCTGCTAATGCTCTGGCCATTGTGTTTGCACCTTGCATTCTCCGTTGCCCTGACACTACTGACCCACTACAAAGTGTACAAGATATCAGTAAGACTACCACGTAAGGCCACCCACATCCCCTCTCCAGGATCTTAGTTGGTGTAGTTGTTTTTATCCAGATACCATACACAGCGAATGAGTTCATATGTTCTGGTGCCTTTAAGCATATTCTTGGTAGTCTACGGTTTGCTTCAGTTTAGAATTACTTAGTGTTTTTTGTTTTGTTTTGTTTTGTTTTTGTTTTTTTTGGTTTTTCGAGACAGGGTTTCTCTGTGTAGCTTTGCACCTTTTCCTGAACTCACTTGGTAGCCCAGGCTGGCCTCAAACTCACAAAGATCCGCCTGGCTCTGCCTCCCGAGTGCTGGGATTAAAGGCGTGCACCACCACCGCCCAGCTACTTACAGTTTTTAACTGGATTTCTCTTTTGTCAATTATTTATATCTCCATGTAAAGCATGTCGTCTAATCATGATCTTAAGACCCAGAATCTCTTTGGTTATAATACTTCGGTATTCCCACATTTCACCTTGACCTTTTTTCTTAAGCCTCTTTTTTTTTTTTTTTTTTCCTAAATCTGACTGCAGTGTAATTTTTGGAAAATTTGAGGGCTTGAGTCCCATCCTTAGAGTTGTCTGATTTATTAATTGATCGGGATTATAGCCTGGGTGTTAGAATTTGTAACTATTTTCAGGTGGTTTCTAAAATGCACAAAAGTTGTCAACCACTATTCTGAATCCTCTTTTCTCTGAGCTCATAAAATAAAGGATGCTTCCTTCGTCCTTCAGCTGTCTAGGACATTCAGTTAAAAGAAGTCTAGGGATACCACACTTCATTTGATTTACTTCTGCTTGTAACAGTTTTTTCTTTCTTCCTGTTTTAGCTGTGTGGAGCTGATTGTTGTAGAACAAATGAATAAATATAAGGCCCGTCTCAAAGATATAAGTAGCCTGGAATTTGCTGAAAATAAAGCAAAGACCAGACTATCACTGATTCGTAGATCAATGGTAAGATGCAAAACATGGAACCATGGTGAAGGGGGGGGGGGGGAGCTTTCTGTGATTTTTGAGTATTTGTGACATGAATTATGCACAGAAGGAACTTTTCAGAAGAAACACAGGTGCTATGAATATCTGATGATCTTTTAAGTTATTTTAGCTATATGTACAGAATATATAATTAAATGTGCAGAATTTTTTAAATATTTTGAATAAAAAGTTGGTGGATTATAACCTTCACTGTTTACCTTACCAATGTCCATGTCATGAAAACTTAACTTTACCCTAACTTTTTCTCTACATCTTTCCACTATCTTCCTACTCTCAACCATATCATTTTTGGTGGTCCTTCCAAGATTCCTGACAGTAGAGAACTTAATCATTTGGAATTGAATATGAACTAAAGTGCTTTCTATGATCAGATAAAGATTTAGGGATTTATTGTTGGGTTTTGAGATGAGCTAATTAGTGATAATTTTTTTTTCATTTATTGACTTTTGTATTTAGTGTCTTCTGTTGTAACCAGTCACCAATAATTATGTAGATAATTCCAGTTACCATTAACTAAGAATCAGTAGGATCTTAGGTTCTGGTAAAACAACTGATGCCCTAAGGTTTAACTTTTGCCTACTTGTTACCCTTCTTTCAGTTGTAAAATAACATTGTAGCAGCACTCACTTCAGATCGCCAGCAAATTTCTCAAAGCAGCAGCTCCCCGGTTTTCATATTTTTCTAGGGCTCCCACAGTGCTTCTTCCATGTCATTATAGTTTGTATTTATATTGGCATTGAAACAACTCTGCTTCTTCCTTTCCTATTTCAGCGTCCTTGCACAGAACAAATGTTCAATAGAGGGTAGGGTTACTGGAAGAACTCTACTTTTCCCAGGCATTAAATGAAGCTCATTGTCTTAGGATTTCCATGACTGTGATAAAACACCATGACCATAAGCAACTTAGAGGGGGAGTGTTATTTCAGTTTAGAGTTTGTAGTCCATCATTCCAGGAAGTTAGGGGAGAAGCCTGAAGACAGAGACTGTGGGAAGAGGGCTGCCTACAGGCCATCCCCTTGTGGCTTGCTCAGCTTGCTTTCTTATATATACCACCCAGAACTGCCTGTGCAGGAGTGATACTGGCTGCAATGAGCTAGACCCTTCCACGTAATCTTCAACCCAGAAAATGCACCACAGGCTTGCCCACAGACCAAGCTGATGAAGGCATTTTTCTCAGTAGAGGTTCTGTCTTTGAAAATGACTCTATCTTCTGTCAAGGTGACATAAAACTAGCTAGCACACTCATCATAGGATATGACCCAAATCTCTCCCCAAGGCATTAAAAATGAAAATCCTATCTAGAAGTGAAATTTGGGCCTGAGGCTTTATATGAGTTGGTAGAATGCTTGCCTTTAAGACAAAGTTGATCCCTGGCACTGCAAACAAACAAAATCTTTTCTGTATTAAGAATTTTAGCTCAGTAGTCAGAGGTCTAATTTATTAGTACCCACCTAGGAAGGAAAGAAAAAGCTTCTTAACTGCAAAACTATATTCCAAAGCAAGTGGAAAACTGGGCATCCCCTCCTCCCCAGTACTGCAGAGAATGGATGTATTCATTCCACTGAAAGGTTTAGCCTTCTCTTTTAATGGGGCAATGACATGTACATTCTAACCTTTGCTTTCCTTTTCATGTCCTTCCTAATCCAGAAACCTGTACTAATTGCAGTTAGATTTATGAGCATTACCCGCAGTTCAGTCTCGGTATGTATTAATATTGCAATGTGTCATAGTCACTTCACATCAATGTGTCTCATTCATCCAGGAATTGTTCTGCTCTGTCAGTCATTCGTGCCTGTCTGCCTTACATGTTCAAACCCAGTTTAGGACTCACTTTTTGATCAGCCTTCACTTGCCTTTTTCTTAATCACTTTCTTTAGGTCCTTCACTCTCTCTGCGCTATGCAGGTGAACAGTGTTCATTTGAAATATACTGTTTTTCCTTGTCAGATAATCCTCCTTTAGAGTTCCTGTTTTGGTTAAGTCTTTAAAAGGTGGGGTTGAAGATACTGAGGTTCTCAGATCGATTCTGCTGTATGAACTATGTTCCTAGCAAATCCGCTTTATTATTTGAAATACCTGTTACGGTTTTCAGTATCTATCATGAGTAATGCTTATGTATCTGTTTGTAACTGTGACTCTGGTGGTATCTTCCAAGATGTAGAAATATGGCTCTCAGCTACTTAAGTGTTTGTCAGACAAGATTTTGTTGTTGCTGCCTCTCTTTATAAACAGTGTTTATGCAAAGGAGAAATGGAAAGGCAGAAAGCTAAAATACCAAGCTATGTGGGAACTAATGTCAAAATACCTGTCTCTGTGTACCATTTTACTGGGAAGCATTAACTTGCTGATCTATAAATACAGGTATCACTCACTAGTAACTGTGTAGAAATGGTCAATTCTACCATATCAGGCTTCCCTTTTCCTTGGAATATCAACCTAACAGCATATCACTATTACATTTCTTTCAAATGTTTCTGTCTCATTTAAGATAAAGTGCACTTTATATTAAAATTTCAGTCATAGACTTGGTATATCCTGTATTCTCACTTCTTTACAGACTACACCTTTATCTGGAGAGTTGTAGAGTAAACTTCCTTGCAGGGCAGACTCAACCTTTATCTGGAGGAAGAATTATAGGGTAAACAGAATTTTGCATGCTGGTCCAGTGTTCTGTGGCAGTTCTGTTTGACTGTTTTACACTGCTGTTCTGTCAGCAGTCTAACTAAAGATGAGTGGTAGCTTCAGATTTACTCTCCTGACAGTCATATTGAACCTGTCGTCTCTGTGTACATCAGTACTGTTAAGTCACTGATTCTCAACCTTCTCAATGCACCACCCCTTAATACTGTTCCTCATGTTGTGGTTACCCCAACTATAAAATTAATTTTGTTGCTACTTCATAACTGTAATTTTGCTGCTGTTATGAATTGTAATGTAAATATTTTGGGGGGGTAGAGGTTTGCCAAGGGGTAGTGACCCACAAGTTGAGAACCACTGGTTTAAGATGGGACAGTATCTTCTGTCTAAATTCTTACTGATGGCATTAACATGGTGTGGGAAGCTGTCAAATTTTCAGGGCAGTTACAAGTTTTCTAAAATTCTAATGTTTGCTTAGAACGCTTAAAGTGTTATCAGTGACAAAAATTGTCTCTTGAAAATAATAGGTTCCTTCCTTTCAAATAGGGTCAAAGTCTGTACAACATACTCCTATGTGAATAGTCATACTTTGTCAATTATCCCAGTGTTTGAAGATAAAAGCAGCTAAATCATTCAGCTTGCTAAGCAGGTAGTTGTACAAATACTGTTTTCTAGGATAACCCTCAGCATATAACAGAGGAAGGTGCTTTTTGTGTACTTGTCATTTTATCGTATATAAATAAAAACAGTGAATTTAACCCTTAAGGGTTAATAATTATTATATGACTTAACTGATGGCATGAAACTGACTAATTTTTACCTGTGAATACCTGGTATTAAAAAATGTGAAGACTGCCAGGTGGTGGTGGCACACGCCTTTAATCCCAACACTGGGGGGCAGAGCCAGGTGGATCTCTGTGAGTTCGAGGCCAGCCTGGTCTACAGAGGGAGATCCAGGACAGGCACCAAAACAACACAGAGAAACCCTGTCTCGGAAAAAAAAAAAAAAGAATGTGAAGACTAGTAGTACAGTTTTGTACCACTGCCTTGATCATGTGGAGGTGTTAACAGTGTGTTTCCACCCACTGTTGGTTTTATCTAATTAGTGTAAATGTCAGTAAGTGGAAAGGATACTATTATGAAAACAGTGTCCATATTGTACATCCTTTGGGAATACTTCCATACCCTATTGGAAACCCGTGAACTATCTTCAGAACCACTCTACCAAGACTGAAGATAGAGCTTGGTGGTAGAGTACTTGCCTCCATCATGCTTGAGGCCCTAGGTTGAGTTCTCAACTGAGAGAGAGAGAGAGACTGATTGACTCTTGTACCACAGTACTTTGGTTGGCTTACTGCACTACACAGAAAGTCTGAAGATATATGCAAACATACAGTGGCTGTATTTAAAGTCTTTACTAATTCCCATTATGGGATGAACCATAGTTACAGGTGTTAGGATATAACTTTTGAATCAGCCTCAATACCTACTACCATAGAAAGCTCATATCTCAATATCATACAAAGTGTGAACTTTATGCAAGACTACTATGCAAGGCTGGTAGACTAGAAAACCCTTGGATAAAGGACTTTTCCTTTCTTAGGAAAGAGGACACTCAGACATAGTCTGAGAATTAGGTTCCTGTTTTTGTGGCTCAATGAATGACAACAGTGATCCTTTACTTTCCTATTTGGGGTAAATTTTCTGTTAGAATTCTAAGATTTGTGCTTCCAGCTACTTATATCTAGTTCTATCCAGATGCTGCACAGTTCTTCCTCTTGATATATTCAACCTGCAAACAAACTTCAGTTCCGTGTACGTACTTTGAATCATCAGAAAATAACTTAACTCCTCATGAGGGAAGTGTCTTCCTACTCATAATCCATATTTCATCATCATTCTTTAACTATGTAGGCTTACATTGATTGACAGTATTGAGTTTGTGTCTATCTGTTATGTCTTGCTATTCCTTCTTGTGTCCTTTTTCCATTATGAACTTCATAGCAAACTCTCTTCATAGGCCATAATCATTTTAGCACTATAGTATATTTTCTATTCTTCTTCATTGTTACCTACGTAAATCTTAAGAAAAAACAGTATTATTAGGTAAACTGGAAATAACTTTCAAAAAGGTGTTGTCACTTAGAATCCTTCTCATTAAAGCATTTGGACCCCAGCATTTTTGCTAGTTTTGGAAATCAACTATAGGCTAGGCTTGTAGCATTCTAACCCAGGTCTATTAATCAGAGCTCTCTGTTTCTGATTTTTTTCCCCACTGTATACATCAGGCTGGCTTTGACTTGCAGTCCTCCTTCCTCAGTCTCCCAAGTGCAACTCCCAACTACAGGTACTGTCAACATAAGGCGATCAAAATCAAAACAGGGTACCTAAAAACAGACCAGGCATTTAAAGACTGACTGCAGCAAATACTTCCTGTTTTCTTTGTTGTTTGCCACCAAAATGTGTATCCTTAAGCACAGTGCTGTTTTGTTTTTGAAATGCATATGAATGAAGCTGTATACTATGGATTATTTTGTATCTGACATTTCAGTTAGTTTTATGTGTATAAGACTTAATCCATGACGTGTTTAGTTGTGAGTCAGCTCTCTCTTGTTGCTATATCCTGTTTGAGAATGTATATACCACAGTTAATTCAGTGTACTGTTTATGGGCAGTAGAGTTTTGTTTAGGGGAATGGGTAACATGCACTCATTTTTTTGTTAGGGTAATATATAAGGGTTGGATCATGAGATATATCTTTAACATTTTCCAAAATGACTGAACTCTAATTAGCAGTATACAGGAATTTCTGAATGGTTCATCACTTCCCCAGCACTAGTATTGTCACGTACTTTACTTCTAGCCATTATAATATACATGCCATTTCTTAAATTTGGAGTTCTGTCCTGTGACTCTAATGTGCACAAGTAGGTTCAGTTCAGCCTTCAGATGCCTTGTTTTGTGAATGCTAAATATGCTTTTCTATACTTGGGTTGTTTATCTTTTTTCTAATTCTTTCTGAATTCTGCCTATAATCCTTTGATCAGTTATTTCCATTGCAAGTATTCCATTTTTATGGTTTGATTTCCTTTTTCTTTTTTTCTTTTACTCTCTTAAAAATGATTTTCTGAGCTGATGGTGGTGGCACACACCTTTAATCCCAGCACTTGGGAGGCAGAGGCAGATAGATCTCATGAGTTTGGGTCTACAGAGTGAGTTCCAGGACAGCCAGGGCTACACAGAGAAACCCTGTCTCAAAAACAAACACACGAAGTGTTTTTCAAGCCAGGCATGGTGTCACATGTAAGTAATCCCAGCACTTAGGAGGTAGAGGTAGGATGATCACCAGGTGAAGCCCAGTCCTGCTTTCACAACATTCATAACTTTCATAACAAAAAATAAAAAATAAATAAATTGTCTTGATGGATAGAGGTTAATTTTAGTGTAATCTAGTTTTATTAGTACTTTGGGGTATGTTTAAGAATTTTTCTTAGTAAGGTTGTAATCATCTTCTCAAAGCTTCATTATTTTATCTGTATATCTAGTCTGTTTTTAGTTACCTTATTTTGACGATCATATTGACAGTACTACTACTTTTCTTAATCTGGCTTTTTTGTATTGTGTCATGTATATGAGGAATGGGTATGTTACCCACGTGTATGGAAGTCAGAGGACTTTGGGAAGTCCATTCTCTCATTGTACCTTGTTTTGAGGCAAGATCTTTCCTGTTTCTGTCATGCTGATTACTCCAGACTAGCTTCCCAAAAATTCTGTCTCTGCCTCTTACCTCACCATAGGAATGCTGAGATTCTAGATGCAAGCCACTGCATTGGCTTTTTAATGTGGGTTTAGGGAATCAAATTCAAGCTGTCAACCTTGTATAGCGAGTGCTTTTGCCCACTGAGCCACTTCACTGGCCCATTTACCTGAGCCTTCTAGTGAACTGGTTCAGTAGTTTGGGCTATTTGTGATTCATTTTGTCATATAAAGTATGAAGTCACCTGCACAAAACACCTGGGTTGTGGTTTTTTTTGTTTTTTGTTTTTTTTTTGAGATGACACTACATATGTAAGTTGCTTTTTAGAGATTTACTGTTTCATTGGTATTGATTTTCCCAACCCATGAACATGATCTTTCCATGTATATAAGTTCTCTTAAGCATTTTATTATTTTTTAATTTTTAAAAAAATATTTATTTATTTATTATATATACAGTGTTCTATCTGCACGTACCCCTACAGGCCAGAAGAGGGCACCAGGTCTCATTACAGATGGTTGTGAGCCACCATGTGGTTGCTGGGAATTGAACTCAGGGCCTCTGGTAGAACAGCCAGGGAGGGCTCTTAACCTCTGAGCCATCTCTCCAGCCTGTGTTTTATTATTTTACATGTTGAGATCTTACTTATCTTTAACTTTAGTTATCAGTGTGTAATACTTCAAAATATAATATCAATTGTATTTAAAATTTTTATTTTCTTTTTGTTGCTTGTTACATAAAATGCCCAATTTACTTTAGTGTTTTTATCTTACATTTAGTGACTTTACTGGTCACCTAATAATTGTTCTGATTATTCCTTTGGATTTCCTAGCTATATCATTTATGAATGATTGTTCTGTTTGTTCTTTTATAGTCCTTACACCTCCTCTTTGTTTTTCTAAAGGAATTAGTTACATTGAATGTTCTAATTCTAAAGGAATTCGAACATTGAATGAAACAGTGGTAGTGGTCATTCTTAGCATGTCCCACCATTGGTAAACATGATGTTTGCTATAGAATTTTTATTCTTTTTGAGACTAAGCATGTTCATTTGATTCCTGGTTTTCTGAGTTGTTATTGTGGTGTAATGTTGACTTTTATAGGTTTTTTTTTTGTTTTGTTTTTGGTGTTTGTTTGTTTGTTTGTTTGTTCAAGACAGGGTTTTTCTATATAGCCTTGACTGTCCTGGAACTCGCTCTGTAGACCAGACTTTTAGGTTTTTAATATATCCACATTGAAATATTTCATACTTTTTTGAGATGTTTAAAAATGTAGCACAGATGGGCCTAGAATTTTCAGTGATCTACCACCTCTGCCTCAGGAGCACTGGTTTTATAGGCTCAAGTTATGTGCCTGGCTTAGAGAATTGTCAATTTTATCGATGTTAAACCATCATTGATTGCCCAGGCATTGATTGCTCCTGTGATTATATGTAAAATTGTCCTAGAATGCCCTTCCCTTAAATGTACTTGTGTTTTTCGAATTTGTGTAAAAATAACTAGGCAAGGTATCGTGGCACATGCCTTTAATCCCCCAGCCTGAGGGAGGCAGAGGCAGGTGGATCTCTGTAAGTTTGAGGCTAGCCTGGTCTACATAATGAGTTCCAGGCTAACCAAGACTACATAGTGAGACCCTGCCTCAAAATAAATAAATAAACAAGCAAACAAATAAATTAGGACATAGTCCTGTAGCATGAATCCTAATTGGTCTTAATAATAAAAACCCAGAGCCAGATATTGGGGTAAATGCTGAAAGATCAGTAAAGGAGCCAGCTACTAGAGGGACTTCTTTCCTCCTTAGCATCCTCAACCTGAAAGAGCCAAGCTCCTATCTCCAGCCCACCTTATCACTTCCTCTTTCCACCCAGCCATATCACTTCCTGTTTCCTCCTCCCAAGTGCTGGGAATAAAGGCATGAGATCCCAAGTGCTGGGCAAGAGGTATGTGCCACCACTGCCTGGCCTCTAGTGGCCAGCTCTGACTCTGATCTCCAGGCAAGCTTTATTTGTTAGAGCACAAACAAAATATCACCACATAGTCCATTTTAATTCTGTGGAAGAATGTATCTGCTAGATTTTTAATAGTTTACTATGCATACTTAACCCCTTGGTGCTGACTAGAGCTTTGTCTATGTCTTTACTTCTGCTGATACTTTATTCAAATCGTTTGAAGCCATTAAGAAATGGCTATAGATATATAGACATACAAATTTGGAAATGTTATATCTTCTTCATAATTTAGCTTTTGTCACTCTAAAATATCTTTCTATTATAAATGGCACTTCTCACCCTATGCTAAGCTTTTATGTTTAGTTTCTTGTCTCTCTATGTAGTCCAGACTGTCCTGAAATTTGCTCTGTAGATCAAACTAGGCTGCCCTCAAAATCACAGAGCTTCTCCTGTCTCTGTCTTTCAAGTGCTGGGATTACAGAGTACATGACCTGCATCTTTTCATTTTTATTTTAAACTTTTTGTTTGAGACATAGTATCACTCTGTAAACCTAGCCTGGAACTCATGTATTCTAGGATAGTTTCAAACTCAGAGCCTCCCAAGTGCTAGCATTACAGATGAGCCACCACATCAGCTGCTTTCAACTGTTTTGAGTATTTTATATGTAGCCCTTAAATATCATGTTTCTGACAATTTTCCAATCTTAACAGGAGCATTTATTTGATCAGTATACATTTAATGCTGTTGATACTATATTTGGATTTAAAAAAAAAATTTTTTTTTCCCGAGACAGGGTTTCTCTGTGTAGTTTTGGTACCTGTCCTGGATCTCTGTCTATAGACCAGGCTGGCCTCCAACTCATAGAGATCCACCTGCCTCTGCCTCCCGAGTGCTGGGATTTTTTTTTATAAGTATTTTGCCTGCATGTATATTTGTGTACCACAGGCATGCTTGGTATCTGAGGAGGCCAGAAGAAGGTGTCTGATGCTCTGCAATTGGAATTACAGTGTTTGTAAGCCACCATGTGAATGCTAGAACTGAACCCAGGTCTTCTGTGAGAGCAGCCAGTGTTCTTAACCACCGAGCCATATCTCTAGCCTCTATGTTTATATTTTAGGTTGGTTTTTATTGTGCAGATTTTGTTTGTTTTGCCTGATATGTTCCTTTTTCCTTTCTGGCCTTTTTTGTTCTTTTTTATGGCCTCTCCCTTACTTGATATTATCCCATTTTAGTCTAAAGATCACATCATTAACCTATATCCTTTCAGTGTTCATTAATTGGTGCTTTTTATCATTTCCTAGATAATGTGAAAGGACTTTAATGTGTTAGTTATTGTCTCTTCATTGCTATTAGCAGATTTTCTTTCTTTCTTTTTTTTTTTCTATTTGTAGATTTTAAATACAAAACATTTTGTTTTCGGTAGTCTGTACATTGTCATTGTGTGTTTTCATTCCTGAATCTCAAACTTTTCTTTTGGGCATTTCCTCCCTGCCATTGAGAACTTTTTTTAGCTTAGATCTGCCTGGATCAAATTTTCCTTGTCTTCCCTTTCTCTACTTTATTCCTGAAGATTTCTGTTCAGTTCTAGATTGGTGGTAACGTGTTCCTTTCATAGCCTAAAAAAAATATCATTTCATTGGTGTGTGTGTGTGTGTGTGTGTGTGTGTGTGTGTGTGTGTGCGCGCGCTTTTTGTATTCGGCTTATTTTTTTCTTCCATTATTTCTGTGGAGCTTAGAAATCTAATTATTGCTATTTGTTAGCAGGGAATTTGTTTTTGTGTTTGTTTCTGACTGCTTTTAAGATTTTTTTTTTTCTTGGCTTGGGTTTTTAGTAATTTTTCTAAATACAGACCTTAACATTGATTTTTTTTAATGTCTTATGACTTAGCATATCAATGTCTACTACCTCTTCACCTCTATTCACCTAGTATTTAAACGTATTGTGGGTCTTTTTTTTTTTTTTTTACTTTTTTTTTTTTTTTTTTCTGTTTTACCATCTTCTATGAAATTTTCCTTTTGTGTTGGTTTCTCCTGGCTTGATTTTGGATATTTCTTAGAAAGACTTAACTTCCATTCTACTTAGTTCAATTATGTTTTCCCACTTGCTTGAACAGTTTATTTTTAAGTTTGTCTGATAGCCATAGTTCTTCAGAGCTTTTGTTTTCTGTTTGTTTTCATTTGCATTGTCTTATCTCCTTTTTATTTTTATTTTTGGGTTGGTTGTTTGTTTATTTTGTTTTTCAAGACAGGGTTTCTCTGTGAGCTTTGTCCTGGAACTGGCTCTGTGACCAGGCTGGCCTGGAACTCAAAGAAATCCGCCTATCTCTGCCTCCCAGTGCTGGGATTAAAGGCATGTGCCACCGCCGCCCAGCTGTCTTATCTCCTTTTATTCCTGGTTATTTTTTATTTGAAAAATGATTTGTAGAAAGTATTTGGAGGACTGGGATGACATTGCTTACCTACAAAGAATAATTTTATTTTTTGCAAGATCCTTGGGCACTAGCAGTTCATCATTTTAATCCAGTCTTCGAAGTTTAAAATTTTTGTACCAAATGTATATAGACCATTTAGATGACTTGAAGCTAGGCTATCACATCTGTAAGAACTGTGATAATTTCAGTTTACCCTTCTGTCTAGAATGCAAACCTTGGGGATCCCAGTGTTAGGCATGGAGGTTTTATGGGGCAGTAACTCATACCCTTTTATTCTGTACATCAGTTGTTGGCAAGCTTTTTCTCTGAAGGATCATGGAGTATGTAATTTTAGGTTTTGTATGCCATCTCTGCCACTGTTGAACAAAACAGCCATAGATAGTTCATAAATAATAATAATGAGTTTATTCCGATAAAGATTTGTAAACACATATATAGGCTAATGTAGCTCCTGACTATTGCTGGACTGTGCTATAGTTACCAACTATAATATGTTCAAAGTTCTGCTCAGACTCCGCCATCTCTTCTGAAACTGCAAATCACTAGTAAGTGCTGGACCTTTTTTGCCCCTTAGATACCCAGTATTTTCAAGCATGTGTTCGTTTTTTTATGTTGCTCTAATTGTCTTGGCAGGAGATTCAATCTGTTAAATCTAGTCAGCTATAACCAGAAACTAAAAGTCATATGTAAGGTAACATATTTAAAACAATAGTGAGGTTTTTCCCTCCCTCATGTCAAAAAGAGAAAATTCTTAAGAAAACATCACAATAGTGATCTCTTGTATGATATTTTTCCCTGTAAAACTTGAGTTTCAGGACATGTTTTTTTGATCTGCCCAGTGAGAGATTGTCCTTCCAAGATTAAAGCTGTTAAGCATTGTCAGAACTTCTTACAATGTTGAAAATAACATATATCTTCAATGTTAGTGTGGTAGCCACTGTCTGCCTGTGGCTCTGGGACAGCTGAAATGTGGCTCCTGTGACTACATAACTCAGTTTTAATTGACTTGAAGCTGTTTAGTGCACAGCTTGGATTAAAAGAAGCCTCTCACCTCAGCACGGCGGTTCTTAACACCCAGGGCTGGAAATGTATATCCTTGTTTCAGTGTTCTTGATAGAATTCTCCTAACCTAATTTGTTGGAGTTATGGTATCTTACTAAATATCCTATGCCTGTTCAGTCCTTTCATTCTCATGATGTGATGGAAGGACATTTGTTATCCAAAGTGATCAATGTAAAACTGACACAGGTAGTTTACTTTCTGAAATCAATTTTCTCTGCAGGGAAAGGGGCGTATGCATCGCGGAAACTATCCAAGTCCATCCTCTCCTGTTATAGTCCGATTGCCTTCCATGTCTGATGTCCCTGAAGAGACCATGACTAGTGAGACAGCCATGGAGACTGACATCACAGAACAGCAGCAAGCAGCAATGCAGCAGGAGGAGAAAGTGCTGACTGAGCAGATTGAGAACTTACAGAAGGAGAAGTAAGTGTCCAGACAAGAGGAGATAGCGGTGTCTTATGTTTCCTTCCTTCTACCCTTTATTTTTCCTCATCATTCCTTATCTCCTGTGTCAAGTGCTATGTCAGGTGGTCCAAGGGATGTGGCGTTATCAGAGACTTGTTGCCTATGCTCAAGGTGAGTGTGGAAATTCTCACCTCAGGGAAGGACATTCCATGAGATAGGAATATTGATGCTGAGCAGTGGGAATAGGAGAGTATACATACCTAGTGTATGTATGTGTCTTAGTCCATATTCAACAGGCATGAACAGTGGAGAGCCAAGATGAGGTATTACAGTCTTGACAAGTCAGAGACCAGCCTGCATAAACAGATGTGTTTTGCAAAAAGAAGAGTAAGAGTCCCTTGGCTAAGACCGAGTTCTCTCCATGCATAGGCATTAGTTGCAGTTACATAAAGGAATAATAACGTGTTATTATTTAGAAATCAGTATGACCATGGGCCCAACAACTAGATAGAATAAGGCAGCACCTGCACTAGGTTCTGGGATACTGGGTAGAGAAACCTGTTGTGATTTCAAAGAGGAAAGCTAAGAAATTCTGTTCCCTCCATCACTCTGGCAGGAGTGGGTTGACATTACCCCTTAGGAAGATGAATATCCCATGGCTCTCCCTGAAGGTACTATGTACTAGTTCTGAAATGACATGGATTACTCTTTTAAGAAATCCTAAAGGTTTCCTTGAGTCCCTATAGCTCACTTCTTAGGTTTGAGAACTTGATTCATGAAGAATTAGGAAACCTGAATGTCAGGATTGATTCTGGAATTTAGGGCAACTGAAAAGCAGCTAAGGCTCAGCTGTGGAAAAAGTGAGGCAGTAGTTACTTAACCAGGGGCTGAAAAGATGACCTACCTCAGCTCTGGTGAGCATGGTCCTAGAGAGGGATAAATAGGAAATGGTTAGGAAAGAGAAAGTGCAGAAGTATAAGCATAAATCTCAAACATGTGACTGCACATGGAAGTAGTGAGCAACTGGCAAGGCTGTATTTAAAAAGATGGTCTGTGGAGTTCAGGCTTTTCAAATAGAAGTAAGGCTGGGAAGGGTCTGACGGGAGGAGACTTGATCTAAAGAAAAAACCAGAGTCAGAGCTAGCAGATTACCAGGAATTGACAAGCTATATGATCTGTTCATTGGAAAAAGTTAATAATGCAGAGGGAAAAAAAAGTTGCAGACATAAAGATATTTTGGTACTAGATTTTGAAGTGAGTTTTTGTGAAGGTACTAATTGAAATAAATCAAGGTGTTGCTAGGACCCTAGTAAGGAAATAAGGTTAGAAGCCAAATCTTTGTAACTTAGTAAAATGAAAGGTATCACTGAAATATAGGTGTATGGTCCTGATAAATTAGAATATACTGTAGCCAGAGATAATGTAAGCCTCACAGGGCAAAAAAGTGCAGTGTTTTATTTATCCAAAGACCTTGATGTGATCAAGGTAGAAGATAAAGTCTGTGTTTAGTTAAGCTTCTATTTGTCGAGCATAATCTAAGAGCTAAAAAGAAATTTGGAGACAGTCTAGTGTGTTTTCTGGATGAAGAGGCTGAGGTCCAGAGAGAGAACAGTACTTGCTGATGTTTCATGAATGAATTTAGAATCTTGAATTTTAATTTTAGAGATTGAATTTTAGAATCTCTAGTTTTCAGTCCAGAGTTCATCTCAGAATGTTTGTTATAGCAACTTGCCTCAGCCTGTCTACCCCTAGCCTCACCATTCCTGTCATCTCCTGTTTTCATCCACCTATTACTTTGCATATAAATAAATCCTCTTCATCACCTTGGTGGGACAATAAGAAATGTCTTTGCCATTTAGCTTCTTTGCTTTCATGGAAAGTCTTCCTGTCATCTTTCTTCTGCTTCCTATCATGTTAACGATATTGTTGATTGTATCTTCTAGGGAAGAACTAACATTTGAGATGCTTATATTGGAACCTCGTGCCTCTGATGACGAAACCCTTGAGTCTGAGGCCTCTATTGGGACTGCTGATAGCTCAGAAAATTTGAATATGGATTCTGAAGGTACCATTTTTGAGAGATCTGATAAATGAATATATTACACTAGAGACACAATTTGTTTTGTAAAGAAGGAATAAGAATTCTCAAGCTGGGCTGGAGGGATGGTTCAGTGGTTAGGAACACTCACTGGATGCTCTTCAGAGGATCTGGGTTCAATTCCCAGCATCCACATGGTAGCTTACAACTGTAACTCTAGTCCCAGGAAATCTGATGCCCTTTTCTGGCCTCTGAGGGTGCCAGGCACTTGGTGCACATTCATACATGCAAGCAAAGTATCCACACACACAAAAATATATAAAAATATTTTTTAATGGTTTAAAATAAAAAAAAACCAACAATCTCCAAGCCAGGCATGGTGGCACATACCCTTAATCCCAGCACTCAGGAGGCAGGGGCAGGTGGATCTTTTGATTTCAAGGCCAGCCTGGTCTACAAATCTAGGCTCTAGGACAGCCAGAGCTATTACAGAGAAACCCTGTCTTACAAAAAATTCCCAAGCTAAGTTGAGTCTGTTTTACAAATGCACTGATCTCACATGAAAATATGACAGATTCCTAAGGAATCACAGGTCTTTGTGATGCTTCCTCATTATTCATTAGACTCACACTCAGTGTAATGCAGTTGGTAATTTAATTTTGGTAACTTACCATGGGGGAAAAGCCAGTAATCTCAGTGCATGTCCATCTCATGGCCATTTCCTAAGAATGAGTGCCAAAACTGTGCCCTGTTGTGAGGTGGAACTGTTACACCAAAGGAGGTGTTTAATTGTGTATCTCAGGGAGACAGAGCCTTTGGAATAATGGTGACTATTGTAGGTCTCTGCTGGCCTCATACTCAAACATACCAGACTTCCCTGGGACTTACTATGAAGTATTTGTGGAACTGGATGGAGAGGGTTTGTCTGTTTGTAGACAAGGTCTCACTCTGTAGTTCTTGGCTGGCCTGGAACTTATATAGACTGGCCTCAAACTCAGAGATTTATCTACCTCTGTCTCCCAAGCTCTGGGATTAAAGGTGTGCACCACCAGACCCAACCCAAGAGAGCTTTTTAAGTAATGGTTCTGCACAAAGTAGATCAACTAGACCCTCACAACTTTGACCCATTTATTTTCACATGTGAACACTGGCTTCTATTCATCCCTTGATGTTTCTTAAGAGACACTGTCTTGTACAATTTTGTCTTCTGTGTTTACATTAGAGAGAAGCTTAGCCCTTAGCTCCCTGAAAACAGCTGCCAAGTCCGAGCCTTCAAGCAAGTTTCGAAAGCCACTAAGAAAGCAGCCAGACTCTGTGGACTCCTCCGTCTCTTCATGTTTATCTAACACTACATCATCTCATGGCACTAGAAAGCGATTTCAGATTTATTCCAAGTCTCCATTCTACCGAGCTGCCTCAGCTTGTGAGGCCCTGGGAACAGAAGGACCACTAGGCCAAGCCAAATCCCTAGAAGACAGGCCTCAGTTCATCAGCAGAGGAACTTTCAACCCTGAAAAGGGCAAACAAAAACTCAAGAATGTGAAAAACTCACCTCAGAAAACCAAAGAGACCCCAGAGGGGACAGTCACATCTGGCCGAAAGAAAACTGTGGACCCTGCCTGCAGCTCTGCACAGCAGCTACCACTCTTTGGAGATAATGAGTTTATGGTTTGAATGACAGATGCGTCCCCATGTGGCTAGAGTGGTGAACACATCTCATCTTTGGGGCCTCTGCTGGTCACTTTGTCCGTAACAGTCAGTCCTAATGGTTCTGCCTCTTGTTTCAGCAGTTTGTGTGCTGGATCGCTGGGCTTCCTGCAGAAGTGGCCTCTTTGAAGCTGGCTAGGGATGGGCCAGCTGTGCCTTGGCTGCTGTATTTGAGATTCCACTAAACAAAGCCACCTAGGGGGATTTTGGCCAACAGTAGTTGCCTCCCCCCCCCCCCCCACTCTTCCCTTCCCACAGATAGTTGTTGAACTAGGAGGCTGTTGTGATCCTGAGGAATGCTCTCATTTCTAGCATTTGAAGAAAATATACAAACCTCTCTTAACCATGAAAGCAAAATTTTTGAGTTTGTATTGGGATAGTAGCTGTGGTAGAATATATTTTCCACAAGGATTTATAAGCAAAAAGCCCAAGCCATCTATTTTAAATTTAATTTAAAAATACTCCATGTTATATTTTGGAAACATAAACTATGATTTCCATTAAGCCATCAGAGCATGTCTCGGTTATCTGGTCCTACAGTGAAGAGACCATGCTTTATCTTTTGTTGATGTTGATATCATAGTAATCAGTACTGGTTAGTTCCTGCCAAATATATTGCATGGGATAAAGTTCTGGTAGCCATACTGTCCTGATTATCAGATCAGATTCCTCTAGTCTTTGTTTGTTTTCTATGTCACAGACACATTTAGGTAATCCCTAAATGTGAAGGCTTTGTCCTGATCGGCCCAGGCTTTTGTTGTTGTATAGACTAAACTGAAGACTGTATGGGAGCCTGTTCATCTGCTGGTGGAATACCACCATAGACTCAGACAGATAATGTGACCATGTAGTCACTTCTCTACAAGTCCTCACATACAACATTGCATGAGTGTTATAGAAAGCTGCCAAAAGAAATGTAGAAAGTTTTCATATGATCTATTTAACTTTTATCTTCTTTTTTCTCAGACCATCAGTATTAGATGAAAAAAAATCAAGGACTACTTGAAGCTATTTTTGTTAATATACTTGTTCCTGAAGTTTACTGTAAATACACATGTATAGTATGCCTAGTTCTTTTTAACTTTGTGCTTCCCCCTTCTTCCCATGGAGTTTCTTCCTACAGATGAGTGGTCATTGGACAGGTGGTGAGAACCATTCACCCCTGGGTTGAGGGAAAAGTAAGGGCATCTTTTTCATTATTGGTGGTCTCCATGTACCTAAGTTATAATGTCTGAAACATCATGTACTAGCAGTTGTGAGAATAGAAATCTTTTTGCTATTTATAATGTATGTGAAATGAAACATGATACCCTTTCTTAAGTATGTGAAAATGTTTATTTTTAAAGTCACTAAATACATTTTGTCTAACTACCACATGCACTGTTACAAAAAGAGCCTTTACCACCTATAACCTGAATTTTGGTTTTCTTCATTTTCTTTGGTTTGAAGTTATGGGAATCGTAAGTTTTTGTTAAGGCAGGGTCTCCTCTTACACAACACTGAACCTCATGCCACTGCTTCAGTGGTCATTGGCCGGCTCTAGAGATGAGACTTGTAGCATCATTCTGCGCAGCAGCTCATGGTAGCAGGAGTCTTCCCTCTCCCTGGTATGAGTTCAACATTGAGACACATGAAGGATGCTTTGAAAATCTCCCCAATGATGATGGTCAATCAATAAATGTTAAGTTTTATGTCTCACGAGCATTAACAATAAGAATGTTGGGCACTGTGTCCTAAAGGAACCCAGTATGGCTGTGTCAAGGTAGGGTACTGCTTTGGGCCTTGAGGACTACACACTGTTTTAATATTGGGAAGAGCAGCTACAGCTAGGTGTTAACTGTTGCTCTCCACGTGGGTCAAAAACGTTACTAAAATATTTTCTTTTTTTAAGCTGTTGAACAATTTCCTTCGTTTCAGAGGAATGGCCTGGGGAACTCAACACAGGACACACATTCTCCCACCTAAATTTTTCAGTTTAGTTTTTGTTTCGTTTTTCTATAAGGTAAATTTGGGCCCGAGAAAAGACTACCTACATAGGTCACTTTGTAGGAACAAGGTAATTGACATTAAAAGACTTTATAATTTTTCTCAGGGACCTAAAACCTGAATTTGAATAAAGTTAAATAAAAACATTTTTTTTCAGTTGCTAGATTTGTGAATTTCTAATCATTTAACAAACTGCCAGGATGAGGTGGGGAAATCCACACAGTCCTAAGAATGTCTCAACAAGTATAGGCCCTCCTTTGAGGAAAAGAAAGCTACTGTTCCTGTGGGTCAGGAGGCACTACTGGTCTGATGGAGATGAAGCCCAATACTGTCAGAAGCAAATGTTCTACTTCCATCAGTTTTTATCGGGGCTTCTGCATCACCACATCAGACACTATTGCAGTCATTCAGGATACAGTCCACACCAGGGTCACCGTTCTGTTGCTTCTGCCTCGCTGCTTTTCTTCAATCTCAAAATGCATCAAAAGAATCTCTCTGGCACCAGCAGAGTGGCTCACATGTGGAGCCCGTGCTCCAAACTTCAGAGCATTCTAGTTACATCACATACTTCTAGCGCTCAGTAACATCTACACTTTCTTTTCTACCCATTCACTAATATGTGTCTGGAGCTGTGTATCACAGAAAATGTAGCAGAAGCAAATTCTGCATCACAGATTGAAGCAAATTGCAGCAAATGCATACAGGATTCAGGGAGGCAACATGCTCAGTTTGCACATAATTTATACTTCCTGCTGTTTAGAATTGGCCACTGGGCTTCTGAAACATACAGGGAGATATGACCCTCTTTCTCTGAGTGTTACTACGAGAGACAGAAAGATGTGAGTTCAGGGCACAGGTCACTATGGCCAACTCTCAGTCTTTGGAAATCTGTCACTCTTACCTTGCATAGGGTGTGAAGATATTATGTGTTTCACAAAGACAGGGTCACAGAAGTGTGCTGACAGGTGATCAAGGGAGGTTATATTATTCCACCTCTATGCCTGTGAGCTGTGTTTCCAACTGTAACTAATAAGCTAGAGAGAAGAAAGGATTCTCCGGAGGTGTATGAAGTTCAGAGAACTGTAACCATAGAAAGCTGTCCAGATGGCTTTTCTCACCCACTTTTAAGTCTTGGTGGGGAATGGACCTGCATTCCTCTGTATTGAATGGTGTGTTATATGCACCCACACACTTGTGATAACTTCCCAGCACTGTGCCCCAACACCATGCTGGCCTTAGTAGTAAGATTTTTACGTATTTGTAGGAGACCCGACTTTTTGTGCCCCTAGGGTACTTGAGACCACATTTCTCTGGAACATTTCCACACTTGATTTAGAGTTAAATGGGTAATCTCCATTGTATTAGATCTTATTGATCTCTTGGTTTAAACTTCAAGAAAAGCTCTACCAATGGGTCTGTCGCCTTGTTACCCATCCATTCTTAATGCCTATTTATCAGCCCTCTTAGGTCATATAAAAGTTGCACCTCTTGAACAAAGTATTTGTATTTACTATGGGAAAGGTGTGGACTACAGATTAGTATTATATTATTTTAATGGATTTAAAGTAATTTATAAGTATGGTGAGTGTAAATTTTTAAAATACTGTGTATTATAAAAGGACATATCCTGTGAAATATGCCACTTTACTGTTTAAGAATTCTATAAGAATGACTTATTTCATTCACAGAACTGATTACATTCCCAATGCAATCAGCAGCACTTTGTAATTTACTTTTTTTTTTTTTTTTTTTTGGAGGGGGCAAGACATTTGTATGAAGTGCAGTTTGCGTCACTCAGAATATGCACTGTATGGCTACACAAAAGCAGCTTGCTGAACAAATCACTCCATGGCTCATTAAAGAACAAAGCTTCCAGAAGTACAATATGTGTGGTTTATTTTCTGGCTCCCAATCAGATTCATAACCCAAAGGAACAGCACTAATTTCTTACGCTGATAAAATTAAAGGAAAGGACCCAATTCCCAGTTGATAAGTGCAGAAATGACTGCTACTAGGACTCAGCTGAATTCAGAGGAGGAGCAAGCCAAGGTACTGGTCTGCTGCCTGTCAGGACAGGGTAGAGGGAATCCCAAGAAGAAAGACGAGAGGCACTTAGCACTCACTTCCTGTGAAGAAAAAACCCAAACAAACGTATAGCTGCATTTTGAGGTGAGCAATAGTTGAGAACATCAGACCCAGCTGGGTGGTGGTGGCACATGCCCTTAATCCCAGCACTCAGGAGGCAGAGGCAGGTGGATCTCTTGAGGCCAGGCTGGTCTATAGAGTTGAGTTCCAGGACAGCCAGGGCTGTTACACAAAGAAACCCTGTCTCAAAAAAGGAAAAAAAAAAAACCCAAAAACAAAAAACAAACCAAAACCATCAGAAGCCTGGAACAAAGTCATAGAAAGAAACAAAATAACATGGCACCTGCACCCCCCATCCCATAACGACAGAGATGCAGGTGAAAAAATAGTCTCAGCTCTCACAGCCAGTGTGGAAGCTGGCAATCCAGCTGTTGGAAGGTTTCACAATCCACACTGGCTTGCTGTCTAATTAGATAAGTAATCTAAAGTCTGTACAGCATCCTTGCTTTGAAAACAATTTTACACCATCTCTCTATGAACCCTCAGTGCTGTAGCCAAGAGCTACTTAAGAGAACTTTTGTTTCAATCTGGATGGCTCCAGAAGTCAGAAAATCCTACATGTTCCTGTCTCTGAGAACCCACAGACATCGTACTGTAGTAGCTCATCAGCTAGCTGCCTTGTAATCCAAACTTTGCCCAATAATTGAGTTGAACACACTGGGTAGTCTGCACTCTAGGTACATACTACAACAGGGCGGGGAGTAGAGGTTGTTGGCGATAGTGTCATGAGTAAGAATGAGAGGAGCATATTGCTGTATCTGAACATGACTAGGCAGGCAGTCCTTTTAGTGGTGTCAGGCCTGAGTTCTAGAGGCTCACGATAGGCTTCTAAATCTAGACACTTAGCTCTCTTAGTCTTGAGAACTTCTAGGAACTTAATGGTTCTAAGCCTTCAAAGCTGGAGGCTCACATCTTTGGCTGCTCAAGGCAGAAGCTTACTGCGCTGGGCTTAAGAGAAACAACACCTAGTGGCTGGAGTTCTACCTCTTAAGCTATGGATGTTGGAACCCTTGGCTCTTGAATCCTCAGCTCTCTCCAAACTCTAGCAAGGGGGATGTGCGGGTTTTATAGACTCAGCTCCCATATTAAAGCCTCCTCGTCCATAACCATAGCTTCTCTACCTTCAGTACCTCTACCATACTTTATAGTTAGTTTCTGTTCTCTGGAACTGATAGCATAGTTTTCTGAGGGTATTAGAGCCTTCAGCTCCTGATACTCTAGAACTCTTCAACTGCCTTCTCACTGTGCCACCCAGGTTTCTGTCTAGTCTCCATGCTATGTGTTGGCAAAAGACCTCACAAGATGCCTTTATTAGGGCCTAATGATGCAGTTCCAGGAAGCAGTGCACAGGAGAGAAGGAGCTTCCCAGACGAGCCCAAGTGGAGAATGTCTTGCTTATACAGGAAGAGGGGGGTGGCATGCTTATGCACAGATTATAATTTCACCAGTCACAGATTCTAGCTTTGCTGCACTAATCATACATGTTTTGCTGAGGCACTGGAATTCTTAGCCATTTCTTCACATTTCAGCTCTGAGCTTTCTGTGAGTATCAGAGCCTGCGGCTTCTGGTGACTCTGGAACTCCAGCCACCTCCTCCAGTCCTGAGAGAGAACAGCTGCAAGGTGAACAGGATCATCTAAAATTCACAAAGGCTTGTTTTGCCTAGAAGAGGCATCTTGTACAGTTGGCATATGTTCCCTAGAGCCAGGCCTCCTGATGACTTCAGTAGTGATGTGGTTACAGTTATCCTAGCAGCTGCAGTAAATTTCCCACAGTGTTCAAAACAGGCAGGCTGCCTGGCTTGCCAAAAAAAAAAAAAAAAAAAAAAAAAAAAAAAAAAGGCAGGGGGAGCTGCCTAGGGGTTGGCAAGAGGCTTGGTGGATAAAGGCACTTACAGCCAGGGCTGATGAACTAACTACTCCTGGGACTCCTATGGTGGACAGAAATAACTCATTTCCAAAAGTTGTCCTCTGACCTCCACAAGCACAAGGACATGTGCACTTGTACATACAAACATGCAAGTCAATAAGTGGGAATCATAGCTCTAGTAATAGATCCCAAAGAAACAGAAATGGATGGAGTTTTTTAAGCTCGGTGAAATCTAAAAGAACACAAACATTTAAGTAAGTACAAAAGACAATGTAGGATGTGTGTAAGGTACTCAGCAAAGAGAATTTTTTAAAAAACCAAATCTTAGGAGTGAGGCATCCATAATATGTCAACTAAAAAATTGGATTGAAAGCCTCAATAATAGATTAGAGTGTGTGGAAGAAAAAAATGTCTAAGCTTGAGTACAGGTCTTTTTAAATAACTCATCCAGGCCAAAAAAAGAAAAAAAAAGAAAAAGCACACAAAATTTGTGACATGCCATTAAATCAACAAATATCCATTGATCATCAAAGACAAGGATTGGCAGTATTGAGAAACTCTCCAATGAAATAGTGGACAGCTTTCCTAATCATGGGAAAGTCGTGTACATCCAAGTGCAAGAGGCTTACAGACATGACCAGAAAAGATCTTCACCATAATATAGAACTGTCAAAAATATAAGGATTTTAAAGTCTGCAAGAGAAAAGTACCAAGACACATCTAAGTGAAACCTCACTAGACTTACTTAGATTTTCCAGCAGAAACACTCCAGGCTACGAGGAAATAGAATGTCACTTTCCATGTTCTGAAAAAAAAAAAAAAAACAAGTACCAACCAAGATTACTATACCCTGCAAGGCTTTCAAGATAAGCAGAAACTGGGGGAAATCATGACTGCAGAAGCAGCCTTACAAAAGATGCTTAAGGAGGGACTGGACTGCATCCAGAAGTGAAAGGACTGCCACGGTGACAGCATGTGAAGATGGGAATTCCACCAGAAAAATACACACAAAAACACAATCAGACTAATCAAATACAGCAAAGCAACTGCAAAGATGAATCAGAGATGAGGAGAAGTAGTTTTGACAATAACCAGAAAAAAATCAAGACAGGCATAAGTCCCTACATTTCAATAATAACCTTGAATATAAATGGACTAAATTATCCAATCAAAAGCTATTGTCTGACTGGATGGATTTTTTTTTTAAGCTAGATGGTATGATACTCACCTCTAATCCCAGCACTCACTTGGCTGAGGCAAAAGGATCACCATGACTGAGGCCAGCCTAAGGCTATGTAGCAGATACCAGACCATACAAGATCCTGTCTCAAAAACAAATTAAGAATTTAAACAAAAGTGCTATGTATAAGAGACTCAGTTTACCAGTAAAGGCACATAAGAGCCTAGAAATGAAAGGCTGGAAAATCATATTTCAAGCAAATGGAATTCTAAAGCAAGCAGTAGTCGTTGCACATTTATCTAAGAAACTAGACTAAGTGGAGGAGGATGTCAAAAGAGACAAAAAAGGTCATTAAATGACAACCAAAGGATCAATTCATCAAAATGACATGCTTCTGGGCTGGAGAGAGATGGCTCTGCAGTTAAAAGCACTTGCTGTATAAGCAAGACGATCGATCAAAATTCAGATCCACAGTGCCCATGTAAAAGCCAACATGGTCCCAGGCATGTTTGTAACCCCAACACTGAGGCAGGTAGAGAAAGGAGAATGGCTGGTGGTGTTTGTTTTTGCTCTTTTGGGGGGGGGGGCCTGCCACCCAGCTCCCAAATAAATCACACATGGAGGTTTATATTTTTTATGAATGCCCAACCTTAGCTTAGCTTGTTGCTAGTCAGCTTTTCTTAAATTATCCCATCTACCTTTTGCCTCTGGGCTTTTTCCTTTTCTTACTTTTGTATATCTTACTTTCATTTTTACTTCATGTCTGGCTGTGTGGCTGGCCCCTGAAGTCCTCCTTCCTCTCTTGTTCTTTCTTACTTTTTCTCCCAGATTTCTCCTTCTATTTATACTCTCTGCCTGCCAGCCCCACACCTATCCTTTCTCCCGCCTTGCCATTGGCTGTTCAGTTCTTTATTAGACCATCAGGTGTTTTAGACAGGCACAGTAACACAGCTTCACAGAGTTAAACCAATGCAACATAAAAGAATGCAACACATCTTTTGCATCATTAAAAAAATGTTCCATAGCATACATAAATGTAACACACCTTAAATTAATATTCTATAACAGGCTGGGATTTGCTGCTGCTGCCAGCCTAGCCAAAAAACCACAAGTTTCAGGTTCAAGAGACTCAAAGAACAAGGCAGAGAATAACAGAAGACACCTCAAGCCCTCCTCTGGTCATCACGTGTACAGGTGCATACCATCTGCACACACACATACATACGCTAAATACATAACACACAGAGAGACACAGGGTCATCAGATGCGTTGGCAAGTAAAGGCATTTGCTGCCAAGACTGATGACCTGAGTTCAGTCCCCAGAACCCACATGGTGAAGGAGAGAACCAGCTCCTGCAGGCTGTCATCTGACTGACATGCACTGTGGCACACGCATATACCCATGCATACACACACACATACACATACAAATAAAAATGCAAAATAAAATAAGTAACAAGAAAGTATATGATTGGAAATATATGCACTTAATGTCAGAGCACCTCAATTTAGAAAACAAATACTAGAGGTAGTGGGGAATCTCAGTACTCCACTTTCGTCAACAGACAGGTCATCTAGACAAGAAAATCAAGTCACATTTGAGATGACTTCACAGACATTTTTAGGACATTCCATATAGTGACTGCAGAATACACATTCTCAGTGCATAACATTTTCTTTTGAATATGCCAAATGTTAAAGGCCACAGAAC